>NC_135210.1:1719349-2361198 GCF_050948175.1 Xylocopa sonorina | reverse complement strand
TGTAGCCTAACAGGAATTACGATATTGACGGGGGCCCCGGTGGAAGTCGGGCCAGTATCGAGGGACAACAGCAACGAATGACACGCGTTACAGCGGACAGAAATAAGATAAGCTCGGACGGTTACAAGTGTATCGAGCCGGGGGTAACCGTGGAAAAAGTGGTCCCGAAACTCGCGGGAAACACGGTGCGTTAATGGCGACTGTGTACACCCCTTGGTAATGGCTTATACGCGGTGTCCCATAAGTCTCCTGTTACAAGACCAACCGGCTGGCAGTAAGTAATAACCATCGCGCGGCTACCTAGCCGAGTTTCCGGAGAGTGGACGCCGCGATCCGAAAACCAGCAACGATCGTTATCTCCTGTTGCCCGCGCTGAATCGATATCAGCCTGGTACCGTACGTTACGGGGCGAGCACGCCAAGGGTACCACCCGGTGTACCTGTGCCCAATAAATATCAGCGGTGTGGTATATATACGCGCGACGGACGCGCACGCTCGGCTACATACACACCGCTGGGCCCGTTCCTCCGATGTATGCCCCGCTATCTACCTGTAAGGTACTCGAGTGTGTAATCGCGAGTCTCGTATAACGCGGCGAGGACTGGCCTGCCTCAGCTCGCGCGATCCTTCTTCAAAGACCTCGAACCACGACTAGCCGTTATCCCTCATCCGTATTATCCGCCAGTTGTAACTCGTTTGACACTGCCGCGGAGAGTCCAAGTGCGACCTGGTAGCGAATGCAGAACGGTATCGTCCAACGTGGACGTTGTGCGAGGCTGCGCTGAGAGATCGTGCGATGTTTCATCGAAGAAGGGACTTCTGGAGATATTAGAGTGAAAGTTTGTTCGATTCGTAGTTTAGATTCTAAGGTAGGATAACTGTGGGTGGTTCGTCAAATATTTCTGCAAGTCCATCTTCTCGTTCGAAGGAAGCATCGTGTCCAACAACGCGCACAGATTTTATTACGCGCTGTTTAATCTTGATCAGAGATGTTGGCGCGGGTTTTTTACTTGTTCGCGGAATTGTTAGCCGCTCGCGAGACGAGGCGAGCAGCGCGTGTAGAAGCGGACGAACGCTCGAGCAGGCGTCATAGGCGCGAGTAATAAGACGCTCTCTCGCGGCTATCGGCTTCAATTTAATTAACGGCCTCCGGTGAGCCGTAACTCGCTAATTGCGAGGCTCGAGGTGGTCACAAATGCATCGCGCGCGTCCGAAAGGGACTAGAAGGGCGGCCCGTCGGCGGGGAATCGTCGATCGATCTTCCCGACGCTCGTGACTCCTTTTTTCGTGTTCCCTCTGACCGGTCCTCCGCCTTTACCTCTCTCCGTCTCTTCCTGATTGCCTTTCGCGGGCCAGGCCATCGCAATCGACCCCTTACCCCCCCTCAAATTATCTGGAATTACGTACGTTCCTCGAACAACTACCTACACCATCTCTCGCTGGTCCCTCCTTTCCTTCCTCTTCTCGCTCGCCCACCCCCGAGTTCCCTCGACGTCGCTTTTGATCACGTTTAATCGCCAACCGTTCGACGATTCACGGGAAACAAAAACGAGGGGACGAGGCTCGAGACGCCCACGCGGCGCGACGATTACCATAACAATCCCGCGGCACGTTGGAACGTACGCGGCAAACGACCAGGCAATTAATATATATAAATCCGCGGCGGGCAATAGATCGTGCTCGTCCTCCCTCTTCGTCGCGTCTCATCCCTCCTGGTGGTATTATACACGACCCTCCCTATAGCAGCTCTCATAAGTGCCGCCCGCATAAATCTATGAACTAACCGCGCGTGGTCCCGCGAGATTTATATTAACTGCGCGCCGCGTGTATCGCGAGGACCGCGCGCGTACGCGCAACACGCTTTAACGCCGCCGCGAGTATGCTAAACGCGCGCCGCCGGTAGGGCGGTAAGAAACGGCCGGCTTGTAAGGTATATAGCGATTTGAACCGCGTAACGGAGAGCAAAAGGGAGGACTTAGGAGCTCGGGCTCACCCGCGGATAGTAATGAGCGGAGTAATGAATTTCGCTAAACGCCACCACGGCTACGCGGGCATCTCGTAAACACCGCGACTTATGCTCGCGGCTGAGACACGCGGTTGGTCCCTCGCGCGGGTACAAAACCGCGACAACCCTCCAAGCCACCCACGGATGCTCCTTGGAGTCTATGACGCATCCTGCGACACGGTTCTTTACCATTTATTAGAGGTCGCTCAGTTTTGGAATGTTGCGATCGCGAAACACCAAAGATCCATCGTTGTTCGCTGAGACCAAGATCCTTCCTTTGCATCGTCAAGAAGCCATCGCTTCAAGTCAATCGCTGGTTCTTTCTCATTTATTAGAGATCGCTCAGTTTTGGAATGTTGCGATCGCGAAACACCAAGAGAAAGATCCATCGTTGTTCGCTGAGACCAAGATCCTTCCTTTGCATCGTCAAGAAACCATCGCTTCAGGTCGATCGTTGGTTCTTTCTCATTTATTAGAGATCGCTCAGTTTTTGAATGTTGCGATCGCGAAACACCAAAGATCCATCGTTGTTCGCTGAGACCAAGATCCTTCCTTTGCATCGTCAAGAAGCCATCGCTTCAGGTCAATCGCTGGTTCTTTCTCATTTATTAGAGTTCGTTCAGTTTTGGAATATTGCGATCGCGAAACACCAAGAGAAAGGTCCAACGATGTTCGCTGAGATCGAAACCTTTCCTCTGCATTGTAAATTCATTCGCATTTTGCGATCAGCTGTCCGTAGCAGCAATAACAGCCAAGGAGCCATCGCTTCTCAGGTCAATCGCTACTTAAAAAATGTGTACAATGAAGAAATGGTCCCGGTTAATTGCAGCAATGCACGTTCGCTTCGACGACTTTTTCAGATACCATACACGGTGTACTTCACCCTGGTTTCTTATCCGCAATGATACAGAGAGCGTATCGAAAGTAACAATCGATAAAGTAGCAGATAGAATCTGGCCGGCTTACTCGTTGTTTTGCGAAACGTAAGGAGCGTGCACACAGGTGCGCGATAGGATAATAAATTTCTCGAAACGGTTGCTGGCTTACACGGAAACCTCATAAAGCTGGAATTTAGAGTTAGAACACCGGCGATGCTTCCTGGCAGACACCGTTCGCAATGTTCGCTTCGCCTGAACCGCTCTTCTGACCACCTGCGAGCCACCCGTTCAAGTGGGCGGGAATTGAAGTATTATAACCATAACGTCATAAATAAGATACCGCTGTTCTTCTAAAAAAAGAAAAATAAAACCAGCGGACGCGGTAGCTGCGTCTAATGCCCCGCGATAGGCTAATCTCCTTTCGCATATCTTTTAGAAAGTGGATATCGTAGAACGTTGATCCGTCGAATAATGAATCAACGCGCCCAACGGTTCCAAGTAATTTGCGAAAGGGGGATCTTAGATAAAGTTGCTAACGAGAGATAACCTTGCGCTCGCGAGAAATGGCGCTTCGGCTGGTTGGAACTTTAAGGCGTAGAAACGCGTAAGCGCCATCGCGGTGCCTCGAACTTCAAAGCGCTTCCTAGCACTTTTAGACGTAACGTTTAAACTTGTACATATAAAAAACACTGTACGAAACAGTGAGAATTGCAATATCGACAAAGTCAACAATTCGTTTGGAAAACGCAACAGCTACCAGGTCGGGAACCATTCGACAAATACTAAATGGCATTCCACCGATGCCATACCGGTCGACGTATCGAGAAGTGAATGCACCAGGAGGCCTTTAAGGCCGTCACGGCGTAGGAATTAATTCGTCTTAGGGGAATTTCCTGGTGAGCGTAGGAGTCCGAGAATGGCGGTGAAAGTCCATCGAGTTCGTCGGCTCTAAATCCGATTGATCGATTTCTAATTTATATACCATTGTATAATAAAAATATCGTCTAATACATATGCGATGCATGACCCGATTTTCCACCCTGCATCGTCACCAAACGGTATCAATCACCCTGCTTTCATACCTGACCCAAAAGTTCACGAAACTCTTCGACGTATCTGAAAACAACTCGAGGAGAAATCGCGTGGCACGCGTTTTATCGTCGTTCGAAAGAGAATAAGGCAGTTGGAGGCTTGTTACACTTTGTACATCGACTCCAGAGGATTGTTTCCAGCAAGTGGCGTCGTCCAACGATCCTATCTTCGATTCCGTTCCACGATCGTTGTCGCGCGAACGTAGAACGAGCCTGGCTACCGACGCAGGGACACGCAACGAAGCCCACGTCGCGCGTTATCGTGGTGGAAATATCGCCGATGAGAGAACGGCCGTCGTAATTCGTCGCTAATCACCACGTGCGCACGGTGTGGGAGGCGGCACCGCGGGGAGAATGTCAGTGAAAGTCTATCTCGACGATCGTTCCTACGATGATTGCCGTCCCACGTACTCTAGCCGGCACGACAATCGCTTCCTGATGAAGCGAACGACCCATTCGACGCCAGTGAGAAAGATTCCAAACCAGCTAAGAGGATCCGCGTACGGCTGTTACCGCGTAGCCGACTTAAGCGGTGTAATGGAACATCCTAAGCGTCGTTTAGCTGGTATTATGTCTGGGTGCGAAACGCGTCGCATTAAATTTTGGATTTAGATTATCGAACGAGCTTCGTTCCACCATCCGGTTACCACCTCGTTTGCTTCGAGCTACTCGGTTACGAGTTGTTGATCGTCGTCCTCGCGTTCGCTCAGTGAAACGGAAAAGCGTTCATTTTCCAAGGTATCGATGGACGCGCGCGTATATACCAAGTTGCGAGTCCCTCGCACGACGGAAGAATGTTACATCGAGCTTAACGCAGGCGTATTAAACGCTATCTAAGGAAAAAAGAGTTTACTGCGCTGTAAAACCTTGTAACAGCCCCGTCCAACGATCGAGCACGATATCACGCGTCGTGTGTGGCGACGCGGGCTCCGAAAAATCGCAACAATGGGCTACAAAGCTGTCCCTCCTCCGCCTTATCCGTCCCATCGTTCCACTACGGATTACCATACAGATCTAATTGCGCGGATGAGCCTCGCTGGGATTAATTATACCCTGACGCCTCGCGAAATTAAAACTCCAAGCGTGGTCTGGCTTCGCGACGATCTCGAGCAGCTGTTGATCGAGCCTCTGAAGCCTGTCGAACTACGATGGTACACGTCTGGTTCCTCTAAAAGTGTCGATAGCTCGTCAATGGGGATCGATGCGTTTCAGGTTGGACTACGATCGACATAACTCGCTCGATCGTGCGGATAGCAGGGACTCGATCGAGAGCAGGAACCAGGAACGAGCTGCATTCGCAATCGATGTTGATTTATCGACCCGACCAATGGACACGAGGCGCTCGTACGCAATTTGCATCGGACCACACTGCGATCTGTAACGCGTTCGAGGCACCCGCTCCCCTAATTTATCCTCTGATTTATACGAGTAATTAGAAAAGAAGCGAGCGCGTGTGGCTTGCGAGTATTCCTTTTTGCGCGCGTCGATCTTCGTGAAAAGCAAGGAAAAGGTTCGCGACTGCTCGAAGGCGGCCTAGGAATTAGTACGCGCGTCTATTAGCCGTCCGCGCTATAAATAGACGGGTATTAGTAGGTGTAACAAAGGGATGCCAACGAAGCGGCCGTGCCCATGCCCAGAGACGCGAGTTTCGCGTGCGCGAGGAGCGTGCACGCGCGCTCACGCCCGCGATTATCTTCAACAGGGACGGTGGTTGAAGCCAGGCTGCGTTTGTAGGTAGGCAGTCAAGGTGGGCAGGGTCAGGAATTCCTAGGCGTGCGAGAGTGTCTGGCACACATCGCCGCGTCGCGCAGCCCGGAAACCAGCGAGAGCTTTCTCGAGGCCGTTCACCAACCGCCGCAAGGACGTCTTACCTCGTCGAGGAGGACTCTACGCGAGCCTGCTGCACGGTCCTTTACTCTCCTCGTCGAATTACTTTGGGGACCAGATGCAATTTTAGTTCGTTATCCCAACGATAAGGATAAACGAGATTTAAATGCTTCGAGATTCTTCGTAGCCATCTTTGTAGATATTGGCGAACGATTTTGCGACGAAGACGAGCGCGTATGAAACGTGGAACTCTTGTTATTACATCGAGCTCTTATCGATAGATATTCGAGTGGTGACTTATACTTTTTTCTATCGCGAGGAAATCTTCGTGGATACCTTGAGCTTTGCAAGCTCGAAAGATCAACGAAAATCTGAGAACTTTGATGAACGCTTCTTCCACCCCTGGCGAGCACTTAGACGGATAACAAGAGATGAAGTTGGGAATGAGTAAGAAGCTTGCAACGTACTAATTCATAGATTACGAAGGAATTTGTGATGTCAGATCGTCAGAATGAATAGTTAAATACGGATTACATTGGGATACAAGATCGCTAAGGCTCCTCAGATTTGCCGCGGACATACCGTTGGCAATAAATACCTGAGGGCAACATAATTCTCCGGGAGGACACCATGCGTCATGCTAGATTGGTATCGGAGACGCGTTATCGCTCGCCGGGACTTTACGGTATAACCTTATACTTTACACGTGTACGAAGGACCCAGCCACCCTTTCTGCGTTGTTCCTGGACGCCGTTCCGGCGGTTCCCTAAAATATGTCGCCTGACCGATGTGCGTATATTTTACAAGCTCAAGCTGGGTCTAGAAACTAGACAAAAGACTCGCGAGCTTCCACAAAAATTTATTCCTGCGATCTTCCCTTATCTCGTCAGTTGACAAAATTGCTGAGAAGTTTAAGCGAACTTAACATTCTTTGAGAATTCTTTGCAAGAAGAATATAACTCAAATTTAAATATCCTTTACTTATTGGAGAATGTACTCTCTTAACTCTTTGAGATACACGGTTTAAAGAAAATCCTTAGGTGCATAGAATTTTTGAAGCTCAAATTTAAATATCCTTTACTTATTGAAGAATGTACTCCCTTAACTCTTTGAGGTACACGGTTTAAAGAAAATCCCTAGTTGCATAGAATTTTTGTCGATTTTTTTTCGAATTTTGTCGAAAGAGATGAAAGAAAAGTGTCGATATTTAGATATGAATAAATAAATGTGAAAAGTATATAAATGATCGGAAAGAGTGAAGAAGAAATGACTCGCAAGCTTCCACAAAAATGTATTCTTGCGATCTTCCCTTATCTCGTCAGTTGGCAAAATTGCTGAGAAATTTAAGCGAACTTAACATTCTTTAAGAATTCTTTGCAAGAAGAACATAGATCAAATTTAAATATCTTTTACTATAGCGTCGCATAGAATTGTTGTCGATACAAAGAGATGAAAGGAAAGTGTCAATTTTTGAATATGAATAAATAAATGTGAAAAGTGTATAAATGATCGAAAAGGGTGAAGAATAAATGGCGAAGGAAATGCAGGAGTTTGCAGAACGATCGAAGAAACGGAATTAATCGTCCATTTGGGAAATGAAGGGTTTCGCGGGAACCAGATGGACCGCAAAAGCGATCCTGCAGGGCGGAGGAATTCGAGGAACCCGCTTACGGCCGAGCGAATCGGCGGAATAGCAAAGGGTACCGAAAGGCGTTCTTGGTTGCGACTTTGCAAAAGAAGGGGCCGCCGGCACGTTTTTCCAAGCCGCGGGGCCGCGGTTTACAAAAGCCGATGTCAGCCCCGCCGATAGAGAGATTCCATTGGTCGGTCCACGCTGGCGCTGCCGGGCAATATCGACGAGCGACGATCTACCCAATTAGTAACCATCGCGAATTCCCATTAGCCCATGCAAACTATCGGCCAATCTGCCTGCCCCGAGCTCCTTCCCGCTCCGCGTACATTCGTCACCGAAAGTGTACGCGAGCTCCTCCAACCGATTCTATTATATTCAGTCTCGGACGCTGCGATAAATTGTACAAATCGAATGTCAATTTCTAATTTCAAATCTCTCTTTAAAGCTAAACAAAATCGAATGTCAATTTCAATTTACGAATCTCTCTTTAAAGCTAAAGAAAATCGAATGTCAATTTCAATTTACAAATCTCTCTTTAAAGCTAAACAAAATCGAATGTCAATTTCAAATTTCAAATCTCTCTTTAACACTTTAACGACCGCTCAGACAGCATGTGTGTGATGCGACGTTTGACTGCGTAAAGGTGCGGTCGTTAAAGTGTTAAAGCTAAAGAAAATCGAATGTCAATTTCAAATTTCAAATCTCTCTTTAAAACTAAACAAAATCGAATGCCAATTTCAAATTTCAAATCTCTCTTTAAAGCTAAACAGCCTCTCGAATTTTCTACATTTTCCATCTTTTTTGGGGGCGCACTCGAGATTGCGAAAAAATAATGATGGGCGCGATAGGATTACAACAGTAAGCGCTGATAACTAATCAACGACGACGATTTGATTATTGTAACACATGGCTATGAGGGCCATGTACACGCGCATGATTGAGAACCCTCAACTCTAGATAATACTATTTAAATTATCTCATTTCACCCTTGTTATAAACCGATGTTTCGCAGCAAACGATGTCAACGGTCCACTGCCAATCCTCGTGCTTCCATTCTTTTTCTGTACTTTTGTTAACGAGTATACAAGATCACGTCCGCGACAATCGTCCGAAACGCGCCGTTAGGGTATCTTCATATCAGAAATCAAGATACCACGACATCGGTACCAACGTACACCACAGGGAATTCTCCGCGTCATCGAGGTACGACGAAGAACAAAACGATCGCGCGGAGTAGCAAACTTCGTGCTCGAGAGAGTCGCGAGGATTTCCAACGCGCGCAACGAAAAATCGCTGTGAAGGCGGCTTAACGCAGAGCAGCCAGGTCGGCAAAGAAGAGAGCGTCTTCTGGCGTGCATTCGCCGTCCTGTTTGCCTCGGCAGATTGTTGACCGTGATTGCAATTAGTAACCCGGCGGGGACCCCTGTGTGCCTTGGAAAGGCGCGTCTCTGCCTCCATCCTCCGTCCCTTCCGGCTAATACCACACTGTGGCCCCCCCTCCTTCTTTCTTTCGGCCCTGGCCGCCCCCGAACATGTCAACGGTGACCACGAGGAGACGACCGTAATGGACGTTTGTTAGGAGAGAAACGACCGATCGAATTGCTTCGTTCGCTCTCGATTAACCGTCGTACCTCGCCCGCCCCTCGCTACCCACCCCTGGCATCGAGATACCAAATCTATTCCGCGTAATTACCTGGAAAGACGCCGCTCTCAGACCGCGTAACGTCGCTCACGCACGCGGACTCCGCCGCTGTCGCGGCGAGAAACTCACCGCTTCGCGGACGCGATGATCGCGGTTACGTTTCTGGGGTGGGACGCCGGGGATCCTTCGACGATGAGCTTCCGAGATTACGGTCGGTCAGTTGGTTAGCTCCCAGCGGTTAAGCTTATAATTGAAGGGGAGAGGCGAGTCGAACCTGGAGGCCTACTTTTGTACTTCTCTTTTCTGGTCTCAGCTTTAAGGGTGGTTCGTTTCGAACGTGAATCGACGCGTTGTAACGACCGTGTTTTAAGTGTAAACGATGTGATTAATAGCAATGGGACTGGGTGACAAGAGCATCACTCTGAGAGTGTTTCTCAGCTTTCAACTATTTTTTCAACCCTTCTGTACAGGCATATCGCAGCTCAAAGTTCAGTGCACGTCGATCTTTTAATTGTTTTTACTCGAGCACATCCTCAGAGAGGACTTGATTAGCCATTGCAGGGGTTAAACTTGTTTCACAGTAACTTTTCAGACGTTTAACTTCCCAATTCCCACATACGCGTCACATTTCTCGCGAGATTGTTGGACGTTCCCTAGTCGAAACGCGTGAAACTTCAGCAGAAAATACGCGTATCACCAGTGGCGAACTCGCGATCTAGACGAAAGATCGGTCCACGTAGCCAGGTTGGAAGGATCGTACGAGGCAGTCGATTCGATCTCGATGCTCCGCGATGGGCTCTACCGCATACCGGACCGATGAAATATTGGAACGGCCTTTTATATGCATCGTTCCGCGGTAGTTAGCCTCCGTCAGGGTGAACACACGCGTGCGTCCACGTACCGCAGGTGCACACACGCGTCCTGCGTAGGCAGCGCTGGTAACGAACAATCAACGACGCCCGTTACAATCGTGATTTTATGTTCCAATTTGCAAACGCGACGTTAAAGGCCCTCCCGACGTCGGCAGCCACCAACACCAGCATCGTCACCGTCGTCATCGGGGCCCGTCGTTGTCCTTCGACGAGGGGCCACCACATCCTACCTCCTCTCGTTACAGTACGCTGGCCGTGAGAAGAGATTATATACCAGTTGGCGAAGAACCGTTCCGCCACGCAAGAAACGTCGTAATGTCCACGGTGGAAATAATAGCGCGGTGAATTAACGAGTCGACGCTGCGTTCTCGATGCTGTGATACGAAAGCCCCGCTTCAAACTGGCTCGAGATCGGCAGTGGGTCCGATAGAGGGCCTCCTGTCTGATCGAGGATACCTCGCGAGGAATTAAAACGGATTACTTGCCGATAAAACGAGGCTGGTGTATTATAATGATAAAATATCGTGTAAATATTAATAACGTTCGACGGTAGGAGCGGACGGTTGTTGTTGCGAGTACCGCGGGCTTTCAAGGCCCACACCAATTACCCCGCACCCTGTATAATCGAACTGTTTTCCCAGAGGGAACGCTCTTACCACGCGTTGAATATTCAACGTCGCATTGATCGATCTGCCCTCGACCGGATCGCCACGTAGGACGCGAAAGGGAGAGGAACGGAGAGGAGGAAAAGAAAAAAAGGGACGAGCAAAGCGGCGTGTCGTTTTAAACAATAAGATTTCGCGACGTACTCGGCAAACGAACGAGAGTAGACAGCGGTGGAAGGGGCCTCCTCAGCCACCCCGTTGCAGGATATAATTTACATAAACCATAAACATCAACATCGAACACACAATAAACGTAAATAATTACCCATATTCTTAAACTGTCGTAATAAATTTCGCGCATCCATCGTTCCGCTGTAGCCCTCGCGATGGTTCCGTTCCTCGTCCTCTATCGGCTCTCCCCCGACCCCATAAAGATCCCATCCCTCTCGGACATCACCGAGTTCCTTTTCCCCCGCTGTTTCCTTCTCGTCTTTCTTTTTTCTTCTACCGCTTAAATTACATTTTTACGAGTCCAGATCGCGCGCTGATTACGACGCGAGTTATCACTGCACCTAATGTAACGAGTGCGGGGTGAACGACTACGAAATCGATTCTCGAACCGAATCACGGATTTCGAGCATCGCGTTCTTCTAACCTAACCGCTGTTCGCATCGTTCCACAGGCCTGTTCAGCGCTATTAGAAGCCAGTTCTCGAAGATTCGTTTTTCTAGAACGAAATTGTATCGCGACAGACATTGAGTCAGCGAGGGTTTTTAAGTGACCCATGCAAGGTTAAACAAAGATGGTCCTCTTTTTACTCCCACCAAGTAACTTAATGAAAAGATTCAAAGAAACGTATTTCCCTCTTTTTTCCTTCTATCTCCCATCTTTTACACTCGCCCAGCTACACGAAGCGACACTTCTCTGGGTAATTATCGAATTCCTTACGTCGCGTATATCTCCACGCGTATTAAAAGTCTCTGAATCGATCGCATTAGAAGAACGCGCATAGAGGAAATGGTACTTGATCTGTACTTAATTAATCCATCTTGTCAATCAACAGGACGTCGATCGAGAGGCGCAGGGGAGCAATAGACGGGGGCAAAGAAAGGAAATTTAACGGAAATGCATCTTATTTGCCGCTCGCTTCGAATCACGTACGCGATCCGGAACGTATAGCCGAGGATCTAGGAATTCGAGGAAGAAACGTGAAATGTTGCACGACGGGATCTCTCGCGAGAGGTTCATCTAGATCAAAGGCCCCGTTGACCCCCTGAGTGACGAAACGCTGTTCTCTGCTTCCTCCTAAACGAACTAAACGCGTACCACGTCGAATGAAACAACGAAGGTTGCGTGCGTTCAGTGAAACGAAAAAGAAAATTCGTAACAAAAATGCGACATTTCGATCCCTAATCGATCCAATTGTCGTGCCAATAAACGCATCGCAGTGCTGAGATTTTTCCTTGGAACAGAAAATGAAGACAGTGATAATCGCGTAACAATAAAACGTTATTCAGAAATAATTCAGAAGCTCAATTGTTGAATGTCACATGCAATGTGATATAAAACAAAAAAAAACAAGCAATTGTAATAAACATTTTGAGACGAAAAAGAAATTCGTGACAAAAGTACGACATTTCGATCCTTAACCAGTTAACTGTGGAATTTAGTTTCAAAAGATCAGCACAGGGTGCGGAATTAAAAACAAGTAACGACGTGTAGACACGTCGAACACAGGGCAAATGGTATTATTACACATTTTACGAGAAACGAGGAAGGATTACCTTTCTTATTCGTCAAAAAAGCTAACAATTCGTTTCTGAAGACGTTATTCTTACTGAAAGCTTAAAAATTGTCAAAAAATAATAAAATGCGTAAACAAGAACAATTGAAGATAGCAAGAATAAGCAAGAAAATAGTTGCAAAATTTCAAGCTGTGTATATAAAGGGCACATACCACCACATAATACTCTTATTATATTTTATTGAGATTTCGAGTTCTTATAGTGAATGGTAATTTTTTATTTCACACGACGAGTATACACGTCAAACGCACTTAACTGGTTAATCGATCCAATTGTCTTGTTCATAAACGCTTCGCAGTGCTGAGATTTTCCCTTGGAACAGAAAATGAAGACAGTGATAATCGCGTAACAAGAAAACGTTACTCAGAAATAATTCAGAAGCTCAATCGTTGTACATCACATGTAATGTGGTATAAAACACAAAAAAAAGGAAATGGTATAAACATTCTGAGAAGCCAGAAGCGAAATTAAAATGGACACTTTTCCCAAACCTGATCGTGAACAGAAAACGCGATCTTATTTTTGCGAAAGGCCTCGTCAGTGATATATATCGCGAGTTAGGGGATGCTTTACGAGAGTCCGCCACTGTCCCGCGGTCCATTTGCAATTCGGAATTGTTTCGGAAACTAATTTCTACGCAGAACACAGGGAAAACCGACGCGACGTCTCTGCGAGGTTACACTGTCGTGTACAGAAGCTCCCTGTAAATTAGATTAGTTCGGATGTTCGTTACAATCGCGTCGAGTCGCGTTACTTCGTTACTACGACGGACCGCGCGTCAATCTCACCAGGGATTTCCGCCTCGGCTTGCGACGAGTTTCCCAATTTTTACTTATTCCTGGAAGTTGTAGCTCCGCGAAAGTTTAGATTACGATTAAAAAAAAAAAAGAAGAAGAGAAACCTCCTCTATTACAAGTTAAATTGTGCGTCTAGCGACGGAATCGTGAGAGGAATCCGGTTAGAAATGTAACTGGGAACGGGAATAAAATCGGAACACTGGTTCAAGTGTGCACAGCGCGATTTTAATGACGTTTTTAAGGCATCAAAGTTAGCCCTTTAGCTACGGGTAATTTTAGCACGACAAGAAAATATGTACACACAAACCTGTTTTTGTGTGGATAAAAGAAGTGGTATAAAAAAAATATCCTAGCCGCATAGAGAATATGTAAATCGAAACCTCGCGATGTAGCTGGAAATTGGTTTTCCAAACAAGGAACCATTGAATTTACCTTAGAAAAGTGCATACAAAAATTAACACGTTGCAGCACGACCCACCTCTGACTATAACTTTAGTACGTTCTTCGTGAACCACCCTTGGAATTAAACCGTTAAATACGAATAAAACAAATAAATACTTTATGCCAATAAAGAATTGGAATGACTGAGATGAACCTCGCGTATGTAAGCTTCATCCTCGCAGAATCACTCGTCGAAATTTCGCCCCAAACTAATCCTGCGATCAGAATCGAAAGGGTCCGCGGTGTAATCAAACTTCCTGGCGCGGAACTCGCCGGAAACCGCGAACCTACGATTCACCAGACGCGCGTGCTTCGATCTGTATGCGCTCAGCGACGCGTGTACTCGACAGCGCACAACCACGAAGCTGACAATCGTCCACGAGAGCTACACGCTTTTCCTACCGCGCGCGTTATCCTGTTTCGCGAGACGAAGCGCTGGTCGGCCCTTTGATCCGCAAAAGCGACCGACGAAAGCGAGGAGAGGCTACGGTTAATCGATGCTCGGCCATAAAAATCGAATAAAGATGTAACCAGCGTCGAGGATGGTTTACCGTGAGCCCCAGAGGACAGCGCGTTCGTGTTCTTAACTTGTCGTGACTGCACGGGAGCAAAAACGAGGAGAGGAAAAAAAGAACAATGAGGAGCAAAGGACGAAGGGGAGCGGAGTTGGAGATTCGCGACAACTCGAACCGCTTACACGATTTATCTGGTCGGACCCGGTCGCGTTCGATCGCGGTCGACCATTAATCGATTAATCAATTAAGCGGTCGATTAATTATCGAAGCGCAGCGCCGGTGTGAAGGCGCGAGGGGAGAGGGTTCGCGGGCAGGGGAGGCGAACGGTAATTAAATCGTCGCGTCGAGACCAATCGAACGCGGTCGAGGGACCCTGACGAGAGGCCACAAATGATTTTGTCGTAACGACGTGGAGCACTCCCGAGCGACCCTGGCTTGGCTAATTAAGTCTTAGTCGTATTCGTTCGCTTCTTGTTGCTCGCGATGATCGCGTCCGTTCGAGCTAACCGGCTCGAAACTCACCACTTCAAGGTTAATTCACACGAGGCGACACCCTACCAGGCTCCTCTTGGTCAGCGGTGATGTGGCCAGGAGGAGCACGCTGCTTGCGTACATTGAAATATTATCGCGGTACGGTATCTCGAGTACGCTCTTGTTCTAGCCGGCCATTTGCATGTTTCTCATTTAACCGCGACGCCGATGGTAGCTTTTTCTGCGTCGCTTCTTGTCTCGCTTCCGACGCGCCCCGGTTTCGCTAAGTGAAAACGACGCGAGTCCGTGCAGGGCGCGCGTTCAATTATTTTTCCAGAAAAAGTAGCGAGCACGTTCGACCAACTACACAGTAACGTTGGATACCAACTTACCATCTCGTGAAACATCGTTACTATTATTATCTTTTGTAAATACCAATCCATTTTAGACAGTCATTTACTCGAAATATTATCCCCCTTGTCTCGATTCTAATTTATGTCTCGTTTTTGGCTTTTGACCGCTCCCTCGAGGCTTCGAAACTATCTCGTTCCATTACAGAATCGTTGTAAGTCGAGAAATAATTAAAAATAATTAATCGATTGCTATTCGTTTAGCCGCCAGTGATGAGCTTCATATTTAATTAAATACTGATCGAAAAAGATTAAAATACCGAACGGTAAAATATTGATCGTTTAATTTGTGTCCGTTGATAAATGTCTTGTGCAAGCTCGTTGCATATTCTGCACCTGTTGGACATTTTTCCAACAGCTGAGAACCACTGAATGAAAAGAGTTGAACGAAGGTACCAATCCCGATGTTGTACCCACACTCTGGCCACTCGTATCGTCGGAGTCGACTTTCGCGATAACTACACAGGAGACGATAATGCGAAAGAGCGTCGAAAAATCTGTGTATACGTGCACGCGCCCAACATGCGCGTGGGAACCGCAAATAAAGGGACCCTTATCGTGCTGTACAAAAGACGATAGCGATTTTTCTGTACGCGCGGTTCCGCGGCGATCTTAATCGATTAATCGGACGTGATTACCGAACCGTGAGAGTTGAGGAGTCGCGTCGGTTTCCATGCTCCCTTGTTCGACGACAGCGATTCGAGCACACCTGGGGAGGCTCTCGAAACAGAAAGAAACGCGTCGATTAACAAGGATACGGGACAGAACGCTATTGTGTTCGATCTTATCGGATCGGGTATTATTTGTGCATCGAGATCTTCGTCCGCGTCGATAACTCTTGACTTGTCTGATCGCGATCGTTGCTGAATCTATACGATTCGTGTTTGTTACAGCGAGCACTTTGTCTATTTTTCTCGACGCGTTAACCAGTTAACTGCGTTCGACGTGTGTACGTGTGTCGAACCAGAACTTTATTTTGTTGCGATTGGTGAGTATAATTCTTGTCAAATGAAAATGTAAGAGCCTTCCTCGTTTTACTTTCCTCGTGAAATGTATAATAGGAGTATTTCGTATTCTCGTCATTGCTTGATTTTAATTACGCGCTTTGCGGACGATTTCTGAAACTAAATTGCGCAGTTAACTGGTTAACACATTCGCTATTCGATCGAGACGTGCGCTATCCTGATGACTTTCAGATAATATGATTATATATTTCCATTATATGCGGGTGTTTATGCGGCCAATTAGTACCATAACTGATGAATTCAATGAATTCGAGAACGAAACACCTTTCTTCGCATGGTAATTTTTCGAAAATCTAGCTGGTTGCGGAAGCGTTAAATCGTCGATGGATGCGCAGACGCGTCCCTTTTTTAAGAATAACAATTCGCTCGACCATCTGGCGTCGGCGATTTTCTCTGGGTTCTCGTTCTAAGCCACGACTACTCGCCGCTTCGAAACCGAACAACGATCGTAAAGGCGCGTTCGCAGCCCGGGGGCCTATGATGAATTTCTCGCGAAATGTCTGACATTAAACCACGACGAAGTTCAGCGCCCAGGGCGCGTGCCGTGTGGCGCGTATATTTGTAATTCTAATAGCGGACGTGCTCGCGGAGGGACTCTCGAGAGCGAGCGTTATTCGCTCGGTAATAGTCGACGTGGAATTTGGGGACCCAGGGCTCCGGGGGCCTTCTGAAGTGAAGCTCCTTCGAGGTACCATCTCGAAGAATGTTCGCCAAGTATCGCCAACCCTTTGCTTGAAAATTCGCCTTAATTTAAACACATTCGAAATGGAAAATGAATCTGTCTCTCTTAATCTAAAGAGGGCCAAATATAATATAACACGTCTTCTGAAGTGAAGCACTTTCGAGGTACCATCTCGAAGAACGTTCGCCAAGTATCGTCAACCCTTTGCTTGAAAATTCGCCTTAATTTAGACACATTCGAAATGGAAAATGAATCTATCTCTCTTAATCTAAAAAGGGCCAAATATAATATAACACGTAATAAGTATATAATTAACTCTGTCGCTTGGACATTAGTTCCTCCAAGTTAAATGGTACTGCAGAAAGTTTACTCTTGAACATCGTTGGTTAAAGAGGGCCAAATATAATATAACACGTCTTCTGAAGTGAAGCACTTTCGAGGTACCATCTCGAAGAACGTTCGCCAAGTATCGCCCACCCTTTGCCTGAAAACTCGCCTTAATTTAGACACATTCGAAATGGAAAATGAATCTATCTCTCTTAATCTAAAGAGGGGCAAATATAATATAACACGTAATAAGTATATAATTAATTTTGTCGCTTGGACATTAGTTCCTCCAAGTTAAATGGTACTGCAGAGAGTTTACTCTTGAACATCGTTGGTTAAAGAGGGCCAAATATAATATAACACGTCTTCTGAAGTGAAGCATTTTCGAGGTACCATTTCGAAAAACGTTCGCCAAGTATCGTCCACTTTTTGCCTGAAAATTCGCCTTAATTTAAACACATTCGAAATGGAAAATGAATCTATCTCTCTTAATCTAAAAAGAGCCAAATATAATATAACACGTAATAAGTATATAATTAACTCTGTCGCTTGGAGATTAGTTTCTCCAAGTTAAATGGCACAGTAGAGAGTGAACCCTTGTGAACATCGTTGGTGGCAAAAGGCGCTTGGAGAACTCGCACTTGTGACGTAAACTCACGTTTCAATTTCTGCTACATATTCGTCAATCAATCCGTACGTAAAACCATTTGAGTTACCCGTAAGACACTCGTCACGTCCGCGCAAAATCACCGCGACTCGCTGCTTCGTCGAGCCGAAAAAGTCGTCGTCCGCGAAAGGGTTTAAAAACCGTTCCGCGGTCTTCCCGGCTGGCATATTTCTCCCGCTTACGGGAAGCCTTTTAACACCGGAACTGCTGCTTCGATTTCGAGGAGAAAAATCGCGGCTCGAGTCGCCGATAAATAAAAGATTACCGCGTCGCATTCGGCGAGCGTTTGGCCCGCGACGTTTCCCATAAGTGGGACAGCTTTACGCAAGTTTTTATACACCCTGCATTGTCACGGGCCTCTGGCCCCTTTTCTGCCGTTGCGCGTATCTTCCTTTGGGCCCAGCCCATTGATATACGCCGACCGTAAAAGCGCTGCGCCGCTCGCTCGATAATGCGAAAGAGACGAGGCGATGGTAGGACGAGGGGAGGGCGAGAAAAGGGCCACGACGGAGACGAGGACAACGCCGGACGATGGTTACACCGACGACATAAATAAGGGTCGTTGGTACGCGCGCTGGTATAACTGTTCTCGACGTGTATAAGTGTGTAAGCTTCCCCGTAATCCTGTTCCCTCCGCGTTCGTACGTGGTTTCTTCCCGCGATGAGAACCGCCCAGAGGTGCTTTTGACGCTGTTCAAGATAATGCTCCTTGTACATGCGTCGCTACTCTTTCCTTCTCCCTCTCTTTATTCCTCTCTGACTATGCTCGCGTACGCTTCGCATGGCGCGGGACATTTTCGCGCCAAGGCGCATGGACATTGTTCCAACAACTGCGTTCCATGGTGTAACTTCATTCGTGTTGGTGCACGAAATTTTTATTGAACGCTACGACAATTACTTTGCATCGTCGCGGTTGAATATCTAATTAAACGATTCGTTGATACGCGGTTGGAAGAGGCGGCTAGAAATCAGCTGACGTAGAACCGATCGAAATCAGTAACGCGTTCGGATGGTAGCGTCGTATCTAGTAAAAGGATGATTTATTTGAGGTGTCGGCGACAGGCAGCGTTCGGTAGGCACCGTTGGGAATTAAAAGATTATTAATTGCGCGTATCACGCGCGAGAGATACGCCGCGGGGGTCTCGAAAGAGGAAACGCGGAGGATAACGAACGTCGCATTAGATTATCGTCCCCCGTGGATTTCCATCCGATCGGTTTCTTATCGTGCCGACGATCGCTGGTAATCTCCACGAGTTTTTACTCGAGAACCTACGAACAGATCCAAGCGTGAAGCCGCGAAGTTCATGGAAGACCACGGGTGGCATCACTACCGATCGCTACTCTCCCTATTGTTTCTTTCCTTCTCTTCTTTACGAAACGTTCCTTTCATACGCTTCACCTTAATAGGAAACAGCGTGGCGGCTGACCAAGAAAAGATCTAATAACGAACGGTTACGAGAGACGCGTGGAGATCTTCGAAACCAAATTTCAACTCTACTGCATCTTCCAATTACATTTCTGAGTATTTGAGATCGAATTGTTTTGTACGAGATCATTAAAAATTTCATTTCCTCGGTGTCTACGCAAATATTCTTTTTATTCGTATATTTCTGACCGATCGTTTATGTAATTATTGTACAGTACTTAATGAGCAGATCAAATGATCGTATCGTATAAAAATTGTCCAGATATAATGGAATCTATTCATATTTGAAATTAGAATAAGAATGGTACCTGTAGCGCTACCTAGCGACCATGGCGAGAAGCTGTTACTGAACGTATGATAAAACAGTGAGAAAGGATATTCTTGTGCAAAAAATAATGAGATGAATGTGAAAATAATTCTACATAATCATTAAAATTTTCTATCATTCTACTGTCTATATATTTATCCCTAAAAACTACTATTTTAGATCAATTTGAACCAAACAAACCTATGGCAGCCATTTGCTTCTAATTATTTGCTCAATAATTTTTAATTGTATCGTATCGTTATAGGATGCAATTAATAATTATATATTAAATAAATAGAACCCGGGTCTCACCACGTGGAGGTTGCTGCGAATGGAGACCCACCCTAACCGCGTCCCATCCACCCTCCTTTTATGCAAGATATTAAATAAAACCTCCTTTCAATGTACATTTGCAACAAGTTCGATGTTCGATCCCTATGCAAATGCACAATAAAAGAAGTCTCATAAAGAATTTTCGCGAGAATGAATTGTTACAAATGAAAGGAAACACGAATATCCTGCCTAGCCAATAACTGCTTTAATCTCAAATTAATCAACCTAATTAGGAATGTATACCAACTTAAAAGAAATGATTCCTACCTATCAATAGATCTAAAAATGTTTTAATTTAAGCCAATAACAGTTTTAATTTCAAACCAACCAACCTAATTAAGAGTATATACTAACTTAAAAGAAATGATTCCTACCTATCAATACGTCTAAAAATGATTAACCCTACGTATGCAAAGATCGAAGGGAACACAGTACATGAAGTACTTTGTATCCATGAACTCGAAGTGTTTGCAAAAGCAAACAACAGAAAAGAAGCTCTGAAGCAACAAAGGAAGAGAAACAATCGAATTTACAAGATGCCAGACAACATATGAGTGACAAGACGATAGAATTGAAAACACTGGAATATTTAAAACAGCACTAGAAACACTGGCACACTTAAAATAAAACTGGAAACACTGCAATATCTAGAACAGAAATGTGCAACATGTGTAACCATAACACAGGTTAATAGATTACATAAAAAATATATCCAAAAAGAGATACACATATAAATATAAGGTAAATATAATTAAGAGTACATGTAATAATAATAAAATAATAAACGTGACAGGAAACGCTGCAATATCTGAAATAGAAATGTACAACAGATAAAATAGTTACATACGGGTTAACAAATTTCACAGAAGATATATCTAAGAACAGAGACACACATATGCACATAGAAAAACATAAGCGTAATTGAAAATATATATAACACTCATGTACGAATAATATAAATATGATTTTATAACATTTATACCTCTTCTTCCTACATCCTTTTTGTTGCCCACCCATTTTTATTCGCATTGTATACCTATGATTATACCTTCATCTTCTTAGCATCATTTCCATCCTGATGTTGTATTACATTAACCAAATGGACGTCTCTGTAAAACTGTAAGCTGCAACAAAAACTTATACAATGTATTAGTAAGAGTTTTAAAAAATTTGACAAACAAACGATATACATAAATTAGACACGCAGAAATATTATTTTATGGAAATAGCATAAAAAACATGATGTATGTAACACGTAATAAACCAATGTGTTTGATTATAATGTACATTGGTGTAACAAAACTAAAAATTTACATTCCATTTTATTATGTATTTTTTTACTTTCTGTTAAATTAGTTAAACTCTGATTCGTTTCAAAAGAATCGTTGCGAATGTGAAATATTAATAACTTAATAGTACTTTTTAAAAGTATTAGTAAACTACACTAACTTTGAATTTAAAGATAATTGTGTTCTAATATACTTTTGATTTCTAATGCTTATTCGTTCTGATACGCAAAACACGTAATGGAATATTTAAATATCAATCACATCAACACTAAATCAAAGATTACAAAAACCAGAGAGTATATATTCATAGAAAATACCTATATTATTCTGTAATGCTTCATATACAAAGCACGAAATGGAATGTTTAAATATCAATGATAAATCTATTTCTAAAGAATAATTATATTACTCTGTAATATTTCATGACAAACGCTCGATCAATATTCCTATCCTCATTCAATACCGTGACTGAAGTATTCTTTCTTTTCAAACAAAGAATACTTCAAAATTAATCGCGGTAAATGTTTCAATGTAATTGCAACAGAAATTGGCAAAATTAATCGCGGTAAATGTTTCAAAGTAGTTACAACAATAATTTATTGCAACAGAAATTGGCAAAACGAATCGTGACAACAGCCATATTGTGACACTCTTTATAAGTCGCAACCCTAATTCGCGGGGTGTGTCAGAAAAAAGCAATGCGCGAGCAGCCACTTCAGGGCGTTTTCCTTAATTCGCAACTCTAATTTATACACCCATAATTTATATACGCAACACTAGTAAAGAGATTTAAAAACAGTGATCTGCATATGTGCAATGTCATCACGGTGCAATGTAGCCATTTGGCTACTGTGGTGACTATATGCAAGATCACACTTCCACAATGCAAGTGGAAGAATTTATAGATGAAACATCACCTTGATGTAATGTAGCTTTTTTAGCTACAATGGTGATTATGTACTGAGTCATGTTTCCACAGTATTAGTGGAAGATTTGGGCATTTCAATAATCGCAACACTATCGTGAGAACCGCGATCATTCAATATCGCAACACTAAATGAAATGAGAGACTGAACAATGAAAAACTATTATTTCTATAAGTAACAACAAAACTAATTGAAAACTATTACATACTAAAATAGTAAATACAATTAAATCTGATTTGCGAAGCAAATATTAAAAAGCAATAATTACAAATTCAGCAAACAATCGCGATCTCATGATTCGCAACACTGAAAGAGCAATCACGATTATCATTCTTACGCAACTCTAATTTAAAGCGCGATATATTAATTACTACGCAACTCTAATAAAACTCGCGATCTGATTAGCACGTAACTCTAATCAAAATCGCGATCTGGAGATAAACGCAACTCTAATAAAACCGCGATTTCAATTTATTCGCAACACTAACAGGAACCGTAATTAATTATACGCAACGCTACAATTTAAGCCACGATTTGCCCAGCATTTGAGGCGCCAGCATTCTGCTGTCTAGAATACACTACTACTACATAAATACGAGCATAGTGACAAAGTAGTAACAATAAATGACTTTGCATTCAGAGAATTACTTCCAAATGCATAGTCATTAGTAGTTGCCCTCTTCTCCGGGCCTCTTCAGCATATAGCCTCTTCTTTCTTCGGGCTTGAAGCCCAGTAACAAAAAAAAAACCCTGTAACTTATAACTAAGCTCGAGATTTCCTGAGCGCAAACCAAAAAATAACATATAAAGGTGAAATAAAAAGATAAATCGCGAAAACTTGGAGTGCACGAAGACAAGCAACGATTAAAAAGAATCGTTGTTCGTACAAACGTGCCAAACCTCGAGCAAAAGACGTTCGTTTCGATCCAATCGCGACCACGACCGCGGGGCGATTCGAAAAATCGATCGAGTAAAGCCAGTGGCGAATGGCATCCCCCATTCGCGCCAGCTAGACCGTCGATCATTCAAATCTAATTTCCTGAAACAGGTTGAACCACGCGAGAAAAAACGCGCCTGCCCGATCGGTGACTGTGGTCAACCTGCCCGGCCCTACCTGCTTATTATTAACAGACAAACATACCAGAAGTAAACTACCTGCCTACCTAACGCTATATTTAAAAGATAGCAACAGACTCGTACCAATACATACATACAACACACGGAATAGTCGCGAACTTGCATACAATCTCACACTTTTCAATTTTACTCACTTGTACACCATCTATTGCAATCTGAGGGATGTTACTGATTACTATTATTATAAGTAATAATGTATTTAATGGAATAAATACAGTAGTTAATGTTTAATAAAAACCAACGTATTTCCACAGTTTAATCACACGTGTGGTAAATATGCCATACAACTAGAACATCAGATTGCAAAAAAATCTTAGAAACTAGTGAGGAATCATCGTGCCCATCACCTTTTCCCCATCCAAGTAGCACATGGGCACGTGAATGGGGTCCTGGCAACGAACACGGAGAAGGAAGCTGAAAATCCTGATCTAAATATGATTAGTACAAAAGCAACAACACATATCAACCGTACTTCGGTTCCTACTGTTTTATTTTATTCATTCACATATCAAGATATTCATTGATAGTTATTACACTGCATGGAGGTGTAAAGAATTCTACTTTCAATCCTAACTCAAACACGATCTGTACTCGTGATCTTAGAAATGATCAAGTGAAAAATACGCGAGATTGCCAATACAGCCACCAGCGTGGTTGACGCATTTTCGCGTCCGCGAAAATGGTTAACGTGACCAGAATGTCATCGAGTAACATCTCAGACACGACCTCCCATGAGGCAGGAATTGAGATACGCTCAATTAGCGCGCCACGAACCCCTAAGCGAGATCCGCAGCTACCAATACCCTTGGTGAGGGTGGCGGGCTCCCCCGTCTGCCTTTTGGAATAACCAAGGGCCTTACGGACGGGGCAGGGCGCCCGTACTGGGACGCGATATCGGCAATAATTGACAAACTACTTCAACTTACTCTATGCAGCGTAAAATTAACTACCAATTATTAAATATTTCATCGAGACATGAAAGAGGAGCTTCACAATTCATTTTAATATTATAACGCACAGAATTGAGTGAAAAGCGCGGTACGACGCGAACAAAGTGAGTTAAAAATCTATCGACATCCTTTGGGATGTAACTCTTCCTTCGAAGCGGACCCTACCCCCATGGAATCTCAAAAAGATGCAAAGCAAACTCATAAAAGGTTACTACTACAGCCACCAGTACCATTTGACGTATTTTCACGTCCGCGAGATGTTTAACGTGACCAGGAGTCGACGGTGACACCCAGGCACGACCTCTCCTTGAGGCAGGGATTGGGATACGCCCAATCAGCCGGCAGTGAACCCAGTGCAGTAATCTAAGTACGCAGTCCACCACTACCGATGCCCTCGGTGGGGGTGACGGACTACCCCGTCTGCCTTTTGGAATAACCAAGGGCCTTACGCAACGGGGTAGAGGCCAATACTGGGACGCTGTAGTGGGAACACTTTGCTACTCGACGATGAACGCAAAAAAGTTCATTTATTGACTGATAAGGATAATTGAATTTAAATTCAAAATTAAAGTTCAAATTATAGTTAAATTCGATATTAAAATTAAATTTAAAGTCAATTATTTTACATCCCGTACATTATAATGATAGAAGGAAATGGAAAGCGCCACTCTCATTGTCTCGACGAGTATTTAATTCATAATATATATTTAATATATAATATTTATATATAGACACACAATTATAAATGTACTAATTTCAAGCGATCTCGCCATCAAAGCAATCATTCTAAAGTATGAAAATAATATTCAAGTTCGATGCTTTGATTTCAAAATCTACTCGACGCAAAATGTTTTCTTGCACGTGTAATATGACATAGTTTCGGTAATCCAACAAATAGGCTTTAATTATAACAGAATCTATACTATAAACTTACAATATATTTCATATATATGATATCTATCATATATATTTATCATATATTTCATACGTTCAATTTTCAATAAATACAAACTTGATTGAAAGAGTAAAGCATTTGATACACCATCAACATCATCGTATAATAATTATAATTATCACAAAAACGAAGTCGGAGGGTATCCGACTTCACCACTACGCACTGCTACAACAAGGCAGTTTTAATATATATTACTGATTTATCCATAACAATATATTATATTCATATATACACATGTATATGTAATTATTAATATTCATAGTACTTATAGTATATCATATTTATTCACATCTAGAGTACTACTTTTATTTAAAACTTTCTAAATATTCATAATATGTGTATCAAATATTATAATACTCCTACTTAATTATTATATTATTATATACTATGACATTTAAAAACGCGAAGTGCAAGAAAACCTATCCTGAGCTAATAAACAGTACACAAAATAAATGTTACTACTCATGGATATAGTGGTATATCCACGGTCACTATGCTCGTGAAAAAATTCTACGTAATTACAACCAGTCACCCGTGCCGATTTGGACCTTTCGTCCTACGACATGATTGAGTGACCAGAGGAACTTAAAGGCATGCGACTCACCAACCGTAAATCGATGATGCTGCTGATGTCTGGAAGATGTCATCAGAGATGCTTATGATGTTTGAAAGATGTCATCAGAGATGCTTATGATGTCCAGAAGAAGTCATTGGAGATGCTGTTGACGTCTGGAGAAACTGCTGCTGTTGCTGCTGCTGCTGCTGCTCCAGTGAAGTCGTCGTAGAAATTGAAAATGTCTGAAGAAAGTCAAATTATGAATTAAAATTCATGTTATCACACAATGAATCAGTTAAGAAAAAATATTAAGAAATGTTGCTTACCTCTCAGAGGATATCGTGAACGTTGTCGTCAAGGTAGAAGTGGTAGGATGAATCCATCGTAGTAGCTAAAAATCTTAAACAGAAACCATATTATTATAATTTGGCCTTTTAAAACCCTTATTAATATTTACAATTATGAATTTACTTCATTGTGATTAATTTTGTGATTGCTTACAATAAATTAACCACAATTGTGTTAATTTAATAATTAAAAAAATTAAAAGTTAACAAATTTAGAATTGTAAATAAAGTACGAAAGATACTTACATTTTTGGCTTTTGAAGCACAATTAGTTCCTTTAGGTAGACAGCAACTTGATTCTAATACCGAGGCAGCAGATATTAAAAAAAAAAAATTAAGAATGAAAAAATATATAAATAAAAGACTACAATGCTATTGCTATTTATACGGAGCAAACACTGACTCTACTTTTTCGCGTATGAATATTAAAAAAAAAAAAAATATAATTAAAATTAGAGCAGCTGTGCTCTAAAAAATACTACAATTATTTATCGTAACAAACACTGACTCTACTGACCGCATTGCGCGCGGTCACTAAAATTCCCTGAAACAAAAACATTGTACATGGGGGAACAAGGGGTAAATAAGTACAACACACAACTTATTTTCGTATTATTCTTCATCTTTTCTTAATCGAGCGTTTGTCAAAAAATATATTAGTTCCCTTTTAAATTATTCAACTATGCAAAAATATATATGTATATATAAATAAAATAGATTATAAAGTTTGAATATATTGTAAAATATATCCAAATATTATAATCTATTTATGAACGCATTAAACATTCGTGATTGATCTATAAAAATTCTATTATGATTACTTGGTATCAGAATATAAAGCATATTCAATATTCTTAATTAGTGGGCTATATTATATGCTATAAATATTCAAAATTGCTTGTGAGAATGAGTATTAAACAAATAACTCATTACTTGTTACATACATCATGCGTTCATAATCAATTATATATAAAATGTTACCATATGATCAATAATAAGGTAATATAAATTTATACCATACGTTCTCATCAAGTTCTTACAGTCTTTGCATCACACCTCTTTCAATGATAATAATAATGTTCGTTGCTCGTTATATCCATCCCTTGAAAGACATAACTTCTTAAAAATCTGTAACAGAACAAACCAAAACAATTAAAACAAATATACAAAGGTAAAATTAGTTATATTAACATTTTATAATAAACAAGTTCATAAATCATATTTCCAAAATTCCAACAAAGTCTACAGACAACTATGAACAATGAAACACATGATAAAATGAAAAGCAAAAAGAAAACTCAAAGATAAATTCATATTCGCAATAATAATGTTTAATAAATATTTAATCAAGTATGCAATGATTAAGAAAAGTTAAAATAACAGAACAAAAGTATAACAGAATCGTAATTGTGAATACTACGCAGTTGATAAGCAAGCGTGTGTTCGTACCTCGAAAGGACGTACTAAGGACAACAACGAACAATGAAACACGTAATAAAAGGAAAAGCAAAAAGAAAATTCAAAGATATATTCATATTTATAATGATAATGTTCAATAAATATTTAATCAAGTATGCAATGATTAACTATTTAAGTTAATAACAGAACAAAAGTATAGTAGAAGAGTAATTGAGAATACAACAGTCGATAAAAAAGCGTATGAACGTACCTTGGAAGCAGAAACGCGTCTCGAAAGGTTATATCGACAGCAGCGAGCGACACACGTCTGACCGCCAGTAGAGGACGACACGAACTGACAGTCGACGCTGCGCTTCGCACGCGCCGGAAGCGACCGAACGAGCGCGAAAACGTTCGAACGAGGCCGAAGGCGCTCGAACGTAGTTTCTCGACTACGTTTCTACGTTCATTTCGTGGCCTTGGTATTTCGCTATCTGCTTCAACTGTACACAAATCAACTAATTGAAAATCTACAACAAGAGACACGTCTCGAAAATACGAGTTCCACGAAAATTGTCGTGCGTATTTTTCTTAGAAAAGTACGAACTACTTGTTATGATACACATTCTCCTAGATAATTTGTACAGAAAAATTTCTACTGTTCTACATGTATATATCTACGTATAGAATAGGTATAATATTGATAATATTTTACTGTACATATTATTTTATTATCTATACGATGTTAATTGCTAATATTGCAGTACATTATATATTGAAATACTCGAATTTTTGTCGTAAGAACGAAATTATTGCAATAAGTCTCTTTTGAGGCAAAATTTAACTATCAAAAGAAAGAAATATTATCTATAAAATGTTAATTACGAGTATTGCAGTACGTTATGTTCTGAAATACTCGAATTCTTGTTGTAAGAACGAAATTATTGCAATAAATCTGTTTTGAGACAAAATACAACAATTAAAAGAAAAGAATATTATCTATACGATGTTAATTGCGAATATTGCAGTACATTATGTACTGAAATAATCGAATTCTTGTCGTAAGAACGAAATTATTGCAATAAACCTCTTTCGAGGCAAAATTCAACTATTAAAAGAAAGGAATATTATTTATAAGATGTTAATTACGAGTATTGCAGTACGTTATGTATTGAAATATTCGAATTCTTGTCTTAAGAACGAAATTATTGCAATAAACCTTTTTCGAGACAAAATTCAACAATTGAAAGGAAGGAATATTGTCTAATGTTGTATATAATTGCGAGTATTGCAGTACGTTATGTACTGAAATACTCGAATTCTTGTCGTAAGAACGAAATTCAACAATTGAAAGGAAGGAATATTGTCAATAATTTTACCTATTAAAAATGAAATATTACGTACTACAAAATGTATGGTTTAACAAGAGCATATATATATGTATACTAACTACGATAAACTATTGTTAAAAACTATATTGTTAAAAACCTACTTAAATATATATAACACGAAGAAATAAAGTTGCCTTGCGATGCATCTGCTGGTGCACGTAGATAGATGCAGTAGAACATCTGCGTACACAATTAAACAAGTTAATAACTCTAGTTATATATCTCGTTAGTTTTATTAAAATTTCTTGTATAACAGTGAAGTAAACTACTGAAACACCAGCGCCATATCTGTGGAAAGTACTCAAAAACTACTACCCAACTAGTTTCAGTAATTCTCCAAGAGATGACGCTAATAATTTTTTAGTAGTTTGAAATATACGAGAAAATGCAATAGAATTACAGAAAATACAATATATTTTAATAAAACTACTGAAATATGCAAGGAATTATTCTAAAACTAGTAAAATATACAATTAAGCATAAAAGAAACTTTACAGACTTCCAACTGTGAATCACATAAGATTTCGAAGCGATTCCAGCGGCAAAAGATGCGTCAGAGAACGCTCTTTAATTTGCAATTTGAATTTTTGTTTTAGTGATTCGCAAAGGTACGATTTCAAGAGGTTTTATGTTTCGAAAATATGTAAAGGGGTGGGTTTAGCATTTTTTCAAAAAAATTCGTCACCCACTTTTGAAATAATTTAAATGTATATAATTGTATAGATCGAAATTTATATAATTGACTTAATACCTGTGCAGAAATCGATAATATCGACAGATAGTAGTCACTATTTTATCGATTAATGCAGCTAATGCACTTGTGCAGTTCCTAGTTTTGACGCTGTAGTGTAAGTTGCATATAATCTTGTATTATTTACTGTAATTCTGTAATTTAGTGTAAAGCGTGTAACAGTTTTTACTGTTGAAAATTATTGTTAATAATATTGTTACTGAAAAAATGATGTTTTAATATGTTGTGGGAAGAATATTTGTTAAATTTCAAGCATATTTAATTATTGTATTTCTAGTAATTAAAACAGTAGAATTATTAATAATCAAATGTTTCTGCATTGATATAAAAAGGAAGGTAAAAATGTCAGAGTACGATAAAGTTAGAACAGGGAAACTTGTTCTGAAAGGTGAAAAAGTGAGGTAATGACACACTTAACCTACTTTTTTCAATGTTTGTGTCATTATTTATACATGTTTATTAATATTATTTACTTTGAACAGAACGAAAAAACGTAAATTGAAGAAACAGGAAATGCAACATGTTAATACTTCAGAACATAAGGACACTGTAACTCATGGTATATTAATTACTTGCAACAGTTTACAATAATCTACGAGCATTCTAATATCACATATTTCGTTTATAGGTGGTTGGTGGAAAACTACGCAAGTATCAGAAGTTACGGGAACAGTGGCAATCGAATTTGGAAATCACATCTATATGAAAGCCTTAGATAACGGATTATTTACATTAGGTGCTCCTCATAATGAAGACGAAGGTCCATCGCCTGAAGAAATTCTAACAGCCTTCCCAATAAGTGAAACTAAGGTCGCACTAAAATCTGGTTACGGAAAGTATTTAGGTGTTGATAAGAATGGTATCGTTGTCGGAAGAAGCGATGCAGTAGGTATGATAGAACAGTGGGAACCGATATTTCAGGTATGCTACTTAATGTTAAAAACCTATTGAATCTTGTTCTTGTATGTATCTTAAAGAATAATTGTAATTCTTTTGCTTTAGGATGGAAAACTTGCCATTTTAAATAGCAACAATTGTTTTATATCGGTTACAAGCGAAGATGATATCGTTTGCCAAAGTAGGACCGCTGGACCATCAGAAATTTGTACTATAAGAAGTATGACCCAGAAAATTCAAGATCCAAATAAAGATATTCCAAAGGAGGAACAAGGATCGCTTCATGACGTTGAAGTAAATTACGTGTAAGTAATGCATACAATGCATACAGACGAGGACAATATTTTCAGCGTGCAAACATTGTGATATTAATCACTTTTTAGGAGGAAGTTTCAAAAGTTTCAAGATAAAAAGTTAAGAGTTAGTAAAGAGGATCGTTCAAAATTGGAGAAAGCAAAACGGGAAGGCACCTTGCACGAAGCATTATTAGACAGAAGAAGTAAAATGAAGGCAGATCGATATTGTAAATAGTTATTTTGTACTCATTATATGTTGCAGTATGTATCTATTTAATCGAGTTAAATTTTTCCATTGTGTCTGTGGAATATATAAGCATTTAATAAAAATATGAAAGGAAGAGGCTTGATGTGCAAGTTCACTACCTTTCAAAGTTGAATTTAAATTGGTTCAATAGAATTAAGAAAGAACATATTAACATATTATTAGTTTGACAATAATAAAATAAATTCGATTAAATACTCTACAAAATAAAAGTAATCTGACTTATTAAGTCCCATTGCATTAATCTTGTGTTAGAAAATCTGTTGTATGTACTCGTAAGGATATTCTCCCGCTAATCCATCAAAATCTGATCACATGAACAGCAAGTAATCAGCGATCTCTGGCGGAATCCTTTAAAATCCAATCGTTGCACGGTCTCCGAACTAGTTTCACCGCAACTTGCCGGCATATAGGTGTGATTCGGACGGTCGTGTTTTGTTCTGCAATTCAAATTTGTAATTCAACTTCGTTTCTCTGAATTAATCGTTTGTCAGTTATCGAGAATGTCTTCTAAGCCAGAAAATAAAGTTGGTAAGTAATAGAATCACTTAATTCCGGAGTTACTTTAATTAGACACGTGGTCGTTGTTTTGGAGCTACATCCGTAACCTTATTTGAGGGTATTTAAACACGATACATCGCGAAATATACGAAGTACACGCGAAACGATCAAATCGTGAGAAATCTCAAAGATTATGAAACAAAGATGAATCGTGCATTAAAATTAATGTGTACCAAAAGATATAATAATGTATCGTCAGCACAAACAATTAACCTACTCGACCAAGCTTCTGCTAAAATAAACTTCTGATGTTGCATGTGCTGCAAAGTATAATTTGTTGTTTTTTGTGCACCCAAGTATTTAGATGACATATTATCCGTAATCAATCGTCCCTTAAAATCTAATAACAAAGTAGTTAAAGTAGTTGAAATAAGATGGATTTAAAAAAGTTCGATACTGGCGGTCATTTGAAATTAATAAATTTAATTTTCATTGCTCGTAGCCGACTTGTCGTTGGCGGAATGGGGACGTAAAGAGATTACCCTGGCAGAGCACGAGATGCCAGGACTTATGGCCATCAGGAAGAAGTACGGGCCAAATAAAATTTTAAAAGGCGCTCGAATTGCCGGCTGTTTACACATGACGGTACAAACTGCCGTTCTTATCGAAACTCTCATCGAACTCGGAGCAGAGGTAAATTTATGGATTTTCGCATTGTAATTATTTGTTACGAATTCAATTACCGTCACTTTCGTCTCTATCTAATTAAAAAATCTTAAATTCTAAACTCTTTGTAAATTTGAAATGGATTAAGTACGATTTTTTGCAAAATTCTCCTTTTTTTTACGTGTTCTACTCGCCAAAAATGAATTGACAAGTTATAGAATCCGTAAAAAATGAGAAAACAGTTTTCTTTGGAAAACTGGAAGCATTTGCATTTGTATTGGAGCTTATCTCACAGATCGTGACCTCATGTCTTTCGCAAGATGCGTCGACAATTGTATCAGACATCGAAATGTTTTTCATGTCGAGCTTAGAGATTAAGATCAGATAAATTGTAATAGATGAAGTTTAAAAAAAAACGTGTAAATGTCTTGAACTCTGTACAACACAATGAACTGAATATTTATGCATCATTGTGCATATAAAACATACATAAGGTTTAATTAAATAGAGGAAACAAATTTAATTCAGTTAAAGCTGAAACTTTTTTTATAAGAGAAACAATATTCTCAATTATCGATCGTAAGATCGTTTTCGCAGTTCGATGCGAGGATAGTCCCTGTTTCTCAAAACGCTTCGTCACTCTTCTTCCTTCTATTACATATTAGATATCACTTCTTATCTTCTACACTGCTGCTTCAAGATTGTAAAATAATTTTCAATATTTACTTCAATATTTACTTCATACTTACAACTAATATGTATTATCTCTTGAAACGCCGGTCCCGTTTCCGATATTCTTCTTCCCTGAAAGTCCTCTGAATTTAATACCCAATAGTTCATATTATTCTTTTAAGAATATTATTACATTTCAATGCAATGAATATACTTCCTTAATGATGGTGAATTAACAGGTTCAATGGTCATCGTGTAACATATTCAGCACACAAGATCATGCAGCTGCAGCTATAGCAAAAGCAGGGATTCCCGTGTACGCTTGGAAAGGAGAGACCGACGAAGAGTACCTCTGGTGCATAGAGCAGACTCTTGTATTCAAGGATGGTAAACCATTGAATCTAATCCTTGACGATGGCGGTGACTTGACTAATTTAGTGCACACCAAGTATCCAGAGTATCTAAAAGACTGTCGAGGTATTTCCGAGGAAACCACCACCGGTGTCCATAATTTGTATCGCATGATGAAAGAAGGCACCTTGAAAGTTCCGGCGATTAACGTGAATGATTCAGTAACGAAGGTTCGTCTTACTATGTTACAGAAGCAGACAGAGATGGTTTTCACCCTAAAAAAAAAGATTGTATATTGTTACAGAGAACTGTTACAAGTTTTGGAAACGTAAATTCTTCTAGTGGTACTTACCATTGAAAAAGTCACCCTCTGTTATAAATTACTCCCTACAACAATTCTGTAGATTATCTCATGTACCCTCTATTCGTTTCGATTATGCTTAGTATTTATACTAATTAAATTTCGAATGCTGAATGAACAGTTACTAATTTTTTGTCAAACAGAGCAAGTTTGATAACTTGTACGGATGCAGAGAATCATTGATCGATGGTATTAAACGAGCCACAGACATCATGATCGCTGGGAAGGTCTGCGTGGTAGCTGGTTATGGAGACGTTGGAAAGGGTTGCGCTCAGAGTCTCAGAGCTTTCGGTGGACGCGTGATAATTACAGAAATCGATCCTATTAATGCGCTACAAGCTGCCATGGAAGGATACGAGGTGATTATTGCAATATCAATTGTATTATATAGATAGGAGGTAAACTTTTTTTAAATATGCTCCTCAGGTAACGACTATGGACGAAGCGTCGACGAAGGGACAAATATATGTTACCACAACTGGTTGCAAAGACATCATACTAGGTTCTCATCTTATTAATATGCCAGACAATGCTATAGTCTGTAATATTGGTCACTTCGACTGCGAAATCGACGCTAAGTGGTTGGAGCAAAACGCGATTGAAAAAGTGAATATTAAGCCACAAGTGGACAAATATAAGTTAAAGAACGGCAGGTAAATTATCATTCAAATTGATATAAGTAATTTTTTAATCGAAGAATGAATCTAAATTCCTTTATTCCGTTTCACGGTATTTCTGGTTTACTGATTTTGTTCTTCATTTTCCAGGCACATCATCCTGCTTGCAGAAGGTCGTTTAGTTAATCTTGGTTGTGCTACAGGACACTCCAGTTTCGTAATGAGTAATTCCTTCACAAACCAAGTATTGGCACAAATAGAATTATGGACCAAAGCCGGATCTTATCCGATAGGAGTCCACATGTTACCGAAGAAGTTGGATGAAGAAGTCGCTGCGTTGCACTTGAATCATCTTGGTGTGAAGTTAACTAAATTGACAGACGATCAAGCTAAATATCTTGGTATACCTGCAGAAGGACCTTACAAACCTGATCATTACCGATATTAATTAAGGTTCATCATACTTCAAAGGCCATCATGTACCATTTTTGGCATAGTTGGACATAGTCAACTATCTACTTTTTTATAACTGTTCATTATTTTAACTTTTGTTATGTTTAATTTACCGAGAAAATACGGAATCAGAACTGCCTGTTTTTTATATTGTTTGACTTTGAATTAACGGGTTGAATTTATTAAATACAATTATCCTGTTCATGAATAAGTTTACGTATAAATGACAGAAAAAAAGCTTTTCTGGCTTTATTAGAAGTCCGATCTCTGATAAAAGGTAGCTAACATGAAATAAAGAAACGCAAATGAAGATACATTTTCTGCAACAGAACCTTAAATAGGAGAATTTAGTCGAAACAAATACATTTTAGGAAGAAACAGCGCTAAATGATGAAACGTTTCTCGGAACAAGTACATCTGTAACAGAAACAATTTTAAGTGGAAAATGATAATAGAAAAGCATAAAAATGCTAAAAGTCTTAAAGAAAAACATATTTATTATACTCTCGTAACATTTGCTATGTATCTTCGCGATTATGTACAACTTCTTCCTCTCCTCTATTTACAACTTCAAAAACGTAGAACTTTCCTGCAGGCAATAACATCCACAGCCTGTAGGACATAATGTTTCGCTAGTAAACCATGTCGCTAGATGATGCGTGTGTCCCCCATGTCCACAAAATATGCAAAAGTTGCTTGGGCCTTAATGTAACAGAATTAAAATTGACGATCAATGATCGTTAATAATACAATTTCTTGCAAGCAGAAAGAGACGTATCATTAAATTGAATTTACCTCTGACAGAGATATGACAAATTACACATTCTAATGCCAATCGTTTGCAATTTATGCATTGAGGACCTCTGCTGACTTTACCACACAATTGACATTCGCTTTGGAATTCAACACCTTTGTGTATATCAAGAGGTGTTGTGCTTACATGCTTTAATACTTGTGCACGCGCGTCTAGTAATCGCCACCTATGCAATACCTCTGCGTATGCCTTTTTATAGCCATCATAAAGAGCAGTATATTTCTCATCTAATAACCTGTATAATTAATGATCTTGTTTAACTCAAAATTACAAATTTCTAAGTCAAAAGTACAATAAATGATGCCATGTGTTCTTTACCATGATATGGTCAGCTATTTCACATACCTAATATTTTTCACAGAATCACCAAATGTATCTTGAATTAATTTTAAATCATCTAGCGAATCGGACCACGAGTTTGATCGGTGTTGCTTCAAGTTTTGAAAGTTCCAACCCTCCAGAGTTGTGTCGGCTGGATGGATCGTATGGTACGGTGAACCACCAGGCTAAAAGTTTATATCAAATGACGTACAACATTATGGATCAAATTATATAAAGGTTACATGAACAATACGAATACAATGTACAGTAATGAAAATATTTTCTCATTGCTTGAATATCGAACAAGTTGTCATATTGAAATTAAAAAAAGATTCATTGTTTGATCGAAAGAAGTTAAACATAAATCATATTTAGTAAATCGGAGAGTAAGTCTAGAAATATTTCCAATACTGTATATAATTGACAAGTAGAGAAAACATAATGTCTATGATCACTTTCTGCGTAAAGATGTTTGTCTTCTGTGTGAAATTTCTAGGTATTACATCACAACGAACAGTACATCACATATGGTTAATATCGCTACTAATATGTATGACTTTTTTTCATGGTTATTAGTCGTAAAATATAAGACAGTTAACAGATGCAAGACCAACAATGTTTGGCATTTTAAAATATCAAGCATGGCCAAACCTGCATGCTTTCTGGCATCACGACACTTCCACCCCAATGCTGTAAGGCAGTAACAAATAATCACCATGATAAGAGAGAACCCTAAGGACCAATACATTTCAAACACGCACAAACTTACGAAAAAATCGAAAACCGTGCCTTACCTTTAACCACCATTTTCCTGTAGAAAGCCTCTATAACAGAGATAACATAATATCAATCTCTCGTCTGACAAACTTTAAAAGTATATTTAAAAAAGAGATATACTGAAATAAAACACTAATGGATTACGCCGATGATATAGTATATGAATGTTTGTGTACTAATAGAAATTTTAAATATGTAAAGAAGTATAGAATGTATACAATGTGCAAGATATCTCAAACACTATACCCAGAGTATTTGGAGGAGAAAAAAATCTATCTTTAGATCATCATACAATATCGTCGTACGTAAGATATTTACATATTTAAAATTATATTCATTCATGCATCGGAAGAAAAGAAATTTGTGCGAGGTATGAAAGATGTGATATACTGCAGTTCGAGTAAGTTAACATTGAAATATGAATAATGATAATAGAATAAATGATCATGTTCGAGGAGTATATCCTTCAGCATGTTTTGTAAACAGAAGACAAAATATGATCAAGACATGTAATGTAATCGACTGTCGGTGATGTCGTCAAAATAGTGCTTGTGCCAGGCCATGCTAGAACGTTCTACGCTTACACACTCATATAGCGTACTTACACTAACGTTAATGGACTTGTTACTTATCCGTGTTTGAGCAACATCAGAGTTTTCCGAACGATAACTAAATGCACAACTCAGCATACCTGCCATTTGAATATCCGATTGATTGGCATAATGCTGTATCCTGAATAATAAAAAAGCAATTAATATATAACACTGCATTTATATCAAAAGTAATGAGTTCATTACTTACAAGGAATGAATTAAATTTTGTCCAAACGGATGCAAAGGCCATGGAGCATCGATATCGGGCGACGGACAAGAATTTTGTCCGATATTCGAAATTGGTTGCGATATCACAAGAGCTGCTAAACACCATGCCTGAACTAAGTCAGGGCGTTCTAACGAGGCAGCAACATTTGCGTTATATTGACACATCGCTGGTATATCGGTAATATTAATACTAAATTCGAAAAAAGGTTTTAAATATTATTTTTTTCAAACACTATAAGTAAAAGCAATTACTGTTACACTCACACGTATTTTTCAGCAAGTTCTTTGCTAACGAAAAACAAGGAAGAAGCATCGTATATCATCACCATAAAGTGATAGTTTTTACAACATGACCTGTAAGTCATTCTGCTCGTGTTATGCAATCCACGATTCATTTTCTATTAATTAAAAAATAATGTTTAATAAGATTCACGAACAGTACCTCGAATTATTACTTTTAGAAAAAGCGTTATACATACACGTTCTTGAAAGTAAAAGGAACTTATGGGAATGTTTTCGTTTGATGGTACGTAAGAATTTGGATACATGTGCATAAAATGCTCTCCGTTGCCTATCCCATTTCCTAGTGCAGAAAGTGCTCTGGGCGTAGTATTCTCTGGTTTCAACGATGACCTTCTGGTATACGATGCACGACCAAAACATACGAGTATACCTTTTGAAACAACGAATTCAGTCTTTCAATCTTTCTTTTTTACTCATTTCTTTATACGTACCCACACAACAAAACTTAGCGCCCGATGTTCTAGGAAATGGTATATATGCGTCTTGATAATTTGTGTACATATTAGAGGAACTTAAAAAATTTGCGTTGTCTTGAATGTCGTATCCTAAATGACTACTCTCATTCTCATCTTTTTTACATGTCTACGAAACAGGAAAGATATGGAATTTTATACAAAACAAATGTAAGCACTGTATAAAATGTAAATTTTTGTTGTTACTTGTTCCAGTGTTGTAATTAGTTGTCTAAGACATGGCTCTAAGCACGATCTGTTCTTTTTAACGCGTTGCTGAGCGGTTTGTTTTAAAACTTTCAACAATTTTGCCATTGTTGCATTGTCGATTGTTGTCCCAGGACAAAATTGGAATGTTGGTTGCGCGCTATACGGATAATTTGCTGGAAAGTTTACTTTTAATATTACATTGTAACTTTTATTAGATGCTGTTACGGTACAACTACGTTCCACAGCATCCATTGCATTGACCTGCAAATACAAATGTATGTATCTTTGTGTATTTCCAGTTTATCTTTATATAAATTACCTCTATGTTTGGTATGTTCATGTTAATTAAAGAAAACTCTTGTTGCAATGTCTTTGGTTGTGTAGGGGACGATATTTCTTTATTATTTTCAATGTATGCATCTGTTTCAGGGTTCAATGTGGGTTCGTCTACTTTTGTTGTTATACAATTCATTTCTCGATCATTCTGCGTGTCATTAAGTTGCAGTTGTACGGTTTGTAACGTTCCTATATCGATAGCATATTAATTCATTAGTTAAACTAAATTTTTATATTAGCTCGATAAAGGTAAAAATTTATACCTGTGAAGAAACTGTACGTACTTATATTATTATCTTCAGAATACTGTGTATAAATGGATGTGCCATCGTCTATACCATGCCCACATAACTAAAACGTATACATATATATATGTAGTCTCCCTATAAAAAATTTCAAACTATTTATACGATTCATATATTTATACAAATACTTACTTTCTTTAGAAATGGATCGATTTTATATATCCTTAAGCACTGATCCTTTGACCAAGTAATTAATTCAAAATCACTATTTTCTGCAAATTATTAATACATTTCAAAATATTTTATTCTTTATTTTATTTGCAAATTTTATTTACAATAATACAAACCTAACTTTTGGTGTCTCCACTGAAATTCCAGAACAACATCAGTATGTCCGACAAAAGTATAAATAGGAGCACTGAGATTGGTTGTGTTCCATAACAACAGACTATTTTCTCCTCTTCGTAACTGAGGTACTACTATAGTTACCAATCCTTCCCCAAATGGCTACGGACAACTCAGTTTTTATACTTGGAAATAAACTTGAACGTTTCTTTTTTAAATGTAATATCATTCTTACCGTATATCGAGCCCTCCATACTGGCGAGTTCGTTGTTAGTATACTTTCAGCTCTTCGCGGATTACTGATGTCAAATATCTTCACTGTACAATCTTGACTAGAAGTGGCCAATTGATTTTGTTGAAACGGACACCAATCTAAACCATGTATCTAAAATAACTTTGGTGTTTATAAATAGTTTATTGAACTTATAAAGTAAATGACTGTTGTAAGGTGTAGTTGTACTTTTGTTAGGTGAGCAGCTATATATTGCATGGGACTATTTCCTTTTCTTTGATCCCATATTTTAATATCTCCGTCATGAGCTGTAGCTAACATGTTAGGAGATAGAGTATTCCATCTTACTTGAGAGGAGCCAGCTATAATATATTGGATCAAATGTATCTTTATGTATTTAAATGAAAATTATAAATTATATATTTCTACAAGATTTATGATCTTTGTATTTACCAACTGCGGACAGAGATAAACTAGGTCTCCTTTGATCTCTAATGTCCCAGATATGAATAAACGTATCGATGCTGCACGAAGCGATGATATCCGGTTCTTTGGGATGCCAATTCAGGTCGCTTACAACTCTTGTATGCGCTTTCAGACTGTTTGTCGTTTGCAAGTCGTAACCACTGGTCCCAATAAGGGATAGTATTTCGATGCGCGTGTTACTCTAAAACGAAACTTCGATTAGATACATCTACCACCTTGTTTGAAGCATACAGATTTAATTCCTAACCGATACGGCACACAGATGAGAATTTATACTTATAGGATTCCATTCCGCAGAGCTAACTTCATATTTGCTCTGTCTTTGGAATTTTTTTAACGTATCGGCACCTTCGTCCAGATGTTTCACCGCAAAACATCTGCGCCTGCGAATAGAAAAATATCCATTAGAAGTAGGAAACATAAACATTTCAAGGTATCTATAAATCAAGTGCACAGCTTGTTCCTCGGATAACTTACCCGGCAAGTAACACATAATTGCCAGTCGCATCCACGGCCATAGTATTAGCCTGATATGAAACAAAAATAATTTAACAGTGAAGGAAAAAAAAAAGCAAATACACTGATTGGAAGTTTTCAGAATTTTCTTTTTAATATCTGACGCTTTACCAGCACGCGAACTTCCACGAGCGGTTACATATTATTCGTCCCCATATGATAACCTACCTGTAAATCACGGTGCTCCGTAACAACATAGTCGCTGCCCCAACGTTTTGACATTTTACCAATAAATTCGAATTCCTGTCAGCATTCTGCAAGGTTAGAATTAAACCGTATACGCGGAACAGAGTTGAATCCTGTACGCAACTGTACATGCACGCACACAGACGCGCTACGAGCTCGTTGCATCGTGTCATGCGGGACACATTCTTATCAGCGGCTTCTGATTGGTCGAGCGAGATTCACGCACGTATCCCCGCCACGAGCAGATGTGACAAGGGGAGAGTAAACGCGCACGGTATCGAGGCAACGCGCGTGTGTACGTGCGTGTACGTATACGCGCATAAAAAAAGGGGTAAAAGAGAGGGAACGAGAAATAGAGAGAGAAAAGTCCAAGACGCTTCGCTGTGCTATTTCTGTCACGTAGGACGCACATATTCGTTGTGTTGCATATAGGTGTACTAACATCCAAACGCAAATAATTATTGGTAAACGGTGCGAAATAGAGGAGTGTACGGGGCTGAAGTTTTATCGATCTTTAATTACACCGTCGAGGCTCCCGATCGAATTCTGGGTGTTTTTAGTTTTGACAGTGACTGGTGATTATTCGAGTGATAGTGACAACAATGTCCGTGATTATGGATTGTTTTCGCCAGTAGCGGACGTGTAAACTTTTCTTAGCCACTTTGTTTAGCTGACTTCCAACAAGCGCAGCTTGATTGACACCGTCGTTCCCGTTTAACCTTGTGAGACGTTCGCCAGTAACTTTCTGTTTAGCGCGCGATTACGATCTGAAGGGAAGTACCAAGAGGAAAGGAAAAAAAAAAAAAGAAAAAAAAACAGAAAAAAACGGCGTCTTTTGTTTCTCAAGGGTAGCTGCCCGTCCTTTGCGCCGTTTCTCCCTCTCTTTAGATTTTTGCACGTCTCTGTCGCGCGGCGCAAGAAGGCTACCGCCCGCCACGGTTAAAAACTGATACATCTTGGAGGCCGATTGCTGAAATCGGACCACGCACGGACGGTAAATTCGTCTCGCTATCTTTAATTAGAGATCTGTGATGTACAAGCTCGGCGCCGCAGGAAAAATCATTACGTCCACGATTAATTTCGTACACTCGAAGAGGAAAGGAATTTTCATATACATAAGAAAGATGTACAAAGACTCGATAAGTCTTCGAAGTCGCAGAAGTTTTCTAACTTTTCGATTATATTGAACCATCCTTGGCCGTGCGACTGAGAAACGAGGTCAAGTTTTGTCAAAGAGAACAACGTTAATGGTCACCGTACACTCCAGCGTAATGGAGTGTTAACAACAGAAGGGCATTCCGCTGAAGAAATGCACCAAGGGTATCCGGTACAGGAACAACGCTCTTATTCGACATAAAAGAGGAACTGTCTGGTTGTTGGCAAAATGAAGCTGCTCGAGAGTACACGTTTTGAAGCTATAAATAGTGCCTTGTCCATCAAGACTGGAGACAGCAAAATAATAGGCAGGTAAGAATATCGGATCGATATTTGTTCGACGTGCTCCGATGAACTCTGCCTTGTTTGGTCCATAGAATAGAGAGCTATTCGTGTAAAATGGCTGGAAACGACAAGCAGCTGTACAAACGTTTCAATGCAGAACAAGGTTTTACTCCGCACGATCTTCAAGCTTTGTCACCGCCGCAAACATCTTTGGGAACATCACCTGCTCAAGGGTACTCTAGGTATTAAAAAAAGAGTAAACCTAGAAATATGAGTATCATTCGATTTTCGGTACGAAGTAAAACAAATTTTTGTGTCATTACAAAAACTGTAAAAATCTGGAGTATGTTATCATAAAATGTCTATGTTTACTTTTTGATAATGCGTTATTTTTACCTTTACATTGATTTAATTAGCCTCGATATTGTTTGCTACAGCCGCAGTGTTTCTGGTGATGAAGACGGCCCGTTATGCGATACGATCAGTAGAAAGACGCTGTTCTATTTGATTGCCACTTTGAATTCAGCTTTCCATCCAGATTATGATTTTTCTGATGCTAAGAGTCACGAATTCAGTAAAGAGCCAAGCTTGCAATGGGTCATGAATGCTGTAGACAGTAATTTAAGTGCAACCGCGGGGGATCATTATCGCACTCTTCGAACGGCACTTTGGGCTGCCGTCGATGATGAAATATCATTGCGGGAATGTGATATTTATAGGTAAATTGCATTCAGAGCATAATATATCTGAAGAAATTTTGAATATTATGGTAACGAGCTGCTGGATGTACTAAACAAAATTAAAAATATTAAACATTTTAGTTACAATCCAGATTTTGTATCTGATCCATTCGGAGAAGATGGATGTTTATGGTCTTTTAATTATTTCTTCTATAACAAGAAGTTGAAACGGATTGTGTTTTTCACATGCAGAGCAATAAAGTGAGTACAGATCCATTCTTCGGGTTGTCTTTTCATTTACTTCTATTCATAATCGTTCTTTCTTTATATGTTTTTTACAGTCCTCTCTACGTGTTAGATTCTGGCGTTGGTAGTGACTTTGCCATGGACGAAGACGAAGATAGATACTAAATTTCTAATACAATGTTTTTACAAACGTTATCATTACCTTTATTAACTCTGCCGTACAGATAAATGAACATTCAATTTCCCCTATTACATAACTTTCTTATTATGTACAGTGGTACATCTCAATTATTAATATTAATGATTATTAATATTAATAACTATTTCATATACTTTTCCTTGCAGTGATGATTTTGGACTCAATATTGTCTAATAGAAAATGAATTATTTTGCTTTTTAGTCTTTTTTGTGTAGCATTAAAATTGTAGTTAACAAAAAATGAAACAGAAGAACAATTATGCAAGATTTAGAACTGAATTGTTTTCCTCGTGAATTTTTAGTTTGCATATACATGTTTACTAATTAATATAATTTTAACGTATAAATCTGCTACATGTTAATCTAATTTTTGTCTTTAAGTCTAAGGACTGTATATATTTCCTTTCTACATAATGTAAATATGAGTATTCACATTTAAAATATCATAAAAGACCTTTGTCATTGATTATGTAAAAAGGAAATGATAAGTGTAGTAGATCTTAAGTTGGTATTGTGCTAAGTTGTTCTGTTAATTTCCTTCAAATTATTGTGGTAATATAATTATTACAATTTAAAGAAATCTAATTTCGTACTATCATATGAGATATAAAAGAACGACTAGAACCACAGTAGATTGGAGAGTGTAGCACTAACTTTTGAATCCTAGTCATTATATCGTTAAATTACAAAAGATTTGTTAGCTGTTTGTGCTCTTTGCTATAAAAGTCAGATGTATGACGTTTCACTCATATTGTCTCGATAAAATTTTCGTACAAAACTATATTTATATTTCATATGTTAATTCTGACAAACATACACGATTTTAGTACACGTAACACTACATAAATTATTTATTTTTGAGAAGTATAAAGATTTAATTGAATATTCAGAATTTATTCCGAGTAAATTAACAAATAGATTGCACAATATGCATAAATTTTATAATAGTATGATAGATTTTCCTATAGTTTCTATACAAAGTGGAAAATTTAATTTTACGTCACTGATTAATATATACACGTATACATATATCACATGAATTTAAAAATTAGCCCTATGTTCAAGTTAGATTACTAAGTATTCCGATTAAAAATAGTAATTTCTTGGTGATTTCTTATAATATATATGTATAACTTTAGTTTCCTTAGAGCTACATGTTTGTCTGTCAGCATTTGAATAAAACTTTATGATCCGATACGATTCAGCCTTACATCGTCTCTTCTCTTTATCACTCGTCTTTTGTTATCGATAGAAAGTCTTTATGTATGAATAATTGCAATTTTCGTACTAATTCGATGTACATCAAATAAATGAAGCAACAAGCACAAACATTATTCTCATTAATAACTTTGAACCTAACTTACCTAGGTTATCAGGCAATTCAACTTATTTGTACATCATAACGTCGGGGGATTGATACATGCACATGTAGGCATCGCATAAAAGTCGTTTTGCGTGCTCTGGCAAATGACGGTCGTCCGTTAATTCAGTAAGATAATTTCCACCTTCTTCGCTTAACCAGTACGGAAAATCTGGACAGGGGACCATTTCTGGTATATTGTAGCCGTTTTGTTCTCCTAAACACAAAAGAACGGTTTACAAATTAATTACTTTTGAAATGAACTGTTCTTCTTCTAGATTATAATTATTTTAAATGACAAAAGAGTTGAAATCTGTTGGATAAATATTCGCTATAGAATTTTTCAACAACAATAACGTCATATGCCAGCACTGATATATATTTTATTCTACTTGATGATCACTGCTTTGTAAATATTGTAGCATTGTCTTTCATGTGTTTCTTTTGATTATTTGTCAAATATCGTTAATAATTGACAAATAGAATACTAAGTGTGTAAAATATTTCCAGTTAATGATTGCATCAATTTTGAAAATGTAATGTATAGTATTAGTTAATTTTTATAAGAAATTATAAATGTACATGTATGTGTCAATGTCCCTGAAGAGATTATTAAAAGTAATAATAGAATTATCAACTTAAACAAGGTGTTAAAAGTATGACTTATGATACATCGTTTCTACTATCTACAAATATATATGAGATATAAGATATATAAAACGTGATCAAAATACCTTTTCTGTCAGCCATAGAATCGAAAAAACACCATGGAGCTTCCGAACCAGAACCACACTTTACAAAACACACATAGTGGGACGTCTCGATGCAAACTACTGCTGATAATTCGAGATACAATCGCGGGACAGGACAGTGCTCTTGTAAAATGGCAAACTCCATTGGTACTACTAATTTCTTTGGTTCATGATTTGTCCTTCGTTCATGACGATGAACCTAAAGGTATTTACCAAAATACCATTAGTCTCTTAGATTAATAGATTTTGTTATTTTAATTACCTTTTCTAAACATAGTAAGCAAAAAGCGATACTCTCAAGACCAACGCCGCATTGTCCGTAACATTCTTTACATTCAAATTCTGCTAATTTTCCGCAAACGGTACATTGTCTGGGAGCTGTCGATAAAAAAATTGAAAATGATTGCAATAATAATATAGATTAATATAATGATAACTTAATGATACCTACAGTCCTCGATTATATCTGTTACATCGAGCAATAACGTAGGCTGAATCTTCTGGTACATCTTGAACGATTTCCCAAATCTTGGCATTTGTATAATGAGACAGGAAGGAACCTCTTTCAACCTTATATTACTTGTAAGGAAGCTTTGTTCTAATAGTTGCTGTACAGTTGGAAGATTCAAATGATCGTCCTTTTCGACAAAAAGCTGGTAATGATATGCATCTTGGCCGGAACTCAGTTTAAGAAATGGTTCAGCGTTCAGAATTTGTGCAACCAGAGATGTCAAAAATTCTTCAGGGTCTGTGAAAAGAAAATCAGAGTCATTTTAAACTTACGTGAAATATCAGCCACGTATATTATCAACTCACACCTTTTTCTTCGCTCGTGAGTCCGGATACGGACGATAACTTTTCAAGTAAAGTTCGTAACTTCATAACACGATCAGCTCTCACGAACATATTTTTCCGAAGCGGGTTTACAATCTCTTCACGTAGTACTCTTTGTACTTCCTCGTATTGTGGACAATCCTTTTCATTTGGTGGCCTAAGAGAATAACATACCATATCTAACATCCTCTTGAAATAAAAACAGAAGTAAACTATGTAGAATTAATACCTGAATAGAAGATTGTCAAAAACACTTGTAAATGTAAACATACTAAAAAGGGTGGCATCCAAATAGCACGAATTGTGATGACCCTGGATTCCTCGATATTTCCCACATATACTTTCCAAATTTCCTTTTACGGATATAGGTCGTACTATACCAGCAATAGCGGAACTTTCCATACTCCCGAAATTGTCTGTATTTATCGATGTTGTTGGATCATCAATTTTCGTCTGTAACATACCTTTTGTTATATAAAAATAGACAAAATGCACATAATAATTATATTTACCATTGCTTCGTACTGAGAACACTGATCGAGATCCGTGAAAACAGCTCGATGTGGTCGACAGTGGAAATATCTTACATCTTTATAAGTTCCATCAGTACCTGTTGGGTGACTATCGTCCTGAAGTAAAATAATTATACCCCTTTTTAATGATTTTGTAAATTTTTTTTCATGTTAACATGTGCTTCTTCGTACACACCAGTTCTACAGCTGCCATCAATTTACCAGGTGTAATACCAGGAGGAGTTCCAATCCAACGAATAATCCCATAATGTACATCAGAGTCCAATAGCACCTTTACATTCGAACCCACAATTAAATCTGAGTTTTCGGTCCGACTAAACTTTTTATTTTCATTTTTCTCAGGTATACTACCTATTACAATGAGAAAATTAGTCCCTTAGAAAAGCATTGGATAAGAATTTAAATTTATACTCTACGTTACAATAAAAATATTGTTTCATTTAAAAAGCTAAATATTATGAAAATTATAAAAAGAACAGTGAAATGCAATTTGACAGACCACATAAACACGAAATATAAAGGGTTACCGAAGTTCATAAATATATACTGTTTCTTACAAAAATCCAATGGACTCAATGATTCGAGTGTTCGCTCTATATCACTGTACACATTTGACTCGATATCACTACTCCATTTATGTTCTAACACAAAGACAGGGATGTTTTGCAATGCAGCAGCCATTTTACAATAAAATTATAAGTTTACTACGTTGAGAAGTTTGCCGGTGATACTGAGTGAGACTAAGACTGTGGCTATTTTTAAACACCTTGGTTATTTTTAACTCCCTCTACTACACACGATGGGTGAAAACAAGCATGTTTTTTCAAAAAACCAGCAGGATACTCCACCGAGCGATAAGCTAGACTCAGAATTTATCTATTTTTCTATTAATGAGCTTAGAATTTATATTTTTATTATTACCGTGAGTGGTTGCACTTTTGGTCACATTGCTATCATTTTCATCTGCTGTCGATTTTGTCGGTTGAGGGTACTCTTTTGGTAAAGATCTTTGGTCCCTGTTATTGTTCTTATTATCATCGAATATAGTGAATCTTTCTAACAGAACGGGTGGTATGGTGTCCAGAACAGATTTCTTTTTATCATTCGCATAATTGTTTCCTGTTTCAACTTTCATAAAGATGTCTGGAATTAAAGGTACGATTAATCCATTGAAATCTCATCAAGATAGAAGAGTCGACAGAAAATGTATTTTTGTACTTTTATCTGGTTTCGCAAGACCCGTGGGACCACCAGGTTTTAATGGGAATATGTTACTCAATGTAGCGAATGTACCTTCAGAGTGAGTTGAAACAAAATACTCTTTACTTAACAAAGCTGTCTTGGATGATTCTTGACCTTCCTGCATAGACAAATACACAATTATATATATAATTATATTAAAAAAAATGTATTAGCAAAAGACAAAATATATGTATGATCATCCTATAAGTAAAGCGATTCATTTATAAAAATCAATCATCAGCTTTCAACTTAGCATTTTTCAAACAGTTTCTCATTTTTTAGCATTTAGAGGATGATAAGATATTTGATTGTGAATTACCAACAAATCAAGGCCAAAGTAATACCCCTGACCAAGCTGTGGCACGGGGCCAATGTATTTAATAACAGCCAGGCATTTGGTGCACCCGTGAGGATCCGAGCAATACCAGACAGTGTCATTTATCGCAAGGCTCATCAGCTCCTTGCACAAGTGTTTGTGGTTGGCCAGGCGAACCCTTTCTTGAGGCACGGAAACAGCAGGCAGAAATTTCCATACTTCAGGCGTGACTGCTATCAAATCGAATTTGTGGCAGCGCCATTCGGTGCTACGCCAAATTTCTGACCCCGTCGTGTCGACCACGCGCACCTTGAGTCCGCTGTCACCCAAATCCTCGACAGCCTCGACGAGCATGCCGAGGCGCAACGTATTGACGTTTTTGTCGCATTCGCCGGACATACGCGTCAGAATGGTATTCTGCTTGGCTACGAAATGTTGGAGGACCTGACGGTCTTCCTTGTTGCTGTAATTTCGCTTTTCCATTATTTACTCGCTTCCGATCATCGCAACGAGACTTGTCAGCCACCACGCGTGCAAAGTACTCGAGCAAAACGAGACGTTTCCCTCGATCATCGTTTGGTTCTCTCTTTATCGAATCGGATTGGGTAGATAAAAGTTTTACACGTACGTTACTTGTCGTACTGGCGAGGTTCAGGATCGCCTGGTGGAATTATTTACAGAAATATTGCTCGCAGATAAACAGGGACGTTCGTGGCAATCAAATTCAAGCGGAAGAATACACTGCGGTTGTCAATCTGAGTGTGTAGGGTATTTTTCATTGAGAAAGTTCGTCTGTAATATTGGTAACATTAGAGTTTACTTATCGTACATAAGTGTAGCAGATAGCACGTCGTGTTTACTTATCATGATATTTATTGAGAGTTAAAGATGATTTTATCTGATTATTCTGTGATAGATAAAATCAGAACTCGTAAGTTAATTATTTTCTGAGTCAATGAGAACAGCACACCAGTCTGCGGAGAAGAGAGAAATTCCCTATATTTTTTCTTCAACAGTTTCAGTACTTATCGAATCCACGAGCACTGTGTTTGAAATATGAGCGATCCTGGATTTTCCGATATGTTGAACACGGATAGTTCCCGTACGCCAGGGGATACTGGCTTCAGTGAATTGTTACGGTCAGCAGAACGACTGTCCGCTGCTGTAGAAGGTAATGAGGAACTTCCGCAAGTTGAAAGAAATCTTCGACAAATTTTAGAAGCTTCCAACGAGCTCTGGTCTCGTGTTACACAGACCGGCACCCAAGATAATCAGGCGTAAGAAAAATCACATTTTTCATTCCAGCATTTGGTTTATCAGAAATTTCAATTTTCAATTACATTTTTCAAAATCCATGCTTTCACTCAGAGATCTATGAATTTCTAATATAATACATAACCTAAATTTCTATACAAATTTCTGGCGCCAAAACAGTACTTGGTAATCTTCTCCAAACCTGTTTAGTATTGATCAAAATATATTTGAACACAATCAGACGATTAAACGATAAGTTGGAATTAATCGAATAATTAATAAGAAATTAATATTTTGTAATTTCAGACATCTTCTGCTTGGTTCGCGTGGCGTCGATTTGTCTCAAATATCGCAGAAATTGAGTTCACTTAGTGCGAGGCGTACGTTCGAACCTCTAGATCCTATCGCAGATACAGACATTGTTAGTTACCTTAGAAATGAAAAAGAAAATGCTATTTTGTCCATCATCGAACAAGTTCATAAAGATGTAAGATACTTTACTATTTTAATTACTTTATTACTTTATATATTTGTACTGTATGTATCAAGTTCTCAAATGTATGTTTCAGACGTTCGAACTTACAAGAATTCAGCAAATGGAACATATGTTGGGTGAATGGAAACAAATGCGGTTTGAGATAATAAATGCTATGACAGCACCATCCGGAGAACTTGTAGATTTACGCGGTACTCCACAACGTACGAAATTAGCTGGTTCGATGGTCAGTGGTTTATCCAGCATAGAAGTAGCTTATGTGAAGGAATTACAAAATTATAATGAGCACGTGCTGAAAGGAATTACCAGGCCAAATTTATTCAATGCATTTTGTAAAGCTGTCGAGTCGTTTAATGACAAAAAGATTGTGGATCTTTGGCAAATGGTTAAGTGCATGGTACAGTTCCCACCAATGCTTAGGGGTGACCAGATTAAAGCAAGAAGTAGTTCGATGATTGAACAGAATATAGTATTGAGTGCAAGAAAGTACTTGGAGAATAGATACAGAGATTTTATGACTTCTGTTATCAGCGAGAACCTGGCACAAGCCAAAAGAGGTGGTATACCAGGCACCGTGCCATTAGTTAAAAGCTTTGTTAGCGTGAAAGTACAAAATCTGAGGGATTTGGAAGATGTTATGGTTGAAGGAAAACCATTGTGGCCTTTGGTCTATTATTGTATGAGAGTTGGTGACTACAAAGCAGCACTACAGTGCCTCAGTCAGTGCAATACAGAATTTCCAGAATTCAAAGTTGCTCTGGAAGAAGCTTGTTGCGACATTGAAAACCATCCTAGCAGTTCCGCGGAATCGAACTTGAAGTTGCATTATAGAAAGCATGTTAGAGCGGTCACGGATCCGTATAAAAGGGTTGCATATTGTGCACTGGTCCCTTGCGAGCCTGATGACCTACATTCTGATGTAATTTGTACAGCTGATGATTACTTGTGGTTGAAACTGTGCCAGGTTCGAGATCAGCCAGATGCAGAAAACAAATTGACATTGGACTACTTACAAACTACTATATCTGAAATATATGGAGAATCGTATTATCATGCACATGAACAACCGTTCGTGTATTTCTCAATGTTATTTTTAACTGGTCAGTTTGAAGCTGCTATCGAATTTCTGGCAAGAGGCGCAGGGGCGAGACACTTGCCACATGCTGTACATTTAGCAGCAGCTATGCACGAACATAATCTATTAGGGGTTAGTCAAAGTGTATTAGCGCCTTTGATAAGCGTTGATCCTTCTGACAAACCTCCCGCGAAAAGATTAAACTTTGCCAGATTAATACTTTTATATGTAAAAAGATTCGATTCTACAGATCCAAAGGAGTGCTTGCATTATTTATTCTTATTAAGGTTTGTATAAAATGTTAGATACTTATCGATATCTCAAAGGCATAATTTTGATTAACTGACGTTTGTAGATCAATGAGAGATCCGTATGATCGTAATATGTTTGCTGCATCCACTGCAGAGATGGTGGTTGATGCTTCCCCAGCGAACAGAATTCAGTTGGTTGGGAAGATAGATAAGGACCGTTGGGTTCCTGGAATTTTAGATCAATTCCAGATTAATACAGAGGACGTAATAAATATAAGCGCGGATACGTTATATAAAAAAGGTCTTTTAGAAGATGCCGCAACAATGTACGATCTTGCTGGTAATCATGAAAAAGTTCTCAGTATCATGTGCACACTTCTTACACAAGTTGTTAGTCAAACTGCCGCACCTGGTTCATTGAGGTCTCGATTGCAAGTGACTGCTAACGAGATAAGTGCAAGGTAATATTAAAAGCTTGCAATATTATCAGAGAGAGAGAGTCAAAAGTATCAAATATCTACGTATAAATATTTATTTCTTAGGTATCAAAACATCGAGATACAAGCGCCATCCGAATTAGTATCTGCATTTTATACTTTGAGACATTTAATGGTGTTCTTCGATCAATTTCATAATGAACAATATCAGAGCGCGCTCAGGGTAAGGCATACAAGATTAAATATTTATAATTTTGTTTTTTACTTTAAATACATAATGTCGAATTAATTGCAGACGATTGCGGAATCGAAACTGTTACCATTGCACATAAAAGAAGTTGATGAAAGGGTAAACGCATTACGACGTGTGCCACCTGAAGTAGCTGGTACATTAGCCGATGTCCTCTTAGCTACAATGACGATACTTTATCGTCAATATCAGAAGCTACGATCGATAGAACCTGGTGACGAAGAGGCAAGGAAACAGCAGCTTCTTGATCTTCGGGAACAAGCACGAGCTTTAACTAGTTTCGCGGGAACGCTTCCATATCGAATGCCAAACGAGACGAATAGTAAACTTGTACAAATGGAAATTCTTATGTGCTGAATCAAATATGTTTAATTTATTTTCCGTATGCAAATCGGCTACATTTATGCAATTATTGAATTAACGAATCGTGAAAACATTCAGTGTTCATGATTCTGCAGTTTTTTAGGGTATTATCGAAACGATGTATATATTTTTTTGTACTTCCGTAAGTTAAACACAAAAAGATTTGTAAATCAAATAAAAGTATTGCCTTTTAAGAATTACAGTTATACATGAGAGGTACGATCAGCGCATATTTTTTAAATAATTTACTTAAAAACATATTTGTTTCATTTATATTTTTTTATTGAAGAGAATCATTGCCACTTGTATTACATGTTTTAAGAGATGTTATGCATATTCCAGAACTAAGATCGTGGACTTTTCCTTCTTTCACCTAAAAAATGAACCAACATTAACAATACTCATCTTTGTCTCTGATCATACATCAATGATACTTACAGCTCTATAATCAAGAAACATTTCTTTAAAGGCCATGAAATCGGTAAACGTTGATAACACTTCAAAAACCTCACCTTCCAATTCGTTTTGTCTATTGCTAAATCATTAGAAATTTATTACAAAGTACAACATTTTAATTTATAATTTTTATATATATATTATGCTTACTTTAAGCATTCTAAAAATTTGTCTATATCAAAATGTGGCAGAACTTTTTGTAAATAATTAACAATATAATTTTCCACAGTCTTGTTCTATAAAAATCGTATATTAATAACGTACAATTAAGAAAGAATATTATTACAGATACATACATATTCTTTAAATATGTTTGTATAAATTAATTTATTTTCTTCTACAGGTTCGAAAACATTCCAATAATCGTCCAAGAATTTTTTTTGAATAGCATGGAATTCATCCTCTACAAAAACAACAAATTAGAACATTGAACTTTATATCATGCATCGTTTTAATACATACCTAATAAAATACTTTCTATGTGTCCAATAATTTCGTCGAAACGATTATCTTCAACGTTTTTCGAACTCTGTACAATATTTTCATCAGTATTTATTGAAATAGAGTCGTCTGTTAATCAATATAAAGATTTCATTATGACAGTACTTTTGCCTGTGTTCTACATACATGAATACTAAACAAGCTTGTAAAAAAAATATTGACACTTGAGATAAACGTGTGCGTGTTTAATTACACATATAAAAATAACTTAAACGAACCCATTATTCCTTCAGATACAGTTTCAATTGTTAGAAAAAAAAAAATAAGGCACTGTTTACTCCTATCATGAAATGTATTTGTTGTGCCAGAAGTTGCCCATACGAGTAGGTCAGCAAATATTGAAAACAAGAATCGAATATCTCGAACCAGTCGACCAATCACGTTTTCGACGATGCAGTTTGAATTTTGTTATGGCAGTTGACTTTGACGTGCGGGATAAAGTCGACTGAAAATGTGTTTTTAACTCATTAAACGAATATTTCTCTTCGGTTTATTTTTACATTGGTTACTATATTTGACAAAAATTGAAGAAAGAAACGTTAAACTCTGATTGTTATTTGATTCTTTTTGTTCCGACAAAAAGCGAGCGATTTTCTTTTGTCCATCGTCGCAATTTTTGTTTTTAATTTTGTTGAATTGTTACAGTTAAATTATACATTTATCTAAAGTGTCAAATTTTTTATTTTTTTGTACATAGCACTTGTTTGTTTGTATTTAATAAGTCCCAGAGAAATATCCTCGCAGAAAACCGAAAGGTGAACCCACATTTGTGTAAAATATTATTGCAGTATTTTAACAAAAATTCTTTATCCTTTTAGATAGTACGCATCAATGGAGATCTACACTTTTGACAAGAGTTTGCAAGAAAGGCTAGTCGAGCTAACAGAAATATTGTCCAGTAGAGGTGAAATTGTACCTGCGTCTCAAATTCAAGCAGAATGGTCTTATCATGTAGAACTTGTGTTAGAACCTGTCGGTTGGCAGGCACTGTGGAGAATACCGCGTTTAGTATGCGAAGACTTCCAAATTCATTATCCCACTATAGTAGTCGTGGAAGTCGAGCAAGTAGATTTTTCTGATTTGTCTGCGCTCGTGAAAATCACTGCCGTCCAAGATGAAATTCAGTTACCAGACAAGTATGACGTGCCATTGATCGAGCTTTATCCCACTCACAATCAAGAGAACAAGGCCCTCGACATGGTGGGTACCTCTAGCTGTATCGATCAGCTGAGATTCTTTTACAACTACTTATGGATGCCATGGGATACAGACGACGATGATAATATCGATTGGGTGTCTGTACATTTGGAAACAAGAATCAGATTGTTCTTCGATATGAAGAGGGGCGTTGTTAGCAAAGAAACTAGCGAAATTATTAGGGGTTTAGTAAGAGAGGGGAAAGAGATTCAGCAAAGAATATCAAAATTAGAGGATACTATATCCGAAGAAGAAGAATCGCATAGCGAAATACTAGATGGTGGGACAGCGTGTCAGTTGATGAAGTTACATTTTCGGCTGCAGCAAATAAAAAGGGAGATGGAGGTTCTTGAAAATCCAGCTATGAGGGAGATCCTTATTCAGAATAAGACTTCATCTTTGAGCAATGATAAAGCAGAGAGAAAGAATAGTAAAGAAGAATCCGTGGATGGTCATTTTGTATGGCTTGGTGGCACTCTAGAACAAATGAAGGAAGCCATAAATAAAGTTCAAGCTTCTATGTCCACAGAATTATTTTTTAAGTGAGTTTAGCTGTCTAGTTAGTTGCCACAAATAATACTGTTATTATTTGTGGTAATATATGTGGTTTTCGAATTATCTTATTTTGGTAAATTTGTATCTAGAATATCTGGGTCCTTATCGGAGACACTACATACGTGTGATGTTGGGGATATCATCGTAGTTGGAGAAGGAACCCATCAAATAAAAGGTGCTGGTCATTTAGAAGATGGAGGAACTATTAAAGGAATTTATAATTTAGGAAATACTATTCTTAATATGAAAGACACAGAAACAGCACCATCTTTGCTTGACTTTTCTGGCAGTGAAGTAGGCTGTTTCTTTAAAATTGATTCATCTTTCTAGCTGACAATAATTTGTGCTTGAAATCTGGAATATGTATTTATAGGTTTTACTGGAAAACATTAGCGTAGATGTGGGTGATCTTAGAGCAGCTATAATAGTGAGAGCTGGAACTACGAAAATAATTAATTGTAAAATATGTGCCTTTAATCAGAATATAGTGAAACTAGGAATCGTAGTACTGCCCAAGGCGAAACTTGTAATAGAAAATACAGTTTTCGACAGTCTTGGAACCGGTTTAGTAATTTATAGCAATGGAGATGTGTGTATGAACAATTGCAGCTTTAAAAATTGCGTAGAGGGTATACAAGTATGTTACTTATGCTTAGACTATTATGATTATACATTGATGTAATTACTGAATGATGGTAACATATCCTGTCGCTTTTAGCTTTATGATAATGCAAAATTAATGGCAAGCAATTGTATCTTGGGACATTTTAAAGAATATGCTATTAGATTGGAAACGCATAAATATTTGAACGGCTCGAAAAGTAAATGCGGTGGCCCGGAATTATTACAAGACGTATCTGAAATCTCTCTGCACGAGTGTAAATTCGAGGCCAATGGTAAAGGGGACGTTGCATTAAAAGCGGGCATACCGTACATTCTGAAAAAACAAGACGAACCAATGAATATTGAAGCATAAAGTAATTTATTTTATTACATGAATTTGTTTTTTTTTATTAAATATTTTTGTATTATATAAAAATGCATATAAATTCTTAAATCCTCTAGAAATGTAAGAATTTCATATATTTTTCTACGAACATCTACGAATTCATGCAAAAACATAGCATTAATTCCATTGATTTCTCTCGAGTTTATTAAAGTATCTAATTATTCAAATTTGTTGCAGTTTTGATTCTTAGAGCGCACAGCAATCGATTGAAAAGAAACACCAGAAAATATTCGAGTCGAGAAGCTAGTTGCGACTGTCACCGCCAGATGACAGCACCATTTCAAGTTGCGACTCGTTTACAGTGCCGTGTTCCTATATCTCAGTGTTATGTTTTAATTACAAGCACACGAGTTTTCAATGAATTTATCGTCCTTTGTCAACACATCGTCGTACACTTTAAAGAGGATTGTGGCAAGTATTTTTATCATTTACTCTTCGTTCCTCGTTTCAACTATTTCCCAGCAATTAATACGTTCTCGTTTCCTAACCTAAATGCATACTTTCGGTGTTTAGAAAGAACAGTTTCTGTAAGCAACATTATTGTTCGCCGCTTTGCTGGGTTTTATCCGACGTTTCTATCTATAACAAGCGATTCCATTCGAAAGTATTTCGAGACACGAGTCGAACAAACCTAACCTACAATACACTCTGCTATCGGAACAACGTCAATGTACACAGACGTAACTGCATCTGTACACGAGCTGCGTGCACGTTTCTATATATACATGTATATACAGAGGTAGATAACAGTGCACGTGTACAGTACATTGGCGTGACGTAAACGATAATTCGATTTATACTGTATTCATCGGCAGTATTGGTTTAAAGACGGCCAGTCCTGTTTAAATCTATAAATAAAGCCATAAGTAACACGGCCATGTGTTCGTCTCACGTGTAGTGGCACGGATGAATGAAGCAGCGCGATTTAAAGTTCCTACACTTTCGATGATGATGAATGGAGATCCTTCCGCTGGCGATAACGCTATTATCAGCTTTCCAGCTGCTGCACGGTTACTGGCCTTTTAGGCTATTAATGGCTTTGGCTGTCGCTATAGAAATTAAATTGTTCCGCGAGATAGAGGATATATTAATTTTTATAGTTATAAAGATAATAGTTCTATAGTTATACAACTAGAAAGATAGAATCATGCCTTAATAATATAAAAAAAATGGTTATATATTTATCAAAAAGTATATTCACGAATATATTGTATAAAAGAGAGAGGTGGAAATTACGGACGAAATACACATATTCTCGTTGCAGAATGGTGTGATTAAGAAGAGTGCTTTTTTTCCAGCTAGTTTCCGTTTCACCTAATCGAGGACATGGTAGAGACAACCTGTTTGAAGCAGCTGGCCGATCAGCAAACACAATTCGGCAATACACGCAAATTGGACCCGTCGGAATGCATCTTCGTGTTCAAGGGCTCGCAATCTGATTACGAGGAGCCATTATCGGACGAGGAGGTAAGTCGAGAGTTTGCTATCATTTTGATTACACATCTGCACAGAGTCTATCGATACTCTCCGTTTCTATATTTCTATTAATACGAACAACAAATTAGCTACAAAGCTAATACTATTAGCTTAAAAATGGAATACCTACGATATCTCGTAGCTTCCGCTAAAATAAGGACAATATACTCTTATCATTGGAGCATTGATAAACAAGACGCGATGAAACTCAGCGAATTTGCTGCGATAAAAGGCATATTCGTATCGAATGCGTCATTTTCGTATAAACATTCCCACGATGCAAGTCCGCAACCTGTTACTTTCACCTTATAGCGAAACCCATGTTCCCTTCTGCAGGAGTAGTTAACGCGGATAGTATGATTAAAAATTACAACACCAAAGGCGAATGAAAAGGTGAGGCCTCACGATGACGTACACGTGAACCTTGGGAATTTTTTTGTCGCCTAGTAACTCATCGATGAACCGAGCATTCTTGTCAGGTCAGCATAGATCGCTTTCATCTTCCTACTCGTTAAGTAACTTTGCGCTCGACAGATGAACGAACTCGTACAGTTTAGCTTGTAGAAACTTCAGCCTGTACTATTCCTCGAACCTGCTAGTTTTACACCAACCAGCGCCAATTCGCTGCTTCAGGAACTGACCCACTCCATTCCACTTCGTTTGGAATCTAACTCGCCTCGACCTGCTTCATTCTGAGTGTATTCACTTCGATCTATCCCAAACCCTTTTCGACCCACTTCGACTCATTTCAACTCGATCCAACGTGCTTCTACTTGGCTCTACTTCATTCCAACCCGTTTCCTCCTGTACCTAACTCGCTTCCAATTGCTTCGTTCTGCACTCATACATTCCGATGCATTGCAAACCTTTATGATCCACTTCGATCAATTTCGACCCGTTCCAACCCGATTCGACGCGTTACTGCTATCCTCAACGTGGTTTCGTCCACCGTGGATACAGTTCAGCTCATCTGCTTTCAAATTTAGATCTCATTTGCTCTGATTCGTTTCAATTTCTTTTCGTACTCGTTTCGATTCGTTCGAGTCAACTTCAAACAGTTCCAACTTCCTTGAATTCGCTTCGAAACACTTTCAATCCACTCTAAATCGCCATAGTTATTAGCTTTAAAATGTTGGCGTCGTGTCTGAGCACATTGAAGTACACATCTGAAGTGGAAAGGATCAACTGTGGAAGTCGTATCGCGACGTTAATGAGTTTGCTTGACTCAGACTTCGACTTTGTTCGTTTCTTCTTTTCCCTCCTGTGTTTCGTCCGTGGTTCGTGAAAGATCGTCGCAAAAAGAGGTGAGAAAAATAGGTACAAGACTTGGTAGTGGTAACATGTCCGGCGATGTCTTTGACCGACGCAGAGCGGGAGTTATTTGCAGCCTGGTGTCTTCCGGCTCTCGTCCCTTCCTCTTCGCCCCTTCCTCTCCTTTATTTTTCTACATCGAAACGTTATTTCTAATTTCGATTGTCCTTTGAAATCTTCCCGCTTCCTCGAGCTCGTTGACACCAGTTGAACCTTCTCCGTTCTCATCTCCATTCGATTTACGATTCCATGGATATTGCCGCGAACCACCACTTCCATTCCTCCTTCTGTTATTTCTACTTCTTCCTGCCACGCTTCTTTCCTCGAATTCATTCATCTCTCGCCTCGCCTCGCGAGCTTCCCTCCCGAAGTAAATCTCGTCGGCACGTTTTCTGATTTATTTATCGCGGTGTCCTCTTTCTCGTTGTTTTAGCTCGCTCATCGGTTTCCTTTTCGTTCTTTCATTCACCTCGTTCAGCCAGCGTCTCGCGCAGTCTCATTTTGCCAATCTGACCAGCTTCCGTCTTCTTTCGAACCGTCCCACGGCTGGCGGATTGGATTTTTTAATATCCCAGGTATCGCGAAACGAATTGACACGACTCTTTATTAAATTCTATGGTTTCCTCGCTTCTCGTTTCAGACGCGTTCCATTCTTCGTTTTATTATTGAAATTGCGTGTTTCCGTGGGCTTCCTCTCACGCGATCCTCCGAGAGAACATCGTTCAACAACACAATAAACTCCTCCAACGCCTTTGCTCGCTTTTAAATCCTCCGACTCGCGATCCTCCAACCCTTTAGTCACTTTTCACTCAGCGCACACAATTTTTTTTATCTTCTCTTCGTGGCAACCCCTTCGTTCCTCTTTCTCTTCCTCGTCACGTCGAGTTACGCGTCTTCGTTCACCCAGTTCACACTTTTCACCCTTCGAAACCACCCTGCGAACAGGTTATGCCTCCTGCAGCGACACGTGTGCATTGTTTACTTTCCGGCACATTTTATCTTACCACTGACGTAGAGCACTGGTTTTATTGTTACAGCGTCGTTTATCATATTCAGTTATCGCTGAACCTCGAGAATAGAAGTTGAGGGTTGAAAATGGCACCGCTGGATCGACGGTGACGCGCCTGGGGGTTGTCACCTGTAGATACGAGAGACTTCGTCCACGATAGTTCGAACTATTCTCTACTTCTCCAATTCTTTTCAATTTTCTTCTCGATTCTTCACCCCTGCGCTATTTTACTATTCTCGTACGCGAGATTCCCGAAAATTCCATCCCTCTCTGCTAGAAGCGAGGCGTCATCGCTTGTAAACGTTACTCTTGTCGTGACTCCGCTCTGTCCGTCGGGTCAGAACGGCTATTTCAACTTTCCAGCCCCAGAAGAGAACTAGAACTCCCTCGCGAGAATTAGCGAGTACGTTACTGATCCGCTCTATAAATACACCAGTCGGATGATCGAACAGAAATCGAACTGTCGATATTCTCGACGATTATTCTCAGCCACGGTGGCTCGTGGCTTCTTTATCTAGCATTGGGACGGGTTTTCTGGGGTACGTGTTTTCTAGACTGACCGATTAAAATCGAATCCGCGACGCTACGCTCGGTGCCAACATTCGTAATGGTTAAATATCACGGCCAGGCCACGCGGCTCTCCTCTTACTTTACGAGCTGAAACGTATCGTTTATCCACCGGAATAACGCGGCCGTTAATTCGCACACTTTTGCATCGTGTTTGTTACGCGACACTCAGGCGAAACTGACGCTGGTTCGGCTCGTTTCTATACGACTAAATTTATCCCTGGGATTCTCCGGGGTAAGCCACCGCGACGGCTGTCACCTGCTATTCCGATGACCCTTGAAACCACCCTTGTCTGTTTTATTTACCTTGATACTGAGTTGGGCAAGTGGATCCTTTTCTTTCGTCCAATAGACAAATTTTTAGTATTTTCTTTTAGTCTTCAGTTATCCTTTAAATCGATAGGATGACTTTTTAGTTGGTGTGTATTCACATGTAAGATGTGCGACGTGCTTCGAGTAATCGCAATCTTTTTGTTTTAGAAAGTTGATGGTATTTTTAGATATGATTTTTTTTTTTTTTTATTTCACTGCGAACATAGAGTTTAAATGCTGCCACTTTAATTTCGTCCACCTGTGTTTGCAGCACAAGATTTAAGGAGTCACGCAAGTGTTTTTGTTTTAGAAAGTTAATAGTGTTTTTAGATATGATTTTTTTTTTTTATTTGCCTGTGAACATCGAGTTTAAACGCTGCCACTTTTGTGTTCGCAGCACGGGATTTAAATCTGTATCTAAAAGGTCCGTTTGGTTTCGAGCACTCGGAAGAGATATTTCGAGATCAAATATTGATCGTGCGATCCTAGCAAATGTTTAACTTAACCGTGGATGACGTTTCGGTGCAACGTTTCTCCATTTCCCCCCCTTATCGATTAAATCCAGAATGGGTTGCAAATTTCAGCAGCCACGAGGATTGTCACGATTCGCATGCTTTCACATCGTTTGCACGTTTACACCTCTCGTAAAGGCTTGAATTATCTTTTTTCTACGCGGTGCACCTTGGTTTAAACTGCATCGCCCCGTTGCGCAATGCGAATTTTATATAACGGCGCACGGTGTGTAATATAAAATAGAATTTGTTGGTCCGCGATTTACTTTGACGCGTACAAAGAAACAAACAACAAAGACCAGCAGTTCACGATCATATTTTTCGCTCAAATTATTTGTTTGTCCGTCATGAAATTGCCTGCTTCGAAATTTCCTATCGCAATAATTGTACTGGATGCAAGTTATGACGTATCGTGTTTATCACGGGCAACGATGGATTAACTTGTCTTTGTCAGTGCTTTTGCGAAACAACCTCCTCGGTCGACGGATTAAGCAAATTGATATCTACCATCGCTGCGTCTCGTTTCTTTTATTATTAGAAACACCTTTTTATATTGCAAAATGTAGCGAGACTTTTTCGAAAAATTATACCTTCGTTCTTAAACAATATTATTAAATTCTAATATACTTACTTAAGACATTGTAGATCATAAAATATCATTTTAGCATCTCTTAGTGTTTCTCAAGAAAAAGCCGCGCATCAGAACCTATTTGTTCCTCTCTTTCACTCAAAGACTATAATCAACGATACTCAGAGTCGTCTAATGGCAACATGGTCCATTCGACTTCAAAGGACCAAGAGAACAACCTACGTATCGTCCACGTTGAATTAAAATTCATATCTCGGAACTGGACCCGGTAATGCGAGCCACGATCAACCATTTAAACGAAAGTTTACATTTCCACTTTCTGAATCGCCAGTTTCAACAACCGCGGGGCAGCCAGTCCATGCGAGTAGAACAGTGAAAGCAGAAAAGCAGCGCGATAAATAATTCCACCTTTCAGACAAATTCCACGGCGACAATTCCGCGGCACCGTCTCTGTTCTGGCGAAGGGTCAGCTAAATATATTTGCCACGTCAAAAATACACTTATTAGCTTCGCAACGTGGCCGAGGCCCGTCGTTTCGCCGCTTCCTGGACCGCGTTCCTCGCGCAACGCTGGCGAAGATTTATCTAGCTTCAATTTTCAACGCGTTCGACATTACTATTACCATCCGAGCCCTTATAAATCATCGCGCTCGCGTTGGCTGCTGGCCGATTATTCGCCGGTCGGGAGACGTTTCCTCGACACTCTTTTTCGCGCGGATCAGCGAAGCGTATTGCCAAAGGATAAATCAATTGCCGCGGATGATGGCATCGACGAGGCGAGGCAAGAAGAACAACCAACGCCTAGACAGCTCCAGCTGAGGCTTATTTCGAGACGGTGCCGAGTTTCGAACGGTATTAGAGGCCTCGTTGCATTCTCTCTCTCGCGTGGTACCCGCGGTGTATTTCGAACGGCACGGCCAACGGGGGAAATAGAAACGTGCCCCGCTGTTAGCGCGCGCGTTAAGACACAAAGAAATAGATTATTTATTGCTCCATAAAATTTGCCGATGCGTTTCGCCTTGTTATAGTCACTGCCACGGTAAATAAAACAGTTTTACGGTACTGCAACGGAACGCGCGGCAAATAATTGCGCGGCCGTCCCGGTGGATGCGCTTGGACGAATGACAAATTTTCTTCGAGCCTCGCCTCGCTTTGCCACTCTGTCCGCTCGATCTCGAAGCTTTAATTCGAGCGTTCTGTCACTGAACGATTTCAACCTTCGATCGCTTCGATCGTCTCCGTTCTGAATCTGATTACTCGAGAGATCGTTTCAATTCGAATCTGAATATTTGGATCTGTCTATTGGGGGTTCGAATATTCAAGTTTCGAGTTCGTTTGAGTTTAATTGCCACGATCTCGAATCAATATCGCGCGTGTTCGATTATCTCCACTCTGAATCTGATTACCCAAGAAATCGTTTCAATTCGAATCTGTCGATCAGAATATTCGTATCTGTCCGTTAGAAATTCGAATATTCAACTTTCGAGTTCGTTTTGAATGTAATTATCTCGATCTCGAAACGATATCGCGCGTTATTCAAGTCAGCCTCGTGGAAGGGACAGTTCCTTTGACGATCGCCAATCGAACGTCACTTTGATCGTCACTGCAAGAGGGTAGATCGTTAAACCGTGCCTTATCTCGCTTCGCCACTTTGTTCGCTCGATTTCGAAGCTTCAATTCGATCGTTCTATCCCTGAATGATTTCAACCTTCGATCGCTTCGATCGTCTCCACTCTGAATCTGATTACTCGAGAGATCGTTTCATTTCGAATCTGTCGATCAGAATATTCGTATCTGTCCGCTAGAAATTCGAATATTCAACTTTCGAGTTCGTTTTGAACCTAATTATCTCGATCTCGAAACGACATCGCGCGTTATTCAAGTCAGCCTCGTGGAAGGGACAGTTCCTTTGACGATCGCCAATCGAACGTCACTTTGATCGCCACTGCGAGAGGGCGGATCGTTAAACCGTGGGATTAAAAGCTTGTTAACCGGTAAGCGCGAAGTCGAGCCGATTTGCGGGGCGAGTTTCGAAACAGCCACCGCTGTGGAGCAGTTTCTGACGAAAAAAGCGTAATTGGAAATTGGCTGGGTCGATCGAGCGTCGAGCTAATGTCGTCGAGCCCGGGTACTTCGTTAACCGATCCACTTCACGGTGACTGGTGGAACAAGGTTGCCAGTGATAAAACCGAAAATTGCACCCGCCCTTATCGATATTCACCCGGCCACAATGCGCTCGTGTCTGCTGGCGGAAGTTAATCTCGAAAAATCGTCGCTTCTGCTGCGTGCAACTTACGACAGCTCGTAAACGTTCGCGTCGAATCGCTCTAATCGCCCGTCACGCGCACGTTCTTCACTGTGGCGATTAAAACTCGCCCGATTTTGCGTTGGCGATCTCGTCTCGATCTCGCAAAAAGCGAATTAATACTCGAAGTTGGTCGTAAAACGTTCACGCGCAGCTCGAAAATTTGAGGTACTACCGAGAAATCGAGCGTTTCGACTGGTTTCACGCATATTTCAGTTCGCTCGTTGTTCCAGAGGTATATAAATTCCGCGAAAATAACGATTTTCCCGTATAATTGGCGAGTGCGACGCGAAAATTTCAAACTGTAACAGATTTATTGGTATAATTTAAATACCCGCGACATATTATACAGTTCGAGGAGCAGGCTTATCAATTAAAACGTAGTAAATCGCACCGCTTTTGTTTAACGTTCTTGTTAAGTCTGAAAAGTATCGAACGTTTTGGGGTGGGGGATGCTCGCAGACTTTTACGACTGTATATCACGATTCACTCGCGTCGCCCATTCGTTCCGTTCGTCGTCGCATTCGTTCGCCGTTGGGACAAACAAATCACTCGATTTGAACCGACTGTAACATCAATAGTTGTTTTTTACGCGGTCGTTTATGTTTCGCGCTCGACAAAGGATCGTGCCACGCGTCGAATTACGAGGATCAGATGGAATCGATACACGCTGTTCCGTTGTGAAAACCGTGTAAAATTCCGGATTCGAAACGCGACGCGCCGGATAAAACGCCTCGCGACCGTCTGTAAAACCTTTTATCGTTCATAATTCGCAATAAGAAGCGATCGAGAGAGAGAGAGAGAGAGAGAGAGAGAGAGAGAGAGAGAGAGAGAGAGAGAGAGAGAAAGAGTATCACGCGAACGCGGATATCTCGCGGCTGGTACCGTCGCTCCTCGATAAGGGCGGTGAACGCGTCCGTTTCTCTCCGCTCGCCCCGTGTATCGGGTATACAATTAAGAACTGATTTATTGTGAGTTTTCTGGCCATGAATAATTCACGCGTTAAATTATTCATAAGTCGCGCGTAGCGTGTTGTTCGAGGTAACTAATTCAAAAATAGAATCGCACTTGGTCAGAGGGGGTGAGAGGATTAACGGGGCGAAGGAACGAAGGGCGTAAAGGCGACTCGTAGTTAGAGTTAATTACCGACCCGAGTACTTTCGCGACTGATATTCGCAGACGATTAAAGAATCGTCCAGTCGTCTTTCAATCTGCAAGATACTGCGAGTTTACACCCTCGTGGACGAAGTTACAGTCCAATATGGACTTGGAAAACTGTATTATAAAATCGATTACTTATTACGGTTAATTATTATGTAAATTTTGGTACTCGAGTGAAGTTGAAAATTCAGTAGACAGTTATGATTTGTTTCCTTCGCGAGCAAATGAAAATATAATTATTTCGCGTAAACGAAATTCGTTTATGAAGAGAACCCTTCCTGTCCGGTGCTTCTACGATTAATTGATCATCCTCGTCCCCGTCGACGTCCATTTGAGACAGACAAATGAAAGCTGGATTTGATTACGCGGGACTGCAAAAAAAAAGGGAATAAAAGCCGTTGGATATGGTTCCGGTATGCGGACGAGCATAGAAGCGTCGTGCGGTACGTGTCGGCGCTGAATCGGTGGAAAAAAAATTCCCGTGCCATTTCCTGAACATGACACGAGAAACGAATCGCGTCGGGACCGTTCAGGACCACGTGCCGCCCATTTACAGTATGTTTATACGCAAACCAACCGAACCGTAACCCCTTCAGCCATTGACTCGAAAATCCCCTGCGGTACGGCAATGATCCCCCTTTTCGAGCGAGAAAAGCGCTGATCGACAGCCGCTGCTTGAAATTTCCCGAACATCTCCAAAGTGAGAGTCTACGCGTTTCAATTCGGATTTGTCAGGGTATTTTTTTCGAGAGAATCGTTGGATTTGTGGAGTCTCGCGACTTTAGTCCAATTGTAGCTTTCATCGGGGATTTCGCATTCAGAGATTTATTCTACTCTTCATTTTTAGAGGGTAGATTTAAATGTATTCGTTATTTAAAGCAGCGGTGGGTGAAATTTTTTTTTTAACGTTTCCATAAGTTGCATAAACCTAGGATTTCTAAATGAAATAGTCGAGTTTGACAGAGGTTCGCGACTTTAGTCCAATTGTACCTTTGACCATGGATTTGACATTCAGAGATTTATTCTGCTCTTCATTTTTAGAGGGTAGATTTAAATGTATTCGTTATTTAAAGCAGTGGTGGGTGAAATTTTTTTTTTTAAAGTTTCCATAAGTTGTATAAACCTAGGATTTCTAAATGAAATAGTCGAGTTTGACAGAGGTTCGCGACTTTAGTCCAATTGTACCTTTGACCATGGATTTGGCATTCAGAGATTTATTCTGCTCTTCATTTTTAGAGGGTGGATTTAAATGTATTCGTTATTTAAAGCAGTGGTGGGTGAAACTTCTTTTTTAACGTTTCCATAAGTTGCATAAACCTAGGATTTCTAAATGAAATAGTCGAGTTTGACAGAGGTTCGCGACTTTAGTCCAATTGTACCTTTGACCATGGATTTGGCATTCAGAACTTTATTTTGCTTTTCATTTTTGAAGGGTAGATTTAAATGTATTCGTTATTTAAAGCAGCGGTGGGTGAATTTTTTTTTTAACGTTTCCATAAGTTGCATAAACCTAGGATTTCTAAATGAAATAGTTGAGTTTGACAGCGGTTCGACTAGAAATGTTGACTTTGCTCGAGTTTGTGCGATCTTGACAATTATTAGGAACGTTTTCACGGGTCGCATATAATTATCCCAAGAATCGCACGCGAATTACTCGCCATCCTCGTCCAGACTATACAATGGAGGAAGAGAATTGAAGGCGCGATTGAAATAGAAACGGAAGTCGAAAGGCAGAATGGTGTGTTCGCCTGTACAGTTTTACGGCGAACATCCCGAATAATTTGGCAGCGAGCGTTAACTCAGTGCAGTCACTGTGCGAAACTTGTCGAGCGTAAACGTAATTTACGATCACGAGAAGGGACAGAGTATGTACCCCTTTGAGCACATAGTTTACTTTTAACTCCTTTCAGCCATCCTCGACCTAATAAACGTCACAGAGGGTGCGTATTGAAAACTTTGACATTCGAATTAAAGGGCGATTATCAGTAACCATTAAATCTGAACACACACCATTAACACAAAAATGATTTCAGCTCGCAGTTCGCGTATCTTTCGAAAAATATCAGCGTAACATTCGATCGAAATTAGCATCTCACGAGACAATTGTCTCAGTCCATGATGCGCTCGCACGTTGACTAAAATCGTGCGTGAAAAACCAATGCCAGCGAAAGCGTGACAATGTCGAAAAATAACGAGAACCAGAATGTCCACGGGTGTGAATCGTCTCGTGCAACCAGCGTCCCGTTGATTACGCTGATTCACGCGCGCGACGGGGTGAACACGCGGAGGAACGTGGACGCAAAATAGACCGCAGGGTGCACCTTTGTCGGGTGACGCGACGCGATGTGTCGCGTTTATAATTATCACCCTAGACGCGACGCGACTCCACGAGCCCCAACGACGCGCGCCAACCGCGAACAATCCGCGTGCGGTTAAGGGTACGGTGGAGTCTAAGAAAAGAAGTCCTCGTCTGGTCCTCTGCTATCTCTCCTAAACTACACAACCACATCTGTCTTTTCGAATCAGCGAAAAATACATTGCCACTCGAGAATAATAAAATAACCAACACAGTTGTCATCTCTCATAATTGTACACGCTATGAGAAAAATTTGAAAAGGAGGCTCTAGAGATGAGAAACTGTACTGTGAAGAGTAAACTGTGTCTCTGAGAATTGGAATTGCAGCGTTACGTAATGGATCGCCACGTAGAATATCAGTTCCCCGGGATGAAATATTTCTAGATCGATCCATGGCTTGCGACCGGGTATTTAGGGTCGGCTTCGACACCCGGGAAGCTCCCTGTCGCCACGTTCGTTCCGCTCACGAATCGTCGCAGCCTGTTGTGCCTACCAATGGCTGAAGCCACTGGTGAAGAAACGCGCGAGCCGCGGGCTCCTCTTCGTCGCTTTGTTACGCCCAACTATTTCTGTACGATAGCTTTCTGCGCGTCGCCAGGAGAGGAGACCCGTTGCACGGGTGCACGCATGGGTTTCGCCAGTTTTACGAGCCCCTCGAGGGAACTCTGCCCGCCGGGGAACGCGAAACACTTCCGACTGCGAAACGGATTAAGCTCTATTTACACGTAGGCCAGCCGAGAAGCCGTAGGCGTCGGATGGATACGCTCGAATCGGTTTATCGAACGGTCTTGATACGCATAAATAGCCCCCTTTGATGTTCTCGCCCCGGTTTTTTTTTTTTTTCAAGAGAAATCGCGCGCTCGCCTTGGCCAATTGGAACTTCGTTTTCGTCGAGACTGATTGTACGCTTGAGGTATCGTTAAGGTGCGCCAATTGGAATGCGATCGCTGAGAAAAGTTTTCAATTTTATCCTTGGTAGAATTTTATTCTACCAAGAAATGGTATTTGTGATTTTCAAAGGATAAATCGTTGCAAGTTTATAATAATTTCTCTGTCTTTATTTTAATAGTTTCATGGTTGAATTTTGAGAGTAGAAATGATCTTTTACCCTTGGTAGAATTTTATTCTATCAAGAAATGGTATTTGTGATTTTCAAAGGATAAATCGTTGCAAGTTCATAATAATTTCTCTGTCTTTATTTTAATAGTTTCATGGTTGAATTTTGAGAGTAGAAATGATCTTTTACGCTTGGTAGAATTTTATTCTATCAAGAAATGGTATTTGTGATTTTCAAAGGATAAATCGTTGCAAGTTCATAATAATTTCTCTGTCTTTATTTTAATAGTTTTTTGGTTGAATTTTGAGAGTAGAAATGATCTTTTTGTTGCATTTTTTTTACATTCGAATACTAAATATCAATGAATTTATACCGACTTGAATGATGAATGATGAATATATTTGTGCCACTTGAAATGCGATCACTCAGAAAGGGTTTACATTTTATCCTTGGTAGAATTTTATTCTATCAAGAAATGGTATTTGTGATTTTCAAATGATAATTCGTTGCAAATTCATAATAATTTCTCTGTCTTTATTTTAATAGTTTCCTGGTAGAATTTTTAGAGTAGAATTGATCTTTTCGTTGCATTGTTTTCACATTAGAGCATCAAATATCAATGAATTTATATTAAACATTTTTTATTAAATTACGAAGAAGTTCCATTAACATTTTCCTGTCTATTAAAATACTTTGGAGTAACGAAATATTTATAGAGCTCAGTGTAAAAACAGAACCGGCGATTTCGGTGTGAAGGATAGCGGCGGGTGCTGTTCCGTCGAGCGAAAGGGCAGAGGGAATTAGACGAATCGCAACGGGTCGTAGAACTGAGCTGCGTTATTATTTCACTTGGTCACAGTCTGTGCCGTAATCGGATTAGCGAATTACTAGACGTGCCGCGAGATCTGGATATTGCGTTCAGAGGTCGCGTAATATTCCCCCGCGCCATTAATACCGGTAAGGGACACTCGCCAAGTGTAAATGAAACTAAACCGCTTCAACTCCACTCTAAATTCCGGAACACCATACGGAGAGGCGCCGTCGCTTTCGATAATTAATACAGCAATTTCAACTTAGGAAAGTTCCCGTCACGCGACTATACAGTTCGCCATTGGGCCTCGCTGGCTCGAATTAATGTTCACGAGGCACCCACGATTTGTTAAAAATTATCGAGAAACGATCTGAAACTAGACTCTCATCATTCAAGTATCGTCGATGGAGCTTTCTACCTTTACATCTCAACCCTTTGAAAATAATTGCCACGTTGCGTCTTCCTTAAACGAACTAATTAGATGTATCCACGTTTGGTAAAATTGGCTTTGAGAGTTAACGCCTGAAAGGGTTAACGTTTTCAGCCAGTGCCAAGCCACAGGACGAACGAAGAGACGCGAGATGCGAGTAATAAACCACTGAAACGACCCAGGAATCGTTATCGGTATCCTATTTCAGGACGCAAGCCAGCTATCGCGTCCTCCGCTCCATAAACGTCCGGAATCTTCCCATCGACTGCACACCATTATACACACTTTTCTCCGTCTGGTTTCACAAGTGGCAGCCGGAAGAAGTCCAGATTTAGCAACCGAATTACCACGTTTAGGGGCACTCGAGCGCCTCCAGTTCAATGTTTGCTCGAGTTTTAATCACAATGGCCGATGTGTACCGACGTCCGTTTCTGGACGTAGTCGCGAATAAAGCTGCCCAGAGATATCTGTTAATTATCGTCGCATCCAGCGTGGCATCGTCCGATATTAAACGCGCTCTGTTTCGACGCAGGGCAGAAGCGTTCGTCGAGTCGCTCGTCGACACAATAAATCCTGTCTTATCGGTGAACGCACGCAGAACACCGTGCCCTACCGCGATTTCCCTTTGCGATAGCGCGTTTGGCGAACGATCGGCTGTTAACTCGACGCATCGACTCGCAGGGGTGATTTTCCTCGCGCGAACCACCCCTGGTGCAAAAGTGCTGATAAAATATGCCCAGGCTCGCTCGTATCAGGATTTCGAAACGAACCTCGAAATTGAAAATCCACTTTGGTGATATACACGTGTACGTGGTCGATAGTCGAGGATTTAGTCTCGCGGTTCGATGGCTGATCGATGTCCTTTTATTCATTGCACTTCTTCTGGAATAGTTAGTGGAGGGTGTCGCGTATAAAACTGTTATTTAGACAAGTTTATACATGAAGATGTACTAATTGGGCTCTTTCGAAAGATTTTGGTGATATACACGTGTACGTGGTCGATAGTCGAGGATTTAGTCTCGCGGTTCGATGGCTGATCGATGTCCTTTTATTCATTGCACTTCTTCTAGGATAGTTAATGGAGGGTGTTGCGTATAAAACTGTTATTTAGACAAGTTTATACGCGATGATGTACTAGTTGGGCTCTCTCGAAAGATGTCTTAGATACAACAAGTAACTTCTAATTAAACCTGAAATGGCACGCATAGCAAAGGAGCTGCGTACCACTCGAAAACATCGTAACGCGATTCTCGAAAGAGCAGAGGCGGATCGAAAGTTACAAACGGCAAACGAGGGGAAGTTCGAGACGCGTTTTCGTCGAGTCTCGTTTAATGAAGTTGAGGATTGCTTCCTTCTACCCTTCACCAAGCACCTTCACCCCCATTAACTTTTCGAGTTACGACTGCGAGTCGAACGAAAATGCGCGGCATTACGCTCGATGGAGCTCGCGGTGGCGGACAGACACCGTCGCGTAACGTACGTAGCGGTTGCATTATGCAAGGTTGGACGAGGGAAAAAAAGAAACTTTTGATCTAGTTTTCGCGGTACTTGGCTCTCGTGTCTCGCGTAGAGGGGCGGTTGGAAAAAAAAATCCGCAGAAATCGCTGGACCGCGACTCGCCGCGGCCACTTTCACCTCTGACGCACCGTGGCAAGGCTGATCGGGCACCAACTTCGAAACGGGAGCGAGGGAAAAATTGTTCGAACGGGTGGAAAGGTGGTAAAAATTTGACTCGTTCGTCTGGTCCCGTTCCACGTTTCATTGGGCAGGTGTTGTACCGCGGGGCTGGATTTAGAGCGCGGTTGCGTGCACCAGGATTATTGGAAAACTTTTTGAGGAACATTTTACACCTATCGCATCGATTCGTGTGACAAAGATTTGACAAAATGGAATGCTTTTTCGTTTGAGGTGTCTCTGAAGAATTTATACGCGCATAGATGATCCATACCTGGTACACGATACTGTAATAGTTACAAAAAAATAAGAGACAGAAGATTATAGAGATTTTGATTGGCGCTGTACGAATTAAATGGAATGGTTTTTCGTTCGAGGTGTCTTTGAAGAATTGATACGCGTGTACATAATCAATACCTGATACATATTGGTGTAATAGTTATAAAAAATAAGAGACAGAAGATTATAGAAATTCTGATTGGCGCTGTTCGAATTAAATGGAATGGTTTTTCGTTCTAGGTGTCTTTGAAGAATTGATATGGTATGGTTTTTCGTTCGAGGTGTCTTTGAAGAATTGATACGCGCGTACATAATCAATACCTGGTACACATTGATGTAATAGTTAAAAAAAATAAGAGACAGAAGATTATAGAAATTCTGATTGGCGCTGTACGAATTAAATGGAATGGTTTTTCGTTCGAGGTGTCTTTGAAGAATTGATACGCGTGTACATAATCAATACCTGATACATGTTGGTGTAATAGTTAAAAAAAAAAAAGAAACAGAAGATTATAGAAATTCTGATTAACGCTGTACGATTTATCGTATTTTTTTCGCATTGCTTTTGTCCTTGATGGGCTGGAAGAATCGTTGGTCGAGTTTTCGAAGGAACGGAGCCCAAAGTTCGCTCGTAAGTCGTTAAATACGTGGTAACTACTGAAGTTACAGCACGTCGTGGAGACTGGTCGAGGAACGTAATAAATCAGCTGGCTCTCCCGTTGCACGTAAGAATTATTATCTCGACTAAACAGTTTGCGTGCTGGTTAACTTTTTCTATTCGTTTTCGAAGGTAGCTGGCTTGCCAGTTGACTTTCGGTTACTTCTCGAGCGTCTCGTGATTCTTGCACGGATCACGCGCGTCCAAGCTCGACGTAGCGGCCATTGTCAGCGAACTTTTGCATCCATTTAAGCTTCAACCTTGGAGGAACTCTAATAAAATAACCTCTTGCTAGCAAATTCCATCTGTATGTTATAACAACGGTATCTCGTGACTCGAACAATTGATATCTGAAAATAATTGTTAACCAAACTTCTTACATAACGTAATAGATCATGGTAACCCGTCACTCTATTATTGTACCGTGAATTCCTAGCTGCCCCGGTTGTTTTCGTATCCACGATCAAGCATTCGTGTAACACGCATTGTTCAATCTTATACCCGTTCAGAATCCGTCCTCTAATCCGTGCGATTTCTCTGAAAATTGCGTGGCTGTCCGTCGCGACAGCCATTAAAATATCTCCGCTTGTATAATAGAATCGTTGGCCCGCAATTAATTTTGCTCTGCGGTGTCTTAAATACGGGACAAGAGGCGGCGACAAAAATAATTGCCAGATATTGTGCGCACCCTTGGTGCATAGATTGTTTCGTAGCTGTTTACGTCGTTATTTCGCGCGACGATTCTTGCTCGCTTTTGTCGCGTAACCGTTGGCAATTTTCGAGGCGGCCACGCACGGTTCTCCAACGAGCACCAGCGCACACGCACGTGCAATCGATACCCTTTTCATCGAACAGTTTTTCCACTGGTCGTCCATCCATTACAATCGTTATTGTTACGTATACATGGAATCTATTAATACATTACGTACGCGTTTGTTCCGGAACCGCGATATTCTGAAAGTTCGAATTAAACGAGCACGAATGGGAGAAACTGAACGTATCGACTGGAGACTAACAATGGAAATAAAAATCTCCACGTCTTTTTTTTTTTGTTCGTTCGATACGAGGGAAAGCTTTAAACTTTCACGTCGACGATATTTTTTTCGAGACCGCCGAGTTATCCAACAATCGTCGAATCCGCGGTCGTCGATCGGGTTCATTTGTCGAGCTGCTATCTAATACGCTTTTCGAATCTAAACAAGGCTGATTTAACGTTTCGCCATCGAAACAGCGCGTTAATTAATCATGCCACGACAAATTCATTATACGATTTACGCGTTCGTTGATTTCTAGAGCGAACGAGTGAGGCTAATAAATGGAATTAAATCCGGTTCGACGAGTGACGCTGGATATAAACACGAATTGATACACATGCAACAGCGATTTTGTTCGCGTGCGAACTAATTCTTCTAGAATCTCATCAGTATAAACTTGCGCGTCGTCCAGACGCGATCGAGATGGCACTCGACTCGTAAAAAAGGGGGAAGAAGCGTTAGCTGGCGAAGTTATAAACGAATAGGATGATCGAACTAAGTAGAGGTTGCCGCAGGATGAAAGCGCGTTTGATGGACGGTCGAGGATGCATAAAGTTCGCTCGAGGGTTCGGCGAATTTTATTCTACGAACGAGGTTTCAGGAACTCGATGCTCGAAATAATTCACGGCTGCCCGGAAGGTCGGTTGGAGTTCCTCTTGCGGCTGGAATCGCGCATTAAGCGTGTCGTTCTGGTGTTTTAGCGAACGATAAGTCCTTTATGGCCCCTCGCGAGCCGTACGCACGTGGATTCTTCACCTGGCCCCGTAGAACCACTCGTAAACCCGGATCGCTTCGAAGTAAATGTTCCTCGACCCGGTAATTCGGGCACGAAGCTGGCGTAACGATGATCCTATCTACTTCGTAGCCATTTCTGCGCCAGCTATTGATAACGACGGAAAGCTTGGCTTATACGCGAGATGAGAAGCTTCGAACACCCCGCCATACTTCCTATTGAAGCTTCAAACTATTATCTTTGGAACTAGAATCGAGTGATTTAATCGTATCGAATTGATGCTTCGAAACGACTGGGTTTTTGTAATATTAATTTGGAGAATATTAAAATTTTGCAATTTGCAATTTGATTCACTGGATTAGAGAGAAAATTATTGATAACGACGGAAAGCTTGGCTTTTACGCGAGATGAGAAGCTTCGAACACCCCATATTTCCTATTGGAGCTTTAAACTATTATCTTTGGAATTAGAATCGAGTGATTTAATCGTATCGCATTGATGCTTCGACACGGTTAGGTTTTTTTAATATTAATTTCTTCAATATTTAAATTTTGCAATTTGCAATTTGATTTACTGGATTAGAGAGAAAGCTATTGATAACGACGGAAAGCTTGACTTATACGCGAGATGAGAAGCTTCGAACACCCCGCCATACTTCCTATTGGAGCTTCAAACTATTATCTTTGGAACTAGAATTGGCTGATTTAATCATATCGAATTGATGCTTCGAAACGACTGGGTTTTTTTTAATAATAATTTGGAGAATATTAAAATTTTTCAATCTGCAATTTGATTCACTGGATTAAAGAGAAAGGACAGAGGCTAAAGTCAGACTTGTCGACTGAACGCAGAGATTACTTTCACTTGAACGGCTGAGAACAGATGGTGGGCATCTCGAGACGCGCGTAATATCGTTCTAACGTAATGATCTTTACATCAGAGCCGATTTCTTGCGCAATTCCCCGCCGCGACCGCCTGGGGTACCTGCTCTCTCTTTTTCTTAACCTTGGTGGCGGCTGGACCAGGTTGGCCTTGAACCAGAAACCTTCCCAGCCATCGATCATTGGCATCGCACGTGTATCGTGTCATTCGTGCTGCTGCTTTTTTTTTTTTACTCGCGTTACTCCGATATCCGTTCGCTTTTCCTCTCCAATGTGATTTTTTGCCGCTCCGTTTATTTGCTTTCGATCTTCATGCATTTTATTGGACACGCTGCGCGGATATGATCGAGATAAAAAATAATGCGAGGCCATAAAGAAATTCTGAGCGTGCTTAAAAAAATGTTTAAAAATTCTTCAGAACCCTCGCGAGACTTTGTAACTCATCCGCCATAGAGCACTGGGAACACTGAGGTCAACTTACCACTAATGGTTCGATCGCCTTCGGTTCTAGCAATACCTAAATGTGATTCGATGCCCTGGAACGTGACTAAAGCATAGCAACTGGGGTACAACAGTCTCCTTAGAGAGTACCAAGTAACATTTCCCAGAACCGTGATCCTGCGACTGTTATTCATCGACGCTGAACCATCGAAATTACTTGTCAGATCTTCCATTATGATCGAGCAAGAGTCATCCTTGTATACCATCTCCTTTTAACGCCTTGCATCAATCACGTCTTGTAACATTATTCAGCCATGTTCCACTGTCATCTTTTTTTCAATCATTTCTCGACATTAACAATTTATGTTTCCTTTAAACCCATCTTGGATCGTTTACATAACGATTAAAAAAATTCGCACTCGTTCATACTCTCCGCGACGACTCTACTCCTTTTTTATTTTTAACGCCATTTCAATCCTCGAATCAATCACGCCTTGTAACATTGTTCATGTTCTACCCCTGTCATCTTTTTTTCAATCATTTCTCGACATTAACAATTCAAGTTCCCTCTAAACCCATCTTGGATCGTTTGCATAACGATTGAAACAACTCGCACTGGTTCATACTTAATCTCCCCCTTTTTATTCGTTAAACGTGAATTTCTAAGGGTGCAAAGTATCTCGCGCACCAGTTAAATCGTGTCACCATCCAAAGTAACTCGCCCCGTGTACGTACTCGATGCGAGGAACTCTCAGACAGAGATTTCTCGCCATCCTCGTCTGGCTTCTGCTGATTCGTTTCGATCGAGCCGATCGTACATGCGAACTTCAACGCCCAACCGATTTTACAACGTCGATCGTACACCTGACGCGGCTGGTAACGGGCGCAAGTAAAAAGAGGGTGAGAGACGAAGGGCGGCGGAGAGCCTGAGATTCTCTGCTGTTCCGGCTAAACTTCCCGTGAAAACCGGGCACGAGGCTTGGCGGGCGGCCAAAGCGGAGTCGCTCGAGGGTCTACGTCCCGCTGCATGGATTTCTGCTGATTTCGAGGGAGGCGGCGGCGGCGGCGGAACGTTGAAGAAGGAGGCGGAGGCGCCTGGGCGTCCCCAGGGGCAACAGGTACCCACACATACACAGCCATAAGCTTTTCTTCGCCACAGAGAATATGCCCGGCCACGTGCTCGCGCTAAATATAACGTCTGCCCACTGTCTTCCTCCTCCAACGCCTCTGAACCGCCCCCGTCTGGACTCTGCTCGCGCGTCCGGGAATCTGTATCGCGGCTGGATCGGATGTGCCTCTGCGTTTAATGGGAACTGCTGCTAATTACGTGGTAATTAACCGGGGGATTTGTTTACGGTTGATGCCAGCGGGAACTGGAATTGTGCGAGGATATTCGTGGCTGCGCGATGGCTCGGATATTAAGCCTCGAGAGTGGCAAAGCGGTTCGTCTTATCGGTTAGAAAATCGTGCCATTCTGGAACTGGTTATCTCTTATTCTTCGTGTCTTTATGTTGTACGATTTAGTATGAAGGCTGTACATTAATGTTTGGATAGAGAGGGTGAAAGGTAGAGAAAAATACAGGAATAAAAGGGGTTTGTTAAGCGAGTTTGTCAGTGAGGCTACGTAACAGGTTCCGTTGTTGACTAAAATTAGGCTTCCGTTTGGAAACCCTGCTGGTTTCCGGCTACTCGATATTCCTGTATGGATTCTGTCGATACCGTACTCCCATCTACTTTGTCGACGTTTGTGTTCGTTACGGTCCCGAGTGTTTAGGTTACCGCAATATTGAGAGTAACACTATGAACCAGCCTTTACCAGCTGATTAATCGTATCATTTCGACTCTTTTCTTTCCAGTTATTCCACGAAATCTAGTTTACAACGGGTCATTTGATATTCTGCAGGGAATTATTCAAGCAATCCCAGACAATCCATACATCTTACTATTTACTTAAAGCGTTAGAGCAAAAATTCCTTGATTCTCCATCTGTATCACCACCACGTCAGCTAATTTATCCATTTTCGACAAGTTAATTCGTTTATCGAGATAAGAGAACAGTTGAGATCTCAAGGAACAGAGTTCACTTATAACGAATCACTTGATAATTTGCAAAGAATTGTTTAAACAATCCTAGACCATCCATACATTTTAAATAGAAATTCCTTGGTCCTCATTCTGTATCATAGTCAAGTCAGCTAATTTATTCGTATTACCGTTTTCGACAAGTTAATTTCATTTAAGTTCATCGAGGTTCATTAATTAAAGTTCATCGAGGTAAGAGGACAGGTGAGATTTCAAAGAACGGAGTTCATTTATAACGAATCACTTGATAATTTGCAAGGAATTGTTTAAACAATCCTAGACCATCCATACATTTTAAATAGAAATTCCTTGGTCCTCATTCTGTATCATAGTCAAGTCAGCTAATTTATTCGTATTACCGTTTTCGACAAGTTAATTTCATTTAAGTTCATCGAGGTTCATTAATTAAAGTTCATCGAGGTAAGAGAACAGGTGAAATCTCAAAGAACGAAGTTCATTTATAACGAATCACTTGATAATTTGCAAGGAATTGTTTAAACAATCCTAGACCATCCATACATTTTAAATAGAAATTCCTTGGTCTTTCATCTGTATCACAGTCAAGTCAGATAATTTATTTGTATTATCGTTTTCAACAAGTTAATTCGTTCATCGAGGTAAGAGGATAGGTGAGATCTCAAGGAACGAAGTTCATTTATAACAAATCACTTGATAATTTGCAAGGAATTGTTTAAACAATCCCAGACCATCCATACATTTTAAATAGAAATTCCTTGGTCTTTCATCTGTATCACAGTCAAGTCAGATAATTTATTTGTATTACCGTTTTCAACAAGTTAATTCGTTCATCGAGGTAAGAGGACAGGTGAGATCTCAAGAAACGGAGTTCAGTCATTCGCAACCGGTTTCGCAACCCGCGAGGTGACACCACCACCGCGTCGATCCGATTGAACGGCGGTCCAGGAGTTCCTAAGCGATTTAACCAGGAAATCCCTGGTGAACCGTCGGTCACAGGGCTATAAGAGACTTTCGCGCGTAGAGGAACACGGCGGTTGCGTATTGAATTATCAGAACGTCCCAGTTTCCGGCTGGCCAGCTCGGTGAATACGATTCTCACCTCGAGCGCGTTCATTTTTCACGCGGTAAATCATGTATGACGGTAGGGACTTGGCCGTTTCCGTCGCGTTTTCGATTTATCACCGCGACGGGTATCGGAGACATTGTCCGGGTGACTGGCGTGTAGGCTTCTGGGATATTTCGGTTATACAGCCGCGAGACTTTCGACTGGTTCGAGCCTGGTAAGACAGGTTGATGTATTCTTCCCAGTTCTCCGTCATTTATCTTGCACTTTGCCGGGTCCTCGTCCCTGCTTTATTTTTCCTTACCGCTTCGTCGACTGTTTTCGTGTTTACGCGAGAACGTCACGTCGTGCGCGGTGGAAATTGTCGCGTGTGTGATTTTCGGAGCGATCTCCAAACAGCCAGCAAAAGCTTCCGACCGATGAAGCTGGCTTGATTGTTGACGCAGAAGTCAGCATTTCGCCGGAAGCCGTTGATACGTGTTTCCTTAGTAAACGTTAGGTAACCACGTGTAATACGGAAGAGCGTATTATGTGAAACGCCGCGAGAGCTTGACAAGTGAAGTGCATTTTACCACGCGGATCCCTTTCTCCAATAATCTCGCATTTCTTTCTACACTTTTTAGATATTCAATGTTATTTCGTGAACTCCAAATTTTCATTTGTCTTACGTTTGTCATCGTCATTTTATTAAATAAATCTATTCATCTTTTTACTCCTCTGTGCAAGCTTTTCTAGTTGGACGCTTCGCATTATAAGTGGCTTCATATTATTCCCATTATTAGAAATGAATTCGTAATGCTATTCAGTGAATTCAATTAGGCCAGCACTTCGGTCTGTAACAGTAGAAAGTCAATATTTGCCTTCTGAACGTTGAACCACCCTTCGCGACGATCTAACTGCGCGATCTACTTAAAAAACGAGAAAGTCGCGTTCTGTCTCGTCGAGAATCGAATTTGGAATTTTTCAAACGCTTCCAGTTATCTGAATGCTCGATAATTAAAACCAGCTGGACACAAGTTCAGCGAACTTCGTTAACAATAACGCAGAATTTTTCTCGCGGACCATCAAACTTCCGTATCGAACCAGCATTCTAACATTATCTGGACAAAAGCTGCTGGTAGCTTTCTAGAGGAACTCGACAAAAGGTTCGCTCGATCCCAGTCCAGTAATCCTTGTTATGCCCCCGCGAATGTAGTCTCCGCGGTTGGTCCCCTCTCGCTGGCAAGTTCAACAAAACCCGTAATAAAATAAAAAAAAACAGTGAACAGCGCAGAATTTTCTCGCAGAGAATTTCAAAGCTCGTTTGAATTAAACCACCGTTCGAATATTGCCCCGACGAGAGAGCTCGATAGCTTCGTGGAAGCTCGACAAAGCGTGGGCTCTGGACTCTGACCCGGTAATCCTTGCTGGTCCCAAACGAGTATGGTCTCCCTGTTTAATCCTGGGTAGGAGGTTCGCGGGCGGTCGCGTCCACGGGAAAGGCGAAACCCGGGGAAGAAAGAAGCCGTTCGCCAGAGATTGGAGGGCTGTTATATGCGAATAACTCGGTTGCTGGCAACTGGCGCGCCGCGCTCGAGACCGTCCTTCCCTCTGCGTCCGTTGGCCTGCTGTCTAACTCTTAAACACGCCACGGCCAATTTCTGCCCCGCCACATTTGTCTCCCTTGCCAATTGCAACGGTACGCGCCGTCGAATGGAACACGCGAGTGCCACCCCAGGCACCGAAAATACGGCGCGAGCGAGAGGAAAGACGCGAGGATACGACGCGAGGAGCTTCGTCGAGGGCCACGCCACGGGGATACAGAAGAGAAGCGGGAAAAGCGGGCTAAGCGGATTCCGTCGCGGTGGATAACTCGGCACGGTCAATGGTCGCGGCTCGATACCTCGAATAGTGGAACGAAAGGGCTGGAAAAGTCTCGATAGGCGTCCACGTTGGGCGAATGTTGGCTGGAACTCGATTGGAATTTAGAGAATTGCGAGGGATGGTATCGAGTCTTTTAGAGATCTTGTCTTACAACGTATTGTCATAGTTACGCATACATATTGAATTTCAAGAGAATTTCACTGGTTCCTGATTACAGAATATTAATACTGTTATTAGTTTCGAGCTGGAAAAGTCTCGATAGGCGTCCACGTTGGCTGGAACTCGATTGAAATTTAGAGAACTGCGAGGGATGATATCGAGTCTTTTAGAGATCTTGTCTTACAACGTATTGTCATGGTTACGCATACAGATTGAATTTGAAGAGAATTTCACTGGTTCCTGGTTACAGAATATTAATGCTGTTATTAGTTTCATGGGCATGCAAATCTGTAGTAAGGTAAATTAAAATACTCCAATGTGTTTTGAAATATTTGATATTATTAACATTTGATATTATCTTGCTGTTTTAAGTTCGTCTTTCCAAGATTCTCGAGAATGTTCAGTTGCATAGTTATTGTAGACAAGGGGTGGTTTCCTCCAAAATGCGACGAGGTGTAGTTCCTCTTCTACTGCAATCTCATCTGTACTCGACGTCTCGATAAGAATACCAAATCTGTAATAGGGTAAATTAAAGGACTCCTATGTGTTTTGAAATATTTGATATTATTAATACTTGATATTCTCTTGCTGATTTAGGTTCATCTTTCTAAAATTCTCGAGAATGTTCAGTTGAATAATTATCGTAGACAAGGGATGATTTTCTTCGAAATGCGACGAAGGGTAGTTCCTCTTCTACTGCAATCTCATCTGTACTCGACGCCTCGATAAGAATCCCAAATCTGTAATAGAGATTTGGAATCAAAATTTTGAAATATTTGATATTATCTTGCTGATTTAAGTTCGTCTTTCTAAGATTCTCGACAATGTTCAGTTAGCTAATTATTGTAGACAAGGGGTGGCTTCTTGTAAAATGCGACGAGCTGTAGTTCCTCTTCTACTGCAATCTCATCTGTACTCGACGCCTCGATAAGAATCCCAAACAGTACGATAGTTTCTTCCCGCTCGCGACACGTCGAGCAGCGCAAGAAATCCGATTTTTCACTCGGAACTACTTCGTTGTCACCAAAAGGCTATCATTATGCGCCGCTGCGGGCTTTCGCGCAGTCCTGGGTAGCCGCGTTGCGAACGATGAAAAATGGTAGCACGCGGACTGAAATCCATTGCGGCTAGGCTAAAGAGAGAGACTGAGCTTGTGCGTTATAAGGCGGGTTCAGTGGTGGTGTGTCCCTCTTTACTGCAATGCAGAACATTGAATTTCCGACCGTGGCTAGCCTGCACGTGTTCGTCATCGGGGTCGTTGTTATGGCCGCTCCTCGCCTTTCCGCATTCGGACGGCGATGCGCTCGAGCTTATTGCATTCGCGCGCGATGTTCGAGCCAGTTAAATTCTTGCTCCTTTTTGATACGCTGGGTCCTTTGACGCGAGACTCGAGCTATTATCGGTCAACGCGAGGCTCGAAATATCCTCGAAAGTGGAAATGCTTTCTGCTTGTGCTCTCGCGTGGGCAGGCGATTCTATCCGAGCGACGTATTTCTGTATCTTGGATTCTTTTTATCCGCGGTTAGAGGAAAGGACACGGCGAAGTTATGAGCGGGGGACATAAACGAACGACGACGGGTGCCTCCTCGATGCGGTGGTCTATTTAAAATCGAAACAGATTCACGGCGGATCGAAATAAATGGGATAATATTTTCGCTGTCGGAACAAGGCATCGTTCGATAATATTTGTATTTCTCTGCTCGTCGATTCGAAGCAGGTCGCCATCCTGTGTTCCTCCACGCGCGTTTGCTGCATCTGCTTTAACGACCCGTTGTTATTTTTACCGTAGACAGCTTTTCCGCTCGTCCCCTCGCGCAATTTTCGCGCCCACGGGGATAAGCGTTGATACGTTATTATGGGACGGTGGATCGCGATGGATTTTCATTTAGAACGCGAAGGATCGACGCAGGCTTGACATTGGACCTTGGAATCCCAGATCCCACCGTTCGATCGAGCCGATCTGAATAATTAAACGGACGAAAATACAGCGCGTGGAATACTATCGACTGTATTTTCAAATACAACAGCGACTTTAGAAAAACACGTATAAAGCATCGAAGAATATACTGCAGGAAACCAAATACTTTCCTGTTTGTTTAATGGGATCTGAAATACTTCAGAGTGTATCTCGCAAAATTATTGATCATTTTAGAGGGTTGTAGAGACAGAACGATTATGTATAAATTGAAAAAATATGTATTGAAACAGATGGTTCATTTTGCGACACGATTTACAGATCGTAAATTGTTGACACAACACCAATAAATAAAAACAAACTAAGTTTCATAAATATAACTTACAACGAAGAACTACATTTACTATAATTGGTAATACAAATTGTTTAGAAGTAACAATCAAATAGCTATACTTTGAAGTAAATTTCAAAGGAAACATTTAAAATACTAGCGAATTGTTGGTAACAAAATTGAAGAACAATTTGAAATGCAAAGGGTTAATTTTGTTTCTAAAATTGTCTGATTTAAAAGATTGCTCCCCGATCTGAAATACTTCAGAGTTAATAAAAACTACTTAATAAAAACAAACTAAATTCCACGAATATAACTTACAACGAAGAACTACATTTACTATAATTAGTAATACAAATTGTTTAGAAGTAACAATCGAATAGCTATACTTTGAAGTAAATTTCAAAACATTTAAAATAGTAACGAATTGCTGGTAACAAAATTGAAGAACAATTTGGAATGCAAAGGGTTAATTCTGTTTCTAAAATTGTCTGATTTAAAAGATTGCTCGGATTATCGAGGAATGTTTGGAGTAAAAGTTGTAGTTGCGAGGGGTGCGCGTAATTTCTGCGCTCGACGGATACGAGGAACGTGAAATGACTCGGCGAAAAGGGATGAGAGAGTAAGTTCGAGTGAAGGTAGGTCATGATACAGCTCGCATCTGGCTCCAGTGCGTTATTTTTACGTGGAAACTCCGCGGTTCTCCACGGTGGCGAACAAGCTCCGCGTCGTGTAAGCAAAGCGCGTGGGAAAACGAACGGGCGACACATCAAAGAAATGAGTGTTGCCTCTCTCTCTCTCTCTCTCTCTCTCTCCCTCGAGCTCGTAAATTTCCTCGATCGCGGGACACCCGAGCCATTTCCGTTCGCCATCTGCGAGATTGTAAAAACGACTTCATACTCTGCCCTGAACACGATCAATCAGCGATTGAACATCCGATAATTACACGCATCATTAATTAAAACGTACACGCGGCAATTGCCGTTGCTTTTGTTTAACCGAAATCGTTTCGATATTTTAACCAAGTAATTAGTATCGACGCTATATAATATTAAGTATGAAATTTGATCGACCTCGTAATTCATCAGATGCGTTGTGTATCCGCCGTCGTAATTATGTAATTCATAACTAATAATTGGTCGTGTTCGTTAAATTCCTCTCAATTTAGCATACTTTTATTTATACGAATGTTATTCATTTTATTTGGAAGAGTTCTGGCACAATACGAGAGGAATTAATTGCGAATCGAAAGATGTAGATAACAATGGGTATTGTTAAAGTATTATCAGTACATTCATAGTACAGATAACAGAGCTGTATAGCTAATAGTACGACTGGATACTATCAGTGTTATCGCATTTTTACTCGAAGTTGGACGATAAAGGATCATCAGGGTCGTCGAGGAATTTATGGCAGGAACTTAGTACGCGTGTGGTCGAAACGAGGGTTTGTACCAATGGAAACCCTCGACGAGGGTAGTGAACGAGTGACTCGAACTCACACAGTTGTCGGACGCCTTAAGATTATTCAGAAGAAGGGATGAGGCTGTTTAGAGATGACGAGCAGTCCGACATTGCGTTGCTCTAATGAACAGAAGCGTTGTTCCTTGATGATGTAACCACGGGGTGGAGAAGACAAGGGCGGTTTCTAATAAGAGAACTGGAGTGAAAGTCATGGCATTCATCCTAGACCTTCGCTCGACGAAGCCAACTGGTATTTTTGCTTTCAACGTTACTTCAAATTATTCGAGGAAGGGTAAAGGAAAAATTGGTCGCACTTTTTCATTCACAATAATATAATACATCATATATTTAATATAAATCATAATTTCTTCGATATCGTACGAGAAAATATGCACAGAATGGTCATTAAATATCGCTAAGGGAAACACCAAGGAGAAACAATCGAGGAAATAAGGGAAAATTGCAATAATACTTTGACTACGATAAATTAACAAACAATTTCGTAAGATTCGTCTGGTACTTGAGCAATCGTTCCTCTCTCTACGATTATACCTCTTGCACACTTTCACGAGTACCTCAGCCGGTTGCAATTATATATTTAGCACAATTACATCGCTGGTGGGGATGAGGAAGGGTATTAATGGCGGCTGTTGCTGATTTACGAGGGTCTTCGTCTAATCACATATTTTGACGTTTCGATATACCCAAACGTAAACGCCGTCGATAATTCACCAACGCTCGTGCCTCGACGTTTTTGGCATTTCACCTTAATTGCGATTTCCGTTCTCACTTTTCACCCACGCGAGATCTGAACGAAACGCCCGCTTCCACGCCTCCACTTTTGCTTGGACCATCTTTTATTGGGAAACCTGGCGAACGTGGTGTCAAGGTCGCACCAGAAATACGTTAACCCCATCAGTTCGATTCCATTATTCACTCTGAACCGTATCGATGCTCAACGCTGAAGAATAGATCCTTGTTGTAACGAAACTTTGCTGTAGCAAACTGGTTAGTTGTATTAGACAACAGTCACGCTGAATTGCTATTTATCTACTTGTCGAAACGTTCAACGTAGAATTTGCAGTGGTTTAAGTAACTCTTGGAGATAACGAGGGACCATTTCTTGGATCGTTATGTTTTAGACTCGATGAAGTTTCTAATACAATCGCTTCTTTAGATTAAGTTGCGTTTACTGATAGCCATTTGCAGTTTGAAATTTAGAGTAGCCATTGTTGGTGATTGTGGGGTATCTGAAAGTGGTATTTCGATGGTTAATCGACAATAGTCGACTGTCGCGCGACTGTAGCCACGCTCTTGTACTCGCGTTACGTCGTTCGCTGGTACATGGGGGTGGCGTAACGTTTGGGACACGTTTTGTATGCATAGAAACAGAGTTTAAAGGTGAAACTTCCCTCGCGTCAGGGCTCGTTGAATCGCCTTGAATTTTGCATGGCGTTTAGGCGTCGCGCGAACACGAAAAATCGACCTCTCCTTAATTAAACGTCACGGTCGCCGTTTCCGCGTCGCACACCGTTAATTATAGCGTAGTTCTTTTCTAACCATTGATTTGGTAACTCGAAAAACGGACGAGAAGGAAATTTCGATTTTCATCTTTGGCTTTTAGCAAGATTTATCGTTCTCGTAGCTAATAACAGGATTAATTATCACCTTGGTACCATTTTCGTATAATTAATTAGCTCTAGATCTAAATTCGTTGGTTCTGTTCATATAACTCTGATGCCAATTATGCATCATACGAATGAATCGTTCGTCTACATTGTAGCACGGTTCATTCATTTATTCTACTGCCTCGTATCAGCTCGAGAGTCTTCAGAGCCATTGCCAAAACGGGTTCTATGAATCTTGGTACTTTAACCTCCGCTTTCGTAACTTTTCCTCTTGTGGAACTTTATGGCGTTGAGAAACCGCGCAACACGTTCCCCAATTTATCGTATCCCATACCTTACTCTTAATCGCACAATTTAAGAAGACACCTCTGCGCGTACGAGTTACAACGTTTCAGTAGGGAAAAGACGCGATACGATAAATCTGATGGCGATTCGAAAGTTCCTCAGCTAACGAGAACCAAGGAATGTAATCAACAGTGGATAATTACCGGATGCGCAGTCGATTTTAACGTGGTATAACGAGACAGGTCGTTAGAACGATGCGTTTATCGCTTATCCCTCCATCGTTTCTAAATTATGTATTTCACGAGACGAGTACGTCCACGATTGTCCAATTGTCCAATCTCGCGTTCTGTTCGAGAGAGATCGATCGTCCAATCGCACGAAGCGTGGCTCCGGGTGACAAAAGACGCGAAACAGGGAGGAACAGGCGATACGGTTCGAGAAAACGGGGCGAATGTAATCCGTGGCATTGTGCGACACGGTTCGACATGGAAGTGGAACGTCGTCGTGCGTCGTCGTTGATTTCGCGTGTATCGCAAGATAGATCCGGGTGTTCACGATCGCAGACCACGAAGCTCGTTCTAACCGCTGCCCTCGAGTAGCCGCGATAAATCATCCGTTCAGCTATGCGGGGTGAATGACAAATCGCCGACAGGTGGCTTCGCGGAATCGGCTCGCTGCCCTTTCAGAGACTGCAGCAGTAACTCGAAAGCCAACCGATCTTCTTCGATCGTTAACATCGTCGATTATTTTCCGCCCCGTTTATCGTTCCTCCTGATCTAGTTCTTGGAACTATCTATCGGCTGTTTGTTGCCACAGTGGCGCAACAATGATTTTCTTCAGATGGAATTCTCGAGAATTGGCCTCGTCTGCGTTAACAAACATCGCGAGATACGATTTAAAGGGAAGATACATGGCAGACGTCAGATGTTTACACGCGAATACGTAACTTTGATGTTGCGTGGAATTAAGTAGCCATTTTTAAGTGTCCAGCGACTTTATTCGACCTCCTGAGAAATGATTTGTTTTAAGCTGTCAAAACAGCGGAGATATTAACGTGGAATACGATCGAATGGAAAAGTTTCTCGCCACATTTCTCGTTTCCATTAATCCTTCGGTCGCCTTGAAACGCTTCTTTGCCAGTATTTTTAGCGACCACGTAGGTAACACACGTGGTCAGCAGAGTGGACGTTGGCGATCCTCTCGTCGCGTTTTGATTGGACGCCGTGTCGAGATCGAATTTTTAAAGAACGCTCGACAGCAGCTGGGAAATCGAGGATGCTCGTTAGCGATTGGCGCGCGGTTAGAAAGTGGGAAGAGCGTTCTCGAACGAGCGATCTTAGCTGGGCCTATTGTTGGTAGCTCTAGAAAGTAAAAGCACGTAGGATCGCAAAGTGTACGCAAGTGAACTGCGTACCATTCTCCTCGCATGTTTCTTCGCCTTTCTACCATCTTCGTTTATTACATCAGTTGCGCGCCAGGTATTACGCGCATTCCGCATCGCTCCAGAGAAAGTAAACGCGCAGTTTATAGGAGCTCCGTTGAAGAAATAATTTCCTTATGCACGCGAAACGATTGCGCAGCTGAGTTGCGAGCGTATCGATTCAGAACCATCGTTCCCCTCGTGAATCATAATCCTTTAAAATCGAATTACACTAGGCCTCGACGCACGCGGTTTTAATAGGCCAGCTATAATCGAAATTGAAAGTTCGATGCGTGCGCCAGTCGCGTATATCAACGGTCGAATCGTTGGTTAAAGCTCGCAGCGGTTATTAGCAAAAGCAATTAGCGGGTGACTCATAGATAAAAACCAAGTCGTTGCATCCTCCAGTGGTTGCCTCGAGGCGAACTTTCAATCTCAGCGAAACTTAGACGGCATCGATCGGTTTCATCATTGCGCATTATCATTATGCGTCACCGATCCGAGCTGATTCAAGGTTCGAGCGTGTTCGTTCGCGATTTCACGTGCCTCGTTGCTTCGCGACGTTACGCAAAGGGTGGCGTAAAAAGAGCTCGCGCGACGAGGCCCACCTCGTCTCGTGTCAATGACTGGAAATCTCGTGCGCTGATAGCGCGCGTGCACGTCCGGATACGCAACGATCTTTGTATAATGAGGTGTACGTAGGAAGGATACGAGCGTCGCTCGATTTCGCGTCCACTCGACTGTCTCATCGAAGCCTCCGCGTGAGCTTTGAACAACCACGACCGTGGTGATGTATCGAGGGGCTGCGACGAGCCTGATCGTTTTTATTACGGTTAATTAGGAAGGTAATCGCTCGACTGTTGATCTTTGCGGCTAATATCTAAATAAAGAAAGAAGTTTCTTACTTAGTTAGTTACTTTTATAGTAAGCTTGTGTCTCGTGCGAACGCAAGCTTTTCATTTCATTCTTCTGTTGTAATCGCTTGACTGTTGAACTTTGCGGCTAATATCTAAATAAAGAAAGAAATTTCTTAGTTAGTTGCTTTTGTAGTAAGCTTGTGTCTCATGCGAACGCAAGCTTATGTTGTAATCGCTCGACTGTTGAACTTTGCGGCTAATATCTAAATAAAGAAAGAAATTTCTTAGTTAGTTGCTTTTGTAGTAAGCTTGTGTCTCATGCGAACGCAAGCTTATGTTGTAATCGCTCGACTGTTGATTTTTGCGGCTAATATCTAAATAAAGAAAGAAATTTCTTAGTTAGTTGCTTTTATAGTAAGCTTGGATTTTCATTTGATTCTTCTGTTGTAATCGCTCGACTGTCGATCTTTGCGGCTAATATCTAAATAAAGAAAGAAATTTCTTAGTTACTTACTCTTATAGTAAGCTTGAATTTTCATTTTATTCTCCTGTTGTATCAGCCTTGAATAACGTGAGATATTAAATGCTCAATTGTGACTTAAAAAGAAACATTTTCACTGATATATCATTGATCGTCACGAGAGAACGAGTTCGTTCGTTTCAAAGTTACAAGTTTCACCGGCGTACTATTTTGTAATTTCGAGCGATTCGACCATTCTTATTGATCGACGCTCGTTAGTCCCTTGACCAGGACACGTTCTACGTACGCGAGGTATATTAAGCGTATTTCTGTTTCATCGTGACGTCGAGAAAGGAACATTTATCTGATCGCTGTTGCGTTACACGGTCTATTGGTTCGAAAATCTCCTTACATAATTTACGTGGCGTGCTCGTTAGCTTCCGTGAAACTCGTCGTGGCGCATCGTATTGGCCAATCGACGGGCTTTACATGCACGTAATGGCTCGTATCGTTTGGTACGAACGAAAATCTACGATCAAAAATGCTCATTTCGGTCGTATAAATAATTTCATAGTAATAAATAAGTCTTTCTTGGTTAACGTTGAAAAAAAAACGCTTGCGATTTTAAAGGCAGCGAAATAACGAAGAATCGAATCCTCAGTAAATCGTATAAACAACAGGCAACCCCAATGTGCCGATCAATCCCTGGGAACGCTATACGTATCACGTACAAAGCAGAGACTCGAGAGGAAGCCCTCCATTTCAGTAGGGGTAGTCGAAGAAATCCTATCAGCCGAAAGGGATGGTGGAAATCTAATTTTTTCACGAAACGTGCAACCCTCGAGAATACACACAGACGTGGCATTAACCGCGATGCAGAACCGTTGTTTCTTAACCTTTACACAGCTCTATTATCCCTGCCATTATAATTTTTCATGGCTACGTTGAGGTCGCGAACTTTTTGTTTCACACGACGCTGTCGTTAGGAAGTTTTCGCGAAACAAATGACGGATGCGTTCAGCGTTATACTTAGCGTTCGACCCGCTAAATTAGCCCTCGAATTGGTCATCGCAAATCGTTTATCTCCCATGAAACGACCTTGGCGAAACGAACTGGACGTCTATGGATTTGGCGAAGAAACACGCCAGTCTTCTCCGTTATCCATATTTGGTCCCGGTTAAAAGGATCGCGACGAAGCGAAATGACCGTTGAAAATCGATTCGTTCGTCGGCGGTGACGTTTATTCTTCGCTCGAGAAGTCGCGCTCGCGCCTGTTTCGTCTCGACTTCGTTCTACTTCGAAAGCCACGACTGATGTTGGGCGCTTGATGGCAGCGCGGTTTTGTATTTGTCATTCTCGTCCTGATTTTTCTCGCCTCCACGAGAGCAGTGATTTGCAGTCCGTCGTGGTTTCGTTCGATTCGAATCGATGGCGATCGCGGTTATATAAAACTCGGCTGATTTATTATAAGTCGAATATACACCGTTGTAAAAGGGCACTTGTGCGAGCGTTCTCGTTAAATCGCGTTTTCCAGCTCGAGTATGATCGAGGATCGAGGGCTCGCGTCGGCGAAATTTATTTGAACTTTGGCATAGATACGTAACGTTCGATAAGGGGTGGCGCGTGAAATATATCCGACTGGCCACCTTCCGCGCGATCAGCGGGATCGCAATCAGCAAGTGTAATGGCGGCTCCATTAATATTAATACCCAACGATTCGTCTCCGCGCGGACGAACGTTTGTTCATCAATATTTGCTTCATAACGTGGTCACCTGTTGTTTACCGAACGCTTGTCATTTCTGTCTGTGTTAATAGTGGGCTCGTTGCAGAAGCGTCTATTTAAAAGCTCGATTCGAAGTACCAGCGTCTTCGCGACACGATTCAGATTTGTCACCGTTTACCGAACTCAAGGATCGCCGCTCATTACCTTAATGCCTCTCAGCCTGTCTCAGTAATTTATGCATCTACCGTGCAATTCCTCATCTTTTAACACGCACAGCGCTCTCATTAACACTTTTTAACGTTCTCGCATTAACACGCTGATCGACGAGGTAATATTAATAGAAATCGTGCCACGTGCAGTTACTCGATGCATGGCGAACGGAAATGGATCGTTCGTTGTCGGGTGACGCCTAATTATCGCGTACGCAGCACGTGAATATTTCGCGGGGCGATGGTTTTTCATTGATGGCATTTTAAACAGAGCCCTCGAGCAGTTTGGACCACGCTTGGGGTTCGACGGATCAGGCACAGCCGCCTGCTAATAAATATATGATTCGTTAGGGGAGGATCGAGGCAATATGGGATCTCGTTTGATAGTCTACGAGTATCCACCGTCGGCTAAGTTAGATACAGTTATATCCCCGAGTGTGCGTCCAATTTTAGATTGCACCCGTCGGACGGTAATTATATTTAATGAGAATGTAAATAATCCTGGTTAAATCCACGCCAACTTTCTAACGAGCCGATGAAATTGCCGTGTAATTTAATCGGCGACGATTCCCGTTGCCGGGCTTTGTTATAATGCCAAAATAATTCCTCTGCGAGGTGCTCGTGTGCGAACTGCCAGCTCTTCCCTCGATTCGGGAATGGAAGTTAATTTCTTGCACTGCGCGACGACATTACGTGGGTGTAACGCCGTGAAATAATTTTAGCGAACGCAAGTGAAGGAAAAATATTAAATACTAAATCCACTCTCTTCAGTTCTCAGTACTTTTTCATTTATTTACTACATTATTTTTCAAAACTATCCCTTCTTATAAAATACGCATCGCAATAGTTGTAATTATTCATCCACCACCGCGATGCAAAAGAGTTAATCTTCAATTTTTCAAAAACTATCCCCTCTTACAAAATCGCAGTAGTTGTAATTATTCATCCACCACTGCGATACAAAAGAGTTAATCTTCAACTAGCCACTCAGTACAGACACTCGTTCGCTTACACCTGAAAATAACTAAAAATACAGTAGAGTTCGTCGCGTCTAGATAAAAATTACTAATTCATCATCCCAACGGACGAATTCGCTGCTCTTCGATGCACGCGGTCTAATACGCTAGCGAAGTAAAATTTTAAAAACGATAGCTATAGCGTCCAGTTCCGATGTAGCTCTGTACAGGAAGGTTAAAAACAGACGAGAGAGAAGGCTGGAGGGGAGGCGAGCGGATCAGGGAAGGAAAAAGTAGGTGAGAAAAAGGGGTAGGAAAAGTGAAACGTTTGCGCTGGTATCAGTGAGAAAATAGGGTTGGCAGGGGGTGTGGTGCTCGCAGCGTCTGTCGGCCTAGAAGCAGCTCGCGCTGTTCGCAGGGAGGGGGTGGGGGTAGTCGCGGCCATGTGCTCGAGCGTCGCCGCTCGATCGGCGATCAGTCGTTGCCGCGCGCTCGTCGAGTGCACGTACGGTGTTTTACGTCTCGTTCGCAGCTGGTTCCGTGCTCCGCTCGAGTTCGCGATTCGCACGACTGAGGCAAAGGTCGTCGCAGAGAGACGAGTGAACGAACGAGCCAGGACCAAACAGAGAATCCCTCCGTACGGAGCTCAACGATGACGTCAGTGTGCCACAACGATCGCTCGTTGCGCGTGTGATCGTCGAGAGATAGCCGAGGGAATCTGTGCTCTGTCGATCGTTGTCAACCGGCGAGGAGTCGCGCCGATTCGCGAATAGTACTCGTCGCAGAAAATGCCAAGGTGATCCTGTTGCTCGCCTCGATCATCCCCGTATCGTTCGCCTCGAGGCTGCAGAACCTGTAACGCGTAGATCGCAGGCTGTGCGAGTCGTGCGAGTGCTATAGAAGAACCTTCCCTTCAGTTACGCGAATCCTGGCGCGTTGTTCTCGCCGTACAGTGGAACCGTTCACGATTGTGCCGCGATCATGCACCACACGGCGCCCTGGTACCTACCCTGGGGCCTGAAGCTGGTGCCGCTGCCGATCCCGCCTGGACATCCGGCTTCTGGCATCCCAAATCCTGGATTGCACCTGCTCGCGCCTCTGCCAGGGATCTACGCGCCTGAACCGCGAAAGGTAAGATCCTGCGAGTGACTCTGCCTCGTGTCTTGTCATCCCCTTCGCGACATCGATCCGTCGAACTTTCCGTCGGTGAACCTGACTCTTCTGTACTAGCTGCGAAAATGGAATAAGTTTCTCTCTGGTAACGATAACGTCTTCCTTTTCCTTTTAGCTAGATCTATATTACATTTTTGTAGGATAATTCGTAATAAAGTGTTTTTATTGTTGTAAGAAGGTACGATTAGTTTCTTGAATTAATTGAGAGAGTCTTGTTAGTGATCTGAAGTATCGTGCGAGGGAACAACGCTTATGTCGATACTACGAGACTACTGTTATTATGTAATAGGAGATTTAATTCCGTTTAATCGATCAGCGCGCATTTAAATGCCTGTGATTTAAATGGCCGCGATAGTAAATACTTGGTGTAAACACTGTTATTTTCTGATCGCAATGGACACGATTGTTTAGCTCGTCGACAGTGTGCGACGTAATACCTCTGAAAGTGCTCGCACGTCGCTCGCACTCTTTAATTTACTATAATGGTGTGCGTTCAGGCGACGCGTGTTTACGCGAGCAAATTTTACCTACGGCTACCTTTTTGTTGGCGCACGTTCTCTGATGGATTAGGAAAATGGATATTGTTATTGGTCCCAGAGAGTGAAGTGTCCCTCTAAGGCGAAAACAATTCGCGGAATAGGCTGACGGGCGGACGTGCTAGATGCGCTGTTCGATAAACGACGTGTGTGTACATTCAGTTTACGAGAATAACGGCATCAGCCGGGATAATGTGATTACTTTGGTCGAGGTAGACCGATAACAAAGTTCCATTACAAACGACCGCGCGAAAAAACGAATCGCGGTACGAATACGCGCGCCGCCTCGCTCGCGGTACAAATAGCAATCGTAACTAAGGCGGTAACTGGGTTACAGGAGTAATTAAACGAATGCATTCCTGTCACTATTTTTACGCGTTACATTACATTATATTATTTCAGTCAGGCGCCAGTTTTTGGCTGCCCTCGTACTTGCAATTACAAGACAGCGATAGCGATTTAACGCGTACGTGCATCGCGGTTATGTAAAAGTTGCCAGTGGACAAGGTTCGAGTAGTAGATTTATTCTGTTTTCTATCAAATCAGCTCCTGTTTCTTTCCTTGTGTCACGCGTACGTAGAAATCAGACTCGTTGCTGTCTTATTATTAAATTTTTTAATCAAACTTGTCAACGTCTTGTTGCTAAATTTTAGTGATACGAAAAGTCCGCTCCATTTTGAGGTTGTAAAAGTTGCGAGTGGACAAGGTTCGAATAGTAGATTTATTCTATTTTCTATCAAATCAGCTCTTGTTTCTTTCTTTGTGTCACGCGTACGTAGAAATCAGACTCGTTGCTGTCTTATTATTAAATTTTTTAATCAAACTTGTCAACGTCTTGTTGCTAAATTTTAGTGATACGAAAAGTCCGCTCCATTTAGGGGTTGTAAAAGTTGCGAGGGGTTGTAAAAGGTTCGAGAACCACCATGAGACTATTAGATTTATTCTATTTTCTATCAAATCAGTCTTGTTTCTTTCGTTGTGTTACGTGTACGTATAAATCAAACTCGTTGCTGTCTTATTACTAAATTTTTTAATCAAACTTGTCAGCGTCTTTTTGCTAAATTTTCGTAATACGAAAAGTCCGCTCCATTTTGGGGTTGTAAAAGTTGCGAGTGGACAAGGTTCGAATACCATTGTGAGATTACTAAATTTATTCTATTTTCTATCAAATCAGTCTTTTTTTTTTCGTTGTGTTACGTGTACGTAGAAATCAGACTCGTTGCTGTCTTATTATTAAATTTTTTAATCAAACTTGTCAGCGTCTTTTTGCTAAATTTTCGTGATACGAAAAGTCCGCTCCATTTTGGGGTTGTAAAAGTTGCGAGTGGACAAGGTTCGAGTACTATTGTGAGACTGTTAGATTTATTCCATTTTCTATAAAATCAGCTCTTGTTTCTTTCTTTGTGTTACGTGTACGTAGAAATCAGACTCGTTGCTGTCTTATTATTAAATTTTTTAATCAAACTTGTCAGCGTCCTGTTGCTAAATTTTAATATAAAAAGTCCGCTCCATTCTGGGGTCTGCTTGTGATATTCGAGCAACGAAGCGAGGAATGAATCGATACTCGTTCATTTTTGGTATTTTCGTATTATACCACGATACAGTGTAATACATTTTCGTAGCTCGCCCCGTATTTATTCAGAATTGGAGTCACGGTTATTACGATGTCCAAATATTTTTGTTATTCGCCGCGTGCGCGCAGAAAGGATCTTGTTCCCATGGAAATTTTTTATCTAAATGAAACTTCACATTGTCCTCGAGCGGCGCTCTCCGGGTCTGATTAAAAATCTGTCGCCGTTCTTTCGCGGGGTCCCGCTTATTGTGCTCGTTTCGTTAGTATTAATTATAATCCAGCCGCGATTCTGCTCGCCTCGAGGTCTCTCGCAAAGGACCATCGGGCCTTGTTAAATAACTTAACGCGTCCGATACTCGACGCGAGCTCCTTTCGCCTATCATTTTATCCGTCTCGCGTAATAATAACTTAAATCTCGAGCGAACGTGCGTACATATTTTTTTTCTCGACTAACGAACCCACGGAATTTCAGACCTCGATGGAAGGAACCGTGAATTACTCTTACAGAGTGGCCACAGAAGCTTTTCAATGTGACGTTGCTTTAATCAGATTTTTACACGTAAGTCTCTTAACGTCACGTTTTGAGATACATTTGATACGATGATCTGTGCGAGGTTTTATTTTAAGTAGAACAGGTTGAAACTTTGTCTCTTGTTTCGTGTAATTCTGTGTCTGATTTCCTTCAGTCGTAGTGTTGTACTACTTAAAATACGAGATGGATGCTAGTAAAATAGCTCTGAGAAATTAGAACGCTCTTAACTTGCAATTTTCTAGAATTTTCAGTGTACTTTTTTGTACATTCGATCGATATGTGTTTGATTAATAATTGTTTAAATGTTACGATAAATACAATGCATTTTTGCGTCAGTTGTAGCTTCGCAACGACTCGACTAGGACGTTAATTATTCCCGTTCACGATGGAAAGCAATTCGACTGTTTTTATCTCCCATTCGGCCCTGTTGCGATGGAAAGAACGAGCAGGCGTCGTTTTGCATATTTCACAGGTCGCGAGACGTGATCCTCTCGTTCGTCGCAGGGTGCAGTTGCATTTTTCAGCTCGCGCGACCATTCGAGAGAATCGAGACTGGCTGTTCGCCGCCCCCCTAACTTCGTCGACGTTAATTATTGTCGTCTGAGAAAAGTTTCACGACTCGACTTAGCCTCTGTCGTCGTTTACAAACTCCAGTTTCCTCCAGTTTCACCGCGAGATTTCACGGATCGATCGATCTTCAACCTTCGCACCGGTCGAATCAATTTTTCGCGATACCGTTTCGCACTGTTTCGTTGATTGTTCGTAACCGTGTTAACTGTTATATATGTGGCGGCACTTAGCAGTTGCCAAGGCTCGCGAGAAACAAATAGACGTATAAACGTTGGCCATAGTCCGCGTTATTATTACTAGTCACCAATACACGAGCGCTGTTCTGCTCACAGTGCGCTACCTGCGCGTATATATTTTACACACGTTTGTACGTGTACACATTTTTTTCTTTTACGATGTAGCAGTGCGATTTCGAAAATACAATGAGTCACAGATTTGTTGGGATACCATTTTATGCCGCTTTTGTGGCGTTGTTTCTCGTGGTCGAAGGACATCCGCGTCGCAATGGATTTTCAGGGTTATCATAATACTTTTACCCACGATGCATGAGAATTTATTCCTCGCGAACTGTGCACAGTGTTCGTTTTGAAAATGTACAAGTTGAAGAGCCTCGATTGTACGAACTTTGCGCACCAATTATTGATTGAGCTAAAAAATTCGCGTGAATTTTTTTAACGCACACGTGCAAAATAAATGTGAACTACATAGAGAGAGAAGTAACTGAGTGTGCGTTGAGAAACAAAAATTGATTCAGTTGTTATCAACTTGTGCGTGGACCGACATGTTGTCGTAGCCATTGTTCGACTCGCTAGTGACAACGCGTTTGTGTCATCAGACGTGAAAGCGTTAACAGAAATCTGGCATTAGACAGATGCAGGAAATGTAATCGTTTGGGTACGATTTTCTAATCCTGCGACGGTGATTTGTTCCTTGCGTTTCGATATTCGAGTCGATTTTTACCGATTCGAGGCGAGGCATTTTTTCGGAGATCATCTTCAGGAGTAAATATTTTTTTTCTTACTTGTATTAATCATTTTCAGTAGAAGATTGCTTGCAATAATTATCTCTCACCCTCTCACTATTTTTAATATTAATATAACATACTGTTATGTATTTTATACTCACAATCACTTTCTTATTAATCACTGATAATTCAAATCTAGTTTGAAGACACATATGGTGTGTTCTGTATCGTCTCACTTCAGAAAATCACAAGACACACAGTGTATCACTCGTCTCGAATAATTTAAAAATAATTCGAAAATTGAAATCAGTCAAGAAAGTATATTACAATCGAAAGAAGGAATTTATCTCAGAAAGATGAAAGATTTGTCAGTTTATTTTCAGAGAAATGTCTTCCTCGATAGAAAGTAAAGCGTTTATTAGCACGGTTTTTCGAGGCACAGAAATCTGTGATGCATCGCGTGTAGCTAAACCGACACGCGGCCGCGTTGTTTATTTAAACGGAATGCTAGTCAAACCGCGTGCAGTTTAGCCATTTGCGGTCTAGCTGTTCGCGGTTGTGGCTAAAATTTGTGTTATTAACAATTAAGGCGGCCAAACATCGGGCGAAACTAGGAACGTGGCACGAGATCGTAGATAAAATCGATGGAACGTACAACCCACGTCGAATAGCATTTTACGACGTCGATCGTCGCTGGTGTTTGAACCACTCCATCGAGAGTGACGACGAGGATCATTTAATTCGACCACGCGCGACAGTAATTTCAGGCGAGAAATTTTGGCATTGCGAATCTTGCGAATCGAATCGATTCGAGGGGAAATTTATCGTTAGATTTCGTTCGATCAACGAACATCAATGTCCACCTCGAAAAAACCTTCTCACCCTCTTCTATTATTCTATTATCCAGCTTGTAAGAAAAAAGAAAGAAGTCTCACAAATTTCATTCGATGCAGATTAATTTCTATGATTTCACAATTTCCGTCGATCTTCGACAAATGATTCGAGGAGAATATTTATCGTTAGATTTCGTTTGATCAACGAACTTCAATGTACCCTTCGAAGAACCCTTTTCATTCGCATCTAACTTGTAAAAAAATAAAAGGAAGAAGTCGCACAAGTTTCGTTTGATGCAGATTAGTCTCTATGATTCCACAACTTCCGTCGATCTTCGAAAAATTGATTCGAGGAGAATATTTATCGTTAGATTTCTTTCGATCAACGAACATCAACCTCTACTTCGAAAAACCCTTTTCATTTGCGCCCAATTTGTAAGAGAAAAGAAAGAAGTTTCACAAGTTTTAGATGCAGATTAATCTCTATGATTTCACCACATCTGTCGATCTTCGACAAATTGATTTGAGGAGAATAATTATCGTTAAATTTCGTTCGATCAACGAACATGAACGTCCACTTGGAAATTCCCTTTTCATAGTAAAAAAAAAGGAAAAAAGTCCCACAATTTCATTCGATGCAGATTAGTCTCTATGATTCCACAACTTCTGTCGATCTTCGACAAATTGATTCGAGAAGAATATTTATCGTTAGATTTCGTTCGATCAAGGAACATCAACGTCTACTTAGAAGTTCCCTTTTCATAGTAAAAAAAAGGAAAAAAGTCACACAATTTCATTCGATGCAGATTAGTCTCTATGATTCCACAACTTCCGTCGATCTTCGACGAATTGATTCGAGAAGAATATTTATCGTTAGATTTCGTTCGATCAACGAACATCAACGTCTACTTCGAAGACCCCTTCTTATCCGCGTCCAACTTGTAAGAAAAAGAAAAGAAGTCTCACAATTTCATTCGATGCAGATTAGTCTCTATGATTCCACAACCTCTGTCGATCTTCGAAAAATTGATTCGAAAAGAATATTTATCGTCAGATTTCGTTCGATCAACGAACATGAACGTCCACTTAGAAGTTCCCTTTTCATAGTAAAAAAAAGGAAAAAAGTCACACAATTTCATTCGATGCAGATTAGTCTCTATGATTCCACAACTTCCGTCGATCTTCGACGAATTGATTCGAGAAGAATATTTATCGTTAGATTTCGTTCGATCAACGAACATCAACGTCTACTTCGAAGACCCCTTCTTATCCGCGTCCAACTTGTAAGAAAAAGAAAAGAAGTCTCACAATTTCATTCGATGCAGATTAGTCTCTATGATTCCACAACCTCTGTCGATCTTCGAAAAATTGATTCGAAAAGAATATTTATCGTCAGATTTCGTTCGATCAACGAACATGAACGTCCACTTGGAAGTTCCCTTTTCATAGTAAAAAAAAAAAGGAAAAAAGTCCCACAATTTCATTCGATGCAGATTAGTCTCTATGATTCTACAACTTCCGTCGATCTTCGACTTTTCCGGATATTTGCAAGGATTTATAGCTTCCGCGGTCGATCGTGTAGGAAACGCTTCCGATACCATATGAAATATGCGAGCTGTGCGACGCGTAAGGTGTGCTGAAACACGTGTCCCGCATGTTGAAGCACTTATCAGCAAAGAATGGACCTGCTCGTTTTGGTCCGCCTTGGATATAGGTTATCCAACGCGAGGGGGTTGCTGGCGAGCTCAGAGAAACTCGACGAATCTTATCAGCGTGGATACGAGAGACTCTTGTCTTCCATCGTAAGGGGAGTAGCCAAAGATTTAACGTGCCTCATAAATCGAAGATAGCCAAGGAAATTTCGCGTGGAGAAATAATCGAGGGTGCAGATTCCACCCTCTTGTGGCGCACGTTGGCCAAAAAAGATTTAGAAGCCGCTTTAGAATAAAATATCTATTTATATTAAGAACGAGCTTTCAAACTGACGAAACACGTTCGAATTCTCGTGGCAGGTCGAGCGATAGCTTGGTAATCACTTTGACCTCGCGAATGCGGGTTAATATTACATGCTCGCAGGTTCGAATGATACAGCCACCTATTCCAGTCGAGTGCGCTTTAAGTCTCGACGACGTTCGCAGCGTGCAAGCAGTCTGCGGAACTTTTATTCGCTGTCACGTAGGAGAGCGGCGTTTCGCGAAACTCGACGGGTCGGTCACGAACGAGGCTGACGTGATCCTCGTTTGCCTTCATTTATCCTTCAATCGTCGTATTAATTGGACCGCGTTCTGGCGGCCCAGACCTCGTCCGCTCTCGAATAAAAACGAGAAGAATAAGAGAGCAACTTTTAAATACCGTCCATTCAAGTCTGAACTGAAATACCACGGCGAGCAACTTTTGCGTCCTGTTTTTGCCACATTCGTGGCTGAGTTGGTCCTCTCGCGCGAGACAAATGAGAAACAGAAATTTCGTGCGACTATTATGTTTTATTCAAAGTATACGCGATTTTATTAGATTGTGGACCAGTTCGATGCATTTTTGCGAGGAACAATGCTGGTTTCTCGTTCAGATCTCATTCGTTTCGCTGCATTATCACGGATCCGCGCGGAATTGCCAGTTCTCAGGCAGAAACACGTGTCGTTAAGATCGTGTTTCGCTTCTGAACGCGACTGTCCGCGCGTACACGCGTTACAGTACCCAAGAACGTGAACATTACTATTATTAAATGAATTTATAAATAGCGGGGGAGGGGTTACAATTTTGGAACCCAGGCCACACGCCTGCCGCGTCGTCAGGATCGCTCATCCATCATAAGTCTCGTGTATCGTTTCAGTTAATCGCGATGTCGATTAATCTTGAGATGTAATTGACAACGATCGTTCAGCCTTAAAAAACAGAAACGCTTTCTTTCTAAAAGTTTCGCGATCGAACGACGATCTGACGATCGCTCGAAATGCAACATCGTCTAAAACAAGAGTAGACGACGCAGAGCAACGAAGTCTAAACAGAGCTCGAGGCTTGGAAATGCAATTCGAAATTACCTGCAGAATGTCCGTCTCAGACGTAAGAAAACAGAAACGCTTTCTTTCGAAAACTCGCGCGATCGAACGACGATCTGACGATCGCTCGAAATGCAACATCGTCTAAAACAAGAGTAGACGACGCAGAGCAACGAAGTCTAAACAGAGCTCGAGGCTTGGAAATGCAATTCGAAATTACCTGCAGAATGTCCGTCTCAGACGTAAGAAAACAGAAACCCTTTCTTTCGAAAACTCGCGCGATCGAACGACGATCTGACGATCGCTCGAAATGCAACGTCGTCTAAAACAAGAGTAGACGACGCAGAGCAACGAAGTCTAAACAGAGCTCGAGGCTTGGAAATGCAATTCGAAATTACCTGCAGAATGTCCGTCTCAGACGTAAGAAAACAGAAACCCTTTTTTTCTAAAACTCGCGCGATCGAACGACGATCTGACGATCGCTCGACATACAACGTCGTCTAAAGCAAGAGCAGACGACGCAGAGCAACGAAGTCTAAACAGAGCTCGAGGCTTGGAAATGCAATTCGAAATTACCTGCAGAATGTCCGTCGCGTGTATTGCTGGACGCAGCAGGACGATCGTCGGCGTACCATGCATACGTTTGCGAAGTCAGCGTTGGTAACCCACTCGCGATCCTCGAACCCTTCACGCTCCTGTGATCCATGAATGTTTTACTTAATAGTTGGCGCGGTGGTTGCGCAACGAATGAAATTTGTATCTACTCTGAGAGCCCACTCGCAGTGCTCGCGGTTGATAATAGCTGGCGGATAATTTGTCGAGGCCTGTTTAACAATGATAGAACGACGATGGCCACGCCTTGGGCTTCACGCGAAGTTAAAATACGTCGAGGTGCTCGAGTTCTCGGTGATTTCAGCTTAACGACTTCGATTCAGACGAAACGCTCCATCTACGAGCTCACTGGACCGCGAACAACGCGTACAACGATTCTTCTTCTTGCTGACGCTCTTCGAATTTCAACGCGCGTTGCGTAACCGGTTACACTCGTCAAATTGTTAACGTTTCAAAATGCGAGCGTGCGATACGCGTTATAATATTCAGAAGGCGAGAGACAAGTGTCGCAGTAGCATCTTCGCGCGTAAAACACTTTTTACACGATATAAAAAAGAGACACGCGTCGAGCCAAAGTCGCGCGACGATTCTTCTTCTTGCTGACGCTCTTCGAATTTCTACGCGCGTTGCGTAACTGGTTAAGTTATTAACGTTTCAAAATATGAGAGTACAATACGCGTTATAATATTCAGAAGGCGAGAGACAAGTGTCGCAGTAGCATCTTAGCGCTTGAAACACTTTTTACAAGGCATATAAAAAAGAGACACGCGTCGAGTCAAAGTCGCGCGCGATCGTTATTCAAATTCCACGTGGGCGTGTGCAGAGGACTTTGGTGCTCGACGATTTCAGCGCGGTCATTCTTAAAGCTACACCAATGGCTGGGTAAACGGGTTCGTTTACTCGTGCTCGTTAAAAACTGGCGATGCGAGAGAGCAGAGGAAGAAGGAGGGGTTGGAACGACGGACACTTGGTGGAAATTCGAATCGAGCAAGTGGCGAGCCGTGTAAGTAGATACAGCGTCGAGACGCGCGCGTCGCGTCGTAAACGTTCGCTGGCTGCATACCTATAATTTGACGAGCACTTTGCCGTCACTTCGCCATCGTTTCGCCGCACTACAGTCGGCTTTACACGCTGTGCGAGGCTTTCTCTGCACCCTGCATTACCGTAATTCGTGAAACAGGAAGTTCAACGAGGAAAAAGCGGCGGGAAAATTGAATTTCGAATTTCGAAAATCGAATCGACGTTAGATACGACCGAACGAAGATCGATTTGGGTTGTAATTCTCTAGATCGTAGCTTACAATTTCATCTATGAACCATTGCACACGTGATCGTGTAGCTTCTTATATTAATGATTAAATATTTATGTATTAAATTAGTTTATTTTAAGGTACACTTCGTAATTAATTTTGAAACGTATTAAAATTGGGTTTGGATTTATTAGAGCTCTCATTCGAATATTTGTCCCTGCGACACATGATTCTGTAGCTTTTTATATTAACAATTAAATATTAATGCATTAAATTAGTTTATTTCAAGGTGCACTTCGTAATTAGCTTCGAAACGTATTAAAATTGGGTTTGGATTTATTAGAGCTCTCATTCGAATATTTGTTCCCGCGACACATAATTCTGTAGCTTTTTAACAAACCTTTTTTTAACAATTAAATATTTATGCATTAAATTAGCTTATTTTAAGATACACTTCGTAATTAATTTTGAAACGTATTAAAATTGGGTTTGGATTTATTAGAGCTCTCATTCGAATATTTGTCCCTGCGACACATGATTCTGTAGCTTTTTATATTAATAACTAAATATTTATGTATTAAATTAGTTTATTTTAAGATACACTTCGTAATTAATTTTGAAACGTATTAAAATTGGGTTTGGATTTATTAGAGCTCTCATTCGAATATTTGTTCCTACGACACATGATTCTGTAGCGTTTTATGTCAACAATTAAATATTTATGTATTAAATTAGTTTATTTTAAGGTACAATTTATAATTAGTTTCGAGATATTCTAAAACTCGATTCGAATTCATTAGAGTTCTCATTCGAATATTTGTTCTCGTGATCGAGTGATACACCTCTTCGTTACGCCTCGAAATAACAGTGGGCCAGTTATTCCAACCTCGAGTGAAATAACTTAAACGCCACTGTTCTCACTCGCAGATACTTGAACTTTCTCTCGTCTTAATTTCAATCGTCCTTTTTCGTGAAAACGGAAATCTATCGATCTGACAAGTCTTCGATCGAAGTCACGCGTAGATCACGATCTTCCACAAACTTTTTCCCTGCGATTTTGTCTGGCGTGAAAAAGGAAATCTATCGATCTGACAAGTTTTCGATCGAAGTCACGCATAGATCGCGATCTTCCACGAACTTTTCTTCTGCAATTTTGGCAGATGTGAAAACGCAAATCTATCGATCTGACAAGTTTTCGATCGAAGTCACGCATAGATCGCGATCTTCCACGAACTTTTCTTCTGCAATTTTGGTAGATGTGAAAAAGGAAATCTATCGATCTGACAAATTTTCGATCGAAGTCACGCGTAGATCGCGATCTTCCACGAACTTTTCTCCCGCGATTTTGGCGGGCGTGAAAAAAGAAATCTATCGATCTGACAAGTTTTCGATCGAAAACGTGCGTAGATCGCGATCTTCCACGAACTTTTCGCCCAACAACGCGCTGGCATCGCGTCGTTACGTTTTGGACGCGAAAACGCACAGTCTCTCACTGTTATCCCGTTTTATTCTGCTCTCACCGATAAGTTTGTACTCGTGCATGTGGTTTACGAGCAAACAGGTGTTCCTCGTCCCCCGCACTCGTATTTCTTTGCCCAGAGAGATACGCCCGCTCGCGTATCTTAATTCCTCCGCGTTGCCATTGAACGGCACCACGATCCAGCCAGGACGATATTGGATTTCGCAAGAAATACCGTGGAAACACCGCGTTCAGGCTTTTTATATCGCGTCTCGCGTTCGCATTGTGCTGGCCAGGCATTTGGTAAATCTTCATTATTTATTTGTCCACTACGTCCCGTTTGCTCGTGGAAGTTACGATCGCAGAGTGGATCTGGTGAATTTTAGAGGGACTTGTCGATATAAGGCGAGCTCTCGCAGTGTACGAACGCGACGAAAGAATTCAGAACGATGGCTGGCGTGAAAAATGCAGGGATCGATGTTCGGCTCTGCGAATCGAGGCGTAGCGCAGAGGGTTGGAGATCGTTACACGTCGCAGCGTTGTAGACGGTTAATTCTCTGGGCGCGCTGTAAATTTCGATCAATTAAACGCGTGGCGTTTTGAGAATTGCCACTCGTAAATAGCAGCAGCGAAGAAACGCGAAAATGTCAACGATTCCGCGTTTGTCTTTGTCGAGGCACGCAAATTAGCCGCAAGAAGCGCGCGACCAAGTCCGCCGCGCGGTGTATATTTAAGCGCGTTTGTCACAGATTAATCCGGGCTTTTTGTTAGCCGCGGTGAATTTATTGTTCGGTTGAGGGATAGTCTATTTAGATCGTGCTCCGTATTTCAAACTGGCCCACGGTGTTTACTGTAGCCGAGCTGCGAACCACCGAATTCCTAATCACTCACCCACCCAGCATTTTGAGCGTTCTTTAAATTTCAAATTTCACCAGCGTGTCCACTCAGTTCTTGGATTTCGAAAAACGCTCGATTCCCAGGATTTGCCAAAGTATCAATTATCCACGCATAAAACTTGCTAACTCTCGACTGTGGAGACTTTCAACCTAGCATATCAGCATTTTTCAAATTCTTAAACATTAGCAATCGTAGATTTTCGAATATAACGAATTTCTTCGTTGCCACGAGTCTTTTAATAATGGTACAATTGCTGAAAACGCTCGATTGCCAGGATTTGCCAAAGTAACAATTGTCCACGCATAAAACTTGCTGGCATTCGATCATTTAGATTCTCAATGCAGCATTTCAGCAGTTTTCAGATTCTTAAGTGTTAACAATCGTAGATTTTTGAATATTTCTAATTTCTTCGTTGCCATGAGTCTTTCAATAATGGTAAAATTGCTGAAAACGCTCGATTGCCAGGATTTGTCAAAGTATCAATTCTCCACGCATTAAACTTGCTAACATTCCATCGTCGAGACTTTCAACCTAGCATTTCAGCATTTTTCTGATTCTTAATCATTAGCAATCGTAGATTTTCGAATATAACGAATTTCTTCGTTGCCACGAGTCTTTCAATAATGGTAAAATTGCTGAAAACGCTCGATTGTCAGGATTTGCCAAAGTAACAATTGTCCACGCATTAAACTTGCTAACATTCCATCGTCGAGACTTTCAACCTAGCATTTCAGCATTTTTCTGATTCTTAATCATTAGCAATCGTAGATTTTCGAATATAACGAATTTCTTCGTTGCCACGAGTCTTTTAATAATGGTACAATTGCTGAAAACGCTCGATTGCCAGGATTTGCCAAAGTAACAATTGTCCACGCATAAAACTTGCTAACACTCGACCATTTAAATTCTCAATGCAGCATTTCAGCAGTTTTCAAATTCTTAAGTGTTAACAATCGTAGATTTTTGAATATTTCTAATTCCTTCGTTGCCACGAGTGTTTCAATAATGGTAACGCTCGGTGTAACGCTGAAACCGCTGGAAACAGCCTTTTTAAGTCTCGAAACGAACGCTATAAAAAATCTTGCGAGTCCATCGAGTTTCAGCTGTGCGAAATTGCACGGACGAAACGCTGGGATCACAGGCCAGTCCAATTTGTCTGGCGACGATCCACCAGCTCGGTTTCCCATTTTTCCGTCGAGCCTTCCACCGTTCCAGGAGGTCACTTTCATCCGCGCGTGGCGTTCACGCGAACTCTCGCTCCCTCTTGGAACGTTCCTCGCCACGGTGGTGAACGACTGGCTATTCCTAGTGGGCTTAATTAACTTTCCGCGATAACTCGATCGAGGATAGAGCCGGTTTCGTGCGGCAAACGGAGCACGAACCGTCTGCAGAGAAAAATAAAGACGGATGGAAGGGAACAGAGGAAGAAAGAGGGCCTTACGTAATCCATAGACCTCTACAACGTTGACAGATGACAGAACTGTCTTCTCCGTTGCCAGCAGAGCCGAGGTTATATCTATGTATATATTTATATACCAAACGCGTATGACGACCTCTTTTGACGACTTTCGGCTCGCGGTATGCGAGGCCAAGCGGACCATCCACGTATTACGTGATCGAGTCGATTTATCGATCGATCGATCGAACAAAAAAGTCTTGCGTTTCTCCAGTTTTGCCCAAACGGGACGTTTTTTGCTTGTATGCAGAAAGAGACATTCTCGTTGTTATCAATCGTAGATACTGGAGTTGGAGCTAGTTATTTACTTAAAGGTTGTTAAAACGTCGACGTTTAATGGCAATCGATATTTTATGCGTACTTTGGCATACCAAGTGCTGTTTCTATCGAGTAACATATTTAAATTTCATTCATCGCCAGTCTGGTTTACGACAGCCACTCGTCTATATAATTATCCATTGACTAATCGATGTATCAATTTTTATTCCAACTGCTTGTCTCTAATCGACGATCATTCGATTAGCAATCGATCGAGGGTAACGTGTTACTCGTTTCGTTCGATCAGCAGGGGGATTTGTCGTTCATAATTACACGAGCGTCTGATTCAGCTCGTTGCTCTAAACTCGCGAAACGACTTTCAGCAGCCACTCGAATCGATTCACGCAACGCGCGATTTGCAATTTCAATCGCGATTGGTCTCGCAGCTCGCCTTCCCCCCTGATCCAGCCAATCCAATTTCGACATCCGAGATTAGCTGAAAATCCGCAGACATCGCGGCCAACGCGATCGCGCGCCCAAGAACAACAATCCGTAGACGCTGGCTCAAAGAAAACGTATATTCCTGGTGCATTTCACCCGCCAGCGTGCCTCGTTCGCGTCGCTTTCTCGTTGATCTTCCCTCTGTCCTCTTTGCTTCCTGTTCGCCAACTAATTTCACCGCCTTTTGCAACCATTACGCTCGTGCACCAAGCAAAGTGCACCTCCTTTCGTTCAGTCGTAGTTTCTCTCGATTAGAACCGTATCGTCGAGACAGAGCGAGCGTACAAACGCGTCTAGAAGAAGTACAACTCCAACAGCGACGTGGAGAACGAGCAGCGACACCAGCAGCGGAAGTGGAGAACGTGGAGAACGTACGACGACGCGCGGGACACGGAAGAGGGGTTATTCGTTTCACGTGTTCTCTCTCTCGTTACTTGCTGCTGTCGTCGATCGACGTCGATGTGCTTTTAGGTAATGAAATTAATAAAGTTCCCGACCGTTGGCAGATGGCGCGCGTTCCACGCTGCAGGGGGGAGTTTGATCGGCTGCCAAACGCAGATTGGATGGAGCTGGCGTGCGCTCGTTGGATTTTTCCTCGCGTCTCTCCTCTCCTTTCTGTCCCCCACCTTGGACGGCTCGTTATGTAAAACGGTTATTAATCGCACGTGTAACGCGCTGGACGGTTTGCCGTTGACCGCTAACAGAATTAGCAATATCAGCTGAAACGTCGGGGCGACAGGTGCGCGGTGACAAGCAGAAATTAGGAAGATAACATTGTACAGTATATATTGGCTGGTCTCAGTCGAAGACAGCGCCAGGAACGCTGGAATACGTGGAGGCGTGTCTATCGGCGGCAGGTGGAATCCGACGAGCTGCGTTTCGGGGCTGACACACGTTTGGCTCGGGTTTGAGAGGCTCCCTCCGCTCGCTGGACCCATATTTCTTCCTCAGACCTAAGCTTGTAAGCTGATATCCTCTAAAAACTTCAAAACATTCCCGTATCCTTTCAATCATACGTCTGGAAAAACTTGTTTCGATTACCTTGAGAAACACTCGCAAAATTGCTGTGTCTTATTGGTAAAAAGTACCACAGTTGGTAAATTAAGGGACGATCTTGTCAGAAGTAGAGAAGAAACGGATATCGAGGAGAATCGATCCTTTTCTGCGAGAATTCTTCGAATATTTGTCAAGAACACATGTGTACCAGTAGTAAAGGTCTGCTACAAGTACGACTCAAGGTTGACCACGTATAACTTGAACCCTTAGCATTCTACCCTTTCTTGAACATTGGATCATTACAATAATTTCTATTGTCAGCGATAGAAAATTCCCATTTCAATAAAAAACCATGTAAAACTTCACAAAGTTGCAGTGAAATAAATTTAACTTTCTTAATCTCTAATCAACCCCCTCAGAGTGGACATCTAAGTGCAAATGGTTAATCAATTGCTCGTTGCATCGAAATTGAACAATCACTTAATCATTTACCAGTAGTAAAGGTCTGTTACAAGTACGACTCAAGGTTGAGCACGTACAACTTGAACCCTTTGCATTCTACCCCTTCTTGAACATTGGATCGTTACAATAATTTCTATTACCAGCAATAGAAAATTCCCATTTCAATAAAAAGCTATGTAAAACTTCACAAAGTTGCAGTGAAATAAATTTAACTTTCTTAATCACTAATCAACCCCCTCAGAGTGAACATCTAAGTGCAAATGGTTAATCAATTGCTCGTTGCATCGAAATTGAACAATCACTTAATCATTTACCAGTAGTAAAGGTCTGTTACAAGTACGACTCAAGGTTGAGCACGTACAACTTGAACCCTTAGCATTCTACCCCTTCCTGGACATTACAATAATTTCTATTACCAGCGATAGAAAATTCCTATCTCGATAGAAAACTATGAAAAACTTGAAAAATTTACAGTGACATAAATTTAACCTTCTCAATGCTCCATCACTTATCAACCCCCTCAGAGTGGACACCCGATTGCAAAGGATTAATCAATTGCTCGTCGCATCGAGATCGAATTATCAGTAAAGCAATTATCAAATTGAAAAAATCAGGAGAGAAAAATGATCGTGATCCTTGGCGCCAGCGCGCCTCGACTCGCAATCTGGCAGCTTCGTGCGTCAGAATCGAAGGGGGTTGAAAACGCGGGTGCCTCGTCTGTTGGCAAACGTTCGACTTCCTCGAACGGGACGAGAAGCCAAAGGAGAAAACACGGTCCCGTAACCAGGGGCGCCGTGGAACGAGTTCGCGTTATCGAGCCCTCGAAAAGGCATATCCCCGACGGGGTAGCCACGGCTGTCTGCGAAAACGAGACGTTTGAGTGACACGGTTCCGCAACTACCAAGGCGGCCATATTGCGACGCGCTGCGCCAGCCAATATAGCCGCCTACATACATCTAATATAAACGGAATTTCATTTGGTTAATGCGGATGCGCCGCATTGCCAGAACAGCCACGGTTTGTTAGGGGAGCCTACTTCCCCTCGCCCCTCTTCCTCAGAGCTTAACACGCGCGTGTCGTCTCGACGTCTGCCCACGTTTCAGAAACCAGCACGATACCAACCGGAAGAGATCGGTCGTCGAAACGGTGCTCGAAAGTATCCCTCGTTCTTCACCAAATCTCTGTATCGCGTCGACGCACTCTATTATGTAATTACTTCGTTTTGAAGGAATGGACAGAGTGTTCCATTTTGGGGTTGTGTTGCGTCCTTAATTTCTCCTCGCCCCTCTTCTTGAGAGCTTAACACGCGCGTGTCGTCTCGACGTCTGCCCACGTTTCAGAAACCAGCACGATACTGTGCTCGAAAGTATCCCTCGTTCTTCACCAATTCTCTGTATCGCGTCGACGCACTCTATTATGTAATTACTTCGTTTTGAAGGAATGGACACAGTGCTCCATTTTAGGGTTGTTTCGATGGGTCCTCATTTTCAGAGGTACAGCAATACTGGTTAACCCTTTGCGCTCGACGACTTTTTTGGTCGGCGGCGCTGCGACTCGAGACGATTTCGCGCGTAAATGAATTTACAGAAGAATTAACATACGAAAGTGTTATATATTGATATATTATCTGTGTTTAGATTTCGCAAAGGTAATTATCGGAGTTCAAGTTCTGTATGATTGTAATATTTTACAAAACACTTACCAAGGCATTCTGAAGTGGCAGGATCTTGTGGGTCATCGCTGCTATTTCCGGATTCACTGTCTGTTACACTAATTTTTCCATTTCTCACATCCGACACGTCATTACTGTTTAGACTTGCTCGAAATTAAAAACGAGCGGTGGAAAATTTCGCGATACGTGTGCTCGCTACGACCGTCGAAACTGTACTAACGCTACACACAGTTGCTATTGAAGAAGAACATTACGAGGTAAACTAAGTTTTCTAGCAACCTTTTAATGCCTTAATCCCTTCTGGTTAAGAAGTTAATCGGAAAAAGTAATAAACAGAAATTTAGGACTCTTCAAAAATAACTAATTATATGCGACCGTAGAATAAACTTTGTTCGACCATATGTTTCGAGGACGGAACAATCTTCGAATGAAGACTGATTTCTGTCGAAAAATTCAGTAAGAAATTTGAATTTTCTTTACTCATATCGAATATTCGCAAATAAGTGAATATAGTCTGTTAATAAATAATAGAGGGTTTTAATCACGAGAGAACCTCTGGAACGACTCTAATCCCCGGACGTAGCCGTGAACCACGGCTTTTTCGCGTCCTCCAACTCTGCAACAGTTTCGAGGACGGAACAATCTTCGAATGAAGACTGATTTCTGTCGAAAAATGCAGTAAGAAATTTGAATTTTTTTTTTTACTCATATCGAATATTCGCAAATAAGTGAATATAGTCTGTTAATAAATAATAGAGGGTTTTAATCACGAGAGAACCTCTGAAACGACTCTAATCCCCGGACGTAGCCGTGAACCACGGCTTTTTCGCGTCCTCCAACTCTGCAACGGTTTCGAGGAGATAATACGATCCGCGTGAAAACTCGTATGCGGGAAAGCCTCGACGGCTGGAAACGCGCAAGTCCAGCGTAAAGCCGGACGGTTTGGATTTAGGCGTATTTGCGAGACGAATGTATCGCGGCCTGCTCTCATCCCTCTCCTCTGCTGCTCTCTCTTTGCCCTTTTAGCGAAAGTTCAGCCATTGGAACGCGACCAGCCGAGCCTAGCCGCGGAACCAACTTTGCCTATCAACCATTCGATGTCGTGAAAAAGTATCAAACGCGATATGCCCCCACCGCGCTCTGCGCCAGGGCTGCGTCGAAATATTTTCCAAAAAAAAAAAACGACGACCCTTCGCCAACTGGCTGGAACGCGATCGCGTTCCTCGTAACGTCGATTCGATTGAAAAAGATCGCTTTGAAAATTAAGGCGACGCGTTCTTTCTCGTGTTTTTCTGAATTACTTTCTCTGGTCGAAGGTGAAAAGTTTGTAGAGGAACAATTCGAAGTGTCGAACGTGGAATTAAAATTCTCAAATCAAATTTAACACGATTGTTTGAAACGAGTTTTGTCGAAGAAGCAAATGGAACAAACTGAATCTCCATATTTTAACCAGTTAAGCGCGTTCGACGTGTATACTCGTCGTGTAAAATAAAAAGTTACCATTCACTACAATAATTCGAAATCTGAATAGAATGTAATAAGAATATTATTTGGTGGTATGGTTCCTTTATATTACCAATACGACAGCTATGTATTTCGTATGGAGGGGGGCTCGCGTACCAAAACTAATTACATATGTAATCCAACAAAATACATTCGTAAAATGTACAATAGTACCATTTGCCTTGCGTTTTCAAACTAAATTCCACAGTTAACTGGTTAACACAGTCATAAATTATATCAATCGTAGGAAATTTATTAATCAATGACAACATTTGAAACTTGAATTATTGATTAATTTTTAAATTAAGATAATTTCATTATCCTACACAATAATCGTGCATCGTTCGCGATTGAAGGAAATCAATCTGAGTATATGGAAAACTCCAATTTTGTCGATGTCAGTGTAAACTTTCGCGACGATGATCGAACATATCTGTTAGAAAATGGGTTTCATGAATAATCAACAACGATTTACTTTCGTATATTAATTGTTCTTTTATTTCTACGCACTGGAAGCGACCTTTCCCTAACTTCTCTGTAGAGAACTGAACTGAAGTTAAAACATATAGAAACATATATCTGAAAAAATGCCATCTCTTCTCACTCGAGGATAGAAGATGAATTTTTGTGTTTGGTTTCCAATGAAAACCAACAATATCCATGCAGAACCGAAAGATCGTTCAAGGAATGACCAACTTTCGTCGTCCATTTCGCAGGAGTCACCTGTCCTCCTCTGCAGCTCGTTCCAGCGGCGCTGAATCGTCGCATTTCGCGTCGTTCGACGGTAATTTCGCTGCTCGTCGTCTTATAAGCGCGATATAGAATTCTATTTTCGCCTCGAGTCTTAGAGTCGCGTTTCGCTAGGGACTTTTCTCCGTTCAGGCTCGCGGCGCCTTGACCCGCGACTAATTATTCGCGATCTGGCTTCCGTGCGTACGCGATTGGTCGACCCGGCCAGCGTCGACCATAATGGCGAATCGGCGATTGCGAAACGGCTGTTCTGCTGCCAAAATAATTGTTGCGTAAATCTGCGACGGGGCCACCCGGTTACGCGCCGCTTTTCCCGCGTCGTCGCGACGCGCGCGCCACGCAAATGGCCCGCCATTTGTTGTCCAAAGCGAACGAACCGTCTCCAACGACCCTCGACTTCCATCTAATTCTACTTTCCATCGCGAGCCTTTTGTCCTCGATCGTTACTCACCCTGCGCTGTGATCACGATTTATCGTCGATCTTTCGCGTCGTTCGAGAATACTGTTCGACGGTCTTTTATTGTTTAGCGATGGTTTGCTGCTCGATTTCTGTTTCGTTTCTTAACGCGCGTCGATGCTCTCGTTACTATTTCATTTCTCTACGTGCTCTTTTGTGGTGTTTTAAAGAAAAACAAAATACAATTATGCGCATCGTTGTGTGACTTTTCGTTCGATACTGATCATGTGTGTGCGCGAGACACTGTCGCCTTTTATATAAACAAACTTTAGAAATATATATCTGTAAAAAAATGACTATCTCTTCTCACTCGAGGACAAGAGATTCATTTTTGTATCTGGTTTTCAACGAAAGTAAGGACGGTCTTTCCTTGTTTAGCGATGGTTTCGTTTGTTAACGCGCGTCGATGCTCTCGTTGTTACTATTTGATTTTTCTACGTGCTCTTTTGTGGGGTTTTTTAGAAAAAATAATATACAATTATGTGTATTGTTGTGTGACCTTTTGTTAGATACTGATCATGTCTGTGCGCGAAGCTCTGTCGTCTTTTATATAAACAAATTTTAGAAATATATATCTGTAAAGATATGCCACCTCTTCTCATTCGAGGGCGAAAGATTCACTTTTGTATTTGGTTTTCTTTGGAAACCAACACTTTTCAACGAAAGTAGGTATGGTAGTTGATTCAGGTACGATGCGACAAAATGAATTCTTATTTATTAATGTTTCGAATCATCTCTGTGAATGTGTTTTGATTAAGAAATGACCCAATCAACAGGTAAAATTGGTTTAGCCTCTCGTTGTTAATTGCGAATGTGTTGCGTGAAATTCGAGCGGTAAATATTTTAGACGTTGGTACCGATGCGATATTGGCTGGCATCGGTTTCCACTGATGAACCAAGTCCAGCCATATCAACTTATTAATAATCAATAACGTTTGCGAAATAGCAGGCGCGATTTTCAGCGCACTGACTTCGTGGAAGCGACTCTACCACTGTCCATGAAAATGTCAGCGAATTTCCTGGAGGCATAAGTCCAAAATGGCCACTGTTACATCGCGTGGGCATTAAATCTAAGAATCTTGCGATAGAAAATAATTTATTGGAGCTAAATTGCATTGTTACTTCACAATGATTACAATTATCAGTTACTCCAATTAAATTTAAGCAAACGAGACACGTTAAATAAACTTAAGCATGAGAGACGTCTCGTGCAAACGATCGCTCGAACGACTGCAAGTCCATACACGAAAGTCCATCGTGGTAACAGGCGAAATTGAAATGGAGCACACGTTCACTGAACACTCTTCCTGGTGCATAAGTCCAAAATGGCCACTGTTACATCGCGTGGACATTAAATCTAAGAATCTTGCGATAGACAATAATTTATTCGAGCCAAATCGCATTGTTACTTCACAATTATCATTTACTCCAATTAAACTTAAGCAAACGCAGTTCTTCGATTCTACGTAGAGAGACGTCTCGTGAAAACGATCGCTCGAACGACTGCAAGTCCATACACGAAAGTCCATCGTGGTAACAGGCGAAATTGAGATCGAGCACACGTTCACTGAACACTCTTCCTGGTGCATAAGTCCAAAATGGCCACTGTTACATCGCGTGGGCATTAAATCTAAGAATCTTGCGATAGACAATAATTTATTCGAGCCAAATCGCATTGTTACTTCACAATTATCATTTACTCCAATTAAACTTAAGCAAACGCAGTTCTTCGATTTTACGTAGAGAGACGTCTCGTGAAAACGATCGCTCGAACGACTGCAAGTCCATACACGAAAGTCCATCGTGGTAACAGACGAAATTGAAATCGAGCACACGTTCACTGGACAACACTCTGTAACGTTAATATCAATTTTCGATGGTTGTAGGAAATTCGTGGGCCGTAAGACTGGAGGATTTACACGACGATAGAGCAGAGGGTGGGAGAGACTTCGATGCCGTGGTAGGAAAGAAACGCCACGTTGGCGTGACCCGTGTCACTAACGTGTTCCCGCGCGGCGGTGACAAATGGTATCTGCAATCGCGCGGCTTGCACCACGGCACCCGACACGATTTCCAGCTGGAATAAAACTGATTAACCCAGAATATTATGCCGCGAGCGGGTATTTTCGTCGGGCACGGATTTATAAAAAGCACCGTATCGTTCCGTGCTCGAACGCTGGGCACGGTTGCGTGAACCGTGCACTCGCGAGCACGCTGATAAAACATCCGCGTTGTTTCGCATTACGCCATCCTCGAACTATGACATTTGCTCGAATCCCTGGTGTCTAACAGCCGCGAGTGTCGCAGCTCTGCGGGCTTTCCGTCTCTCCGTGGTTAGACAGCCGCGTTTCAACGAAAACACGCTCCTCGATTCCGTGATACTTTGTGAATAGAAGATGGATTAAGGAGCGCGGAGCTTGTTATGATAAATGTCCCGCGAAATAACAAAGCAATCCCTCACCGATAGCGAGCAACCCCCGCAACGCTACGTGTCCGGTTTATAACCCAGATTCGACTTCCATGGAAAACCATCAATCCTCCATCAAGACACGAGTACAATTAACAAACAACCAGTACGTTTGCCTCGAGAAAAATGTGAAACTCTTGAAAAAGACCTAAGAAACACGAGTACAATTATTTAACCAGTATTGCTGTACCTTTGAAAAAGAGGACCCGTCGAAACAACCCCAAAATGGAACATTGTGATAGCGAGCAACCCTCGCAACGCTACGTATCCGGTTTATAACCCAGATTCGACTTCCATGGAAATCCATCAATCCTCCATCAAGACACAAGTACAATTAACAAACAACCAGTACGTTTGCTTCGAGAAAAACCAGAATCAAACAAATGTGAGGCTCTTGAAAAAGATCTAAGAAACACGAGTACAATTATTTAACCAGTATTGCTGTACCTTTGAAAAAGAGGACTCATCGAAACAACCTACGGTCGCATATAATTAGTTATTTTTGAAGAGTCCTAAATTTCTGTTTATTACTTTTTCTGATTAACTTCTTAACTAGATGGGATTAAGGCATTAAAAGGTTGCTAGAAAATTTAGTTTACCTTTTAATGTTTTTCTTCGATAGCTATTGACGTATTATAAACCCAAAAATCCCAATCAAGGGTCTCGTTAGGTCAAATAGCCTCGAATGGGTTACCCTAACTGTTGTGTTTCGTGGTCCTACCCCTACTGGAAGGTTGCGACCACCACCATCTTGGAATCAAGCAGCTCGCGGATTGACTGACTGCTGAACTTCGAACCTGTATATAAGTGTACATTTTGTAAAATAAAGGAGTGTTAAATTATACCAAGGCCAACTAAGGCAACTAAACATATCGAGTTGGATTTATTGAAAACTCTTCCTTTCCTTGGCACTCATCAACCAATGTCAAATTATACCAAAGCCAACTATGGCAACTAAACATATCGAGTTGGATTTATTGAAAACTCTTCCTTTCTGATGATCTTGACACTCGATAGAAAATCTGTTCAAGTTAAATAAGATTTTCAGTTGCATTTTGAAAACAAATTTAATGGAACAAGTACTGAAATATAAATATAGAATATACAGCATAAAAATATCAAAAATACACAAGTTACACTCTACTTTTTACTAATTTATGTGTAGGATATCATAAATATTACTTAATCACGTCGCATGATATTCGTTGAAACAGTCCAAGCACATCTGTGACGATTATTATTTCTGAACTAAACAATGTACCATTTTTATGGGTCGAAAGCTTTGCAAATGTAGATAATCGACAATGCACGAACCTACTCGAGTTACATTATTAATATTCTCACTTATCTCTCTGTTATCGTTCTGGTGCGTCGACAGTAAAATTAAGGCCCTCGAGAAACTCAATCGAATCGCGCTTGGTACCAAACGTGTTAAAGAAAATGGCGTATGAACAGTTAAAGGTCCGCTCGAACCAATCAGGTGTTCTTTCACAGCTTATATGCAGCATTCGATTTCCCAACAGAAGATTCATTTCTGTTTCTATCTGTTATCGTGACCTGATATTAACTTTTAAGTGTCTCGTGCACTGTCATTGTCTCGTGTCAGCACGCGTGAGGAATATTCGAAGGTGGTGTAAAATCGAGGCTCGATAATCGATGGTTTAATAGGGCGGACGAGTGAATATCGAGCTGCACGGCGAGAGAAATGGAAATAAGTAAGTGCGAAAACGCGGAGGGATCATTAGGAAGGTCTTGTTGGTTGACTGAGCCGAGAGAATGGTGCTCGAGGATGTCGCCTGGAACCGATCGCTCGAATAATTCCCCGCTGATTGGGCAACCGAAAAGAATCGTCCACGGTCGTTAGTAATTACGCCATTCGTGACAATCGAACCCTTCCCCGAGGTATTCGCAGCCAAATCAACCAAACTCGATCCGATCAGTCACGGAGTCGACTTCATCTCGCTGATTGCCGATATCTTCTCCTAAAATTCTTTATTATTATTCTATAAACACGAACTTCTCGTTGGTGAATTATGATTTTGAACGTAAAGTCCTAGAAATTAGTTCTTTGATGATTTGTCTCATAGTTTTCCTTAAATTCTTCTTTTCTCCATGTTTTTCGCCTTATTCGCGATCTTCTCATTGGTAAATTCGGATTTCGAACGTAAAGTCCAAAAAATTAGTCTCTCGATGATTTGTCTCATAATTTTCCTTCAATTCTTCTTTTTTTCATGTTTTTCGCCTTACTCGCGATCTTCTGGTTGGTAAATTCTGATTTCGAACGTAAAGATCTAAAAATTAGTCTCTCGATGATTAGTCCCATAATTTTCTTTAAATTATTCTTTTCTACATGTTTTTCACCTTGCTCGCGATCTTCTCGTTGGTGAATTCTAATTTCGAACTTAAAGTCCTAAAAATTAGTTCTTCGATGATTAGTTCCATAATTTTCCTTAAATTCTTTTCTTCTCCATGTTTTTCGCCTTGCTCGCATTTCTTCTCGTTGGTGAATTCTAATTTCGAACGTAAAGTCCTAAAAATTAGTCTCTCGATGATTTGTCTAATAATTTTCCTTAAATTCTTCTTTTCTCTATGTTTTTCGCCTTGGTCGCAATCTTCTCATTGCTGAATTCCGATTTCGAACGTGAAGTCCAAAAAATTAGTTGCATAATTTTCCTTGAATTCTTCTTCCCTCCATGTTTTTCGCCTTGCTCGCGATCTTCTCGTTGGTAAATTCTGATTTCGAACGTAAAGTCCTAAAAGTTAGTCTCCCAATGATTTCTCTAATAATTTTCCTTCGATTCTTCTTTTCTCCATGTTTTTCCTTGCTCGCGATCACGTTCGCCATCCGGACAACAAGTCTCGTCGGACGACGTTACAGTTTTCACGGGAACGACTCTGCTCCTCGTGCACGAGAAGGGGGTGGCTCGTGCTCGCCGCGCCAGACAGGGTATTACGACAGTGAAATGGCGTAACTTGGTGAATTTGTAGACCCTGGTAACTTCTGCCAGGCTGTAGCCACGGCAGATTAGAATCTCACTGTTTCTTTTTCAATGTACGCGGAAGTTTAAGAACAGTCGTGCCACCGCGGAGCCAGCTTACCTTCATCCCCTGCTTCTTAACGCCGTTATTGTCAGACGAAATTGTACGACGCCTCGAAACGAACCTCGCCACCCCCTCGCGTTTCAGCGAGCCTGTTTTCTTTCGTGTCTCGACGCTAAGACCTCGCCAACAGCTGACTCGCGGCCAACTCGACCCTGCTTATCAATTCTGGGGTTATCAATTCTGTAATCAGTTGCACTCTAAGCCTGACTCGAGCCAACCCCTGCCTCCATTTTCGCCCTACCCTGCTTCGACTGAGTTGCAACACGGCTTAACCTGCAATTGACCTAATCCATATCTGACTGGGCCTCTCGTGCTATACGTTCGAGTTAATTCGGGCCCTAGTTCTCGAAGTAGATGCAACTGTGGCTCGATTTAGTCGTTGGTTTGACTCTTCGAGGCAAAGTGGCATCGACAGTGTCCCACCTTTTTGATACGTAAATATGGTATGGTGGAACAGTTTTTCTACTCGTACAAAGGTTTTATATTGTTTTATTCCTTTATCGATGGAAAGAAACCACCTTCGTTTGATCTCAACGAAATAAGATTTCTCTGCAGCCTGGAACTTCCTATTTTCCAAAGTTCCGTGCCTTAAAGAGTTAACTTGTAGTTCTTTGAGGACAAAAATACGTTGATTCTGTTGGAGAACAGAGGAAAAGATGAGAGAAAATGTCGTTTAGATGAGGCGTTTTGGTACGAGGAGGAAAGTTGGTTCAGTTACAACGTTTATTATCGCTATAACAACATTTTTTGTTGGCCACGTCATCGTCGCTTTCGGTGGGATTAAATGGAGTGCGAAGTAGCTGGTGGGACGGGCGAACAGAAGTTTGTAACCGACAGGACGGACGTATAGCGCTATTATGAGGATGAGCTGGCTGCATCGCGAGCTGCTTCGTGATTATACGGGTTATTCTCGAGTTTTCTGCCAATTATCGCCTGGCCCTGTTCGACGTTTAATCCCAAGCCACTCCCAGGCGATTTTTCGTGTACTCGATTAGCGAAAAATCCGTCGAGTCTGTCCATCGATATCCTTATCGGTCGATGTTAACCTCGTTGACCGTGTTTCTTGCAGGGTAGCTGCAGAAATTAAATCTGAACTGCTTGACGTGTCCTCTTTTCTTTCTAAAAATATTTATCTTTCTCTGAAACAATTTCTAAGCTCACAAAATGAAAAAGATCTCGACTTCTTCTATATTAAAAAAGAAATTCACTGAGCATTGTTGCACGTTAGTTGTGTACTACGTTGATCCATGCTTGAGAGAGTCAACGAATTTATCTTTCTCTGATACAATTTCTAAGCTCGCAAAATAAAAAAGAACTCAGCTTCTTTCTAATTGGAAAAGAAATTTACTGAGCATTGTTGCACGTTAGTTGTGTACTACGTTGATCCATATTTCAGAGAGCCAACGAATTTATTTTCCTCTGAAACGATTTCTAAGCTCACAAAATAAAAAAGTTGGACTTCTTTGTAATTAAAAAAGAAATTCACTGAGCATTGTTGCACGTTAGTCGTACTACACTGATCCATATTTGCGAGGGTCAACGAATTTATTTTTCTCTGATACAATTTCTAAGCTCTCACGAAATAAAAAAGAACTCAATTTTTTTTTTTTAATTAAGAAAGAAATTCGTTGAACATTGTTGCACGTTAGTTGTACTATATTGATCCATACTTGAGAGAGTCAACGAATTTATCTTTCTCAGAAACAATTTCTAAGCTCACAAAATAAAAAAGTTGGACTTCTTTTTAATTGAAAAAAAAATTCGCAAAGCATTGTTGCACGTTAGTTGTACAACATTGATCCACATTTGAGGGAGTCAATAAATTTCTTTTTCGAAAAATTAAATTTTCTTTGAATATCTTTCTCTGAAACAATGTCTAAGGTCACAAAATAAAAAAGAACTGAACTTCCTTTTAATTAAAAAAGAAATTCACTGAGCATTGTTGCACGTTAGTTGCACAACATCGATCCATATTCGAGAGAGTGAACGAAACAACAGAATCGAAATTCGTTTTAATTGAAAATGAGGTTCGCTGAGAACTCTCGCGCGTCATTCGTAGGAACATCGATCCGCGCTACCAGGTTTCACCTGGTATTTGCATCTACGCTCGGTCGCGGCCTGCGAGATCCACGGAAGTCGTTGTAATTTATGTAATTCCCATTCTCGACGGCTGTGGTGGCAGTGCTGATTCAAAAGTCGCCCTCGCGGCATAAATAAAAGGCGAGAGGGAAGTTTTCTTCGACCTGTGGCAACATTATCATATCCCAGGGGTTAAACAGGCTGGAAAGGGGTGGCTGAGGCTGTGTATCCGACACGGCAGACGTATGGCGGCATTATGACGATGAATCAGTACATTGTGTACCTCGTGATAAGGATTAATGTCTGGATTCTAGCGTGTCCCGTGTGATACGTTCCTCGAAATTGAATTTATACTTTCCCACGGTACGTGCCACTGCTTCCTCTCAACTTTCTCTTTGAATCGATCTCTGAAATTTCATTTATCGTATTAACCAGTTGACTGTGGAATTTAGTTTCGAAAGATCAGCACAGAGTGCGGAATTAAAAACACGTAACGACGTGTATGCGCGTCGAACGCAGAGCAAATGGTACTATTGTACATTTGACGAAAAACGAGGAAGGATTACGTTTTTATTCGTCAGAAAAACTAACGATCCGTTTCTGAATACGTTATTCTTACTAAAAGCTTGCAAAATTGCCTAAAAATAATAAAATACGTAAACAAGAAAAATAAGAAAATAATTTACAAAATTTCAAGCTATGTATATAAAGGGAACATATCATCAAATAATATTCTTCTTACATTTTATTGAGATTTCCAGTTTTTATAGTGAATGGTAATTTTTTATACGATTTTACGTTATTCTTACTAAAATCTCGAAAATTGCCCAAAAAATAATAAAATACGTAAACAAGAAAAATTGAAGATAGCAAGAATAAACAAAAAAAATAAGAAAATAGGTTACAAAATTTCAACCTATGTATATAAAGGGAACCAAATAATATTCTTATTACATTTTATTGAGATTTCGAGTTTTCATAGTGAATGGTAATTTTTCATTTTACACGACGAGTATACACGTGAAACGCACCGCAGTGGAGATTTGGTTCGACGAGTATACACGTCGAACGCACTTAACTGGTTAATCAACGAGATCTAATTTCCCCGTTTAAAAACCAGAACCAGAGACAACACCATGGAAGTTAGTTAAATATCGCGCGATTAGAGTTTCCTAGCGTCGATTACAATTGCAAATCCCCGCTGGTTTCAATTTCAAATCCCAGACCAGGCGGTGAATAACGTTTCGCCGCAACAGCGATTAACATCGATCATTTCGATGCTATCACCTGGACGGTCCTTTGTACTTCCTTCGAATATCGAGGAGAAAATAAACGCCATGGCTGGCGCGATCGAGTTATCGTCGAATTAACTCGCGAGATTAATACACGCACCAGCTGGACGCGTGGTCGAAATTAATTAACGATACAGTTAACCCTCCTATAACGCGGTTTCCATATAACTTGGAGCTGAAATTGCGACAGCTCTTCTATAACGCGGTACTCTTACAGCGCGGTTTCCGTTCAACAGCACCATTTCAAATGCATTGGTAAACGAAAATAAGGAAAACAAATGGCTGCCAAATCTCGATCTACAAGATGTGAAAAAAGGGCTAAATTTGGCTAAAGAATTAAAACTTCATTTCATTGAAACTGATCAGTGAACGGTGCGCAGCGGAAAGTTTAGAAGAGAGTTAAGAAATTGCTTAGCTCCCTATAGAGTGGTTTTAGTAGAGTTAGAAAAAGAAGCTACAATTGAAAACCATCGTGAAAATGAACTAAGCGAGGAAGACATTTTACCCATTCGAAGAAGACGAGTTAGGCGACTCATATCCGACAGCGAGGATGAGTATTGAAAGATTGCATAATTTTACAAAAGCTTCTCTTGTTTTTGTTGGAAACAGTTTTTTAGTTTAGTTTTTGCTTCATTCTTTTAATCATTTTTCTTATATGAACTCTTCGATTCAATAAAAATAATTTATAACCCTTTGTGCTCGACGACTTTTTTGGTCAGGCGGCTCTGCAACTCGAGACAATTTTAAAGTTTACATTTTGAAAAAGATAATTATCGAAATTCAAGTTCTGTAGTGGTGATTGGTGTGATATTATACAAAACACTTACCAGGGCATTCTGAGTTGCCAGGATCTTGTGGGTGATCGCTGCTACTTCCGAATTCACTGTCTATTACACTAATTTTTCTATCTCTCACACCCGATACGTCGTTACTGTTTACACTCAATCATGATCAATTCAAAATCAAACTCGCCTTAAAACTTTCGAACGAGTGGTGGAAAATTTCGCGACAAATGCGCTCGCTACGACCATCGAAACTGTACTAACGCTCGACACATCGTATTCAGGACTACAGTCGTAGAGGAATTTTACGTCACAATGTCACTTTCCAACCGAAGACATAAACAGCCTAAGGGATCTATTCGCGAACCAATACTTCGTATTTATCAACTGGAGATAACGAAATTCAGCGTAAATACAGCCGCTCGAATTGCCACGCGAAACATCGTGCCGACTCTCACTCGCCATTCGAGCGCAAAGAGTTAATTTATCTTGCCTTTTGTATTTATTGGTCTCCATATAACGCGGTACGAATCATGCGATTTGCACTAAAATCGAAGTTTCTTATAGCGCAATTTCCATTCAACGCGGTACGCACTTACCGCGTTATAGGAGGGTTGACTGTAGATCCTGCAACCCCTTAGAGCCTCGTTTAACGCCACGTCGCGATTAGAAGGTGCCTCGTGAATCGAATCGCGTTCGATTGGTCGCAGGATTCCTCGCAGGTGAACCAGAAATGCAACTCGTACGGGGTTGGTGGAAGACAGAGTGCGGGGGTAGTCGTGTCAGGTCATTCCGGGCGCATAAATAACATGTAAAGCAAGTTTTCCTCGTGCGAGGGTAGCATTATCATATCCCAGGGGTTAAACGGGCCGGAAAGGAGGCGGAGGTCGAGAGAACCCGACACGGCAGATGTATGGCGGCATTACGACGATGAGTCGGTGCATCGTGTAGCTCGGTCAGGTGTTGGTACCCTCGTGTTTCCTTCGAGCTGTCCGGGTGACGTAAGATTTCCTAGGGGAGAAGCCAGGGCCTGCCTTCGAGGATGGAACTTCATCGACTTCCCTCGAACCTCGTCGCCATTCCGCCCTTCCATTGGCCAGCCTCGAGGACCCACCCGGAAAACGTTTACGTGCCAACTGTTCGAGGATCGAGCTGGCCTTCCGGTTCAGGCAACGGGTTTCTTAGCTTTACGCTAAATTTTTCACTAAAAATTTCTCGACGCAGAGATTTCTTTTTCTCGATTATTCTAATAATTCACTCGCCTCGTGGAAATTAGTTTACCAAAGAAATCTGAAATTAGTTTGGTACCAGACGAGTCTTAGCTTTACGACCTGTGTCTTGGTTTTTTGTGTCTTCACTAAAAATTTCTCGACGCAGAGATTTCCTTTTTTCTCGATTATTCTAATAATTCACTCGCTTCGTAGAAATTAGTTTACCAAAGAACTCTGAAATTAGTTTGGTATCAGAGTCATGTATTACGAGGTGGTTCGAGTCTTAGCTTTACGACCTGTGTCTTGATTTTTTGTGTCTTCACTAAAAATTTCTCAACGTAGAGATTTCCTTTTTTCTCGATTATTCTAATAATTCACTCGCCTCGTGGAAATTAGTTTACCAAAGAAATCTGAAATTAGTTTGGTACCAGACGAGTCTTAGCTTTACGACCTGTGTCTTGGTTTTTTGTGTCTTCACTAAAAATTTCTCGACGCAGAGATTTCTTTTTCTCGATTATTCTAATAATTTACTCACCTCGTGCAAATTAGTTTACCAAAGAACTTTGAAATTAGTTTGGTACCAGACGAGTCTTAGCTTTACGACCAGTGTCTTGATTTTTTGTGTCTTCACTAAAAATTTGTCAACGCAGAGATTTCTTTTTTTCAATTATTCTAATAATTTACTCACCTCGTGGATATTAGTTTACCAAAGAACTCTGAAATTAGTTTGGCATCAGAGTCTTGTATTACTAGGTGATTCAAATTGCACACGTGGCTACAGAAAAAAATTTCTCGACGCAGTGATTTCTTTTTTTCGATTATTTTAATAATTCACTCGCTTCGTGGAAATTAATTTACCAAAGAAATCTGAAATTAGTTTGGTATCAGACGAGTCTTGTATTACTAGGTGATTCAAATTGCACACGTGGCTACAGAAAAAAAATTTCTCGACGCAGTGATTTCTTTTTTTACAATTATTCTAATAATTCACTCACTCTGTGGAAATTAGTTTACCAAAGAACTCTGAAATTACTTTGATACCAGAGTCTTGTATTACTAGGTGGTTCAAGTGGCACACGTGGCTACAGAAAAACGGTCGCAGGAATAACTGAAAAAAGTTTGGCGAAGTTTCGTCGAGGGTAGATACGTATCGAGTCCCATTTCCATCGCGTTCGAATCCCCATGTGTCTTTCAAATTTCTCGGATACCTTTCTGATAGCGGTTGAGTCTACAACGCAGTGAAAAAATTGTCGCGACGCGTGCAGGGATGCTTGAGAGCCTTCCACGTAGTGAAAAATGGGTCTGCTCCGTCGAGGTGTGCGAGTCGTGTCGCGTTTTCGTGCGTACAGTTCGAAGTTTCGTGGCTGCGCGTCGTGTGAGCGCTGCACCGCGGGAAAATGGAATTCCGTAGGAAAATAGAGAGTAAAAAAACGGAGGATGGCGTGGCGTAATGCGTGCGCGCGAGCGAGAAAGAAAGCGCAGAAGGGAGAATACTCTCTGGAGACTGGTTCACGGGGACCTGGTCTGGAATCCGATTTATTCGTTGGTCGGATCGTGCACGCTTCAGGAATCATTCCTCGGGTATAGAAGGGGGTGGCACGGTTGGTTAAGACGCGGGAGTGCCTGTAGAAAGCGAGATTTTCCGGTCTACATTGCCCGTGACGGTTCTCCACGTCTGACGTAGCGGCGTAATAACGCCAGGGTGAAAGTAACAATCGAGTAAACGCGGATAATGGGCCGTTTTAGCCGCGTGAACGACATCGAGGTCAATCTCTCGAGTCTCTGAAAAGGGACATCCAACCGTGCGCCTTTATATCGCGCTCGCTCGTCGCATAGAATCGTATTTATCCGTTCATAAAAGGGGCGCGCGCGTGGATCGTCGAAGAAGATCGTTTCGAGATCTCGCGAATCAGAAGACTGGCTCGTTACCGCGTCGTTTTCGAGGTCGAATTTCAGGGAGCCGCGGAGGGACGCGAAGACCAAGAGGAATTATTAATGGCGGAGGTCAGTTCGCGATGGGGCAGGAATTACTGTCTGAAAAGGGTGCTCGCATATTCTAACGAAGGCTTAGAACATTAGCCACCGTGGGGAGAATTTAGGTCGTTCGATATTAATTTTGTCGAATTAATATCGAACCCAGTTCGACCCCCTTTTTTTGCTCTCGCGTCACCCCTTTTGTGCGGGAGATATTCAAGCTTCGACCTGGATTTTATATTCATCTGTTTGCGAAGCGATCGCCGATCTCGCGTCCTTCGACATTAATTTTACGCCCACCGCGTGCACCAACGATCCTCTCGCGCCGTCGCTGTCCTTAGAAATCAAATTCTATGGACGACGGATGGCTGCTGATGGGTCTCGATCCTTTGATCCTTGGATACACCGCGCAAATACCGTTGTTTGCAAAATACCGTAATATCTGCGACTAAGTAGCCAAAAGGAAAGACGGAACGATACGTTCGTGGAATTTAATATGCGCCACGTTATCGCTCGTAACCGTGCCCTCGTGACGAACTCCTCAGCGAATCCTCGTGATATTTCGCGAAATGGTACCAATTAATAGCAACAACCATCCATCTTGCTAATCGTCAACAGACTTCGAGCGAAATTACTTGGCGAACCTTATCGATCGTATTAGAAATGATGTATCAAAGTTAAATATCGATAAATAATTAAAGCTTCCTTCTCATAAGCACGAATAAATAATGAAACGTATTCGAAATTTAATATGCGACACGTTATCGTTCGTAATTGTGTCCTCGTGACGAACTCCTCAGCGAATCCTCGTGATATTTCACGAAATGGTACAAATTAGCAACAACCATACATTTCACAAATAGTCAACAGACTTCGAACGAAATTACTTGGCGGACTTTACCAATCGTATTAAAAATGATCAAAGTTAAAAAATCAAAGTTAAAAAATCAAAGTTATCGATCGCACTAAAAATGATCAAAGTTAAAAATATCAAAGTTAAATACGGATAAACAATTAAAGCTTTTCTCTCATAAGCGCGAATAAATAATGAATCGTATTCGAACGACGCTGATGCGTTCATTGGACGACGTTCCAATTGGAGGACCGCGCGAGAGCGTTCAAACAACACGATAATCGCAGTGGGTCGTCCCTTGGGATTCCATCCCCCACGGATCTCATTAGAAGAGGACGCGTGACCGCGATATTCGCTACGCAATCCCTAAAGGCCCCTCGAACGGGATAAAAATAAGCAAATGCCTCGTCTTCTGCGACGAGCGATGTTGCGTTTGGCCAGGAGCCATCGAGTACCTGCGCTTATTAAGGGTGACTTTATGCCTCTATCCAGGTTGCACGTGACTCTCGATCGCGTCGAGCCAAGCACACGCACGCGATCCAGAAGCCGAAATATTGGCCCCATAACTCGTCTCGGATTCTCTTCGAGTCGAGTATCGTCTCGATTGTCGAATTAATCTTCTCTAAAAATTTTCGTAACCCTTTTCAAAGCTCTCAGACTTTCACAGAGCGCACTGCAAGAAAAAGTGCATTAATATAGAAATAATCAGGTGACTCAGTGTCTACTGGATGAGTTTATTTCTTTTTGACCTGAAGGTTCGTAGAAAAATGCTAGATCTTTGAATTATCTTACTTAAAATCTTCGTAAATTCTCGAAGCTCTCAGACTTTCATAGAGAGCGCACTGTAAGAAAAAGTGTGTTAATATAGAAATAATCAGGTGGCTCAGTGTTTAATGGACAGGTTTATTTCTTTTTGACCTGAAGGTTCGTAGAAGAATGCTCGATCTTCGAATTAATCTTTTCTAAAAATTTTCGTATCCCTTCTTGAAGCTCTCAGATTTTCATAGAGAGTGCACTGCAAGAAAAAGTGTGTTAATATAGAAGTAACAAAGTGGCTCAGTGTCTACTGGACGAGTTTATTTCTGTCTAATCCAAAGATTCATAGAAGAATGCTCGATCTTCGAATTAATCTTTTCTAAAATCTTTGTATTCTTTCTCGAAGCTCTCAGACTTTCATAGAGAGCGTACTGTAAGAAAAAGTGTGTTAATATAGAAATAATCAGGTGGCTCAGTGTTTAATGGACAGGTTTATTTCTTTTTGACCTGAAGGTTCGTAGAAGAATACTCGATCTTCGAATTGTCATTTTTAAAATCCTCGTAACCCTTCTCGAAGCTCTCAAGCTCTCAGACTTTCATAGAGCGCGCTGCAAGAAGACTATGATTAATTTATTTATTAACTGGATTATTGTAAGACAGAGTTGATGGCAAGAATTAATTGGGTTTGTGTAAGAAAGTATGGAAAATAGAAATAATCAGGTGGTTCAGTATCTACTGGGCGAGTTTATTTCTGTCTGACTTGAAAATTAGTACAAAAATGCCTTCTTAGGCCATTTTTACCAGCCTCGAGGACACCCTCAACATCATGGCTCATTCGTACGTTTAAACAAGGCTCCAAAGAAGGATAATACCGTAGAGAAATGCACATGGCCCTTTTCGATCGCTCGTACACCCTTGTGGCGACCATCATAGTCGCCTTGCACCCCATAGCGCAGGGTGGAACAGAATACTTGACTTTCAAAGCGTAGAGATTGAAGACATTAAGCATACATTCTGGCTTCAAACTTTCTCTTCGTTTTCTTAACGTTCGCATCGTCGAAAATTGCTAAACCCTTAAAAAACGCGATCGAAGGAGGCGAGGGTAGTAATCTGTGCTATAAGAAATATGGAAACTGGCTTTGGGAATTCTACGTGGATGAGGTTGAAGAATGATTGTTCAAGAGTTAAGAAGGACGTTCTCTGCGAACTACCCTCTTCTTCTCAACACTAAAATGAGGGGGTGAGAATAGACGTAATGTGAAAGAAAGGAGCCCTCAAGAGTTAGTTAAAATTCAAGTGATACAGCATCCAGACTTAAAGCAAGCATAAGTTTGTTATTCGTTAAAATAAATTATTTATTTTATTATTTCAGACAATTATTCTTTAGCCTCATCCACGTAAGATTCTCAAACCCTGTTATACGATATTTCTCACAGCACAGATTACAACCCTCGCCTCTTTCGATCGCGTTTTTCAAGGGTTCAACAATTTTCGACGACGCGAACGTATCCTCTTCTTCTCAACACTAAAATGAGGGGGTGAGAATAGACGTAATGTGAAGGAAAGGAGCCCTCAAGAGTTAGTTAAAATTCAAGTGATACAGCATCCAGACTTAAAGCAAGCATAAGTTTGTTATTCGTTAAAATAAATTATTTATTTTATTATTCCAGACAATTATTCTTTAGCCTCACCCACATAAGATTCTCAAACCCTGTTATACGATTTCTCACAGCACAGATTACAACCCTCGCCTCTTTCGATCGAGTTTTTCAAGGGTTCAACAATTTTCGTCGACGAGAACGTGCACGCCACGAGCGATGTCCTTTTGCAGGAGCACGACAGGTGCACGTACGCGCTTTTGGGGACAGGAAAGGGTCTTCTGGGTTCGGTTACGTTGGATCAGGTTCACTGTACGTCTTTTGGTGAAAGTTGTAGCCATGGTTAATTCATTTCAGGGTCTTCCTCGCTTTCAGACTGCTGTTGTACTTTATGATACATTTTGAAGTGTAATATAGTTTCAAATTTCAAGTTGTATATGTTTGAAATGAGTTTTATAAATAACTAATAGCGATTTATTTTTCTATAATATTCTTTATTTCTATACACTGGAAGTGACATTTGCTTTGCACTCTCTTTGGAGAATTGAACTAATGTTAAAACATAGAGCCAGTGAGCCAAAGCATCGTTTACTAATCATGTGAAACTGATTAATAATAACAAACTTTTGAAATATATATCTGAAAAGAAATGCCATCTCTTCTCACTCGAGAAAAACAAATTAATTTTTCTATTTGGTCTCAATATAATTTAAAAGTACGCAATCGCGCAATTTTCGATTTCTGTCGAACGCAGTTCGCATCAGAGTCAAACGTGACCGCAGAATTGCGAAATCGAGATTCACGATCGACAGCCCAGCGATCGCGTAGACGTTGATCCGTTCGAAAAAGATACATTTGTCTTGTCGGACAACGTGAAAGGTGGCTGATCGAGAGACGGAAGCTGAAGGAAGCAAAGTATGACACGCGTTCATCAATGTCTCGCTCGATTTCTGTTTCCACGGTTAGCTCGAGCCAGCTGACGTAACGATCGGTATGGACGCCGTCTAGACGGAAGCAGAGCGACGTGTAATGCGTTTTTTTATGTCCACACGCACGCAAACGTGGGCCAAGAAATAATAATCGAAAGAAATGGAGGCGTTCGATTTTACGACGACTCTGTCTTCGCTGGCTTTTCGTCTGTTTGTTTGGGACTCGAAACGAAACGTCGAACGCCAATGCTCGATTCTCGTGTCTTTCTCGTCTCGTGCGTGCGTTTGATTTTTTTTCAATTAAATTACACGCGTTACGAATGCGCAGAGCTGAAAACGTTGATCGATCCTCGCCCAGGGTAATCCGATTTGCTCCTCCTTTGTTGAAATTCAAAGGTAATCCGATTTAAATCGGTCACGCTGGGCATCGTCACGAGGAAAGTCGCGCCCAGGAACGTAACGTTCTGCTCGCGGATTGATTGGTGATCATCGCGAAAGCGTTTCGAGCGTTTCGATTCTCGTTCCAATTTGCTGTACATTGTGTTTAATAAAAAGAAAATCTTTCTGCACGATTTACATTCGATTCTCGTTTAATCTTCGTTCTATTTCTTTTTTTTTTCTTCGTCTCTTTTTACAAATTCGACCAGTTGTTTCATGACGATATCCTGTCCTTCTGTTTCAGGTAAGCTGAGATTCGCACGAATAAGCATCAGTGGTGGTGGTGTTGGTACGTGAGTAACATTTGTAACATTCTTTCTGCTGGTACCAGGTAGATGAAAATTTGAAACGTCACTGTTGCCTCGCGTCGCTGTTTGCAATAAATTTCAAAGGGAATTCAATATTAAACCGTGCGCCGTTTCACGGCTGCGAGTCGTAAACTAGAATGGACGTTAAGTGTCCCGTTTATCACGAGGACCTTCGCTTTTCCGCGTTCGTATCGCGACTTAACCATCGTCGAGTCGTATAACGTCGGTTCTATTGCGAATGCAAGAAACTAGCCGCTCTTAAGCTCTATTTTTGCCAGCATTTTTCATCAGCCTCGCTCATATTCGCCTCCACTGTTGCGCTCGTCGATCATTCCTGACTCTGCTGATATTAAATATCAGCTATTAATCCAGTCGCTGATAAATAGATCTTGAATTCAGATTCTAATACGCGTTCGTGAATTTTCGATGCTATGAAATTATGAATACAGCAATTTCTTACTGAGATTTTCAACGTTCTCGAGTTCAGATTAATTCTTAACAGACATCGTTAAATTTTTCAAGGCACGAGCTGTTAATCACCTCGCCAGACGTTGAATTCGATACTCTTGGTTGATCCATAAAAACATTCCTGAATTTGTAACTAATTTTTTTTCAGAACCAAAGAAAATAGCGCTCATTTTATTTTGCCTTCAGTTTAACGCTTTGAGGTCTGAAGGATTTTAACATATTTTTTAAAAGTCGTAACTCGTTTGGCTCTTGTAACGGACTTTCTAGATCTTTTCGTGTCGTGGATCAGACGTGAAATTTTAATTAATTATACAGGTTTACTAAACTTGTTTGCCTCCTATTTGTCGCAAAGAGGAAGGAAACAAACTTTTTTCAATATAAAAACAGACTACTCATGATTCAGTACAATATATTTTCTATTTATTAAATATTATGCAATTAATTTTGGAATTTTTACGGTTTAACAGAACTGATAATTCTTCAGTTATTTGGAATAAAACAAAATTGGCAAATTTGGAATTTTTGCTGTTTAATAGAACTGATAATTCTTCAGTAAATTTGGAATAAAATAAAAATTGGCAAATTTGGAATTTTTGCGGTTTAACAGAACTGATAGCTCTTCAAAGATGTCCAAAATATCTAACACATTCGCTGAAATTCTTTATTCTTTTATTAAAATAAAAAACAACACAATTCAATGTTCAAACTAAATAATTATCAAATTTATATTTTCGCGGTAATTTTAAATCCAAACGATATCAGAGGACACCCATAGCTTCCAAGGTATTAATATTCATCGTTAATATTCCAATTACAGTACGACATTCGAACAAAACCATTGATCATTTCGCCAGAAGCACGAATAGATCGTCGAACTGGTTTGAAAAGTCAAACCCAAACGGCCCCATCGCTCATAATACAAGCAATGTTATCCACTCGAGAATTTACGTACACGGAATCACGTACCACGAGCTGGAACGGTTCTCGATGAAAGATTCAGGACGCATCCAAACCCTCGTCTACGTGATCCCGTCGCTGGATGCAAATAATCCTACCCCCGCAGCATCGTCACGTATCCGCGGGACGTTCGAGTTCTGCCCTTTCTTCCGGCAAAACCGATCGTTTTCGATCCGTCTACGCCTTCGTTCCACCTGTCGAGCTCGACTCGACCGCGATCATCGACGCCTTCACCCTTGTCTGGATCTCATTGAAAGTTTCGTCTCGAGACGAGGATGGAGACTTATTGAAGGATGTCGAAGCTCAGGATAAATTAAACCTGATGCTCGAGTTGTCATAAGCGTGCCACTTTTCTCGATTTTGCTTTGTGAAACCTGATTCAAACGATTTTCCACGCAGTGCTGTGTAAATCTGTGGAATTGTTAATGGATCTCATTTGTAATTTATAATCTTCAATTTCATAATTGAAAGTTTCGTCTCGAGACGAGGATGGAGACTTATTGAAGGATGTCGAAGCTCAGGATAAATTAAACCTGATGCTCGAGTTGTCATAAGCGTGCCACTTTTCTCGAATTTGCTTTGTGAAACCTGATTCAAACGATTTTTCACGCATTGCTGTGTAAATCTGTGGAATTGTTAATGGATCTCATTTGTAATTTATAATCTTCAATTTCATAATTGAAAGTTTCGTCTCGAGACGAGGATGGAGACTTATTGAAGGATGTCGAAGCCCAGGATAAATTAAACCTAATGCTCGAGTTATGATAAGTGTGTCATTTTTCTCGATTTTGCTTTGTGAAACCTGATTCAAACGATTTTTCACGCAGTGCTGTGTAAATCTGTGGAATTGTTAATGGATCTCATTTGTAATTTATAATCTTCAATTTCATAATTGAAAGTTTCGTCTCGAGACAAGGATGGAGACTTATTGAAGCTTGTCGAAGCCCAGGATAAATTAAATCTAATGCTCGAGTTATCATAAGCGTGCCACTTTTCTCGATTTTGCTTTGTGAAACCTGATTCAAACGATTTTTCACGCAGTGCTGTGTAAATTTGTGGAATTGTTAATGGATCTCATTTGTAATTTATAATCTTCAATTTCATAATTGAAAGTTTCGTCTCGAGACAAGGATGGAGACTTATTGAAGCTTGTCAAAGTCTAGGATAAATTAAATCTAATGCTCGAGTTATGATAAGTGTTCTTAACTCTTTTCTTGATTTTGCTTTATGAAACCTGGTTCAAACGATTTTTCACGCAGTGCTGTGTAAATCTGTGGAATTGTTAATTATTATTCTCGCCTTCACCCTTGTCTGGATCTCATTGAAAGTTTCGTCTCGAGACGAAGATGGAGACTTATTGAAGGATATCGAAACCCAAGATAAATTAAACCTGGTGTTTAAATTATAATAAGTGTACTACTCTTTTTGGTGTAGCTTTGGGAAACCTAGTTCAAACAATTTTCCACATGTGCTGTGTAAATCTGTGGAATTGTTAATTGTTAGTCTCGCCTTCATCCTTGTTTGAATCTCATTGAAAGTTTCGTCTCGAGACAAAGATGAAGACTTATTGAATAATGCTCGAGTTATGATAAGTGTTCTTAACTCTTTTCTTGATTTTGCTTTATGAAACCTGGTTCAAACGATTTTCCACGCAGTGCTGTGTAAATCTGTGGAATTGTTAATGGTTAGTCTCGCCTTCACCTTTGTCTGGATCTCATTGAAAGTTTCGTCTCGAGACTAAGATGGAGACTTATTGAAGGATGTCGAAGCCCAGGATAAATTAAATCTGGTCTTTAAATTATGATAAGTGTGCCACTTTTCTTGGTTCAAACGATTTTTTACGCTGTGCTGTGTAAATTTGTGGAATTGTTAACGATTAGTCGTGCCTTCACCCTTGTCTGGATCTCATTGAAAGTTTCGTCTCGAGATGAGGATGGAGACTTATTGAAGGATGTCGAAGCCCAGGATAAATTAAATCTGGTGTTTAAATTATGATAAGCGTGCCACTTTTTCTTAATTTTGCTTTATGAAACCTGGTTCAAACGATTTTTCACATAGTGCTGTAGAAATCTGTAGACTTGTTAATAATTAGTCGCGAAGCATTTTTAAATGATCGTTTTTCGTCTGATTGTTGTCAAAGAATAACATCGTCTAAGACTGGCTTGCGATTAAACCTGCTGTTTAAATTATAATAAGTGTGCCACTCTTTTTGATGCAGCTTTACGAAACCTGGTTCAAACAATTTTCCACATAGTGCTTGTTGTGAGTCTGTGGACTTGTTAATGGTCAGTCGCGAAGCATTTTTAAATGATCGCATCTGCGAAGTCGTTTCTCGTCTGATTGTTGTCGAAGGAAAACATCGTCCAAGACTGGCTTGCGATTATTAGTTGCATAACAGTTTATTTGCTTGAACTGCTGGCGGAAGCGCCGAGTGCACGCGTGTCAAGCTGTCACGTCGTATGGAAATCCTTGGTAGTCATTCAGACAATTAAGTTGGATCGTTGTGCAGTCAAAGTTCGAAGCTGCCGTTTGATTTATAAATGTTTCTTCGAAAACTTTGAAAACTTCGAGAAATCGATCTCTCGAGTCCTCTTTTCTTCTTTTCTAGTTTTCTGAAACTGGAAGGTTCTTTATTGCAATTTTGAGACATTTCTATGTCTTAATTGGATCAAAATAGACGCATCGAGTTTTATTTCGTGGATTGTGCAGTCAAAGTTCGAAGCTTTGTTTGATTTATAAATGTTTCTTCGAAAACTTTGAAAACTTCGAGAAATCGATCTCTCGAGTCCTCTTTTCTTGTTTTCTAATTTTCTGAAACTAAAAGGTTCTTTATTGCAATTTTGAGACATTTCTATGTCTTTAATTGGATCAAAATAGACGCATCGAGTTTTATTTCGTGGATTGTGCAGTCAAAGTTCGAAGCTTTGTTTGATTTATAAATGTTTCTTCGAAAACTTCGAAAACTTCGAGAAATCGATCTCTCAGGTCCTCTTTTTTCCAGTTTTTTTAAACTAAAAGGCTCTTTATTGAAATTTTGAGACATTTCTATACCTTAATTGGATCAAAATAGACGCATCGAGATTTTTTCTGTCGTTTCTCTGTAAATTGTCGATTGCTGGTTCGCAAATCGCTGAATTTTCCCGAGCATTCGTTTCCAGGGAACGTGAAAGCCAATTGTTGAGAAGGAACGCGCATTTACGATTGTAATTCCAAGTAAGCACTGTGAGATCGAGCTGACCTCTTGTTACATTTCGTTTCTGTTTTTTTGCACGTGCGACTCCATACCCGTCTCTGTGGGACGGTTAACGAGGATTCACGGTTTTTGTACTTTCGTACCCGTTGCACAAGGAACGCTTAACACTTTCGCATTGGGTAACGGATATTCTCTGTTTTAAAAGGAAGAGAGTTCTCTGTTTGTCGTGCGCTTCTTCTCATGAATTCTGCGATAATTAGATTATATATTTACAGTAATGCGTATATTTTTATTACATACGAGTGTTTTTCATTCTTTTAAATTAGTTCAGTGACAATGTTTAATTCGTAAGTTTGATATAATCTTCTGTCTCTTATAATAATTGATAAATTTGAAAACGAATTGCCAGACTTTCGAGTGATTATGAAAGCATAGTAGACAGATGTGAAGAAAATAATGATGATGATAGTGTTATCGTTACAGTTAAAGGAAGAAGCAAATATTTATACAAAAGTAGTATTTTTACAGTATTTTACAGTACAGGTAACCTTTCTATAACACAGTAGTTAGGTTCCTAAAAAATGTCATGTTGTATGAGACCCAGAGCTAGTACAAAAAGGGTGGTTACGTTCCAAAAACTGATTAAAAACAGTAAATATGTTTTTTTTAATTCTACAGAAACAACTTAATTTTTATTAAAACTATAACACAAAGCAAAGAAGAAACAAAAAGTATTATTTTAATCTAACGCAATTCTAATTTAATGAATTTTTTTCGGTGAGACTTTCAGAACTTTTTTCTTTATTTAAAGTTTTTGTATCTTCTCCCCTCTTTAAAAAAATCTGTAATTGTACTCTGCTCGCTACTTTTTACGAAGTCATTGTAAATTTCTCGATAAGGAGCTAAACAGTTTTGCAGCTCCCTTTTGAATTTTCGACTTCTTTCAGTCGAAGAGTACCTGTATTCAAGAAAAATGACTCGAGATTTTCAACTAAGCGTAGACTTTTTGTAATTTTTTAAATGTTAAATTATTAACTGCACGATCTTTAGGACAGCAAGCCTCGTTGCGGCTGTAGAAGCACAGTGTTGTACAAAGGTTTTTCAGTTTTCTTATCGTGTTATAGCGAATCTGTGTTATAGGAGGGTTCTCGCAATTTACGAATCGTGTTATAGCAAAACTGTGTTATGAGATGCCGTGTTGTATGAGGAATACCTGTATTTATTTTACAGTATTTTATAGTATTTATTTTTTAGTATTTGGAAGTATTTATTTTACAATATTTTATAGTATTTATTTTACAGTATTTGGAAGTATTTATTTTACAATATTTTATAGTATTTATTTTACAGTATTTTATAGTATTTATTTTACAATATTTGAAAGTATTTATTTTACAATATTTTATAGTATTTATTTTACAGTATTTTATAGTATTTATTTTATAGTATTTGAAAGTATTTATTTTACAATATTTTATAGTATTTATTTTACAGTATTTTACAATATTTTACACGAAATAGACAATAATAGTACTTCTGAATAAAAAGATAATAAAATAATTGCCAGTGAATCCGATTCATATGAAAGTTTTAGCCAAAATAGTCCGTAAATACGCGAAAGAGTTAATAGCTCTCTAAACGCGATCGCGATCGACCATCAATTTCATCCAACGCATCTCAGCACGTACGAAACGTACGTATCAAGAAGAATCGAACGCCGTTTTCCATCCATTTCGCGTCCATTTACCACTTTACCGATTTCCCGTGCTCTTTCAGATCCAATACCTCGTCCCATCGACGCAACCGTCGTATCTCTGTCCGCGTTTCCACTTTTTAAACGACGCTTGAGCGAACTTGGGCCTTGTTGCGTCGCCTCGTCCGCGGATCATCTCGAGGACGCCCGATTTCCGCGAAGCAACTGTGGCCCGTCAGCGGTTTCCATTTTCGCGTCCCAGATCGGCGCGGCACTCGTAAGTAATGGACGCGATTGCACGGCGATACGACGTGCGAACACTTTTCCATTAGCGCGTCTCTCGATTCTTCGCGAGACGTTCCGTCAGGGGTGAAAAGAAGGGGGACATGAAACTCAGACGAAAGTTGCTACCGTCCTCGAGGCGAGGGCTGTTCGTTAGCACGGCATTGTTTCTCGAATTCGTTTCACTCCCGCGTGAATGTCCGTTCTTCGAGAGAAGTTGTCGCGAAAACGCCCACAGGAGACGATGGAAGAAGGCTGAGATTCTTTTCGAGGATAGCTCGATGCGTTTGGTCTCTGTTCTTAAGTGGGAGGATGTACGTTCACGGTTGGTCCTCGATATTTTTGGGGGACTGAAATGGCACAGATTTATTGTTACGTTTTTTATTTTTCAATGCGAAGGGTTAATTAATATATCAGCTTATCTTGCATTGAATGAAAGAGAAACTTTGGATCTTTGAAAATAGCAGATATTCCACTCGTATCATAAACAGAATACGTTCACTTTTGTGAAAGAAAGCACTTTGCATGTGCTTCGTCGGATGGTCTCAAGTATCGCCATTATTGGACATAGGTGATAGAAAGAAATTTAAAGATATTCCATTTAACTAGATATTTTTATTATCAGGTTTTAGAGAACACTCCACAGAAAATCTGGAGTCCTTCTTCTAGAACAATACGTTCACTTTTTTGAAAGAAAGCACTTTGTACTTCCCAAGTATTGCCATTATTAGATATAAATGATAGAAATAAATTCAAAGATATTTCATTTAACTAAATACTTTTATTACCAGACTTTAGAGAACACACCACAGAAAATCTGGAGTCCTTCTTCTAGAACAACGTTCACTTTTTTGAAAGAAAGCACTTTGTACTTCTCAAGTATTGCCATTATTAGATATAAATGATAGAAAGAAATTTAAAGATATTCCATTTAACTAGATATTTTTATTATCAGGTTTTAGAGAACACTCCACAGAAAATCTGGAGTCCTTCTTCTAGAACAATACTTTAACTTTTTTGAAAGAAAGCACTTTATACGTGTTTCGTCGAATGGTCCCAAGTATTGCCATTATTGGACACAAATGATAGAAAGAAATTTAAAGATATTCCATTTAACTAAATACTTTTATTACTAAACTTTAGAGACCATCTTCACTTAGTTTCGAAAACTATACCAATTATGAAAACACTTCACAGAAAATCAGGGGGTTCTTCCTTCTAAAATGCAAAGTCTTTCTTTCAGACCTTTTAATTTAATTTGATTAGGGACTCCTCGAACCCATAAATTTCTCCTGCTGTTTATACACAAGATTCTACTCCTCAACACAAGATTCATTTTAGAGTCTTCAATCTAAACTAATTAGGGATCTCTCGAACCCATAAATTTCTTCTCCTGTTCATACACAAAATTCTACTCCTCAACACAAGATTCATTTTTGTTTCTACGTTTACATATTAAAAATAATCCAACCGTCATTTCCACACAAGATTCATTTTTGTTTCTACGTTTACATATTAAAAATAATCTAACTCTGATTTCTACACAAGATTCATTTTTGTTTCTTCGTTTACACATTACAAATAATCTAACGGTCATTTCCACACGAGATTCATTTTTATTTCTACGTTTACATATTAAAAATAATCTAACAATCATTTCCACACAAGATTTAGTTTTATTTCTACGTTTACATATTAAAAATAATCTAACACTGATTTCTACACAAGATTCGTTTTTATTTCTACGTTTACATATTAAAAATAATCCAACAGTCATTTTTACACAAGATTCATTTTTATTTCAACATTTACATATCAAAACTAATGCAACAGTAATTTCCACTGAACATCAATCAAATTTTGAACCAATATCTCCAAACCTTCGCTCCTCATCACCCGTTCGCCAAGCAGCCTACAAACCATCGTCGAAAACTGAAAATCAACCGCTCCTTCAATTCCCCGCTGATTCGCATGGCTGGTTGAAAAGCTGGTCGCCAGCTTCCGCGTGATCAGGAAAAAATTGACCGTCTCTCCCGCGTTCGATTGAAACGAAATGCGTTTCTCGGATGATGAATACGCGTAATGGAACGCGGACCCGTTTCGATGCCTCGCGCGTGTTTCGCGCGGATTTATTGCCTCGCATTCACGAGCGCTTCCCTCCTTTCGTCGTGTCCTGGCGATTCCGCGTCTGATGGCCAATCGCGACCTTTCATCGAGCGAGACAAAAAGCAAAGGAACCCTCTCGATTAATCGTTCATATCGCGGCTCGATTTATGGAGCTCTGGGCGTGCCAGCCAGGCGCTTTCGTGCGGATCCCTTGTTGCGAGTCGACGAGAAGGTCGTCCCCGTTGAGTAACGTTCCTCTGCGCCTGAAAGGCGAAGGGTTACGGAAGAACGGAAGTGGAGCATCGAAAAAGGTTATTTTCGATGATTTACCTTGGAAATGTCGTGCGTTCGGTTGTTCTTCTATTTCTGTCGCATGCTCCCTTTCTAGCTGAACCCCAGTTTCTCTTCCCTTTCGTTCTATTCCCGTGTTCGCGTACATATGCACGAATATCGACGGATCTCACGGACAAACGGAGAAATTAAATTTCGAATAATGATGCTGTGTACGTAGATTAAATTTAGAGGCATCGTAGCCACGATCGAACTCGAGTGAGAAAATAATTTGTTAGTTCGCGAGTACCATTGGTGGGAGTGCAGAGGTGGACTGTGGAGATGCAATATTTGTTGTGTCGATTATCGCGTGGACGAGACGTGGAAAAAAGAAAGTAAGAATGGTGTAATAGAAAGGATCGAAAGAGAAAGGCATGCGATGAAAATATCACTGGGTCATACCGTAGAATACACTAAAAGCGTGGCGTGGTTACGTAAGAGTCTCGATGGATGATCTTTGCGATTGAAAAAGCTGCGATGGTCGTGTAACGCAATTGCTTGCTGAATATCTAATTTTCTTTCTATTTATCGACAGCTTTTTCTTGTTCCGTGAAACAACTTTTCTTGTTCTATCAAAATTTTACAAATTCGAGCACGTGCAAGGACATAGAAACATGGCGTTGCGAGGGTGCAAGGAGCTGTATTTCGCGCAGTTCCAGGTTGAAAGATATTAACAAATTCGTAGATTAATACAGAACTTTTCTAACTTTCACTCAGAACTTTCTTTGTTGATTCGAGGACGTGTAAGGACATACAAACATGACGTCGCGGGGGTGCAAGGAGCTGTCTTTCGCTCAGTTCCAGTACGTAGAAACATGACATTACGAGGGTGCAAGGAGCTTAAGAGCTGCCTTTCCCGCAGTTCCAGCTTAAAAGATATTAACAAATTCCCAGATTAATACAGAACTTTTCTAACTTTCACTCAGAACTTTCCTTGTTGATTCGAGGACGTGTAAGGACAATACAAACATGGCGTCGCGAGGGTGCAAGGTGCTGCCTTTCGCGTAATTCCAGTACGTAGAAACATGAGATTGCGAGGATGCAAGGAGCTGCCTTTCACGCAGTTCCAGCTTGAAAGATACTAACAAATTCGTAGATTAATACAGAACTTTTCTAATTACGCGTTGTTGATTCGAGGACGTGTAAGGACATACAAACATAGCTTCTCGAGGGTGCAAAGAGCTTTCTTTCGCACAGTTCCAGGTTAAAAGATATGAACAAATTCCCAGATTAATACAGATCTTTTCTAATTACGCGTTGTTGATTCGAGGACGTGTAACGACATACAAACATGGCGTCGCGAGGGTGCAAGGAGCTTTCTTTCGCGCAGTTCGAGCTTGAAAGATTATTAACAAATTCCCAGATTAATACAGAACTTTTCTAATTACGCGTTGTTGATTCGAGGACGTGTAAGGACATACAAACATAGCTTCTCGAGGGTGCAAAGAGCTTTCTTTCGCGCAGTTCCAGCTTGAAAGATATTAACAAATTCCCAGATTAATACAGAACTTTTCTAATTACGCGTGGACGTTGTTGATGGCTCGAAGGGGTTCGTTAACAAGAAATTGGCGTAATTTTCAGAACGTTGTTTGCGTACGTGTCCCGGCTCCGAGGAGGTTTCGCAGGCGGAGCACGAATCGACGACAATTTCGATCGGCGAGCTGGTGAATTATCGTCCTCGAACGAGAGGGGAAACTCGGCTCTGTGCTAATTAACTTCTGCCCCCAGCTGGAATTAATTACACCGTGGATAATATTCCACGGCGCGAGGAACAACGCGATTTGTTTCGAAGATAATTCCTGGAAACGCGACCCGCGAATTTAGAAGCTGAGGGTGCCTTTTAAATTCGCACGATCCGTTTATCGCGTCGTCGCTCGTATCGAACGATACGTATTCAGAATCGCGGATAAACGAAGCTTCGTTGTGTTTTCTGTTGAGAAGATGTACGGTTGAATTCGTTGAGGAATAATTGAGATCGATTCTTGTTTTCGAGGGTTGTGATTCTTTGATTATTTAGTTTGCAAGATGTAATTCGCAAAATTATAGTATACGCAATTTGCATCGCACAATTTACAACCCTTTAGTGCTTATGGTGTTTTTTTCCATTCGTCCTCTACGACTTTTCAGAGATTTTTCAGAGATTTCGAAAAAACCAATGTCAAACATCATTGAATTCTTTGAGGAATAATTGGGGTCGATTGTCGTTTTCGAAGGTCGCAAGTCTTTCATTATTCGTAAGACGTGATTTGCAAGATGTAATTGGCAAAATTATAATACATGCAATTTGTAACTCGTTTTAATATATCTACTTTGCCATTCTTAAAAGAAACGAATGCTTGCATCGCACAATTTACGACATCCCTTTGGTGCCATTCGTTCTTGAAGTAACGAAAATCATCCCTCTGCGACTTTTCAGAGATTTCGAAAAAAAAAAAATAGTGTCAAGCATCGAACGAATCCATGGATGACTATATACTTCGCGAGGTTAAGCTATCGTGTTCTTTTCCATTCAGTCTTGAAGTGACGAAAATCATCCCTCTGCAACTTTCCAGAGTTTTCGAAGAAAACGGTGTTAAACATCTGACGAATCCATGGATGGCAATATAATTCGTCTTTGAAGTAACGAAAATCATCCCTCTGTGATTTCTCAGAGATTTCGCAAAAAGCACACTGTCATGCATCCAACGAATCCATGAATAGCTATATAATTCGCCCTTCAAGTAACAAAAATTATCCCTCTGCAACTTCTCAGAGACTTCGAAAAAAAAAAAAGAAAAATAGTCTCAAGCATCCCACGAATCCATGGATGGTTATATACATTGCGAGGATAAGCTATCGTATTTTCCATTCAGCCTTGAAGTAACGAAAATCATCCCTTCACGATTTCTCAGAGATTTCGAAAAAAGAACACTGCCAAGCGTTCGACGAATCCATGGATGGCTATATACATCGCAAGGGTAAACTATCGTGTTCTTTTCCATTTAGCCCTAAAGTGATGAAAATCATCCCTCTGCGATTTCTTAGAGATTTCGAAAAAATGACACTGTTAAGCATCCGACGAATCCATGGATGGCTAATATATAATTCGTCCTTAAAGTAACAAAAATCATCCCTCTGCGACCTCTCAGAGACCTCGAAAAAAAATATAGTCTCAAGCATCCCATGAATCCATGGATAGCTACATAATTCGTTCTTGAAGTAACAAAAATCATCCCCCTGCGACTTCTCAGAAATTTCGAAAGAAAAAACAGTGTTAAACATTCGACGAATCTATGAATGGCAATATAATTCGTCCTTAAAGTAACAAAAATCATTCCTCTGCGACTTCTCAGAGACCTCGAAAAAAAAGATAGTCTCAAGCATCCCATGAATCCATGGATAGCTACATAATTCGTTCTTGAAGTAACAAAAATCATCCCCCTGCGACTTCTCAGAAATTTCGAAAAGAAAAAACAGTGTTAAACATTCGACGAATCCATGAATGGCAATATAATTCGTCCTTAAAGTAACAAAAATCATTCCTCTGCGACTTCTCAGAGACCTCGAAAAAAAAAAAAAATAGTCTCAAGCATCCCATGAATCCATGGTTGGACATATATACATCGCGAGGGTAAGATTGGGTTCTTCGAAAACGTCGCGTTCCTAAATCGTCTTCCTCCCCGTATCAGGGCGTTCCGGGCAGGGGAGCAGCTATCAGCTGATCGATGAGGGCGGTAGGGGAGGAGAGACAGATCTTAGCCAACCTCGAAGCCATTACTCCCAAGTAGTCCCTTGGGCCGTTGCTAATTCGCTAATCGAGCACCGCACTGATTAGCTCGCGTGGTCGAGCTTGACCAGGCAAATAAATCGAAACTTGCGAGTCCTTCCGTGGTCCCCTTCGATCCTACTCACCCCATCTGTCGCTCGTTCTTTTTCTCCGTCTTGTCTCGACGAGGAACGGAAACGGATCGACGCTCGTTATCCGAGGATCGCGTTAAATATTGGAGGGCGAGACTAGCTGCTATCGATTCGACTTTGGGTACGAATAATTCTCGAGAGTAGGCTCTGGATGTCATGCTTGTAATTTTGTGAAAGACAGGATGAGTAAAGCAGTTGAAAGACGCTAGAAAAATTGGAATTTAGAAATTATAATTAAAACGCTTGTGATAAAAAGAGTTTAATTTTATGTTGTGAGTGTCGTCAGAGGGTTGATCGAGTGACAATAATTTTTTCGATCAAGTTTGACTCTCAAGTCTCGTATCTTTTTATTAATGAGTGATATATAGTAAATTAAAAAGTACTGGACGTGACTCTCGAGCTAAACACACCGAAATTCGCTTCACCCTGGGCGATTTTAAATCAGGAGGGAATTTGATATTCCATCCGCGCGTCTATTCACCGAATTCGTCGCTATTTCGTCGATATATCTTGCAAAAAGTAGCTGGATCGAGTCGAGGGTACTAACGACGTGATCATTCGTCGGTTTCCAAAGCCCGCGGATCCCGTTCAGCCTATCCTCCGACGTGCCGTCGACGGAACCCACCCCCTGGAGGAGGTGGAGTATCAATTTCTTTTTCCACCGGCCGCAAAATGGCCGTGTGCTCGCGCATCGAGAGCGAGAGCGTACCCTCTCGACGGAGTCCAGGTGGGTTGGGGCTGGTAGCGAGGAAAAAAGAGAAGAAAAAACTGTCTCGCACAGGCAGCAAACGAGAGGACCCCTGGCGAACGTGACGAACGGCCGTGAATTTCGATCGACCCCCCCGGAAGCTCCTTGAAAAGCTGCTGATAATTTCATTTTTCACTCGAGCGCTGACTCGACTGCCTGTAATCGTGATTCGAGCTTAAAACGAGCTTTATAACCGACGATATTAGATATTAGCGTTATATTAGTTCAGTTTTGCGAGAGACCAACAGCTGTTGCTAATAGCTTTACTATCGAGTGTCTCGATTACTCGACACGTATAAATTTTTGTTATTTATCGAATAATAATACGGTTGTTACGAATTATTTTGCAATTTCGTGAAGATAAATTTCTTTTGGCAATCTGGAAGAGAAAGCAATCGCTTCTGATTTGTGCTCGTTGGCACAAGGCTGAGAATTTTTATGTTGATGCAATAATCCTTTGCACTCTTTTGTCGAATGTGACTCGACTGCTTATAATCGTGATTCGAGCTTAAAACGAGCTTTATAACCGACGATATTAGATATTAGCGTTATATTAGTTCAGTTTTGCGAGAGACCAACAGCTGTTGCTAATAGCTTTACTATCGAGTGTCTCGATTACTCGACACGTATAAATTTTTGTTATTTATCGAATAATAATACATTCGTCACGAATTATTTTGCAATTTCGTAACGATAAATTTCTTTTGGCAATCCAGAAGAGAAAGCAATCGCTTCTGGTTTGTGCTCGTTGGCACAAGGCTGAGAATTTTTATGTTGATGCAATAACCCTTTGCACTCTTTTGTCGACTGTGACTCGACATTAGTAAATAGAAAAAAAGAAATTTAAGATCCATAAATATAAATTATAACGAAGTTTTAGAGTTATATTTGATATAATTAGTAAGCATAGCTGTTTACAAGTAGCAGTTGAAAAACTGTTCTTCAAAATGAATTTCAAATAAAATGCTTAGAACAGTAAGAAGTTGGTAACGAAATTAAAAAATAATCCGGAGTGCAAAGGGATAAGACTCTACGTACTTCATTCCTTTTGCCACAATTTAACGACCTAACATCTCTGCAATTACTCTGCAATCTCTGCATCTCTACAAGAACTCTGTAAAAATTATTACTGCAATCGTATTCGCGTCGTTCTACACTCGCATCCTTCCTCAGGATCCTTAATTCGTCTCGTCAAACCGTACGAAAGATCCTTGCGATAATAAAACTCCACGTATTTCATTTCTTTTGCCACAATTTAGCATGCAACATTGTCTTCTAAACTCTGACAAAATTGCCACTGTAATCGTATTCGCGTCGTCCTACACTCGCATCCTTCCTCAGGATCCTTAACTCGTATGAAAGATCCTCGTGATAATAAAATTCTACATACTTCATTTCTTTTGCCACAATTTAACATGCAACATTGTCTTCTAAACTCTGCACAAAATTGCTACTGTAATCGTATTCGCATCGTCCTAATCTCGCATCACTCCTGAAGATCCTTAATTCGTCCCGTCAAACTCTTTATAAAACTCTACATACTTAATTTCTTTTGCCACAATTTAATAACGCAACATCGTTTTCTAAACTCTGCAAAAATTGCTAGTGTAATCGTATTTGCGTTGTCCTACTTTCGCATCCTTTCTCAGGATCCTTGTCTGGTTTCGTCAAACCGTACAAAAGATCCTTGCAATAATAAAACTCTACTTACTTCATTTCTTTTGCCATAATTTAATGACGCAACATTGCCTTTTAATCTCTGCAAAAATTGATATTGCAATCGTATTCGCGTCGTCCTAATCTCGCATCACTCCTGAAGATCCTTAATTCGTACCGTCAAACTCTTAATAAAACTCTACATACTTGATTTCTTTTGCCACAATTTAATAACGCAACATCGTTCTCTAAACTCTGCAAAAATTGCTACTGCAATCGTATTCACGTTGTCCTAATCTTGCATCACTCCTGAGGATCCTTAACTCGTCTCGTCAATTCGTACGAAAGATCCTCGCGAGAATGAAATTCTACATACCTCATTTCTTTTGCCACAATTTAACAACGCAACATCGTCTTCTAAACTCTGTAAAAATTGCTACTGCAATCATACTCGCATCGTTCTACACTTGCATCCTTCCTCAGGATCATTAATTGGTCTCGTCAAACTCTATACAAAACTCTACATACTTAATTTCTTTTGCCACAATTTAACAACGCAACATCGTTTTCTAAATTCCGCAAAAATCGCTACTGTAATCATATTTACATCGTCCTAATCTTGCATCCTTCCTCAGGATCCTTAATTCGTCTCATCCAACCGTACCAAATATCCTCGCGATAATAAAACTCTTCGTACTTCATTTCCTTTGCCACAATTTAGCGTGCAACATTGTCTTCTAAACTCAGCAAAAATCGCTACTGTAATCATATTTACATCGTCCTAATCTTGCATCCTTCCTCAGGATCCTTAATTCGTTTCATCCAACCGTACCAAATGTCCTCGCGATCATAAAACTCTACGTACTTCATTTCCTTTGCCACAATTTAGCATGCAACATTGTCTTCTAAACTCTGTAAAAATTGCTACTGCAATCGATGTATTCGCATCGTCCTAACCTTGCATCCTTCCTCAGGATCCTTAATTCGTTTCATCCAACCGTACCAAATATCCTCGCGATAATAAAACTCTTCGTACTTCATTTCCTTTGCCACAATTTAGCATGCAACATTGTCTTCTAAACTCTGTAAAAATTGCCACTGCAATCGTATTCGCATCGTCCTAACCTTGCATCCTTCCTCAGGATCCTTGTCTCGTCTCGTCAACTCGTACGGAAGATTCTGGCGATCATTTTCACGGTGCTAGTCATTGGAGAACCGATTAGAGCGAATCACACCGCGCATTGTGCTGAAACACACGTCTCAAAGGATCAGAAAGGTCCTCCCTGAAACTCTAGACCGATACAAGCATCGAATCCCTTACACCTGAACCAGTCGCATCCACTTCGAGGATTGCCCAGCCGCAAGCCAAAGTTTTCCCATTTAGCAGAGCCAGCAGGTCACCCAGACGCCTCTTGGCCATCGGGTCAACGTAATCGCGGTCGAGTTTCGCGGTCAACCGTGAACCAGGCAATCTCGTTAGAAATGCGACGACTTTCTGCGACGATAACATCTCCTCGTGACGGTTTGCCTCGCGAGGAAGGCGGAAAGTGTACAAAAGAAATCTCTTTCTTATTGTTCCCTTGTTCAGGTGTACATATTCCAGCGAAGCTCGCCTCGTTAGCTTCGTTTGTGGCTGGTTGACCCTTACAATGGATCACGAAGAATCGTTAAACCATAGAGCTCCACAATTTTGCTAATATTAATTTTCATTTTCTTCTCTTTTAGTGATTTCACTATGAATTTAAAATCGAACTCGTTTCTTGATAATTTAGAATCTAATTTATCTTCACTGAAGCTAATTTTACTATTGAGATTTATTTTTTTAGGGCTTCTGAACTTAATGTTAGTCTTTTGAGCGCGAAGGGTTGAAAATGCTGATTCCAATGCGACATATTTTCTTTCTCACTCATTTCACCACGAATACGAAATCGAACGCGTTTCTTGATAATTCAGAATCTAATTTATCTTCACTGGAGCTAATTTTACTATTGAGATTTATTTTTTTAGGGCTTCTGAACTTAAAGCTAGTCTTTTGAGCGCGAAGGGTTGTAAATGCTGATTCCAATGCGACATATTTTCTTTCTCACTCATTTCACCACGAATACGAAATCGAACGCGTTTCTTGATAATTCAGAATCTAATTTATCTTCACTGAAGCTAATTTTACTATTGAGGTTTATTTTTTTGGGGCTTCAGAACTTAAAGTTAGTCTTTTGAGCGCGAAGGGTAAAAAATGCTGATTCCAATGCGACAAATTTTCTCTTTCACTCATTTCACCACGAATACAAAATCGAACTCGACTCTTAATAATTCAGAATCAAATTTCTCTTCACTGAAGCTAATTTCTATTTCTTTAGGGCTTCAGAACTTAAAGTTAGTCTCTCGAACGCGAAGGGTAAAAAATGCTGATTCCAATGCGACAAATTTTCTCTTTCACTCATTTCACCACGAATACAAAATCGAACTCGTCTCTCAATAACTCAAAATCAAATTTATCTCCACTGAAGCTAATTTCTATTTCTTTAGAGCTTCAGAACTTAAGGTTAGTCTTTTGAGCGCGAAGGGTTAAAAATGCTGATTCCAATGCGACAAATTTTCTCTTTTATTCGTTTGACCACGAATACAAAATCGAACTCGACTCTTAATAATTTAGAATCAAATTTCTCTTCACTGAAGCTAATTTCTATTTCTTTAGGGCTTCAGAACTTAAAGTTAATCTCTCGAACGCGAGGGGTTGAAAATTCTGATTCGAATGCGACAAAGACTGGAAAAACTTAGAAATACGAACGCATTTCGATCAATTTCAAAACCATTCCCTTATCTTCCGTCGTGCGTTCGCGTGGCAGGAAGTGCCTTAACGTCTCGCAAATTTACCCTCGCCAGGGCAATAAAGCCGTCGACGCGGAGGAAATACGAAACAGCGAACTGTTGGATTTTTCAAGCGTCGATTAAGTCACGTATCGACCGTGCCAGCTGCGAAATTCATTCGTACGATTGTCTCGACTTGTCTGACTTGTACAGTCGAAGCCACGAGCGATTCTACACCGACTGTTAGAAGTCGTTCGACTCGCAAGTCGCTTGGGGAAGCTCGCGTGTCGATTAGCGCGAGACGTCGGCTAGATTTAAAATGGAAATTACCATCGACAGGTATTTCTGCGGGAATTTCGAGTATGGGGGCGGCGAGGGTGCTCGCGCTGGCTGTTTCGCCATGAATATTTAGTGTGTTAGGCGTATCGGGTAAAATGGGAATTTCATTCATTCGAGTACGTAGTACCGCGGAGCCCTCGATGGTGTTCCAAGGATTCAGCATTCGTGTTCCTGGAATTCTCTGAAAAAGGCTTGGACTTTTCAGTTTCCTCAAATCTTCCTCGTCGAATACTTACAAAATTCTTGAAACGTCTCAAAATTTATCAAACTCTTAGAATTTCCATATTTTAAAAGTCGAAAGATGAAGGATATACAATTTGTAAAAGTAGCTTCTAGGTGTTCCTGGATTTCTCTTTTAAAAAGGCTTGGACTTTTCAGTTCGCTCAAATCTTCCTCCTCGAATAATATCAAAATTCTTGAAACAACTCTCGAAAAATGACGCGTCTCAAAATTTACCAAACTCTTAGAATTTCCATATTTTAAAAGTCGAAAGATGAAGGATATACAATTTGTAAAAGTAGCTTCGAGGTGTTCCTGGAATTCTCTGAAAAAGGCTTGGACTTTTCAGTTCGCTCAAATCTTCCTTCACGAATGCTTTCAAAATTCTTGAAACACCACTCAAAAAATCACACGTCTCAAAATTGACCAAACTCTTACAATTTCCATATTTCAAAAGCCAAAAGATGAAGGATATAATATTTGTAAACGGGGTTCTCGATTTTTGGAAAGTGTTGCAAAAAAAGTAGCTTCCTCCTCGATGCCACGAAATCTTCCTCCTCAAATGCTTTCAAAATTCTTGAAACAGCACTCGAAAAATGACACGTCTCAAAATTGACCAAATGTTTAAAATTTGTAAACGTGGTTCTCGACGTTTGGAAAGTGTTGCAAAAGGCTTGGACTTTTCAGTTCGCTCAAATCTTCCTCCTCGAATACTTAAAAAATTCTTGAAACAGCACTCGAAAAATGACACGTCTGAAAATTGACCAAATGTTTAAAATTCGTAAACGTGGTTCTCGACGTTTGGAAAGTGTTGCAAAAGGCTTGGACTTTTCAGTTCGCTCAAATCTTCCTCCTCGAAAACATTAAAAATTCTTGAAACAGCACTCAAAAAATCACACGTCTCAAGATTGACCAAACTCTTACAATTTCCATATTTCAAAAGCCAAAAGATGAAGGATATAATATTTGTAAACGTGATTCTCGACGTTTGGAAAGTGTTGCAAAAGGCATGGACTTTTCAGTTCGCTCAAATCTTCCTCCTCGAATGCATTAAAAAATCACACGTCTCAAGATTGACCAAACTCTTACAATTTCCATATTTCAAAAGCCAAAAGCTCAAGGATATAAAATTTGCGAACGTAGATCTTAACGTTTGGAAAGCGTTGGAAGAAAGGGTAGCCGAACGAAGGTATGGTTGTTGGTTAATTCTTGTGGACATTCGAGTTGCCTCTAAACAACGCGTCTGAAAATTGATATTGTCTTGGTAAACTGTGGAACGGCGTATCGAAGGTGGAACAGTGGTAAGCAAAGTGGCCATCGCCGTCCGCGGGGATCGTTTAACGCAGCCGAATGGAAGTTATTGGCCGAGGAAATTGCTTTCGGTTATGATTTTACGACGCTCGTTTACAGAAGCTCTGCCCCGCGGAGTAATATCGGTTTACAGCCGAGCACCGTTCGCTTCTTACGGCGAGGAACGCGCGCATCAGCCCAGCCGAATCGCGCGGCAAGATCGGATTTACGCTCCCGTTCACGGCTCGCCCGTGGAACACAATTGATTGCTCGTATTCCACCTCCTTCGGATATTGACTTAACACTTAGCGGCTCTATCCAATCGTGAAACGAACCTGTGAATCAATGTATGCTCCGTGAGAAGACGTGCTTTCAACGTTTCACTGGAAAAATCGGTTCGCTCTTGTTACTCGCGTCTTCATTTGTGTCTTGTGATTATTATTTTATTCAATTACACTTTTCATTAATTTATCGAATCTTGACAGTATGATATTTGCGGTTTAAAATCGTTTTTTTCTTTTTTTTTGCTTTGAACGTTTCACTGTAAAAATCGTTTCGATCCTGTTACTCGCTTCTTCATTTGTGTCTTGCAATTATTATTTTATTTAATTACACTTATCGTTAATTTATCGAATCTTGACAATTTGATATTTGCTTCACTCTTAACGGTTTAAAATCGTTTTTGTTTTTTTTTTTTTGCTTTCAACGTTTCACTGTAAAAATCGTTTCAATCTTGTTACTCGCTTCTTCATTTGTGTCTTGTAATTATTATTTTATTTAATTACACTTATCAGTAATTTATCGAATCTTGACAATTTGATATTTGCTTCATTCTTAACGGTTTAAAATCGTTTTTTTTTTTTTGCTTGCAACGTTTCACTGTAAAAATCGTTTCGATCTTGTTACTCGCTTCTTCATTTGTGTCTTGTAATTATTATTTTATTTAATTACACTTATCGTTAATTTATCGAATCTTGACAATTTGATATTTGCTTCACTCTTAACGGTTTAAAATCGTTTTTTTTTTTTGCTTGCAACGTTTCACTGTAAAAATCGTTTCGATCTTGTTACTCGCGTCTTCATTTGTGTCTTGTAATTATTATTTTATTTAATTACACTTAACATTAATTTATCGAATCTTGACAGTATGATATTTGCGGTTTAAAATCGTTTTTTTCTTTTTTTTTTTGCTTTGTACGTTCCACTGTAAAAATTGTTTCGCTCTTGTTACTCATTTCTTCATTCGTATCTTGCAATTATTATTTTATACAATTACACTTCTCATTAATTTATCAAACCTCAACAATATTATATTTTCTTCACTTTTAGTGGTTTAAAATCATTTTTTTATTTTGTTTTTTCGAAAGGCGTGATTTGAACGTTCCACTGTAAAAATCGTTTCGATCTTGTTACTCGCGTCTTCATTTGTGTCTTGTAATTATTATTTTATTCAATTAAACTTCTCATTAATGTATCAAATCTCGACAGCTACATATTCACTTCACTTTCAGCGGTTTAAAATCGCCTTTTTTCGAGACGCAAACATCGCAATAAATAATCCTGACGACAGAGGAGGAAAGCAAGATTTATATAAACTGTACACGAGTTATATAAAGGATTAATTTCTCGATTCTCTATCTGAAACAGTATCGCGTTTAAAGTGTGCACGGTTGAGAAGTAATAAAAAAGGGGTAGCAGTCGAGTTGTCGAGTTGTTTGATCGGTATCAATTTGAGGCGGATTTACGAGGGGACGAGAGGAAAGCTGGTGGATCGAACACGGCAGTGTCCACGGGTCGTTATCTAATTTCCAGCTGGAGGGAAACAGAATCTGTCGCGACAGAAAAAGAATTTAATGGAGACTGAGGGGTTCAACGAGTCGACCAGCTCGTTAGACGGGCAAAAACGAAACGATTCGAGGGGATAACGACGTCGCGGAAGTTTCTCCTGCCGCGAGATATTAAAACGAGCGGTCCCACAACCGTCGATTAGCATAAAATGACGCATCTCTCGAAACAAAAATCAGAAACGTAAAAAGATGAGGCGCGAATGAAAAAACAAAACGTGGTTACATAATCGTCTCGGTATCCCAGCGATTAACATAAATATCTCGCGTCCTCTCCTCTGGTTTCAATCGCGAAAGGTTGCCAATTATAATAATTCATCCTTCTGAAGTTTCGACGAATTTCGCAACGCTGTTGTGCTCCTCGATTCTTCCTCTATAAATTTCAGTTTTGACATTGGAACCAGAAGAAGGAAAAACGAAGAAATTACTTGCGCTAAAACCAGTCGAGATGATCCTTGTTACTATCTTAGAAAATGGAATTTTAAATTATGAAATTATAATTATTATATAATATAATTATGATAATAATAACTACTATAATAATTCCAACAAGTATCAAAAAAAGAGTAACAAAATTTAATATTGATATTAATTTCCATTAAAGTAAACACAAGAAATATAATATAATAATATAGTAATAATAATAAGTGCTATAGAAATAGAAATAAAAATTAGTTTCTTCCTCTTATCATTATTAGAATTTTAAGTTATGAAATTATAATTATTATACGATATAATTATGGTAATAATAACTACTATAATAATACCAACAAGTACCAGAAAAAAAGTAACAAAATTTAATATTGAAATTAATTTCCATTAAACTAAGCATAAAAAATACAATATAATAATATAGTAACAATAATAAGTGCCATAGAAATAGAAATAGAAATTAATTTCTTCTTCTTATTGTTATTATCATTATTAGTATATTGCTCAACTTTTGCAACAGTTCAGAGGCTTTAACCCCCAAGGGACCCCATTACACCTTCAGTTACCTTACGAATCATTTCCAAAAGAAAATGCAACACTAGACAGAAATTTTCGACTAAAATAGTAAAACGAGTCTTTTGAACATACATGGTAGTTCCAGCGTTAAAATTCATAGCACCACTTGAAAATTATGGCTAGAACAGTCTGGCTAAAAGTGAAACGCAGCAGAATCTACTTACAAGTAGGTTCTCCAAGCTTTGGGTTCACCAATTCTGGTTCCACTGCCCTCATCCAATTCAAAATGGACGCATCTACTGTCGCATCGACTATTGCCCTATCTGCTTGCCATTCAACGATCACTGGCCACGCTTTTGTGCATCTGACCAATGGAAACTGAAATCACTGCTCGCATACTCTGTCTCTTCGATTCGAGGCGTCTTGCTCGATACTGTACACCGCATAGACGGTGGTTGATGAACGATCAGCGATAATTGACGCCATTAAATAGAATCACATCCTGCTGGGCGATCGTGTGGGTCTATGCTCGCGTTAGTTTCGCCATGGAGATCGCCTACAGCTTCAGAGATAGATTCCAACAATGTCGTTGATCATTTCTCGAGATTCTTTCGAACGTCATTCGACCCTGGGTTTTCGATCGAATTTGCATGATCTTATTACCTCGAGAATAGTTTTGATTCGCGTGTGAAAATAGCATTCGTATTCAGTGAGCTAAGACTTTATATCGAAAGTGTCTCGATTTTCTGAGTGTATCTCTCGAATCTGATCTCGTATCGTTATTCGAACGCGATTGCTGCGAAGACGTGGCAATTCGTCGAGGATCACGATTTATGTAGTCGATTGTTTAATGTTTCTCGATATTCAAAAATCTGTGCTTTTTATCGCGTAACTGGCAAGTTTTATCGACTTGGAGGACCACTTAATTTTTCTCGCGTCCAGCAATTATTCACCGTTGGTAGGGAGGGAAATATCGATGCAAATTTCCCTTAATTGCTTAGAACTAGCGCGCAGCAACAAACTTGGGGAAGTTGCTGGCGGTGCTTGCGCTCCCGCGAGTGGCTACAACAATCGCAAATTAGTTTAGTTACGTTAAGGAAGACTGAAACGATTGCCTTTGATATATTCGCTGGACGAACAAGTAACCAGACGTAATATGTCGTCTGTGTTCAATTTCGTATTCGTTTACTGTTTCATTTTCTCTGATCTCTGACTGTAACGCTATTTTGAAACTTGTAATATGATCTCGTATATTATATACTTGCCTTAGTTTGGTATAAAAAAAGTGATTATTAGCTGGAAAAATGTAGTTCATGCGTCATCGTTAACCCTTTTATTGTGATAGGCGTATATACACGTTCTCCACGTTTTTTTCTTATCAATTATTACTCAAGAATTGTACAAGTTAAGAAAAACAAAAATAGCTTAGAATACACCACTTAAAATAGATTTTAATTTACTTGTAATTATACATTTTTTGAAGCTCTAAGAATAGCATCCAATTTTGGAATATTGTTTTTAGTTGTATATAGATGCCCTCCACATTTTTCTTTCATCAATTATTATTCAAGAAGTGTACAAGTTAAGCAAAAAAAAAAAAAAAGTAGCTTAGAACACGCTACTTAAAATAGATTTTAATTTACCTGCAATTATTCATTTTTTTAATCTCTAAGAATAGCATCCAATCTTGGAGTACCGTTTTTAGATGTATATACACGCCCTCCACATTTTTCTTTTATCAATTATTATTCAAGAAGTGTACAAGTTAAGCAAAAAAAAAAAAAGTAGCTTAGAACACACTACTTAAAATAGATTTTAATTTACTTGCATTTATTCACTTTTTTAAAGCTCTAAGAATAGCATCCAATCTTGGAGTACCGTTTTTAGATGTATATACACGCCCTCCACATTTTTCTTTCATCAATTATTATTCAAGAAGTGTACAAGTTAAGCAAAAAAAAAAAAGTAGCTTAGAACACACTACTTAAAATAGATTTTAATTTACTTGTAATTATTCATTTTTTGAAGCTCTAAGAATAGTATCCAATCTTGGAGTACCGTTTTTAGATGTATGTACACGCCTTCTACATTTTTCTTTCACTAATTATTATTCAAGAATTACAGAAGTTAAGAGAAACAAAAATAGCTTAAAACACACTACTTAAAATAGATTTTAATTTACTTGCAATTATTTATTTTTTGAAGCTCTAAGAACAGTATCCACCCCTATCGCATAGAGCGTTCTTAAATCTACATGATTGGTCCCACAGTGTCCTCCGTTGACCGAAACAGCGTCGTTGAATACAGTTAACCTTCGTCTCTCTGCACATCGCCTCGGTTCACTCTAAATTCCGTCGTGTAATCCTTAAATCCTCCCCCTATAACGACTGCGACGAAACGAGGGAAAAACAAAGTCGATAAAGGGGCAAGAAAATCCGTGAGCTGCGGATAGTTTACTGTCTCGTTCGAGGAAAAGGAAACGAGTGATAAACGAAGAGGAATTAAATTTCAGCTACCCCCAGGAGAGCAGCTGTTCCGCACGGAGGGCGCTCTTAAGGAACGAGAGGGTGGTTAATGGAGTCAGAAAGAGAAAAGGAAAGGAAGCTGGGGAATGCAGTGGCGGGGGTTAACTCTATATACGAAGCACGGCCAAGTTGGTTCGAGCTACTTCGTTACGAGCATCGTCCGAGCCTCGTTACCGGCTTGTACGAGTTAACTTGGGAGCTGCACCGTTGACGTTGCGACGCTCCTCGAGGAGGAGCTTCGTCTGTCTAACCAGATTAATTGTTCTCTAATCCGCGACTGGTAAAAGAAATTAATCAGAGATCCTCTGGTTTCGATGCTGAGGGTATTCTGCGGCCTGCATCGTCTCGTATCGATGCTGAACGAGTGTTATCTCGCTTCGACGCCTTCGCGAAGACGCCTTCCAAGATTCTTCGCGTTCTTCGCGTTCGTTGGAATTTTGCTTCTTTTTTTAAATATTTTTTTTTATTACAGTTTAACCCTTTCGTTGTAGCGAGAGATATTCACATGTCAGTCACTGCTCTAAGGACCAAAATATATTCCAAGATTGGATGCTATTCTTAGAGCTTAAAAAAATGAATAATTGCAAGTAAATTAAAATCTATTTTATGTGGTGTGTTCTAAGCTAATTTCGTTTTGCTTAACCTGTACAACAGAGAGATGAGGGTTAACTGTATTCAACGACGTTGTTTCGTCCAATGGAGGACGCTGTGGGCCCAAAAACGCTCTACACGTTTGTTAGGGGTGGAAATAATAATCGCGACTCAGTTTCTAGAGAAGATCAGTCGCTCAGAAATGAAAATATGGAGCTAAATTATACATGAAATATTTAGTCCATATTTTTCATTTGGAGTCGAGGATTACACGACGAAAGTTAGAGTAAATCCTCAGGGGATGATCCTCAATTACTTGTATTTCTTCTAAGTTATATTTTGGTTACTGTTGGGAACTGCAGTAATTAATAGAACTTTCGACAAGGTTTTGGCATATGTGCTTTATGATGTTTCGTATGTTTTAACTAAATTTTCTATGGATGACGAGATCTTGTAAAAGAAATTTGGTGAGAGAAGCGACTGTCGAAGGTTATCGGTTAATGCAAATTCTGATAAAGTAACCGCCCCAAATTAAGGGTCACTCGCAAGTACCATGACTTACCCTCGGATGACGCATTCGTGGACTCCTCGAGTCCTGATCTTGACCATAGCAAGCAATAAACCCAAAAAGCGCCTCGATTTGATCAATAGCACAACGACACAAAAGATTCAAAGTAAACGACGAAGACCTTCAGTCCTTTGCGCGATAGTCATTTAAAATTTTCGCCAAACGCATATATGAGTTTCTCGACCATAGCCACGCATTTACGTGGAACACATATATGCGTTTCTCAGCTGTATCAACTGTTTTCACCAAACGCATATATGCGTTCTTCGACCAATTTGATGATTTACGCAGAACGCATATATGCGGCTGTAGTCTGCAAAGGGTTAGTAGGTATGTGTAGTAAATTTAATAATAATTAACTCCAACATATTCCAACAAATCAAATTGTTTTTAGGCTATATTTCAACAAATAAAAATGTTTTCAGGCTACATTTCAATAAATCAAATTGTTTTTAGGCTATATTTCAACAAATAAAAATATTTTCAGACTATATCTCAACAAATGAAATTGTTTTTAGGCTACGTTTCAACAAATCAAATTCTTTTTAGGCTACGTTTCAACAAATAAAAATGTTTTTAGGCTACCTTTCAACAAATAAAAATATTTTTGGACTACATTTCAACAAATAAAAATATTTTTAGGCTACACTTCAACAAATAAAATTTAAAGGTGCCTTAACAGAGATCCTCTGCAAGTCCTCCACAGCCTCTTCGCGTATTGGTCTCGTTCCACCGGAAGTGGCTTCCGCAAATCCCTCGCAGACCGTTTCCAGCCATTCCCGTTGCACTTCTCCATCCACGCGACGTACGTGGGAAACAGTCGACCAGCGAGTCGTTGGTGAAAGTGCAACGATTTTCACGCAGACCCAGCGACCCCAAAGAACACGCGCGCAATTTCTACGCGGCCATTGAGCAACCATGTTGCCTTATTATATCACACGCGAGCCGTTCGTACGGCGACGATTTTTACCCGCCCGTTACATCACGCTCGTCTAATAATGCCCAGGATTTCCATAGCGAGTAGGATCGTTTGTTAACTGGAAATCGTGGCTGGCATTCCGCGCGTTCGCGACGGGATTCCTGTTTAACTGCGAAGGAAGCTAGACTTACCTTTCCTTTCCTCCATGTTGCGCGCTATTTACGTCCCTCGATGGACAGTTCGACTTGTCCGCTCGATTTTTAATCACTGCCTCGACGGGTGTTATTAATTTCGCAAGTTTTGCGAGTCTCGCGAGCGATCGAGTGTGTTCCGTCCTCGAAACATATGGTCGAACCAAGTTTATCCTACTGTCGCATATAATTAGTTATTTCTGAAGAGTACCACTTTCTGTTTATTACTGTTTCTGATCAACGTCTTAACTCTTTGGGGCACAGGACTTCAGATCAAAAATAGCCCCATGTTGCACAGGAATTTTGTCGGGTTTTAAATGAAACAAAATTGGTGTATTTTTATTAATAAATGTATAACATCATGTAAAAACATAACAAACTAGTAATAGTTAATTAAATTTGTTTTTATTTGGCGCGGCTCAGATAGTCCCACCGTGCCGTGAAATACATCAAAAAGGTGGGACACTTTAATCCCGCCGTGCCTCAAAGAGTTAACCAGAAGGGATTAAGGCATTGAAAGGTTGCTAGAAAACTTAGTTCACCTCTCAATATTTTTTTTTAATAGCTATTGACGTATTATGAACCAAAAAATCCCAATCATGGGTCTCGTTAGGTCAAATAGCCTCGAATAGGTTACCTTAACGGTTGTGTTCCGTGGTTCTACCCCTTCTGGAAGGTAGCTACCACCACCATCTTGGAATCAAGCAGCTGTACATTTTGTGAAATAAAGGAGTGTCAAATTATACCAAGGCCAACTAAGGCAACTAAATATATCGATTTGGATTTATTGGAAACTCTTCCTTTCCTTGGCACTCATCAACCAGTGTGAAATTCTACCAAGGCCAACTAAGGCAACAAAACATATCGATTTGAATTTATTGAAAACTCTTCCTTTCCTTGGCACTCATCAACCAGTGTGAAATTATACCAAGACCAACTAAGGCAACAAAACATATCGATTTGGATTTATTGAAAGCTCTTCCTTTCCTTGGCACTCATCAACCAGCAGTAGCAGTCAAAATCCTACCATCAAAAAGTCGTGCGAGATATTCTATCCTCGCAAGTAAGCGAGGAGAAATTAAGGACGCAACAGAGTGCTCTTGCGTAATTGACCAATCGTTTCAACGGTCCCAAATATTAGCAAAGCGTCCAGTTTAGCGTCCAGAAAGCTGGTCTTCGAAGATGTTCATTATGGATAATTAACGAGCATGGCCACAGGCGAAATTATCGACTGGTTACTCCTGCGATTAGAATAGTTACGTAAACGAGGGACCAGGATCATTGGTCGGTTATCTAATCGCTGTACCTTCGCAGAGGTCTCCTGGACTCGGATCAAATTTATCGCTCTGACATTCCTGAAACGACGAAGTTGCTCGAACCAGTTGCGAAAGGATCGAGAAAGGTACTGCTCGAGCCAGGTTTCGCGGTTGCGAAGTTTTTTAATCTATGATTCGGGGAACTGCCTACCCCCTTGAATTTAATAAACTTCTACCACGCATTTTTCGCGTACCTCCGTGAGAGAGCTCTCTCTCTCTCTCGACAACTTTCGATTGGATCCCAGGGAAGGTCTTCAAGAATTAGCGGTACGCGTTCTTTTCCCTCGATTTACCTACTTCGATAATTGGCCACCGTGGAGTTTGCTCTCTGGCGATCGCCAAATTCGTCCGCGAGCTGCGTTTAAGGATTTCTAGCTGTTGCTCGAGTCAAGTTGGGTTTGCCATTGTCCACTTCTTTCGTTACCCTCGTTTTCTTCGTGCAATGTTTGATTCGTTTTGTGGTACCTGATTCTGCTTCAGTGCTTCGAGAATTAATAAGGGTTTTGGGGTAATTAAGGACCAATGTTTCGTGAAAATAATAATATAAACTTGATTGTAAGTTCTTAAAGTGGGTGTGATAGGATGAAGACTGATGAAATATGAGAATCTAGGGCTGTTTAAATGTTTGAGTGAATTAAAGTCTGAGTTGTGATTGTAGAAGAGGGTTGAAAAGAGAATTTAGAGATGAGGGGTTCAATATAAATAAAAGAAGCGAAATTATGATGACTAATGACTAATAACGACAAACTAAGATCACTTAAACTAATATTGGTAATTATGACAATTCGAAGTCGTTCAACCGAACTGTTTGAGCACGCATTGCGACGAGGCTTATTTTCGGTTGATAAGCCAACGAAGGGTGTAAATCTTCGTGTCGAACCTTTGCGTCATCGTTGCAACATAGTACGTAGATACAACTGGAATTGACATGATTTCTTAACAAACAACAATTGTATTTAACTTAAAATAAATTAAAAAAGGTTGAGTGTTTTTTTGGGTCTTCTGATGTGTCTAAATCAGAATTTCTACTAAGCTCCTGAGCGATGAAGTCAGAATGTTTTATAGTGAATTCGTGTGAAGGAGTGGTCGAGAGTGTAGCAATTAGACGAGACGTTATTGGTGGAAAATTAAAAATGAATTGACAATGATTGAGCGTTTTTCGTTTTCTGATGTGTCTGAATCTGAATTCTATTAAGCTCTTGAGCGATGAAGTCAGAATGTTTTATGGTGAATTCGTGTGGAGGAATGGTCAAGGGTGTGGCAATTAGATGAGACGTTCTTGGTAAAGTTCTTCGTTGGAAAATCTCGTTATTGGTGGAAAATCTGTAAATTTGCTTCTTTTTCGCGAACTGAGAAGACAAGAACGCGCGAAGAATGGAACTAAGGGTTGTAAATCGATGGCGACTGGTAAGAAGAGCAGACAATAAAACAATAAAACGACCAGATATATGGTATATGCAATTTGAAGGAGACTTAATTTTGAATTTGACTACAGAGACTTAATTTTGAAGACAACGAAACAATAAATAACTTTGAGTCACTTAATTTTGAAACTCATGATGACACGACATCCTGTTGCTTTACGAGTTTATCGCTGCTACGTGTCGATTAGGGTTTTGCAGGATTTGTAAAGTTATGAATTTGCTAGCCACATGTTTCTAGTGCCTGAATAACGATAAACGATTTAATTATCATAGCATGAATCCTATATTCGTCGCAAGACAAATTATTTCAAATAATTAGAAATTGACTTGAAAGTTTATCCTAAAACGCAACGAATTGACTCGCAAAATCTTCAAGCAATAATCAACAAAAGAAATTATAAATTTACTAGCCAGGTATTTCATCGAGTGAATCAAAACGAGCCTCTAAATAAAAATAAACAATTTAATTATTCTAGCATAACTCGCACGTCTGTCGCAAGCCACGAACCAAACAAGAGTCACTCAAGCACAGATCTCAAACTCGCAACAGAAACATCCTAGAAACAGTGACTTGCAATAAAAATTCCCTTAACAAGCGACTGGCATTGAAAAGGCTATACGAGAGAGAGAGAGAGAGAGTCGCAGAGTCGCTCGTACACCAATAGATAAGAGCCATTTATAAGGATTGAACGTCTTTATTAAACGTGGTCCGCGCGTGTGTTTATACGGGGCGGTGGTACAAACGCGTTTCATGAATATAAAGGGAGCCGCGTCGAATGGAGAGCCGCAATAGCGATGCTAGGATGGCCAAGATTGATGGTTACGCGCGCTGGTTCTTATTGGGGGATGGAAAAGAGGAAACGGATACGCGCGGCTCGAATCCGTGTCTATCAAGGATAGAGGCTGACGTTTATCGCGCTGGGCGAACACGATAAACCGGATAGAGACCTGATAGAGGGAAAACCTATTCTTCCTATTACGCGACTCCAGCTTTATTGCAAATTAGCTTCGAGACTGAGCTTCCGCCTCGCTGGATGGCGAAACTTCTTGGTTCTGCTTGTTTCTGGGCTTGTCTTTCGACTTCTTTCACCCTGCTTTTCTATATATGGGTTAAATGGGACGTGGTTGACTCTCTATTGACTCGTGTAACTTTTGAGTAACAAATAATATATTGACATTGTACCAAGCAATTTCAATTTGGGGTTGTCTTTCGACTTCTTTCACCCTGCTATTCTATACGTGAGTTAGTTTGGACGTGGTTAACCCTCTATTGACTCGTGTAACTTTTGAGTAACAAATAATATATTGACATTGTACCAAGCAATTTTAATTTGGGGTTGTCTTTCGACTTCCTTCAATCTGCTTTTCTATACGTGAGATAGTTTGGACGTGGTTAACTCTCTATTGATTCGTGTTTTGAGTAACAAATAATATATTGGCATTGTACCAAGCAATTTCAATTTGGGGTTGTCTTTAGACTTCTTTCAGTCTGCTTTTCTATATATGGGTTAAATGGGACGTGGTTGACTCTCTATTGATTCGTGTAACTTTTGAGTAACAAATAATATATTGACATTGTACCAAGCAATTTTAATTTGGGGTTGTCTTTCGACTTCTTTCACCCTGCTATTCTATACGTGAGATAGTTTGGACGTGGTTAACCCTCTATTGGCTCGTGTAACTTTTGAGTAACAAATAATATATTGACATTGTACCAAGCAATTTCAATTTGGGGTTGTCTTTAGACTTCCTTCAATCTGCTTTTCTATACGTGAGATAGTTTGGACGTGGTTAACTCTCTATTGATTCGTGTTTTGAGTAACAAATAATATATTAGCATTGTACCAAGCAATTTCAATTTGGGGTTGTCTTTAGACTTCTTTCAGTCTGCTTTTCTATATATGGGTTAAATGGGACGTGGTTGACTCTCTATTGACTCGTGTAACTTTTGAGTAACAAATAATATATTGACATTGTACCAAGCAATTTCAATTTGGGGTTGTCTTTCGACTTCTTTCACCCTGATATTCTATATGTGGATTAGATGGGACGTGGTTAACTCTCTATTGATTCGTGTAACGTTTGAGTAACAAATAATATATTGACATTATACCAAGCAATTTTAGTTTGGTACACGTCTTATTGTATAATGTCTTGAAAATAACTAATAACAATATTGATGATGGTTGGCAGCTTTAGTAATCGGAGGTATCAAGGTTAATGTATTCCAAACTATCTGTAGATATAAAAAAGTTGCACCCATAGAGGGTTAACTAATCACCACGAAATTAACCTAATCACGTTTGCGTGTGTTGTTTGCTGCTTTGTTGTTGTTTTTTCTTTTTTCTTAGATAGTATGATCTATTTTGATCATTCGTGATTTATCTAAAGCGCCCAAAATTTAAATATACAGCGAGGGTTGTAAAACAGCGCAAATATTTAACTTAAATACTAGTCTTATTCTACTTTTGCAAGCATTAAATCTTAATTCTATTCTTATTATATTCTATCCCCTCGACTACTTAAGCCATGTTCTTAATTCTATTACTATGTACATGTATTTACAATATTTACAATTTTTCTGGATATTTGTTCTCTCGTTTAGGTGTTCTGTATTTGCGTTATTGTTGAGATATTATTCGCAGAGAACCACCAGTATTTAGTATTTTTCTGAGGTGGGTGTGTTTTGTCTGTCTTTGTGATTTGTGTGCAGTATTTTAGTCGTTTTTGCTTTGATGTTGTTTTTCCTGGGTATATGATATATTATTGGGATATTGTCTGTGTTTGTATTTTTGTGAGGACCTAGCAGGCCCTGCCTTAAACGCTGGGATATTTTGAACAGCTCAGAAGTTACATATATGAGAAGGGACAAGTAATTGTGTACTATTGAGGAACTGTAATTAGTGCTGTTCCTCTAGTGACGAGTGTCAGGAGGCAGCCATACTATCATAGAGTGTCGTGTAAAGGTTAAACGTAACTGCAATGATTTATTAGAAAGAAGAGATAAAAATTGTCGTGCATCATGGAATTATTCTGTTAAAGGTCTCGTGGTTTCCTGGTCTCATAATAAATTCATACCAACGGAGTTAAGTAATAAGTTGTGTCACTATTTATAGTCGGTCAGATTTCGTCGATACCCGTGGCTTTGCATTTAACACGCGTTTGCACTTTGCACGGTGGCTCCAGGAATTATTCGAAGGCGAAGAAAAAACGGAGGAAAGAAACGAATCTGAGGACGCAAATCTCTCCAGAAGTGGTGTCGCATTCTAAATCGACCAGTCTCTCGACGCTTTATTCCGGTTTCATCCTTCTTAACGATTGACTCACGATCGCCTGTCAACTGACTCAATGATTCACCGTTTATTGGTAGCCGACACTGATTTACCCATTATCATAATTCGAGTGATCTAATCGCGCCTCCTTGATATTCACCTGACACTAACTATCAACATCGTTCGCGTATTCCACGCTGTGTCACACTTTTTTCATTGCACTTCGTTTTCACCAATTTGCGAACTCTTTAAATCGCTTCGTTTAATCGCAATTTTATCGTCACGATTTATACACCACTGAAATTAATCGCAAGCTATGTTAATTTAAAAATCGAACCTTTTTCTTATCCATCATCATCATTGCCAATAACGATCCATCAATCTCTAAGGTCACTCTCTCCTCGACGTCTTCATCTGGTATCAATCTCATCGATTTCTCGTTGTTTCTCGATCGCAACTCTTAAGTCGCTTCATTTAATTGCAACTTTATAGTCACCATTTATGCACCACTAAAATTAATCGCAAACTGTGTCAATATTTTATTTTTAAATCGAATCTTCTTTTTAGCCATCATCATCGTGGTCAATAACGATCCATCAATCTCCAAGGTCACTCTCTCTTCGACGTCTTCATCTGGTATCAATCTCATCGATCGCTACTTTTAAGTCGCTTCATTTAATCGCAATTTTATCGTCACGATTTATGCACCACTAAAATTAATCGCAAGCTATGTTAATTTAAAAATCGAACCTTCTTCTTATACATCATCATCGTGGTCAATAACGATCCATCAATCTCTAAGGTCACTCTCTCTTCGACGTCTTCATCTGGTATTAATCTCATCGATTGCTCGTTGTTTCTCGATCAAATTCGTATCAATGTCGCGATTAATCCAACGAACATTTGCTCTACGAGTGGATAAGCCATAGAAAGCGAGCGTCGAGGAGGATCCGCCATAATGGTTAACACTTCCTTGGCGATATGTACGCAAATGACGGTTATAGCCGTCGTGCATATTTTAATCAATAAAAAAAGAACAGAGTTAGCACGAAGTGTACTAACACGTACGCTTGTTAAATTATTGAGTAACGCATCTAGAAAAAAAAGTGATAGCATGCCAGACAGCGTATTAGTTGTTTTTTTCGCTTTGGAACAGTTGAGTATCTTGAGACAAATGACTGCTATAGCAGTCGTAGCAAAAGTTTAGTCGATTTCAGTTGACGCAGTCGAAAGATGAATCTGTGAAGACGAATTAACATTTATTCTGTAACTAGTTTTTCATGAATTAAGTAAATACAATGAATTAGTAAAGCAAATGCCTTATAATTGTCACGACGATTATAGCAGTCATTTGCTTCGAAAACAGAAAAAAATGACGATTATAAAAAAAAGAACAGAGTTAGTACGAAGTGTAATTAATTATATTATACTAACATACACTTGTTAATTATTGAGTAACAGATCTAGAAAAAAGTGATAGCATGCTAGACAGCATATTAGTTGTATTTTTTTGAGCAAATGACGATTATAGCCGTCGAAAGTTTTTTGGAAAAAACTGTGGTCAAACGTGACAATTTTCACTTCAAAACATACAACTTGCTACCAGATTTCATCTGGCAGATACATAAACAATCGAAAAAAAGAAAAGTGTTTCCGAGGGCGATCGTGAAGCCAAAAGTGTGCGTCAAAGCGTTAACTTTCGATGGATCGCTGGACCGTCGCTGGTCCCTCAGTTGATCGAGGATCATTGCGCAACGCGATCATTGTAGTTTCCTCAGGTGCGATGACGCAAGCGTATAAATAGCCGGAGAGTCCACGGCGGAGTTCGCCGGGCAGAAGTGAAAAATTTCGTCATCGCCCCGCGCGCGATTAATCGATGCTAAGTCCGCGAGCCTAAACCAACGTCTTGCGTCATTCGAGCGTTGTGTGCGCCTTCGCTGTTTTTTTCTTAACGAGCCAACTTCGTTCAGAGGAATCCTTTTCGTTGTTTGTTCGCAGCAATCAATTGGTTCGCGCGATTTTTAGACACGAAATTACGAAAAATTAAATATTCAAACTTCTTTCGTGTACGTATTATTGGAATAAATGCAATTAATTTAATTGTTAATTGGTCTATTGTAAGACAGAGTTGGTGGCAAAATTTTTACTGGGTTTGTGTAAGAAAGTGTGGAAAATGGAAATAATCAGATAATTCAATGTCTAATGGGGTGAGTTTATTAATGTCCAATGCGAAGGATCATACAAGAATGATTTCTTAGGCTAGAGGACACCCTTAATATCATGACCCATCCAAATGTTTAGTCAAAGCTCCACAGAAACGCACATAGCTCTCGTTAACCATTTGTACACCCTTTTATCCTATATTTCTTACACTTGAGCATAAATAGCGACACCATATACTTAATTAATCGCCATATCGCGCCAAAGACTACGTTTTAATTTTGCAGACTACATTTTACTCTAATATTTCTAAGCAAAGCTTCAAAGAAATGCACATGGCCCTCATTAACCACTTGTACACCCTTTTACCCCATATTTCCTACATTTGACCATAAACAACGACACCATATACTTAGTTAATTACCATATCACACCAAAGACCATATCATAATATCGCAAACTACATTTTACTCTCACAATTTACACCTGGACGCACAGAGCATCCAAAATTCGCCTCCAATGCTTCCATCCGCTTGCCACGTACGATTCTCGTCAGAAAAGCTTCAGAGAAATGCACATGGCCCTCGTTGACCACTCATGAACTCTTTTACTCCATATTCCTTACATTTGAGCACAAATAACGGCACCTTATACTTAGTTAATCGCCATGTCGTACCAAATACCATATTTTTATTTTACGAATTATATTTTACTGTTAAAATTTATACCTGGACGCACAGAGCGTCCAAAACTCGCCTCCAATGCTTCCATCCGCTTGCCACGTACGATTCTCGTCAGAGAAGCTTCAGAGAAATGCACATGGCCCTCATTAACCCTTCTTACACCCTGTTACCCCATATTTCTTACATTTGAACATAAATGACAGCACCATATACTTAATTAATCGCCATATCACGCCAATGACCATATTTCAATTTTACAAATTATATTTTACTGTTAAAATTTATACCTGGACGCACAGAGCGTCCAAAATTCGCTTCCAATGCTTCCATTCGCTCGCCACGTACGATTCTCGTTAGAAAAGCTTCAGAGAAATGCACATGGCCCTCATTGACCACTCTTACACCCTTTTACCCCATATTTCTTACATTTGAGCATAAACAACGATACCATATACTTAATTAATCGCCATATCACGCCAATGACCATATTTCAATTTTACAAACTATATTTTACTGTTAAAATTTATACCTGGACGCACAGAGCGTCCAAAACTCGCTTCCAATGATTCCATCCGCTCGCCACGTACGATTCTCGTCAGATCCAGCCCCGAAACGGAGGCACGGAAGGCTCTCGCAGAACGATGGACACGGTCGAGGGGATATCCGGCTAAATGGCCGAGCTGAGGGTCGAATATCTCGCACGAGGCGAGGCCAGACGTTGAAAGACAGTGACCCTGGTGCGATCCCGCGGAAAGGTCCTGCGTTATCCTCGCGCGGATCGATCCAGCAAGAAGAGGGGCCATCGAGGTTGCCCTCGTGTGCCACAGCCCGCCGTTTTCGCCCTCTTGACTGCCGCCACTGTTCTCCTCGCCCTCTCCTTCGACCACCATCGACGAGGGCTGATTCTCGTGCGCCAGACGCTCGTAAAGTTCGCGTCTCCGCGTGGAAACCAGCCGAAGGGTGGAAGAATCCAGCGAGAGGGAGAGAAACGGAGAAAGAGGCCACGATTTATTAGTCTACGGGCCACCCTCGTCGCGCGAGGATATCGTATTTCAGTTTTCGTGGCCCGCGCGAGGGTAATCCTGCAGGGTCTCCTTTCATGCTCGCTCCCTGCGAGTTTTTTTTCCTTAGCGTCGTTCCTCTTTCTTAGCTCGTGACGAATCGCGCGAGGGTGAGTCTCGTCGCTGGAGGAATAGAAATTCAGGGGTTTGGAAGGGATGATGCGATGATGCATCAATGATCATTAGCTAGCGATCAATTTCTTTTTTGTCGCATCTTTGAATTTTTAGATAATAAACTATCGCTTTTGCTTGTATTTTAGTATCGTATCGAATGGTTTCAAGTGATGAGAATTAATCTGACGATGACAGATGAGTCTAGAGAGAAGACGTATCGATTTGAGGATGATGCGATGCTCCATCAATGATCATTTGCAAGCGATCAATTTTTTTTTTTTATCGTATCTTTGGATTTTTAGATAATAAACTATCGCTTTTGTTTGCACTTTAGTATCGTATTAAATAGTTTCAAGTGATGAGCATCAATCTATTGATGATAGATGAGTTTAGAGTGAAGACGTATCGATTTGAAAAAAATGAATAGCCTTAAGAAAAAATGCGTCAGAGTGAAAATGAAAAGTTAGCAAAGAGACCTCGACGTATCAAATAGTGTCAAGTGATGAGCCTCAATTTGTCGATGACAGATGAGTTTAGAGTGAAGACGTATCGATTTGAAAAAAAAAGAGGAGCATTAAAAAAAAATGCTTCAGAGTGAAAATGAAAAGTTATCGAGTAAGAGACCTCACAAGCTAACCCAATTCGCTAAATAGAAATGAAACAGCAAGAGAAAGTTTCAATAGTCAATTCTATTCCCAACTTCGATCACAAGAAAACACGTTCAACAGAACTCAAGCTCGAAGAAAGGAACAAACAAGCCCATGATCCTAACGAGGACCACGCGACGAATTCCATCGTACGATGAAAACAATCCAAATAACAGTGTCCTTGGGAAGGACGAACGAAAAGGGAGAGGAATTCTCAGTCACGTCCTCGATTTCCTCGTGGGTCGACGATCACCCTTGGAAACCCTCCTGACTCGATACACGCGGTTTGAACGTGTCCTTCAACCCAGACGCTCGCAAAACCACCCCCATCGGAAAATCGACCACCTCCGCGACTCTTCCCTCCTCCATCGCCATCCTCTCGCTTCGTTTCAGGATTCGAGCCAGCAGTGGCCTTCGCGAGCGCGTTCGACGGCTCCAGACAGTGCTGCGAGCAACAGGCCCCCTTATCGACCCTGTTTTCCACGCGTTCCACCCCCGTTTCCCTGCCAGCAACCCCTCAGCTGTTCCATGCCGCTTTGTACCCCGCCACGGATATCTGGGAGCGACTGGCGAGCTTCGTTTTGCTCCTCGAGGACGCGTGGCCCTCGCCATGGACGTTTGGGAAGGGATGACCCAGGATGGAGAAGCTCGACTGTCAGCTAATGGCGCCGGATACGTTTTGATACGACGCGAGGGTGGTTGTTTGTCACCAATTTAGGTTTTACAGGGTAGATAGCTGAGCCTGGAACCATTTGTCCAGGAAAATAAGTTTTTAGGGAAGTAGATTGATAGTTGATGTATTTTTGGTGGGTATTTTTGTAAAACTGTAATTGACCAATTTAGGTTTTACAGGATAGATAGCTGAGCCTGGAACCATTTGTCGAGGAAAATAAGTTTTTAGGAAAGTAGATTGATAGTTGATGTATTTTTGGTGGGTATTTTTGTAAAACTGTAATTGACCAATTTAGGTTTTACAGGATAGATAGCTGAGCCTGGAACCATTTGTCCAGGAAAATAAGTTTTTAGGAAAGTAGATTGATAGTTGATGTATTTTTGGTGGGTATTTTTGTAAAACTGTAATTGACCAATTTAGGTTTTACAGGATAGATAGCTAAGCATGGAACCATTTGTCCAGGAAAATAAGTTTTTAGGGAAGTAGGTTGATGATTGAAGTATTTTTGCAAAACTGTAATTGACGATGGTTTCTGGAAGAACAGATTGTGCGATAAAGTGTAGGAGCGTTCCTGTTTTTTATTAGATATTTTAGGTTTCAAATTAAATGTAATTAAATGATAATTTTATTTATGTTCGTAATATTATAAATTGATTTTGTAGACGACTGAGGTGGTACAAATTTTGATATAATTTCCCACGTTCCCAGCATTAATTTCCCACCAAAATACTAAAATCGGGCATCAGGAATAGGGACGTTGAATCGAGAAACTTCGAGGGGGTAGAATTAGCGATCTCGAATTTAGCTCCGACGGTATTCACGAATAATGTTAATTATCCCAGTCTGTCGGAATATCCGCTAAGTAATATGCAGAATATTTGCCAAAAGTTTGAGCGAAACTCGATAGAGTAAAAAAATTAATTAGAAACTAAAGTTCCGCCCCAAAAACGTAACCATTGTACGAAACTCAGTTAACATTATTTAATTCGTGGGATTATTTGGTAACATCGATCCTCCGTTTAACTGAACCACATTTTCTCTGAAACTTCCACGGTTATTTCAGCTCGTGGCGCTTATATCCCCGTCACAGAACCAGTGGCCATTTTTTTCCACCCTCGCAGCCGGAATTTCGAAGCTGTTCGCTGCTAATACCTGCTGGTCAGTTTCTTTCGAAATTCTCTCTTTTTCCCGCGGTTCGTTTCTCCTCTGCAGAAGAGCTGCTGTTGTTCCGCAGGAATATAATGAAGGAATACTATAAATAACTAATAGCGATTTATTTTTTTTATAATGTTCTTTATTTCTACGAACTGAAAGTGACCTTTTCCTCGCACTCTTTCTAGAGAACTGAGCTAAAGCTAATACTTTGTTGATTGGGGATTTTATACAGAAACTATGTCATGTCACTGGTTATTATTTTCTAATTGAATATCGAAGTAAAACGTTCTAAATAAACTCTAATCAATTTTATTTATACTGAATGAAGTAAAATTAAACTTACACAAAATTGTGTTAAAAACCTGAATACCAAGAAAAGTGATTCTTTTGTTATAAAGCGGACACGACTAAACACGATACGCCAAGCTTTTGCAATATTCTATATCGCTGTGAGTGTAAAAAATTGAAATAGATAATGCAAGTGCAAGGACGAGTTAATTCGTCACCAGTCAGCAACGTTTGGGTATGAAAAGACGAATGAACTCGTCATCAGTCAGCAAAGTGTTAAAACATATAGCATCAGTTACTAATCATGTTTGCGCACGAGGCTCTATCGTCTTTTCTACGAACAAACTTTAGAAATATATATTCGTAAAGAAATGCCATCTTTTCTCATTCGAGGACAAAAAATTAATTTTTGTACAGGTAATCCTCCTATAACACGATAATTAGGTTCCTAGAAAATGCAAAAAGGGGGGTTTCGTTCCAAAAACTTATTAAAAACAGTAAATAGTTTTTTTTTAATTCTACATAAACAACTTAACTTTTATTAAAAATATAAATATATGTATAACAGAAAGCAGGAAGAAGAAAAGATATTATTTTAATCTAACGTAACTCTAATTTAATGAATTTCTTCGTCGTCACTGCTCAGTATAATCTCAATCGAGAACGTTTTATCGGTGGTTATTTCAACTCGTGACGCTTATATCCCCGTCACAGAACCAGTGGCCATTTTTTTCCACCCTCGCAGCCGGAATTTCGAAGCTGTTCGCTGCTAATACCTGCTGGTCAGTTTCTTTCGAAATTCTCTCTTTTTCCCGCGGCTCGTTTCTCCTCTGCAGGAGAGCTGCTGTTGTTCGCGAGAGAGGGCATTCGCCTTGGCGTTTTATCTCCATTATAAAGCGGCGGGACGAAAGCGAGCTGGAGAACAGGGCGAGAACAGGGTCGAGCGTGGAGGAGGAGAGGCGTGGAAAGCGAACGAATTGAATTTACCCGTTAATCGTTGTCCGTTTCTGTTCGCGGTCCTCTTTTTTCCGCTCCAGGCTGAAACGAGCGTTTAGTTATGCGTTTCCTCTGTTTTCTATCCGCGTACACGAGAGACGTTGATTAACGAGTGGCAGACGAGCTGCTCTTTCGAGATTCTTTTTCGCCTCGCGCTGTTCCTGCGTTAGATTTCAGGCCAGGGAATGTCGAAACCGTACTGTCGCCATTTCATTTCCACTTTTGGGATCGAATCGTTCGCCAAATTGCTTTCTTTGAGTCTACGTTCAGCCTTGTTTGTTTGTTTGTTTGTTTCTTTTCACGTTTTCATGGGTTCCTTGAAATTTGGTTCCTTGTGGTAGCGTTTTTTATGGTACCTTAAACTTTAATTGTCATTTACTGATATTAAGTTAAGATAATTTTCAGTGTTCACCAGAGAGTTAGAAGCTTCAAACTAATTACTTAATTTTAGAACAATATGGTTTAACGATTTTAGAATCAATACCACAGTTACCAATACGTAATATAACTATATTACTGATATCAAGTTACGACAATTTTCACTGTTCATTAGAGAATTGGAAAGTAGAATAAAATGGTTTCACGATTTTACAATCGATATTACAGTTACTAATGTGTAATGTAACGATGGCATCTTAAATTTGAATTTTCATTCACTCGTATCAAATTAAGATAATTTTTACTGTTTATCAGAGAATTAGAAATTTCGAACGAATTACTTAATTTTAGAATAAAATGGTTCAACGATTTTGCAATCGATACTATATTTACCAATGCGTAATATAACGATGGCATCTTAAATTTTAATTTTCATTTACTCATATCAGATTAACACATTAGAGAATTAAAAACCAGAATAAAATGGTTTCACGATTTTACAATCGGTACCACAGTTACCAATACGTAGTATAACTATGGTATCTTCAATTTTAATTTTCATTTACTGATATCAAGTTAAGGCAATTTCTACCATTCACCAGAGAATTAGAAACCAGAATAAAATGGTTTCACGATTTTACAATCGATATCACAATTGTCAATACGTAACATAACAATGGTACCTTAAATATTAATTTTCATTTACTCGTATCAAATTAAGACAATTTTCATTGTTCATTAGAGAATTAGAAATTTCAAACGAATTACTTAATTTTAGAATAAAATGATTTCACGATTTTGCGATCGATATTACAGTTACCAATGTGTAATATAACGATAGCATCTTAAATTTTAATTTTCATTCACTCATATCAAATTAAGATAATTTTTACTGTTTATCAGAGAATTAGAAATTTCGAACGAACGACTTAATTTTAGAATAAAATGGATTCACGACTTTGCAATCGATACCACAATTCCCAATACGCGACATAACTGTTTCTATTAACTTATTGTTACGAACTTCCATTACATTGCCATTAAATGGAATTTCCATCGTATACGGGGTTGATCATTAACCGATACAAGGTCCACGAATTTTCTAGCGCGGCTGCATTGTCGCGGCTCGAATAATCCACTTTTCTTCCCGCACGAACTCACCCCCTCGTTTGTTAGTCCGCGCTGGCGAATAAAAGTAACCTCAGAAAGTGGCTTACCGTTTATAAGCTTATTTCAGCGGTACGCGAACACGTTGTACGTGTCCGCGGGCGGAATTCCGCGCGAATCGGAATTTTCGCGCTGGCAAAGTTCGCTTGTTAGCGCGCGGGGCGAGGCGCGGACGGAAGTTGGTCCTGTTCGAGAGCGTTAATGAACATCCGTGCAGTAAGTTTAAACAAGGGTATTGTGAAGAAAATTAATGGCGGTAATATAGACGCCATTAGGCTCAAGGTGGGGGGTGGTCTTGTAATTTTACGCGGTTAATTTTTCGCATAAATCAACTCGCCCTGAACGTCGTCCGCCTATGTCCGCGGTGTCAATCCGCTTTTAACCAAGGCTCGAGCCACTTTTTTCCTCCCCCGTTTCTTCAGCAACTTTCCTACCCCCGCGACGATCATTTTTCACCGCGGAAAACGGGGTCGCGTTCTCTGTTTTCTAACTACGGAACTTTTAATAATAAGCGGCGACAGAATTTTGCTCGTGTAATTATGGGAAGTTGTGGTTTGGAGGGGTGGTTCGTGATCCTTCGTCGCGATCATTTTTGCAAATATTAAAAGGTATTTTTTTTTGGTTATTTATTTATTTACTCGTTTTACAATTATTTTGTCTGGATTCTAATATTAAAGGAACTTTCTGCCGTTTATTAAGATTGAAAAGTGATCTCACAGGACGCAAATAAAACGTATATTTTTTTTTATTTATTTACTTGTTTTGCAATTGTGTGGATTCTAACATTAAAGGAACTTTCTTTCGTTTATTAAGACTGAAAAGTGATCTCACAGGACGCAAATAAAACATATTTTTTTTTTATTTATCTATTCGTTTTGTAATTATTTTATGTGGATTCTAATATTAAAGAAACTTTCATTCGTTTATTAAGACTGAAAAGTGATTGCACAGGACGCAAATAAAATGTATATTTCTTCTTTAGTTATTTATTTACTCGTTTTGCAATTATTTCATGTGGATTCTAATATTAAAGGAGTTTTCATTCGTCCACGTCGAGGTTTATTAACACTGAAAAGTGATCGCATAAGACGCAAATAAAATGTATATTTCTTTTTTATTTATTTATTTACTCGTTTTGCAATTATTTCATGTAGATTCTAATATTAAAGAAAGTTTATTCGTCCACGTCGAGGTTTGCTAAGACTGAAATTTTATTTATTTACTCGTTTTGCAATTATTTCATGTGGATTCTAATATTAAAGGAGTTTTCATTCGTCCACGTCGAGGTTTATTAACACTGAAAAGTGATCGCATAGGACGCAACAAAATAGCGTGATATTCTTTTAGTTGACAGTAAAAATGATGTCTTCGTAAACCAGCAACCCCATACGATGAAACAAGGGTCGCTCGTTTGTTCTTTACGATGAAGAACGTTCAGTCGATTAAGTGGTCGTCGCGTTATTAATTAAGAAGCTTTTTAATCTACCAGAGTACCATTTCTCGTCTTTTACTATTTTCGACGATGGTCAGTCATTCATGCAACGCGATGGTCATCGTTCTCCAAGATGGCCGCGCTTGCAATCGATTTCGCGTTTTCAAACAGAATCATTGCAGCTTCAAAGCCTTCATTTCCACTTTTTTGCTAAAAAAAAAAAGAAAATCGCTCGTTTCAAATTGCAAATCGTTTAAATCTGCATAAATTCAAAGGAAGCTTGCTGAGTAGCCATGGCAACGATCCTGAGAGAAGCTTTCGAAGTTTCAACGTAGCCGCACAACTTGTTAACCAGTTAAGTGCGTTCGACGTGTATACTCATCGAACCAAATCTCTACTACAGTGCGTTTGACGTGTATACTCGTCTTGTAAAATAAAAAATTACCATTCACTATAAAACCACGAAATCTCAATAAAATGCAATAAGAATATTATTTGGTGCTATGTTCCCTTTATATACATAGCTTAAAATTTTGTAAACTATTTTTTTATTTTTCTCGTTTATTCTTGCTATCTTCAATTTTTCTTGTTTACGTATTTTATTATTTTTTGACAATTTTCTAGATTTTAGTAAGAATAACGTAAAATCGTATAAAAAATTACCATTCATTATAAAAACTGGAAATCTCAATAAAATGTAAGAAGGATATTATTTGATGATATGTTTCCTTTATATACATAGCTTGAAATTTTGCAAACTATTTTCTTATTTCTCTTGTTTACGTATTTTATTATTTTTTGACAATTCTCAAGCTTGTAGTAAGAATAACGTATTCAGAAACGATTAGTTAGTTTCTTTAATGAATAAAAATGTAATTCTTCCTCGTTTTTGGTAAAATGTATAATAGTACCATTTGTCTTGCGTTCGACGCGTATACACGTCGTGTCTTGTTTTTAATTTCGCACCCTGTGCTGATCTTTTCAAACTAAATTCCATAGTTAACTGGTTAAACGCGAGCGACACTTGTCCCTTTGGTCTCGAGAAAGAGACAAATCTTCTCTACAACGAGTCCAGAGCAGTACATTTTCACATTCATAGCACGATTTACGTGGTTTTTATTCTTCTCTACTGAACGCTTGCTTTTTTTAACCCTTTGAGCTCTATGGACGCGTTTGGCGAATAGTCGTTCGTGTATCTCTCTCGATCTTTTGAAACTACAGTCAACCCTCCTATAACACGGTAAGTGCGTACCGCGTTATAAGAAACTCGGATTTAACCGTAGAAACCAGGCTAATTCGTAGCGTGTTGTATGGAAACCAATAAATACAAAAGACAAGATAAATTATCAATTATTTTTATCGAATCGAAGAGTTCGTATAAGAAAAATAATTAAAAAAAAATGAAACGAAAACTAAACTAAAAAACCGTTTCCAACAAAAACAAGAGAAACTTTTGTAAAATTATGCAATCTTTCAACACTCGTCCTCGCAGTCGGATATGAGTCGCCTAACTCGTCTTCTTCGAATGGGTAAAATGTTTTCCTCGCTTAGTTCATTTTCACGATGGTTTTCAATTGTAGCTTCTTTTTCTAACTCTACTAAAACCTCTCTATAGGGAGCTAAGCAATTTCTTAACTCTCTTTTAAACTTTCCGCTGCGCACCGTTCACTGATCAGTTTCAATGAAATGAAGTTCTAATTCTTTAGCCAAAAGCCGTTTTTTCACATCTTGTAGATCGAGATTTGACAGCCATTTGTTTTCCTTATTTTCGTTTACCAATGCATTTGAGGTGGTGCTGTTGAACGGAAACCGCGCTGTAAGAGTACCGCGTTATAGAAGAGCTGTCGCAATTTCACCTCCAAGTTATATGGAAACCGCGTTCTACGAGTATCGCGTTATAGGAGGGTTAACTGTAAATTTCATAATTAACTGGTTAAGTAACGCTACTGTCCACTTTGCTGTTTATTATTGCGGCAACCGTCTCGATTACATCGATCTAATCACAGAGCGCTCGTTTTCTTGCCTCTCACGATCAATCGGATCGGTTTACCTCTTGTTACGATAATCAGCGGTTAATTGGACGCGTTAATTAGCGGGGTTTCACCCGCGTCGCGGCTAGAGTTTCCCCAGGGGCTTGCCACTCGTCGAGCGATCCTCGAATCGGAAGAAAAGCATCGCCGTTTAGCCGCTCGAGCGATGATCGCTCGTCGATCGTTTCCGCTGCGCGTTCAGATTTCATTTTTTCCAGTCGCGAATGGCATTTTTGCGAGATTTACATTAAATACACTTCTTTTTTTAATTTCAATGCAGCGAAAATTTGGATTTCAATACTTTTCTTTCTCTAATTTTTATGGAGCGAAACTTTGAGTTAGATTTGAAGGAATATTGAGTGTTGCAAATGGATTTTTTATAAATAACTAGTAGCGATTTATTTTTTTTATAATGTTCTTTACTTTATTACGCACTGGAAGTGACCTTTTCCTTGCAGTCTTTTTAGAGAACTGAACTAAAGTTAACACTTTGTTGATTGAGGATTTTATACAGAAACTATGTCATGTCACTGGTTATTATTTTCTAATTGAATATGGAAGTAAAACGTTCAAAATTAGTTCCAATAAATTTTATTTATACTGAATGAAGTAAAATTAAACTTACACAAAATTGTAAATACCAAGAAAAGTAATTTTTTTGTTATAAAGCAGACACGATTAAACACGATACGCCAAATTTTTGCAATATTCTATATCGCCCTGGGTGTCAGAAATTAAAATAGATAATGCAAGTGCAATGATGAGCTAACTGGTCAATGGTCAGCAACGTTTGGGTATGAAAAGACGAGTTAACTCGTCACCAATCAGCAACTTTTGGGTATGAAAAGACGAATGAACTCGTCACCAGTCAGCAAAGTGTTAAAACGTATAGCATCAGTTACTATTCACGTTTGTGCGCAAGTTTCTACCGCCTTTTATACAAACAAACTTTAGAAATATACATCTGAAAATAAATGCCATCTCTTCTCACTCGAGGACAAGAAATTAATTTTTGTAGAGGTTACCCTCCTATAACACGGTAGTTAGGTTCCTAGAAAATGCTGTGTTGTGCGAGACTCAGAGCCAGTGCAAAAAGGGGGGTTAAGTTCCAAAAACTTATTAAAAACAGTAAATAGCTTTTTTTAATTCTATACAAACGACTTAATTTTTATTAAAAATATAACACAAAGCAACAAAGAAACAAAAAATATTATTTTAATCTAATACAACTCTGATTTAATGAATTTTTTTTTGGTGGGAGGATATCGCCTTCACTTTCAGAACTTTTTTCTTTATTTAAAGTTTTTATATCTTCTCCTCTTTTAAAAAAAATCTGTAATTGTACTCTGCTTGCTGGTTATTACCAGGTAATTGTAAATTTCTCAATATGGAACTAGACAGTTTTGCAGCTCCCTTTTCAATTTTTGTCTGTATTCAAGAAAAATGACTCGAAATTTTCAGCTAAGCTTAAGCCCTCTTGTAATTTTTTGAATGTTAAATTATTAACATTAAAGTTAACAAAATATAAGTTTGTAGAAGTACGGTGTTGTACAAAGGTTTTTGCAATTTTCTTATCGTGTTATAGCGAAACTGTGTTATAGAATGACGTGTTATAGGAGAGTTCTCACAATTTAGGAATTGTGTTATAGCGAAATTGTGTTATAAAATGCTGTGTTGCATCAGGGCTACCTGTATTTGGTTTCTAACGATAATGAACCAAATTTTGAGAAAGTGTTTCGTTTTCAAACGAGAAAATCGTGGAGAAGACCACAGAAGATGAACTCTCATTGCTGGTCTTTCGCGTCTGGGCGTCATCGAGACACGAGAAAATCGCGTAAGCGTTCGTTTGACTGTGAAATTCGATCGTTCGATCGAACAGTGATCGAACGCGTCGTTTCGAGGGCCACGAGGATTAATTTGCGACGAGGAGGACGTGAGAAAACTGGCAAGCTCGCCCGCGGCTCGATTCAATTTAATGCTTCGCCTTTTCGCGCCCCTCGCTTGCTCTGTTTGAACGCAAAATATTTGACTTCCCCTGATCCCCGCTTTTTCTCCGCTCAGATTTCTTAAAACAGGGTTATCGCGGCCCTTCTTCAATCGCGAGCTGTTGGACGAGCAACGAAAAGGTTTGCTTTCTGAAGAGATCGTTCCTTTTTCGTCGATGTTCGTTGCTTTGCATCTGAGACGCTCTTGGCTGTGACTTCCTCTCTTAAAGATCTAACTTCAATTAAAATAAATATTAATGTTATAATTAAAATGAAGGAATTTGGGTCTTTTAGTAGCCACCCCTTTAATTTTTGTACAAACGATTTTAACCTTGCGATTGCTACGTTAACAAATTTCTGATGCTTTTTTCGTCGATGTTCGTTGCTTTGCATCTAAGACGCTTTTGGCTGTGACTTCCTCTCTTAAAGATCTAACTTAAATTAAAATAAATATTAATATTATAATTAAAATAAAGAATTTGGGTCTTTGAATACCACCCACCCCTTTAGTTTTTGTACAAATGATTTTAACCTTGCGATTGCTCCTTTAACTAATTTCTGATGACTCAAATTTAGTCTCAAAACACGCACTGTGCGTGCTTTGCATCATTTTGCCTCGAAAAATCACAGCACAGTCTGTCACTCATCTCGAATACATTTCTAATTAAAGCAATCGTGTTTTATGATAAATATCCTGGTTCAAATCCCAGTTTAAGCTTCTTCAATTCTTCTTCTTTTATTCTCACACTATCATTCTACTGTTATCAATTACTGATAACTCAAGTTTAGTCTCAAAATACGCACTGTGCGTGCTGTGCACCATTTTGTCTTGAAAAATCATAGCACAGTGTGTCACTCGTCTCAAAATGCGTTACTAATTAAAGCAATCATCTTGTACGCTAAATATCTTGGTTCAAATCTCACTTTAAGCTTCAATTCTTCTTCTTTTTATTCCTATACTATCATTCTACTTTTATCTCTCGATATTCCATCACAAATGCAGTCGATGATACGAAAATCGTTCAAGGCATTATAGAAGATTATTCTACTCAAGATGAAATCAATCTATCAGATTGCACCACTGTATTATCAAGTTATAGCAAAATTACCCTGGAAATAATATCGATCTTGTTACACGCTGAATATCTTGGTTCGAATCCCAGTCTACCCTTCGATTCTATTCCCACACTATCATTCTACTTTTATCTTTCGATATTCCTTTATAAAAGCCACAAAATTACTTTAGAACATCGATTCATCGAAAGAAAAGGAGTCTCAACTTTAATCTTTCCACCCTCGTTTCACCACAACCGCAAGATTACCCTGGCAACAATCGAATCGAAGTAAAAAGGAGTAACCCAAGAGGAGTCCTGTCTATATTCACCCCCCCAAACAAGTTCGCATCGCCAATCAAGTCTGGCCTCAATTAAACCCGTGCAAGATCGGAAAATTCCCGCGAACATCGCGATTTGGAAGGCCAGAGATTGGCGGGTCTTGGAAGGGCCGTCGAAACGAGCGCGTTGCACGAACCTAACCGCGAGCAATAAGTATTAATGGTCGCTGGGTGGCGCCTGGTTTCCGCGAAAACTCTGAGGAATTCGCGGGTACGAAAATTCCAACCAATGATATGGCAATTATGCTCGAAGACACGCGCGAAAGAGGGTTTGCTCGCGATACGACTGAAACGCGGTGCTTCTGTTTTTCTGCGAATGAGAGAGGAGAGAAGAAAGGAAAAAAGAGAAAGAAGAACTGCTAGTTTTAGAACTCATCAAGCAATTACGAATTAAGACGCGTAGACGCGCGAAAGAGGGTTGCTTGCGATACGACTGAAGTGCGTTGCTTCTGTTTTCCTGCGAATGAGAAAGGAAAGAAGAAAGGAAAAGAAAGGGAAGAATTGTTAATGGACTGATCAGGCAATTACGAATGAAGACACACAAATTTGCGAAAGAGGGTTGCTTGCGATACGACTGAAGCGCGTTGCTTCTGTTTTGCTGCGTATGAAAGAAGAGAGAAGGAAGCAAAAAAGAGAAGGAAGAACTATTAGTTAACTCGTCAGGCAATTACGAATTAAGACGCGTAGACGCGCGAAAGAGGGTTGCTCGCGATACGACTGAAACGCGTTGCTTCTGTTTTGCTGCGTATGAAACAAGAGCGAAGGAAGCAAGAAAGAGAAGGAAGAACTATTAGTTAACTCGTCAGGCAATTACGAATTAAGACGCGTAGACGCGCGAAAGAGGGTTGCTTGCGATTCGACTGAAGCGCGTTGCTTCTGTTTTTCTGCGAATGAGAAAGGAAAAAAGAAAGGGAAGAATTGTTAGTGGACTCATCAAGCAATTACAAATTAAAACACGTAGACGCGGGAGAGAGGGTTGCTCGCGATTCGACTGAAGCGCGTTGCTCTGATTTTGCTGCAAATGAAAGAGGAGAGATGGAAAGAAAAGAGAGAGAAGAATTGCTAGTGGACTCATCAAGCAATTACAAATTAAAACACGTAGACGCGCGAGAGAGGGTTGCTCGCGATGCAACTGAAGCGCGTTGCTTCTGTTTTGCTGCGAATGAAAAAAAGAGAGAAAAAGAGGGAAGAACGTTGGTTCTGGGCCTGATGGTGGACTCATCAGTGCTGATGTCTAGCAAACTCTGCTTAGACGCAAGAATATGAGAGTTAGAATTAATATATATTGAAACACAGAAGGAAAATGTGAACTTTCAGAAAACTATAAGTAATATGGTGTCCTTCTAGTAGCGAGTGTTGAGAAGTCACCACAAATTATTAGCGCAATTGCATGACTTTATTGTATTGTCAGTTTGGAGTACGTGCAAATGGGTACGCATTGGCATCAGAATGTTCAGAACGAAATAAATTGAGTGAGTGCATGCGATTAAGTTCGAGAGGCTGAGGTATGAAAGAAGAGAATTTGGGACCTGGCGACAGAATCGTCTGGAAATGTTAAGGACTGCTAGCGTTTGAGGAATGCATGGAGAACAGGATGAATCCCAAAAGCGAAAGAATCAGTATAAAACGCGTTGCTTCCGTTTTTCTGCGAATGAGAAAGGAGAGAAGGAAGAAAAAGAGAAGAAAGAACGTTTCGTCCTGGGCCTGCTAGAAAATTCCAACCAATGATGGCAATTACGTTTGAAAACACGTGGACGCGCGAGAAAGGGTTGCTCGCGATACGATTGAAGCGCGTTGCTTCGATTTTGCTGCGAATAAAAGAGAAAAAATGGAAGAAAAAGAAAGAGAAGAACGTTTCGTCCTAAAAAATTCCAACCAATGATGGCAATTACGTTCGAAGACACATAAACTCGCGAGAGAGGGTTGCTCGCGATACGATTGAAGCGTGTTGCTTCTGTTTTGCTGCGAATGAAAGAGCAAAGAAGGAAGAAAAAGAAAAGAAAGAACGTTTCATTCTGGGCCTGCTAGAAAATTCCAACTAATACTGGCAATTACGTTCGAAAACACATAAATTCGCGAGAGAGGGTTGCTCGCGATACGATTGAAGCGCGTTGCTTCGATTTTGCTGCGAATAAAAGAAGAGAAATGGAAGAAAAAGAGAGAAAAGAACTGCTAGTGGTCTCATCAGTGCGAATAGTTATCAAACTCTGCTTAGACGCGAGACTGTAAGGGTTAAAAGTGCTATATATCGAAACACAGAAGGAAAATGTGAACTTTCAATAAAACTGTAAGTGATGGCGTCCTTCTAGTGTCGCGAGGACGCCACGGAGAAATGGAACGAAAAGAGAGAACAGAATTACTAGTGGTCTCATCAGTGCGAATAGTTATCAAACTCTGCTTAGACGCGAGAATGTAAGGGTTAAAAGTGCTATGTATCGAAACACAGAAGGAAAATGTGAACTTTCAATAAAACTGTAAGTGATGGCGTCCTTCTAGCGTCGCGAGGGCGCCACATGTCGCTGCTAGCTACAGCCACTTGTGCTTCCTCTTCTCAGGAAGAATAAAGAAACGAAGAGGACGCGTCGCGCGATTTCCTCTTCGCGCGCAGAAACTTTTTCTACGAACTCGAGCACTGTTGGGGACAGAAGACTTTCGAGGTTGTCGGTCGCAACCTCGAGCCAGAAATAAACGGTCGCAGAACCGTTCGGCTCGCGTTCGAGTCGCATTATTAGTTTATTATTAGTTGTCTGCGTGGCCGTGTTCTTCTTTTTTCCCTCTCTCTCTCTCTCTCTCTCTCTCTCTCTATGTTTTAATTGCCAGTCTTGCCTGGCGAGGACAGCGGCCGTGGCTCGTGAGCGAACACCGTGTTAATTGCTTCGTCGCTGCGAAATTAACGGCGATGGGAGTTCATTAAGTTCGCGAGCATTTTTCGTCTCCCCTTCGCTTGGTTCGTCGAGCATCTTTTTTTTCTTTTGGCGTTGGCTGTCGCTGGACGAGGGCGCTTGTTGTTTCCGTCGCAGCTGCCTCGTGTTTGATCGCAATTTCTCGGCTGGCTAAGTCTGAAGCAATCTCTGAATTGTTTCAATGACAGTCATTGCAATGCATATATTTATTTTTTGTGAAACGCACCCCATCTTCTTGTACGATAGAGCTGGATGTTTGAATTTTGCACTTGCTGACTAAGCAAATTTTGAAGCAACGTCTGAATTGCTTCAATGACAGTCATTACAACGCATAGATTTATTTTTATTAGACGCACCCTCTTCTTGTACGATAGAACTGGATGTCTGAATTTCGTGTTTGTTTCTGTTGCAGCTGTCTCAAGTTTGATCGCGATTTTTCAACTGATTAAGTCTGAAGCAATCTCTGAATTGTTTCAATGACATATTGAATGCAATGCATATGTTTATTTTTATGAAACGCACCCCATCTTCTTGCACGATAGAACTGGATGTTTGAATTTTGCGCTTGTTTCTGTTGCAGCTGTCTTAAGTTTGATCGCAATTTCTCTTTGCTTCTCAATTGTTTCAATGGGGATTTTTATGGGACGCACCCTTTTCTTGTACGATAAAACTAAATGTCTGAATTTCACGCTGTCTCTGTTGCAGCTGTCTCAAGTTCGATCGCGACTAAGATTTCTCGATTGACTAAGTGTGAAGCAATATCTGAATTGTTTTATTAACAGTTATTACAATGCATAGATTTATTTTTATGAGACTCACCCTCTTCTTGTACGATGCAACTGAATGCCTGAATTTCGCGCTTGTTTCCATTGCAGCTGTCTCAAGTTTGATCGCAATTTCTCGACTGGCTAAGTCTGAAGCAATCTTTGAATTGTTTATCGCAATGCATATATTTATTTTTATGAGACGCACCCTCTTCTTGTATCTTAGAAGCGGATGTCTGAATTTTGCACTTGTTTCCGTTGCAGTTGTCTCAAGTTTGATCGCGATTTTTCAACTGATTTAATCTGAAGCAATCTCTGAATTGTTTCAATGACACTCATTACAATACATAGATTTATTTTTATGAGACGCACCCTCTTCTTGTACGATAGAACTGGATGTCTGAATTTCGCGTTTGTTTCCTTTGCAGTTGTCTCGAGTTTGATCGCGATTTCTCGATTGACTAAGTTTGAAGCAATCTCTGAATTGTTTCAATGACAGTAGTTGCAATACACATATTTATTTTTATGAAACGTATCCTCTCTTCTTGACCGATAAAACTAAATGTCTGAATTTCTGTGAGAAAAAAGGTAAGCAAACTGAAACGATTCAAAGCCAAGAAAACTTCCAGTCGATTAAAGAATAATTACTCTGAAGTAAGTACACCGCGAGACGCGGTGGCGAGCTGCTTGGGCAGAGAATAAAAGAACTTCTCTTGTGTTCTCCGCGAGCGAGACCATTTAAACCGCGGAAGAGTCGCTCTTTCCGGTGGAAAAGTGAAACGAATTAACCCGTTTACTCGCGCGGCAGACTGTTGGCCCAATTTTCGAACAATCACCAAAGAAATTCGTCGCGTGGGCTGCTGGCAGGGGGCGCGTTTCGTCGCTGACGGAAGTTGGAAGCGCGTTCATATCCGTTTCGTTGTTTCTATTTCCGAAAAATGGCGGACAGAGGGAAGAACGCTTGGTGATTCGATCGAATTCACGAGGAGAAACGAGATGAAATGATTCTGTCGCGCAGAAATCTGTTCGAATAGTATTAAAACCGCGAATTAGCAGCGACTGCCATTCGAGATGCGCGTTGAAGCAGTGGCTGAGTGACAGGATCGAATTGACCGTCGAGATTCTACGTTAAACAATCCTGCGTGTGAAGCAACAGCCATTTTCTATACAAACGTCGATTAAAAAAATAATTGTTCTTTAGAAACGTTGAAACAATTGTAAATACGAGCAGCTAGAAACTTAAAGAAACTTTGTCTAACTGCAAACTTACGAACTATCATTAGCTAATTTTTATTTAAACAGTGCATAGTTAACTGTTAATGATTGCAATAATAGCAAACAACCATTTTCTATACAGATGTTGATTAACATTTTAGGCACGGCTGAATTTTGCGCAGGGCTGTTTCTCTGTACGACAGAATTTAACGCGAATTACGTGTAAATGATACAGCACTGCAATGTGTGACGGATAATGTGTTTGATGATGGAATTAAGTGTTTGATGATTAGATTATAATTTCTCTTAAAGATGTGATACACGCATTTTAACTGTAACAATTTACTTTAACCCTTTGCGCTCGACTACTTTTTCGGTCAGACGGTGCTGCAACTCGAGACGATTTTCGCGACTTCAATGAATTTATATACAAATTAACACGCGAACGTGTTATATTTGAATATATTATCTGTGTTTACAATTTGAAAAACATAATTATCAGAGTTCAAGCTCTGTAGTTGCATTTGGTGTGATATTTTACATAAACACTTGCCAAGAGATTCTGAATTGCCGGAATCTTGCGGGTCCATCGCTGTTACTTCCGGATTTTCTGTCTATTATACTAATTTTTCTATTCCTCACACACGATACCACATCACTGTATAAAACTTTCAAACGAGTGGCGCAATAACTTCGCGATACGCGTGTCTGCTACGATCGTCGAGACTGCACTAACGCTGGATAATGTGACTACAGTCGTAGAGGACTTTTATTAGATTTAAGAATTAACTTAAGACAGAAGAATTAACATACGAAAGTGTTACATATTGGTATATTATCTGTGTTTAGATTTTGCGAAGGTAATTATCGGAGTTCAAGTTCTGTGTAATTGTAATATTTTACAGAACACTTACCAAGGCATTCTGAAGTGGCAGGATCTTGCGGGTGATCGCTGCTATTTCCAGATTCACTGTCTGTTACACTAATTTTTCTATTTCTCACATCCGACACGTCATTGCTGTTTAGACTTGCTCGAAATTAAAAACGAGTGGTGGAAAATTTTGCGATACGTATGCTCGTTACGAACGTCGTAACTGTACTAACGCTAAACACATCGTATTCAGGACTACAGTCGTAGAATTTCACGTCACAATGTCACTTTCCAACCGAAAACAGAAACAGCCTAAGGAATCTATTCGCGAACCAATGCGTTGCTTCTGTCAACTGGAGATAACAAAATTCAGCATAAACGAGACAGTCGCCTCTCGAGTTGCCACGCGAAACATTCTGGCGAGTGAGAGTTGCCGTTCGAGCGCAAAGGGTTAATAATTAATAATACAATTCAGTATGGTACGTTTTAAATCCGCAAAAGCCACTATAGTGGCACATAGTGATTTAGTGACATAAAAGTGACTTTAAAGAAACTTTGTTTTACTGCAAACTTACAAAATATCGTTAGGTAATTGTTATTTAAACAGTGCATGGTTAGTTATTAATGACTGCAATAATAGCAAACAATTTGGATACAAAGTAACAACGTTCTAAAAAAAAGTTTCGTCAAAATTAGTTCCCTCGATACGTTATTTCCCAAACTATCGACCCAGTTCTCACCCCTTCAGCGCAAACTTACAAAATATCGTTAGTTAATTGTTATTTAAACAGCACATGGTTAACTATTAATGGTTGCAATAATAGCAAACATTTTGGAAACAAAGTAACGTTCTAAAAAAAAGTTTCGTCAAAATTAGTCCCCAGTTCTCACCCCTTGAGCGCAAACTTACAAAAATCGTTAGCTAAATATTATTTAAACAGTGCATGGTTAATTACTAATGATTGCACTAATAGCAAACAATTTGGAAACAAAGTAACGACGTTCTAAAAAAAGTTTCGTCAAAGTTAGTTCCCTCGATTCGCTATCTCCCAAACTACCAACGCAAAATATCGTTAGCAAATTATTATTTAAACAACGTATGGTTAACTACTAATGATTGCACTAATAGCAAACAATTTGGAAACAAAGTAACGTTCTAAAAAAAGTTTCGTCAAAGTTAGAGTTTCCTCGATTCGCTATCTCCCAAACTACCGACACGGTTCTCACCCCTCGAGCGTGGCGTCAGTCTCGAAGAACCACGGAGGCATCATCGATCGGAACCGCACGGTGCTCCAATTAAACCGACCTGTCTTTTTACAGTCGCGAACGTGGATAATATCGTATCATCAAGAACGCATCAAGGGCCGCAGCAGCGGTAGTCGATATCGAGAATCTTTTTAATTGCCAACCCCTTCCACTGCTCCCTTTTTTCCACCCTCGAACCACGCACGGAACTATCTTAATTCGACTTAGTTTCTGGTCTTCTCTCTCTTTCTCTCTCGTTTAAATAAAATTATCAACGCTTATTCTCTCTCTCTCTCTCTCTTCTCAGTCATTGCAATGCATATATTTATTTTTATGAAATAATGACTTAGTTTCTAGTCTTCTCTCTTTCTCTCTCGTTTAAATAAAATTATCAACGCTTATCCTCTCTCTCTCTTCTCTCTCTTCTCTTTCTCTGTGTCGTCGAAACGACTGGCAGAAGAGAAGGCTCTCCTTCGACGAAGGAATTAATTAAAGTGCGTGGGGGTCGTTGAAGGGGCCCAGCTAGAAGAAGGGCTGGTTTCTCTGTGGAGAGAAAGAGAGAGAGAGAGGCGGAATAATCGTGGCAGAGGAGGTCTGCGGAAAAAGCTCCCTCCTGGTGCTCGTGGATGTCTGGAGCGCAACCACCTTGCGCGTGCTCCGCTCGAATTAATCGCTTTTCCTTCCATCCGCTTCCTCTTTTGCCTCCCGTCTTGCCTCGTTCGCGGGGCTGAGACAGTGCTGGATGTCGGGGAAGCGATTGTTCCCGGGAACACGAGCGTGGATGTCTGAAGACGCTTTTGGTTTACGGATAAATCGTGGAATTATTCCAGTGAAATATGCGCGACTTGTGTGATTTAGGGCCACTTCGATGGCGGGGCAAATTTCGAAGAATATGCTGGGAACGTTACACTTCCTCTTTGCGATTATTGTGTGTGGAAGGCGAATTGTAATTGTGGATGTTCTCTTTGCTGATTGGTGTGCCTTTGCTAGCGTCTAAGAAATAAAAAACGAATAAAAGTTTCAAGAACTGAATATCGAATTTAGCGTCTCAGAAATAAAAAAGACACTCACCAAGAGACCAAATAGGGGTGCGTTTCAACCCTTGGTGAGCGTCTTTCTTGCAACGCATCGCGAATAAAAGTTTCAAGAACTGAACATCGAATTTAATATACAACAACTTTATGATATTCCATTTTTTTAATTGCCATTAGAAGAATTGCCAATACTTTCGAAAACAGAAAATTTCCCTGGTGGTTTTTAAACTTACGTAGTCTTGAGATCCATAAAAAAGACACCCACCAAGGGGTACGTTTGAACCCTTGGTGAGTGTCTTTCTTGCAACGCGTCACGAATAAAAGTTTCAGAAACTGAATATCGAATTTAATATATAACAACTTTACGATGTTCCATTTTAGTAATTGTCATTAGAAGAATTTCCAATACTTTCACAAAAAATTTCTGGTGGTTTTTAAACTTACGTAGCCTTAAGATCCATAAAAAAAACACTCACCAAGAGACCAAATAGGGGTGCGTTTGAACCCTTGGTGAGCGTCTTTCTTGCAGCGCGTCACGAATAAGTTTCAAGAACTGAATATTGAATTTAACATACAACAATTTTATGATGTTCCATTTTTGTAATTGCCAACACTTTTACAGAAAATTTCTGGTGGTTTTTAAACTTACATAATCTAAGATCCTTTTTCGTAAACCCCATAAAGACAAATACAAAAAATCTCAACCCTCTACAATTTGTTTTAAACACGTTAATTGCATAAAAACGAAAATTAGCATGACACATAATCACATATTAACATCATAATAGATCAATTTAAGATTCCATAATCAAAGATCCCTTCTCGCGAACCCCATAACAATAACCACAAAAACTCCTAACCCTGTACGATTTCTCTTAAATAAAACACGTTAATTGTATAAAAGCAAAATGTTGCATGATACAAAGTTAACGCCACAATAACCGCTAAACTAATTCACAACACATCATTCCATCTCTCCCTAAATCGACTCTCCCTCGCGAGAATCCAAAGCGACGAGTGTCAAACAAAATCGCGTCCCAAATGCAAATTTGACCATCCACAGCAAAAAGTAGCGAGAGTCAGTCACCCTTACGGTTCTAGTGGCACTCGTCCGTGTCCGCGACCGTTTTACGACCCCTCTTAAAGAGTCGCGGAAGGTAGATTAGATCAGCCCTGCGAGGGACGCGTGCGTGCACGCGCGGAAGTGCGCGTGAATCTTGCTCGTTCCGACACGGAGGGTGACTCAGCTGTGGTTTCATCCTCTTTCTTTCTCTCTCTCTCTCTCTCTCTCTCTCTCTCTCCCTCTCTCTCTCACTCTCGACACACAGCACTTGGCGTGGCGACGCGTGTTTAGCGCGCGCGCACGCACAGCACACACACAGACGAGTCTGGAGCGTGGCTGAATTAATTAACGTCGTTACGTTACGCGCGCGTCGCGCCGCCTTTGATCGCGAAAACACGCCGGTGTGCACGCGTTCCGGTTGTTTCACGCGGTAGATTGTGTCGCGTGCACGGCCCACGGGTCCGTGACTGCTCCCCGCGAGCGGAGATCGAAGGCACAACCCCCTTCCGTAACGCTCGAAAGACTCGGAAGTTCAATTCTCGCACGCGTACCTGTCTACTGCTGGTTCTTTTTTTTTTTTTTTTTATTTTATTACGCTCGCTTATCGCTGCTGAGTTTTCGCGTATCTGTAGAGCGACACCAGTTGTGTTTGTCACGATGCTCATTGTTTTTCTTGGCTCTCCAATTAAACTGTAATTGAATGAAGTAATCTTCTTTAGGCGGTCTGATGGGATCTTTCATTTGGTATTTTTGTTTTTGATACGTTGATAGCTGGTACAGTAAGGGATTGTAATAACCTGTTTAATACCAGTAACTTTTAAATAAAGTAATTTTTTTTTACTTGTCCTAACTGGATCTTTAATTAGGTGTTTTTGTTTATAATACGTTAATAGCTAATGAAATATAGTATTTAAAGATGGACTAGAGTTTGTAGTAACCTTTGAGGCCCTAATACCAGTAACTTTTGAATAAAGTAATTTTTTCTTACTTGTCCTAATGGGATCTTTAATTAGGTATTTTTGTTCATGATACGTTAATAGCTACTGAAATATGGTATTTAAAGATGGACTAGGTTTTGTACTAATTTTTGAGGCCCTAATACCAGTAACTTTTTAATAAAATTATTTTTTTTTTACTTGTGCTAAGGCAATCTTCAATTAGATATTTTTGTTTATAATACGTTAATAGCTACTGAAATATGGTATTTAAAGATGGACTAGGTTTTGTAGCAACCTCGAGGCCCTAATACCAATAACTTTTTAATAAAATTATTTTTTATTTACTTGTGCTAACGGGGTCTTTAACTAGGTATTTTTGATACGTTAATAGCTAGTGAAGTATGTTATTAATAATTGACTATGTTTTGTAGTAACCTTTGAGGCCCTAATACCAGTAACTTTTAAATAAAGTAATTTTTTCTTACTTGTCCTAATGGGATCTTTAATTAGGTATTTTTGTTTATGATACGTTAATAGTTAGTGGAGTAAGGCATTAAAGATGGACTAGGTTTTGTAGTAACCTTTGAGGCTCTAGTACCAGTAACTTTTAAATAAAGTAATTTTTTTTATTTGTGCTAACAAAGTCTTTAACTAGGTATTTTTTTTTTTTGATACGTTAATAGCTAGTGAAATATGGTATTTAAAGATGGACTAGGTTTTGTAGCAACCTTTGAGGCCCTAATACCAGCAACTTAAATTAAGAAGCTAATTGAAAATAGTGATAAATAGAAATTGATACTTTTTAGAAATAGTAAACTATTATATAAGCGATTGTAGCATAAACAGTTTTATTTCGTGTGCGACGAAACATATAATTATCGTTCAGAATAAGTTGAACTAGATTACAAATTTCCAACAAACAATTCAAACGAAATCTCTCCATCAACCCATCCGTCTTCCACTTCGATTAAACAGCTGCTTTCGACTGAAAGATACGCGAGACCAAATCCTCGAATCAGAACCAACCACCCCCACGTTCACCCCAACTTCTCCACGATAAAGTACCATCGAGCATCCGCACGAAGAGGGCAAGATCGAGCGATCTTGGTAATCGGTTACGAGTGAAAAAATGTCTGCGCTACGCGCACGGAATTCGTGGCTTCTGGCGAGGAACTGTTGGTCCAGGCGTCGAGTGGCGTCGGATGGAACTCTCGTCGATTCGTGCGGTGAATCTAAGCGACCTGAAGCAGAATCCATCCTCCTTTTCCATCCACTACTCTGCCACGATGGGCGCGCGAGCTTTTCCAACGGCGAGCCTGATATTTTCCAGCATACTCGTGGCGTTTTTCCACTGCGAGAGGAACCTCGATATCCCTTTCTTGAGCGTTTTCCACGTTTCGAGCTTGCTTTTCTCAGAGACGCAGAGATCCACATAATACCAGATGATAATGAACGCACGCGAGAGATCGGTTGGCGAATGAAAAGCAGAGTTATTAATTAACTACCCTGAAACGGAGGCACGTTTCTCGTGCAAATTGAATCCAGACGATCGCGAGGGGTTCTGATTTTGTTCGCCACGGACGAAACGCGGTCTGGAAATCCCTGTTGCTAATTTATCCTCGCTGAAGCGTTCCATCCTGGCTCACGTCGAGCTGCGTTCTCGTCGCGAAAATATTTCGAGGTTGAACAGAGTGGGCTTGGCAGTTTCACGATCGAATTTCCTGCTCTCTCTCTCTCTCTTGTCTTCGCTAGAGGAATCCATTCGCGAATATTCGTTACTCTCGCAGAACGCAGTCGACGCGAAGCACAAAGTTCATGAATAATTGATAAACTAATCGAAGTGGCTGGATCGATCTCGAAACTCCATCTTAATTCGATCTACACGCGTCACCCGGTGTATTGCAGCCTATCAGAGGCTCGCGTGTCGCGATATCGTTAAGATCGCCAGCCCACCTATTTTTTTCCCTGCTCGCGACGTTATTCAATTAAGTCGACGGGCTCTCCTCGTCTCGAATCAAACTGAACCCAACCCAACCACCAGGTACACCTTAAACTGCCCAGAGCACCTCGCGGAACGAACATTTTCGCGAACTCTAATCGCAGAGCAAATTGACGGGACCTTCTTAAGGAAACTCGAAACGTTTCCGCGGAATCTGGATTCTGCTTTTGTTCATCGCTCGTGCACAGAATTTACCACTTTATTTCCTACCTGAGTCCGTTGTCGTCCCTGCGCGACACAGCAACGATCATCGCGCGTCAAGCAAGCCAGCAGAAACGAAAAGAAAAACGCGCGAAGGGGTGGTTTCAGTGAGACGGAGATGGCGGCGAAAAATAGAGGAGATATCCACGGAAACGGAGTAATAACCGTGCACGTATCACGTGAAGGAAACACGCGACATAGTACACGTTCCCATTAGAGTGGCAATGCTGCACTTAGCCCGGGTACACGGTTGAAACAACTCTCTTTCACCCTCGCCTCGCCCACCCTCGACGACGCGGCCTGTTCTCTCCCCTTCGAAGTAGTCGCAGCGGACGCTGCCGTTTCGCGAGCCTCCCAAGACGAGCCACGAAACTTCCTTTGATTATTCTCGCGTAATTTACCGTGCAAACGATGTTCTGAAATATTACAGTGCTCGCAGACGTGAATTCCGTCGGGGAACGACGGACGACGACACCGTCGAGACCGCCTCGCTCCTCCACGCGGAATTACTCGCTCGACGTTCATCCATCTCGCTCTTCGCCACGGTTCCACGGTTGTTTTAACCCTGTCCTCCTTTTTCCACCTGCATGCGCAGCGATTCTACCACCGCGCGCAGTTCTTTCGCCGCGTTTTGCTCGCCACGCTTTTTGCCTACCCGCGTTTAGACGCACCGCCGCTTCTCTTTTATTTACGCTCGTTCATAATTGGTCCCCTGGCTTTCCAGGCCCCGCTGTATTGGTGTTTCGATTTTTTTTTCGCCCCTTTGCTCGCGCCCTTTCCTCTCTCGCACCCCGCCTCGCAGTTCCTGGTTTTAACCGCGTTTCGCCTCGCCCTCGTCCTTTTTCTCGCCTCCCAGCGTTGTTCTCCGCCGCGTCGCGGATTCGACGCGAATTTTCCGCCACGTGTCGCGGGTCCTTTATTTTTCTTCACCGTTGGTTAACTCTCTGCTCGCCAGCGATTATTTTTACTCGAATTCGACTGTGATACGAGGATTTTTATTTTCGTTTGTTTGCTCCGATTTTTATCTTGCATTTATAGTTTAACGAATATAAAGGTGGAAATGAAAATTCGTACGAATGCAAAGGATGCATCAGCCATCTGTTTTTCTTCGATGCTACACAGCAGTATCGATAAATGTCTCGAAATTCAGTATTCTTGCTCTTATTTCGTTGGTTGGAAATTTTTTAAAACTCACTTTTATTTTTCTTCCCCATTTTCTTGTTTTGTGATATCAAGGGATTTTAATTTGGTTTGTTTGCTTCGCTTTTTGTCTTGCATTTATAGTCTAACGAATATAAAGGTGGAAATGAAAATTTATATAAATGGAAGGATGCATCAGCGATCTGTTTTTTTTCGATAGTAACCAGTAGTCTCGATAAATATCTCGAAATTTAGTATTCTTGCTTTTATTTTGTTCGTTGGAAATTTTTTAAGACTCACTTTTATTTTTCTTCCCCTTTTTCTTGTTTTGTGATACCAAGAAATTTTAATTTGGTTTGTTTGCTTCGCTTTTTATCTTGCATTTATAGTTTAAAGAATATAAAGGTGGAAATGAAAATTTATATAAATGGAAGGATGCATCAGTGATCTGTTTTTCTTAGATGGTAACCAGCAGTATCGATAAATGTCTCGAAATTTAATATTCTTGCTCTTATTTTGTTGGTTGGAAATTTTTTAAAATTCACTTTTATTTTTCTTCCCCTTTTTCTTGCTTTTTATATATGAAGTCAGCACTTCGCCGTGTGCTGGCAATATTTCCACCGCTTTACTACGGTGGATACCGATTTTTATTATTTTTCCTTACCCTCCCGTTTCTCCTGTAAAAGCTCTTCCCTTCCCAATTTCTTCTCCACGTTATAGAGATATTATTCTATTGGACCGTTTATTCAGACTTCCGTTTCTACGAGCTACGATTGTTCTCGTCGTCTACATGAACCCTCCGCCCAGGACCATTTACCCATTCTTACCTCTTTCTACCTCAATTACATTCAGCTCCTGTCTTTTCAACTCATCCTCACCCTCTCCTGTTCCTTCTCCTACGTTATTATTTAATATCCCCCAACTATTTCGCATCCTTTCTTCTCAACCCCCTCGTTTACCTCTCATTTATTATTTCTTACACTTGCCAGACCCACCCCATACGAATTACTAAAATTTCTTCCTGCGTTATATCATCCACCTTCCGCCTTTACGTTTTCATAAATATTTATATAGTCTCTCTCTCTCTCTCTTTCTCTTTTTCACTCTGCACAGCTCCGTTGTATTTTCTAGCGCATTTACGAATCCATAACCCCGCGCGAATAAATCTGTAGCCCAGCGAGCGCCATTTCTTTCAGCCCTACTTTCATCATCTCTGTCTCTTTCATCCCCTTTTACGGTTTTTCGCTCTCTTTGTACGTCTCTCTCTTTCTTTCTCGTTTTTCGCCCCTCGTTTTTTGGACACTTGACGAATTAACGACGGGCCGCGGCGGATTAAACTGAATTCGTCGTTAAGCGAGGGGCCAAACGAGGCCCTCGAAAGAGCAAAGGACACGGTTGAAAAAATGCGCTTTCTTCCATCGCTGAATTCGAACTCGATCCCTTTACGCCCTGCTGCTACGGAATTTCCACGATTCGATTCCATTGTGTTATCATCGAGATCACTTCAATCCTCGGATAAGCATCCATTGAAATATCTTTGACGATTTTCTGATCAGTTATCGACGCCTTTAGATTTCAGTGTCCTTTTTTTACCATTTTCGCTTCTGCTCTGGCGAAGGAAATTCCTTTTGGCATCAGTTGTCTAATGTATTCGTTAGAATTTATTTGAGCATAGCAATTGTTGGTGTCTAACATTTTTTTCTTGTCGAAGTACTCGTCACGTTCCTTCAGAAATTTTTGTCGACGCCTTCAAACTTCAGTGTCCTTTCTTTTCCATTTTTGCTTCAGCTCTGGTGAAGAAAATTCTCTTTGGGCATCCATTGCAGTAATAGCATCAATTAGCTAACATATTCGTTAGAAATTATTATAGTATAGACGCCTTCAAGCTTCAATGTCCTTTTTTTTCCATTTTTGCTTCAGCTCTGGTGAGGGAAATTCTCTTTGGAAATCCATAGCAGTAATAGCATCAATTATCTAACGTATTCGTTAGAAATCATTAGAATATAGACGTCTTCAAACTTCAGTGTCCCTTTTTTTCCATTTTTGCTTCAGCTCTGATGAAGAAAATTCTCTTTGGAAATATAGAATTGTTGGTATCTAACATTTTTTCTTGTAGAAGTGTACTTGTCACGTTCCTTCAGAAACTTTTATCGATGCCTTCAGATTTCAATGTCCTTTTTTTCCATTTTTGTTTCAGCTCTGGTGAAGGAAATTCTCTTTGCAAATTCATGACAGTAATGCTCTAATTTCCTTAACTCTACATATTCTACATAACTTCTATATTCCCTATACTCTAATTTCCTTAATGTCTAACATTTTTTCTCGTCAAGGGTTTCTCGTCGTCGCGTTCCTTCAGAAATTTTTACAGACACCTTCAGACTTCAGTGTCCTTTTTTTTCCATTTTTGTTTCAGCTCTGGTGAAGGAAATTCTTTTTGAAAATCCATGACAGCAATGCTCTAATTTCCTTAACTCTACATATTCTATATAACTTCTATATTCTCCATACTCTAATTTCCTTAATGTCTAACATTTTTTCTCATCGAGTTGTACTCGTCAAGTTCCCTCAGAAACTTTTATCGACGCCATCAGATTTCAGTGTCCTTTTTTTCCATTTTTGTTTCAGCTCTGGTGAAGGAAATTCTCTTTGCAAATCCATGACAGCAATGCTCTAATTTCCTTAACTCTACATATTCTATATAACTTCTATATTCCCCATACTCTAATTTCCTTAATGTCTAACATTTTTTCTCATCGAGTTGTACTCGTCAAGTTCCCTCAGAAACTTTTATCGACGCCTTCAAATTTCAGTGTCCTTTTTTTCCATTTTTGTTTCAGCTCTGGTGAAGGAAATTCTCTTTGCAAATTCATGACAGTAATGCTCTAATTTCCTTAACTCTACATATTCTATATAACTTCTATATTCCCCAAACTCTAATTTCCTTAATGTCTAACATTTTTCTCATCGAAGTATACTCGTCAAGTTTCCTCAGAAACTTTTGCGCGAGGGTGTATTTCGCAACGATCTCTTCCAATTCTGTCTCATCGTCGTCATTGGAGTTTCTCAGGGACACGCGAAGGACGAATTCTCGTGGATTCGACGTCCTCGTCTTTCAGCGATCGTTCCTCAAACGACCGTTTATCTCGAACCGTTTCCCACCTCCCTCGTTCTCCTCCTTTTTTTTTTTTCTCTCCACCAATCCGTCGCTTTTGTCCGACGTCGATTGTCTCGCGCAGCGATCGAAAGTAATCCGAGCGTCGGTTGAAGCGTCGCGATGTTCCTCCGCCTTTGGCATTTATCGCGAACCGCTTGCTACGACGCTTCCTTTTTCCTGTTATCCCAAATTTCTGTCGTCGCGATTCCTCCGTTTTTTTACGCGAGCCTGCTGAGAACGTGGAATCGAGGATGCACTGGTCTCATTGATTTCGATCGATGGTATCTGGAAGCTGCAATCTGGACTCACGTTTTTCGTTTCGCGTCTCTTCATTTTTATTCCCTCGTTTGGTTTTTTATTACACACTGTTCTCTTCTTTTCTCTAGTGGACATTGGGTTTCGCAGCTTCCAGCGAATTCTCACTTAGCCACTAATTCGTACATTTAATGTACTAATACTAATTCGTACAAGGTGAAAGAATAATACGAGTAATTTTTCTAATTTCCTTGATGAAACTTGAAACGTGTGAATTCGATGTAACTTAATGTTAAACGATGCTCGTCGAGCTGCCACGAGGCGTCATTTTAAATCTTTTTAGCGACAGGTAATTCTTTACTTAATGAAAACAGCAAAAATACGAGTCATTTTCTAATTTCCCTAATGAAACTTCAAACGTGTGAATTCGATGTAACTTAATGTTAAACAATTCTCGTCGAAGCTGTTACGTGGTACCATTTCAAATTCTTCCAGCAACAGATAATTCTGTACTTAAAAATGAAAGTAATGAAAACAGCAAAAACACGAGTAATTTTTCTAATTTCCCCAATGAAACTTAAAACGCGTGAATTCGATGTAATTTAATGTTAAACGATTCTCATGGAAGCTGCTACGTGGTACCATTTTAAATCCTTTCCACAGCTAATTCAACAGATAATTCTGTACTTAAAAATGAAAGTAATGCAAACAGCAAAAATACGAGTAATTTTTTAAATTTCCCTAATGAAACTCGAAACGCGTCGATTCGATTAAATTTAATGTTAAACGATTCTCGTCGAAGCTATCACGAGGCGCCATTTCAAATCCTTTCAGTAGCAGATAATTCTGTACTTAAAAATGAGAGTAATGAAAACAGCAAAAACACAAGAAATTTTTTTAGTTTCCTTAATGAAACTTCAAACGCGTCAATTCGATTAAATGTAATGTTAAAAGATTTTCGTCGATGCTGCTACGTGGTACCATTTCAACTCCTTTCAGCGACAGAAAATTCTGTACTTAAAAATGAAAGTGATGCAAACAGCAAAAATACAAGTAATTTGCGTCAATTCGATTAAATTTAATGTTAAAAGATTGTCATTGAAGTTATACGTGGTACCATTTCAACTCCTTTCAGCGACAGATAATTCTGTACTTAATGAAAACATCAAAAATACGAGTAATTTTTCTAATTTCCTTAATGAAACTCAAAACGCGTCAATTCGATTAAATTCAATGTTAAAAGGTTCTCATAGAAGTTGTTACGTGGTACCATTTCAAATTCTTTTAACAGATAATTCTGTACTTAAAAATGAAAGTAATGAAAACAGCAAAAATGCGAGTAATTCTTCTAATTTCTTTAGTGAAATTCAAAACGCATGATTTCGATGTAACTTAATGTTAACTTAATCTAAACGATTCTCATCGAAGTTGTTACGTGGTACCATTTCAACTCCTCTCAGCGACAGATAATTCTGTACTGAAAAATGAAAGTAATGCAAAAGTACAAGTAATTTGCGTCAATTCGATTAAATTTAATGTTAAAAGATTCTCATCGAAGTTGTTACGTGGTACCATTTAAACTCCTTTCAGGGACAGGATAATTCCGTGCGTAAAAACAAAAGCAATGAAACCAGCGAGCAGTGTTCGAAACAGTGAGCGCAAGGAAATCTAGTGTCTGGCAGCGTCGTTTAAAGACACGCAGACGAAACGAATTCTATTTCCTCCGATACCTCTCTCTTTTCACGCGGGATTAAATTCCCGGTCGAACAGAGAGGCGTCAGTTCGCTCGCTGCGCGGAAACGTTAGCGTCCCGGTTAGAACGTTATCGATTATTATTTGCAATGGAAATCCGTCCGTCGCGGAAATACCAACGGAAAGGAACTTCGTTTTACGCCTGCCCGCCATTTCTTCGTCCCCTTCCCCTCGCGTTTTTACGACATTTCTCAAGCGAAATAGAATCCGCTCGAAGAGACACGGTTTTAATTCCGCGCTCGTAATTCGTGCCGCGCGTTTCCGGTTAAAAATTTCGCAATTTCGAGGCCACCAGCGCCCTTCATCCGCTATGCACCCCCCACCCTCGTCCACGCTGCTGCCGTTTCTGTGCTCGCAGTCGAAACGCGTCCTGCGAACCAATTACAAACTGTATCGATTTTTATTCGCGACCCTGCGACCAAGCTGTTAACTCTTTCGATGTCGAAGAGAATTTTGGACGCTCGTGCGAATTCTTGTGAAGGAGCCATCCACGTCACGATTTTCTTTGTCGAAGGGTGAGAGACTGGAGACTGTTGCTCCACTGTTAATCTTTTGAACTCTGAATACTCTTGGCTGAAACGGTTCGTAAAAATACCTTTTTGTCACACTGATGTGACTATTCAACACGCGAACAGTAATTAATTATAGTGATTTTTTTGCAGAAGGTTAAATAAGTAAGGACTTAATTGAAGGAAGAAGTTAAGGACTTAACTTAAGGAAGTTGTTTTGGAGCATTGAAATTATGTATTATAAACAGTAACAATTTAAAATATTAAATTTTGCAATCAACTGAAAAACTTAATTTGATATTTACAAGAGGAATTAATCGTTTTGGAATCTAATTGGTTAGAGAATGGGACGTAAAATGGGAATTTTATGGCACTAATATTGCCCAACCGCTACCAAAGGAAGACAAATTACTAACGAGTGCCCCTTTTATTAATTTTACACGAAAATTACTGCATATTGATTGCAAAACTCGACAAACGCATATATGCGTTTTTAGTTCAGGCTGATGACTTAGAGAAAACACATAAATGCGACCTTAGAGTACACGAATGACTTTCGCCAAACGCATATATGCATCTATAAAGCTCTAAGGGTTAAAATTATGTATTATAAGCATTAACAATTTAAAATATTAAATTTTGCAATCAACTAAAAAACTTAATGCGATGTTTACAACAGGAATGAATCATTTTGAAATCTTGATGACTTAAAGAAAACACATAAATGCGACCTTAGAAAACACGGATGTCTTTCGCCAAACGCACATATGCATCCATAGAGCTCAAAAGGTTAAAATTATGTATTATAAGCATTAACAATTTAAAATATTAAATTTTGCAATCAACTAAAAAACTTAATTTGATGTTTACAACAGGAATGAATCATTTTGAAATCTTGATGACTTAGAGAAAACACATAAATGCGACCTTAGAATACACGGGTGTCTTTCGCCAAACGCACATATGCGTTCATAGCATAGCTCCAAGGGTTAAAATTATGTATTGTAAGCGTTAACAATTTAAAATATTAAATTTTACAATCAACTAAAGAACTTAATTTGATGTTTACAACAGGAACTAATCATTTTGAAATCTAATTGGTTAGAGAATGGAACGTAAAATGGGATTTTTGTGACCCTAATGTTGCCCAACCGCTATCTAAGAAAGGCAAATTACTAACGAGTGTGAAATTACTAACGAGTTACTAACCCTGTATTAATTTTACACGAAAATGACTGTATATTGATTGCAAAAATTATGGGACGTAAAATTGGAATTTTATGGCCCTAATATTGCCCAACCGCTACCAAAGGAAGACAAATTACTAACGAGTGCCCCTTTTATTAATTTTACACGAAAATTACTGCATATTGATTGCAAAAATCAACAAACGCATATATACGATCTTAGTCCAAGCTGATAACTTAGAGAAAACACATAAATGCGACCTTAGAATACACGGGTGTCTTTCGTCAAACGCATATACGCGTCCGTAGCATAGCTCGAAGGGTTAATTCACGCGAGAGGATCCCGTGAACGGACTTTTGCGAAACGGGAACGACCAACTTTCGACGCGTGCCCTTTTTCACCAGCGCACCCGCAGCACGCGTTCGGAAATGGACTGGAAAATGAGGGGTATAAATATCCGTGGACTGGCGAGGAATACTGAAACACCCTACGCGTTTCTGTCCACCTTGCGCGGTGATTACCCCCTTCCAACAGGGTGGAACAATGTTTTTATATCTCGACGGAGGTTTTTAGCGGAGGAAGTTTGTTACTGTTGAATTAAAATCGCGGGAACGCAGGGTATTTATTTTTAAAGAATGTTTTTTAAAGAATGTCATGATGTGAAATGGAGGAATTGGAAGTTGATTCGTTCATTTGCTCTTCAACAGTTTTTGCAATATTTACTACTTGAAATCAAAGAAGTTTGACTGCGATTTAAGTCGTTGAATATATTTTTAATATTAGCAGTATTTAATTTTCGCAATATTTTATGCTTGAAATCAAAGAAGTCTGAAACCAGTCGAATATATTTTTAATATTAGCAATATTTAATTTTCGTACTATTCACTACTTGAAATCAAAGAAGTTTGACTGCGATTTAAGTCGTTAAATATATTTTTAATATTAGCAATATTTAATTTTCGCAATATTTTATACTTGAAATCAAAGAAGTCTGAAACCAATCGAATATATTTTTAATATTAGCAATATTTAATTTTCATAATATTTACTACTTGAAATCAAAGTTTGCGATTTAAATCGTTAAATATAATTTTTAATTTTCGTAATATTTACTACTTGAAGCCAAAGAAGACTGAAAGCGATTTAAGTGGATAAATATATTTTTAATATTAGCAATATTTAATTTTCGCGATATTTACTACTTGAAATTAGAAAAGTCTGAAAGCGATTTAAGTGATCGAATATATTTTTAATATTAGCAATATTTAATTTTCGCAATATTTACTACTTGAAATTAGAAAAGTCTGAAAGCGATTTAAGTGGTTAAATATATTTTTAATATTAACAATATTTAATTTTCGTAATATTTACTACTTGAAATTAAGAAAGTTTGAAAGCAATTTAAGTAATTAAATATATTTTTAATATTAGCAATATTGCATTTTCGTAGTATTTACTACTTGGAATCAAAGAAGTCTGAAAGCAATTTAGATGACCGAATATATTTTTAATATTAGAAATATTTAATTTTCGCAATATTTACTGCTTGAAATCAGAAAGCTCTGAAAGCGATTTACGTGTTTAAATATATTTTTAATATTAGCAATATTAAATTTTTGCAATATTTACTACTTGAAATCAAAGAAGTTGCACTGCGATTTAAGTGGTAAAATATATTTTTAATATTAGCAATATTTAATTTTCGCAATATTTACTACTTGAAATTAGAAAAGTCTGAAAGCGATTATAAGTGTTGTAATATATTTTTAATATTAATATATAGCGTTTGAATATTTTTTTACAATGTGGTATCGTTCAAAACAAAAATCTGTCGAACCGCTAAGGCACTCGCACGCGCGTTCTCAGATCAAAGCGAAAGCGGCAACGTTTTGTTCGCGATCGAGAACAAAAATAATCAGGCTGGATTGTGAAAACCGATCGATTCGAGTCTAATCGGGCGCGAAGGACCCCATTCGAGTCGTCGTGAATTCCAGTGGCGCGTGTCCGCCATTGTCCAGGACGCTTAGAACGCCGCGGAATACAAATCGATCGTTAACGCGATCGACGTTGGTCCCAGCCATGCAATCTCGACTAATCGGCTCGCCTCGATTCGCCTGTTGACAACTGCACGTCGAATCTCGACAAGAAAATCGCTGATCTCGCCGGAAGAGATGGAAAAAATCGATCCTCCTCCTCTGCGTGAGTCGCAGATTTTTTTTTTTTATTCTACGTTCGAACAATCGAGTCGAATTTCGTGCTTTCAGGATCAATCTGTCGATCGCGAGTCACTTTGTCGCGACGCGCTCGTTTCTGTTCCTCTTTGTGCGCACGTCAAAACGAGATGCATAAAAAAAAGGAGAAAATCCATGCGAGGATAACACGTTCATCGATCGACTTACGATTCTACACTTACGTCGCGATCGCGAGCCGCAACAGATGCTCTGTGCATGAATATGGAAACCGCGACACATGTACCCTACATAAATATGGAAACCGCGGCATGTGTACTGTGCATAAACGATAAATACTGCTGGATTGTGTCGTTGGTAGACGCGATTCACCCTGGATACCTACGTATCGGCTGTGCTCCATTTTTGCTCGAGGTATCCTAACGATCCTCTCGACTTTTGGAACTTCAAGTGTGTAGTAAAATGTATCGAAGTATCCTAAACCCTTTGCACTCGAACGAGAAGGTAACTTTAGTAATTTTCTAACAGAATAAGTGGAAGTTATTACAATTTGTTTTCGTCCTTATATTGCGAACTGAAAATTAAGTCATGACGTTTAGGATGTCCTTGATACTAATACGAACGATATAAAAAGATATCAAGAGCTTCAAAGATTGAACTTAAGTAAAACAAAATATTCTAGTACGTCCACAAATTACTAAATGATCAATTTTATCAAAATTGTCCTTATTTCCAATATATGATGTGTAGGAATTTTCAAAATGAGATTAATCGCCATGATGGCACCTGTACTTAATGTCAATTGTACCCAGAGGAAACAGGATCCCCTAAAAATTATACGATCCAAAGTAGTAAGTAAAAAAGGTTTCGACTAAGTGCCCATCTGCTCTAGGGTGTCCTCGAGGCTAATACGAACAGTTCAAAGATTGAACTTAAGTGAAACAAAGTCCTGTATTGCTAAGTTCTAGTACGTCCACATATTGCTACGTGACCAATTTCATTCCAGTCCTCTTTATTTCCAATATTTGATAGTAGGAATTTTCAAAATGAGACTCACTATCATAATGGCACCTACATTCAGTGTCAATTGTACCCAGAGGGAACAGAATCTCCTAAAAATTGTACGATCCAAAGTAGTAAGTAAAAAATGGTTCTACCTATGTGCCTGTCTCCTATAGGGTGTTCTCGAGGCTAATATGAACAATTCAAAGATTGAACTTAAGTCAAAAAAAGTATTCTAGTACCTCTACACATTGCTACATGATCAATTTCATTCCAGTTCTCTTTATTTCCAATATTTGATAGTAGGAATTTTCAAAATGAGATTGACTACCATAATGGCACCTGTACTCAAAGTCAATTGTGCCCAGAGGAAACAGAGTCCCCTAAAAATTGTACAATCCAAAGAGTAGCAAGTAAAAAAGGTTCCACCTAAGTGTCTGTCTCCTCAAAGATTGAACTTAAGTCAAACAAAGTATTCTAGTACATCCACACATTGCTACGTGATCAATTTCTCTCGAATCGTCCTTATTTCCAATATTTAATAGTAGGAATTTTCGAAATAAGATTGACTGCCATAATGGCACCTGTACTCAGTGTCAATTGTATCCAGAGGAAACAGGATCCCCTAAAAATTGTACGATCCAAAGTAGTAAGTAAAAAATGGTTCTACCTAAGTGCTCGACTCTAGGGTTATCTCGAGAGTAATAAGAACAGCACAAACATTGAACTTAAGTCAAACAAAGTATTCTAGTACGTCCACATATTGCTACGTGATAATTTCATTCCAATCGTCCTCATTTTGGATCCAATATTTGATAGTAGGAATTTTCAAAATAAGATTGACTGCCATAATGGCACCTGTACTCACTGTCAATTGTACCCAGAGGAAACAGAATCTCCTAAGGATTGTACGATCCAAAGTAGTAAATAAAAAAAGTTTCAGCTAAGTGCCTGCCTCTACATGATCAGTTTCATCCCAGTCGTTCTTATTTCTAATGTATGATGTGTAGGCATTTTCAAAATGAGACTGACTACCATAATGGCGCCTGTATCCAATATAAACTGTACCCTGAGGAAGCAGAATCTCCTAAGGATTGTACGATCCAAAGTAGTAAATAAAAAATGTTTCAGCTAAGTCTGAATCATCCCAATCGTTCTTATTTCTAATATATGATGTGTAGGAATTTTCAAAATGAGACTGACTACCATAATGGCGCCTGTATCCAATATAAACTGTACCCAGAGGAAACAGGATCCCCTAAAAATTGTACGATCCAAAGAGTACTAAGTAAAAAAGGTACCACCTAAGTGCCTGTCTCCTTGGCTGCTCTAAATTCATCCCTCGCAATGGTACAAGGCTTTTTATCCGTTCGCGTATTCACCCTTAACCTTTAGCGAGAGGGTAGACCAGCGGATGGGCAGGTCGTTAAGGGCGAAGAAAAAGCAGCAATGAAGGGGCGGGGGAGGCTGAGCGGCAACGAAGACATAATGCAACAAGATGCATAAACTTGCGGCCCATTAGCGCTCCACTTTTCTGCCGTTAAAGCGAAGAATATTTAATGAATTTCCTGGGCTTATTACCCAGACGCGGGACACCCCTTTCACCAGCGAATTATTTGAATTATTGCCTTATAGCGTCGAGTGCTGCGTAAATTTCCGCGGTGGCTCCGCGCCATGGTGCGACGAAGAACTGGCTGGCTTTTAAGCGTTAAGAGGTAGACTCTTGAAGCGATCCCAAGGATTTCCCTTCGTCTACCGATAGTTCCTCCCGAGGGCGCGAAGAGCGATTGTTCGTTGTCCATGATGGATGCCTGGCCACGGTTATTTTATACATCTTTCAACTTATTCGTTCTTTTTCTTTTTTTTTTTTCTTTACTGAATTAAATTGCAACTTGATATGTATTGTTTTATACATCTTTCAACTTATTCGTTCTTTTTCTTTTTTTTTTTTCTTTACTGAATTAAATTGCAACTTGATATGTATTGTTAAGTCATTTGCATTATATGCTCATGTGTGCGAGGGATTGAGATATTTCTATGGGTAGAGGCAAATGGTTTTGGTAAAAATTGAGGGTTGCAAGTGTAATGGCAACGAAGAAGTAATTAGATCTACAAAAATATTTAATTTTAACGATATGGATCAATTCTCCACTTTTTTTTGAATGATACAAGTCATATATTACGTGTCGTTCAAAGTGTGTCAGTTTTTATGCAACATTATTAAGTTTATCGTATGCAGATTGGCGCAAGAATTTTTAAAAAATGATATTCTTCGAAATCATGAGCTTACAATTCATTAACGCGTTACAAATATACGAAAATTATTTATTTTCGATTAACAAAAAGACAGAACTATCCGACAGACTTTAATACATCTACTAATTCATGACACATTATTATTATTATATCACAATTTAATAGAAATATTTAATTTTGACGATGTGGACCAATTCTTTATTTTTTTGAATTATGCAAGTCATATATTATGTGTCGTTCAACGTGTGTCAGTTTTTATGCAATATTATTAAGTTTATCGTATGCAGAAGGGCGTAAGGATTTTTAAAAAACAGTTGAGAGAGAAATCTCGTAAATATTAAAAGACTAGAACAATTCTCTTCGCAATCACGAGCTTGTAATTCATTAACGCATTAAAAATATACAAAAACTATTACTTCTCGCTTAACAAAAAGACAGAACTGTCCATCAGACTTTAAAACATCTACTAATTGCTGACACAGTATTAATAAATCATAGTTTTCGACAGAAGAGAAACGAAAGACACAGTTTCAAACCGTCCATCCGCGACACAGGACGTCCTCGTGGTCTCGCCTCTCTACCCTCGATAATCGCAGCCTATCGACCATCCGCCAGAGACCTATTATTCCTAGAGGATAATTTCTGAGTATCCCAGAGCGTTCTCGAGTAGCAGAGGGAAGTATATCGAGAAGTGTAGAAAAGTCGAAGGAAGGGAAACCAGGTCAAAAGTTACTTACTTGCGCGAGAAGCACAGAAAGAAAGAGAAAAAGAGAGAGAGAGAGAGAAAATTTCTTCAAGGGTCGATATGGATACACCATACAGACAGCGATATTAATCGCTCGATTCAGTTAACTAAATATTCGTGTCACATTTTATTAATTAACAGAGAATATCCCAGCTCGAAGGTTCCTCGACAATTTTTTTCATTTCCTTTCGCCAACTCTGTTTTTTTGTTTTTACGAGCTTCGAGATTAACGACGCGCCATCCACCGTGACGCGAGCACGGCGACATGATAAATCGTTGTCGAACAAGAAGCAATAATCGCTGGGCTAGCCACACCGATACGGCAATTTACCTCCCCCTCTGCTATTAATTATCGTGGCCTCGATCGGTGGGCGTCGATAAATATTATTTCTACGTCGTCGGAGTTTTGTACACGCGGTCCTGGCCATTTGAAAATTGACTATCGAGGAGGAACGGGGGTGGCGGTGGGTCGACGAACTGGGACTGGTACCAGGGGATGTTGATACGTCGTAACGAGAGCAGCGTTTCGCGGTTTGTTTCTCGTTAGGACGCGTGTATCGTAAAATTTTCCTGTTTAATGGGCGGTTTATCGTTTTTCTCGCGTCGATAATGATTTGTGTTTCTGTGGACTGTGGCTGTTGAGAATGTATTTGCGTGGAATTATGTTTTTTTATCCTCTGCGACTGGGTTCTTCTTGGAGTTTTACTCTTACTTTTTCTTTTAAGTTGGAAGGGTTAAAAATATGTGATACGTTTTGTTATGCGCTCGAATTTGGAAGTTCTTAATTAGCAATTAGCTATTGATAGAGTAGCAATTTTTAAGCAGCAATTTCTATCGCTAACTGGTAATTTTAAATTTTAAATAATGAAACATTGCTGTTTAACGTTTGGTATTTTTTAATCTTCTGCGCTTGGCTTCTTGCAGTTTCACTCTTACTTTTTCTTTCGAGTGCGAGGGGTTTTGTTACGTGCTCAAATTTGGAAATTTTAAATTAGCTATTAACTATCGCTAGAACAGCAATCTTTAAACGACAATTTCTATCGCTAACTGGTAATTTAAAATTTTAAATAATGAAACATTGCTGTTTTACGTTTGGTTTCTACTTAATTATATTTTTTAATCCTCTGCGTAATTATATTTTTTAATCCTTGGCTCCTTGGAGTTTTACTCTTACGTTTCCTTTCAAGTGCGAGGGGTTAAAGATGCTTGATACGTTTTATTATGCGCTCGAATTTAGAAATTCTAAATTAGCAATCAGCTATTACTAGAATAGCAATTTTTAAGCAACAATTTCTACCACCAACCCTTAATTAAAAATTTTAAATAACAAAACATTGGTTTCTGCACGTGCTCGACGCTTCTACTCATCAATCCTCGTCAAATTCCTATCCCTTCGTCGAAGACGTGGAATCTCAAGACTACAGATTTCTCTAATTAAGTTTCTACACTGATTCGCGATTTCCATAATTTTCACGGGATCCCCATAGCCTCGAGGAGAGCCACGCGAGAGGCGTCCGAATTAATTCCTCCAGTTTCGTAACTGTAATCAACGGTAATGCCACTCGAACCAATCGTCGCGCGATTAAATTAACAAATTGCCAGCTCGATTCTCGATTCCCTTCGACGATCGACACCTGCGTCTCTTCGATGCCTCGCATTTCCACATTTTTTATTACGAAACGCGCTCTCGAAAATGTGCGATCACGAAAAATCGTTGCACTTTCGAGGCGTTCTCCAAAGAGATTCGCAGCTCGTTCGATATCGATCACCAGGCGATTCGATTTTCAGCTGATCTCTGCGAGACGCGAACGAAGTTTAACGTCTCCAATGAAATTACGCAGCCCCTCGTTATGTCCTTTGTCGAGAGTTACCTCTCTCCAAGCAGGATATCTAAAATTTCCTTATCCAGCTACGCCATTAATCCCCCTCTCTCTTTATCAGAACGATTCCACAGCGAAACAATTACCTTTGCCACGAACCACCTCCGCTTTCTCATCCTGTTGTTCCTCTCCCCAACTTTGTCTATCGCGAAAGACAAAAACCCTGCCTGTTACTCTATTCGAACAACTCTCGAAGCGTTTACAGTTCCAAACGCTAAACCAAGCCAAAAAATGGCGACAGTGAAGCATAAAAAGTGCACCAGACATTGTACACTTTGAAAAGGACACCCCTTAAATATCCTCCACGTTCTCTGCAGAAAAATCTCTGTACACAACCGACATAAAAAAGGAAGAACAAGGTAGAAAATGGAATTCGTAAGGAATAAAGTCGCGCGAGATGCGTTAATTTGTCCGCGTTTTAAAATCTATTCCTTTAATCTGAGAAAGGGAACCGCGAGAGCCTGGTCGTTGCGAGTCGCGTCGTGAATTGTGTATGTCGTGGCAGGAGCCAGGAATAAGGGAGAAGAAAAAGGAGAGAGAGAGGAGGGGAAAAAATGGTGAGAAGGGTGGAGGGTGAGGGCAGGGTTAGAGGCTGGTTTCCAAGCAACAGATATCATTAGGCGAGCAAGCAGGTGCATGGGAATATATGTATAAAGGATTCACGTTCCTTCGTAGCCAGGCACATTGTCAGACGTTATGGTGGCAGGATAACGCAGGGTGGAAGTCGAGGGGCACCGCAATGCAGGCAAGGGCGTTGTCAGGGGCGACCCTAGCGACCGTAAGGCCTGGCTCGAACGAGAACGAGAACGAACCCCCGCGATTCGACCGTGAAATAATAGCCAGGGCCTATCGATCCTCGATTTCGGCTGCGGCAGCCGGGCACCTGCCGCGAGCGTCGACCATTAAGGGCTGCCTGCGATCGTACGCGACGTTTCCTGCGTCCTCGATTATTTTTTATATTGTTTGTCGATGCTTTGAGTGTTTTGGTATTGATAGTAACATGGATGTGTTAATTGAAAGAAAATATGAATTTGTTTTTGTTTTTAGTAATGCAGATGCTGCCACCTTTCGTGTATCACCACTTTCTTTTTTTATATTGCTTGTCCACGCTGTGAGTGTTTTGATATTGATGGTGACATAGATGTGTTAGTTGAAAGAAAATGAGAATTTGTTTCTGTTCTTAATAATGCAGATATTGCTGCGAGCATCGACCATTAAGGGCTGCCTGCGATCGTACGCGACGTTTCCTGCGTCGTCAATTATTTTTTGGATGCGTTAATTGAAAGAAAATATGAATTTGTTTCTGTTTTTAGTAATGCAGATGCTGCCACCTTTCGTGTATCACCACTTTTTTTTTTTATATTGCTTGTCCACGCTGTGAGTGTTTTGGTATTGATGGTAAAATGGATATATATGTTAAAAGAGAAAAAGAATTTGTTTCTGTTATTAATAATGCAAATGTTATGGCAATTGTCGACCATTAAGGGCTGCGATCGTACGCGACGTTTCCTGCGTCGTCACTTTTTCTTTTTATATTGTTTATCCATGCTTTGAGTGTTTTGGTATTGATGGTAACATTTCAGGACTCAAATTCTTATTTTCTTTCAACTAATATATTCAAGAATTTTTTGTGGACAGTTTTGAGAAAGGGATGTGATCTTAAAGGGCTGCGATCGTCCGCGACGTTTTCTACGTCGCCACCTTTTTTTTATATTGTTTGTCCATGCTGCGAGTGTTTTGGTATTGATGGTAACATGATATGTTTGTTAAAAGAAGATATGAATTTGTTTCTGTTCTTAATAATGCAAATATAGCGACAAGCGTCGACCATTAAGGGTTGCGATCGTACGCGATCTTTCGTGTATCACCACTTTTTTTTTATATTGCTTGTCCACGCTGTGAGTGTTTTGGAATTGTTGGTAACATGGATATGTTTGTCAAAAGAAAATAAGAATTTGTTTCTGTTCTTAATAATGCAGATGTTGGTCTCTGTCTTGATTTTAGAATCTTTTGTGGAACAGTTTTGGGGAACTGTGATCCATGGTACACCCTTCTCTTACACCCTTAGCATTCTAAGTTATTTTTTAATTTTGTTGTTAATAACTTGCTGTTATTTTAAGTATTGCTGGCGAGATATGGAAATCACCCCTTAAATAAATAATAATTTCTTAAATTTGTTTCTGGGTAACTGTGATCTATGGCACACCCTTCTGTTGCATTCTTTGCATTCTGAGTTATTTTTCGATTTCGTTATCGATAACTTGCTTTATTTAAAGTACTGATGGAGAGATATGGAAATCACCCCTTAAATAAATAATAAATTCTTAAATTTGTTTTAGAGGAACTGTGATCTATGGCACACCCTTCTATTGCACCCTTTGCATTCTAAGTATTATAATTTTTTTAATTTCGTTGTCGATAACTTGCTGTTATTTGAAGTGCTGATGAAGAGACATAAATCAACCCTTAAATAAATAATAAATTCTTAAATTTGCTTTAAATTTGAATAAAATAATTGTAAAGATTAATGTTTTCCGTTCTAAATTATCCTTCAGTTTCATCGCCAACAACTTTCTCTACTGTTTTAAATATTTTGTTTGAAATTTAGTTCAGAGGGTACTGTGTTGTATATTGTTTACGAAAGAGTCGAAAAATGAGCGTCGTTCGACGGCGTGAACCGCTGAAACGAATCTAGCGAGGGTAGTTTAAAAGAACCACTTGATCATCCTCCACCGATTTGGATTCCTCGTATCGATCGTTCAGCCTTTCTAGAACGAACTATTCTTCCCTCTTTAGCTCGTTCGAAAGTTGAACCACCTTCGCAGGGAACTTTCATCGGACTCGAATCCACTTTTTCATTTACATATCGACGCATCGTACGTAGAGGGTGCCTCGTACCAGCGAGAACAAACCTTTATCGAGAACAATTTACTTTTATCGTTCCATTCTCGAGGGAATTCAGGTCAGAACTCTGCAAATTTTTTCCACACCTCTATCTCGAGCCATTTTAACGCATCCGTTCAGGATTTGAATATTTCTGAAGTGTTGAAAGTAAAAAAAAAAAAGTGAAACTCCAACTATCCTTGCTTGAATATTCGCGAAATTATTTAAATCGTTATCTCTCGATTCTTCAATTATCCACACTCTATATTCACATCGACGAATATTATTACGAATCGTCTTACCGTTGGACAGCTAGAAAATGGCGGAATTATATTTCTGAAGTGTTGAAAATAAAAAAGAAAAAAAAAGCTCCAACTATCCTTGCTTGAATATTCGCGAAATTATTTAAATCGTTATCTCTCGATTCTTCAATTATTCACACTCTATATTCACATCGACGGATATAATTACGAATCGTCTTATTATTGGACAGCTAGAAAATGGCGGAGTTTCTTCAGCTGCGCCATTGGTTGCAACGGAACGCAACAATGCCTCTGAAATAAAGACCAACTGATAAGCAGAGGAAGTTTTAATTGCCAGTCACAGGGGTCTGCGATTAAAATGCCGCGATTTCAAGTTGCGATACTTTGGTGCAGATTAGCAGAGTAGCAAAGCGAATTTTTACCAGCCAACGAATCCACTCGTTCACCTGAAAGATCAGACGAAACAGCTCGAGGAATCGCGAGCCTGTAAGCAGGCTAATTACGCGACTTTATTACTTTTTCGTTTTCACGATCATCCAAAGCGTCTTCCTTTTTTTTTCTATTTTTCGTTGTAGTTAAAAGAACAGTTTATCGACTGGCACGAAGGTCGAAGGGCGAAATTAATTTTTTAATTTCACTCTCGAGGGCGTCGTCGCGTCGATATCGCGATTTTCGAAATTATTCGTTCAATTATGAACAGGCTGATTATGAAGAAGTTCCTCGCCGATGGTTCGCCAGGCAACCATGAATTTATGAAATCCTGAAATTGAGAGCTTAAAAATGTATCCCGCGGCCCCCGCAATCGAGGATTCCCAACAATAAACCCGCCTCCTTTATTATTCACTCGTCGCTAACTGATCGCCTGTTTTTCCGCGGGATTACAGTAAATTCGCCACGGTTTATAAACGCGCGAGGTATAATAACTTTTCCAAGAAGCAATTTTCGAGTCGCTTGACGCTGTTTCGCCTACGCGCAAGTGATAATAAATTAGACTTGAATAAAAGAGCGGATTTAGTCGAGAATTTGATTGTTATTTGGTTAGTTGAGAATTTTATAAATTAATTATCCTCCAAAACTACGACGTTGACTATACACTTCGAATTTTCCATTTTATTCTGCTCTGTTTTTATGAGAGACTGCAGTAATAATGGTAGGAGCAATCAGAGAACGAGACAATTGGAAAGTATCGAAGCTCTCGCGATACTACAATTTCTATAATTACATTCGACGTACCTACTCATTAGGGAGTAATTAAGAGCCGATCTCGCAATGCGAGACACAGCTGCGCACGTGTAATCACCTTTAAAACAATCAGCAGAACCAGAATCGAATTTTTGTGGAAGAAAGAGAAATCTGTGGTTAATTCGTATCAGAGAAGTTCGAAATACTCAGATGCGGTTTAGTAAACCGATTTTTTGCCGCTCGATTCTCGCGTGACGTCCGTTTAAGCGTCGCCATTTAATCATCGAGCGCAGGGTAAGCTGCGAGGATGGCTGTAATTCCGTGCGCTTGATAATTACGCCGTCCCGTGCTCTACTGTCGTGTTTACATCCAATCAACTTAATTTCTGACCGCGGTGATCGCTGGATTTTACCGTGTTATTAGCTGCGCGCGTCCTGCATCGATGACTCCATTGCTCGATGCCACCCTGCAACCTGGTTTGAACCCTACGTAACTGCCACGAACGATCGTCTTCTGCGTCCCCTCGATCGCTGGGACCGTAGTTGCTTCTCCTCTTCGACTCTGCTCCACGTCGCGTGTCCAGTTCTACGAGCGAAACGGCGAAAGCTTTTTGCGATATTGCGGATTAACTTGGGGCGATGGTTAACTTCGCGTGGATTACCTTTCTTGCGTTTGTCTTCAACTGATTTAGAACTTTGATGCGTACATCTCGTGGCGGTAGTTTCTTCTTTTCTCTGTTGGTTCTGTGTTTTGTTGAATTTGGACTTTGGAAGGGGATTTTTTATTTTTTGGTTACTGTTGTGTTTGAAGGTGGTTGAGGATCTCGTGCTTCTGATACTGTAGACGCTTGAGAATCTTATGCTTCTAATACTTTAGACGCTTGGAAATTTTACGCTTGTGATGTAGGCGCTTGGAAATTGTACGTTTCTGATATTGTAGGCGCTTGGAAATCTGACGCTTGTGATTTAGGTGCTTGGAAATTTTACGCCTTGTGAAATAGGTGCTTGGAAATCTCAAGTTTGTGATGTAGATGCTTGGAAATCTTACGCCTTTGATATTTTAGACGCTTGGAAATCTTATGCTTGTGATGAAGCACTTGGAAATCTTATGCTTCTGATACTGGTGACGCTTAGAAAACTTGCGTTTCTGATATTATAGGCGCTTGGGAATTTCACGCTTGTGATGTAGACGCTTGGAAATCTTGCGCCTTTAATATTTTGGACGCTTGAAGATTTTACGCTTATGATGTAAATGCTTGGAAATCTTACGCTTCTGATATTATAGACCCTTGGAAATCTTACCTTTCTGATATTGTAGGCGCTTGGAAATCTTACGCCTTGTGATATAGGCGCTTGGAAATCTTATGCTTCTGATACTGGTAGCGCTTAGAAAACTTGCGTTTCTGATATTGTAGGTGCTTGGGAATCTCACGCTTCTGATACTATAGACGCTTGGAAATCTTACGCCTTTGATATTTTGGACGCTTGGAAATCTTATGCTTGTGATGAAGCACTTGGAAATCTTATGCTTCTGATACTATAGACCCTTGGAAATCTTACCTTTCTGATATTGTAGGCGCTTGGAAATCTTACGCCTTGTGATATAGGCGCTTGGAAATCTTATGCTTCTGATACTGGTAGCGCTTAGAAAACTTGCGTTTCTGATATTGTAGATGCTTGAGAATCTCACACTTGTGATGTAGGCGCTTAGAAATCCTACGTTTCTAATACTGTAGGCGCTTGGAAATCTTACGCTTCTGATACTGTAGACGCTCAGAAATCTTACGCTTCTGATGTTATAGGCGCTTGAAAATTTTAAGCTTGTGATGTAAGCGTTTGGAAACCTTAACGTTGTGATGTAGTCGCTTGGAAATCTTACGTTTCTGATATCGCAGGCGTTTGAGAATCTTACGCTTCTGATACTGTAGACACTTGGAAATCTTACGCTTCAGGTATTGCAGTGTTTGGGAATCTTATGCTTCTGATACTGTAGACACTTGGAAATCTTACTCTTCTAATACTGTAGACACCTGGAAATCTCACGCTTGTGATGCAGTCGCTTAAAAATCTTACATTTCTAATACCATAGACTCTTAGAAAACCTGCACCTCTAACATTAATAAACACTTACCCACCAAATTCCTGCAATATAACACAACCAATACATCTCAAACTTACCCATTGACACACAATCAAACAATACTCACCAGAAACAGAATACACTCCAATAATCTCTGACTCTAAACGTGCAATCCTCAAACCAACGACCACGCATCATAGCTCGCGACCTCATCACCTCCTTGGAGTCCATCTCCGTCGCAAACGGCATCCATTAATCCGTCAGATCGTTCATCAATCCTCCGCGAGGCTGCGCAACGCGCGTCTCTAATCCGCGTACACTGAAATCCTTTCAAACGGACTGGAAATCTCCAATGTTTCGAAGGCCCACAAACACGCTCGAAGACCACGCACGCTCGCCAGTGCGTTTGCGAACGCCACTCGCAACGGTTGGCCAAGGAGCCAGCCTGGAACGCATCGATTTATGCTAATCGCTTCGACTCGTCCCTATTTTAGCCGCGCGCCGTGCCGGGCACGCTAATTTCACGTTAACGGCGTGGCCAAATAGAGAGGCGGAGGGGCTGGACGGTCTCGATTTAGCGGTCAGTAATTCGAGCAGAGGCTTAATGGTCGAATAGGCGAAAACGCGGCTAACGTATTAGTCGGTGACACGAGCGAGTCCATCGTTAACGCGATTACAGCCTACTCCTTGTCACGTGTGCCAGTTTAATGCCACCCCTTGACGCTTGACGAATTAGATGTTGGTTGTGAGGGGCGTTCTGGAGGGTCGATGGCTTATGGACCCCGTTTTGAAAAGTATTTTTTTATTTTTGACCCTGTTTCTTATCGATGAAACGTGAAAGTATGTACGTGTGTTCATCGTCAGGTCGTTTAGCTTTGCAAGCATGCGTTGGGTTCGCAGAATTTTAATCTGAAGCGTCTCTTTTTTATTGAAGATTTGTGTCTTGACGAATTAGATGTTGGTTGAGAGGTGCGTTCTGGAGGGTCGATGGTTGGTGGACCCATTTTGAAAAGTATTTTTTTATTTTTGACGTTGTTTCTTATCGATGAAGGGTGAAAGTATGTGGTGTGTGGTCGTCGTTTGGCTTTGCAAAAATGCGTTGGGTTCGCAGAATTTAAATCTGAAGCGTCCCTTTTTTATTGAAGACTTGTGTCTTGTTGAAAATGGGTTTTATAAATAACTAATTGCAATTTATTTTACTATAATGTTCTTTATTTCCACGCACTGGGAGTGACCTTTGCCTTGCACTCTTTCTAGAGAATTGAACTAATGTTAAAATATATAAAATCGATGACCCAAAGCATTGGTTACTAATCATGTGTGTGCGCGAGGCTCTGTCGTCTTTTATATAATCAAACTTTAGAAATATGTATCCGTAAAGAAATGCCATCTCTTCTCACTCGAGGACAAGAAATTAATTTTTGTATTTGGCTTCAAACGAAAACCAACACGTCTCGATTAAACGCATATATCAAGACGTGAATAAGGATGATTTCGAGGGAAGATCTTCGTTCTCCATTTGAAGGGTGCATACAATGTTGTTTTTGGCACATAAATATATACATTACTTTCTTATAAATGAATGATGACAGAAATTTTAAAGTATAATGCTGGTACCCAGTTGGTCATTCTGTATAATAAATTTATTTCTTCAGAATGTCAAGGAAACCTCCTTTATCCTTTATATTATAAAAAGTTATGGAATACGTGTTGCATAAAGCGAGTTGAACAACAGCTAGTTATAAACGAATGTTTACAATAATTTTATAAAAATCTGTCTCTCAATTTCCAAAGTTTCGTTGCTCTAGATATTCATTAAACCAAGAGTCACAACACAATAATTTTACAATAATTGTATAAAAATCTGTCTCTCGATTTCCAAAATTTCGTTGCTCCAAATTTTCACTAAACAAAGAGCCGTTTACAATAATTTTACAATATGTGTTTACAATTATTTTATAAAAATCTGTTTACATTAAACCAACAATCGTTTTCAGACAGCTTAAATCAAGAGTCGTTCACAATTATTAAACATTTTTACATGTTTACAATAATTTTATAAAAATCTGTCTCTCGATTTCCAAAGTTCCATTGCTCAAAAATGTTCGCTAAATCAACGATCGTTCTTAAGCAGCCATGCATGTGCGCAACGACAAATAATTTCTTTAAGTCTCTCTCGAAAAATCTCGCGCAACTAACCACGACTGTTTGTTTCTCCTCTCAGGTCGATTTGAAGCCGCTGCGAGAGGCGACGATCGCCGTCCCGACGCCGAAGATCTCCGAGAAGCGGAAGGCAGAGGAAGCCGATGCCAGCAAGGACTTGAAAAAGGTAAGTCGTCCACCATCCGCTCGACGAACGTTCGCAAACTCAATTACATCTTCCTAAAAAACTTGACGGACCTTGAGAACCCTCTTCACTGTTCCTTTAACATTTTTCGAAATTCGCCCTCCTTCAATTAAACGCGTCCACTGCTTCAAATCCAAAAGAAAACTAACGAAACAATATTCACTTGTAACAACCCCAAGAAAATATTTTTATTTGGTCCTAGGTTTCTAATTAATAATTCTTTTATTTTTCTAATTTTTCTAATTTATTCATTCTTTTATTTCTCTAATTTTTCTAATTAATAATTCTTTTATTTTTCCAATTTTTCTAATTAATAATACTTTTATTTTTCTAATTTCTCTAATTAATAATTCCTTTATTTTTCTGATTCTTCTAATCCCACATTCAGAGCCACGTGTTATCCATTCTGACGCGAGCAAACTTCCAAAAGTAAACGCGACTAAACGCGAAGAAATTTCGCACGCAGTTAGACGCCATTAATTGTTCCCTCTAGCCATAAAGTAAGCGCAACGAGACACAGCGATACGTTTGCCAGCCAATCTATACACCCATCGATTTCACTGAAGCTCAGCTTAATTAAAGATTACCAAGAAACTCGAACATCTGTTGTGTCTAAGAGAGCTAAATTATATTTGTACCGTCTGGGATGGGTTCCCGGGACACTGGTTGAGCAGTAAAGGGTTAAACACGCGAGCTCTGTCTATTCTCGAGCCGCGGCACCGATGATGTCAGCGCTCGAGGATCCGCGAACACGAAACCTGACGTTGCACAGTTAACCCTCCTATAACGCGGTACTCGTAGAACGCGGTTTCCATATAACGCGGAACTGAAATTGCGACAGCCCTCCTACTGCTACTAATACGCTGTCTGGCATGCTCTCACTTTTTTTCTAGATCTGTTACTCAATAATTGACAAGTGTACGTTAGTATAATATAATTAATTACACTTCGTGCTAACTCTGTTCTTTTTTTTATAATCGTCGTAATCGCTATAATCGTCATTTTCTTCTGTTTTCGAAGCAAATGACGGCTATAACCGTCGTCACGACTATACAGCATTTGCTTTACTAATTCATTGTATTTACTTAATTCATGAGAAAATAGTTACAGAATAAATGTTAATTCGTCTTCACAGAATTGTCTTTCGACTGCGTCAACTGAAATCGACTAAACTTTTGCTACGACTGCTATAGCAGTCATTTGTCTCAAGATACTCGACTGTTCCAAAGCGAAAAAAAAACAACTAATACGCTGTCTGGCATGCTCTCACTTTTTTTCCAGATGTGTTGCTCAATAATTTAACAATTGTAGGTGTTAGTACACCTCATACTAATGCTGTTCTTTTTTTATTGATTAGAATATTCACGACGGCTATAACCGTCATTTGCGTACATATCGCCAAGGATTTGACGGCTACAGACGTCATTTGCGTCAAAGTGTTAACCCTTTTACTGCTTCATAAAAAGTAGCGTCCACTCATGAATGTCGTCAAACTTCCTAACTCGATTTTCTCAGAATCGAAACCTCTCGAATCAACAAATATACGATTCTCTTTTTTTAAATATAAATGTATTCCTCATTTACGTATATATCGCCAAGGATTTGACGACTACAGGCGTCATTCGCGTTAAAGTGTTAACCCTTTTGCTGCTTCATAAAAAATAGCGTCCACTGATCAATTTCCTAATTCGATTTTCTCAGAATCGAAACCTCTCGAATCAACAAATATACGATTCTCTTTTTTTAAATATAAATGTATTCCTCATTTAGGTACATATCGCCAAGGATTTGACGGCTACAGACGTCATTTGCGTTAAAGTGTTAACCCTTTTACTGCTTCATAAAAAATAGCGTCCACTGATCAAACTCGTCAAATTTCCTAACTCGATTTTCTCAGAATCGAAACCTCTCGAATCAACAAATATTTGCTTCTTTTCTTAAAAATATAAATGCATTCTTTTGTTCTTAAATAATATTAAGGTTTTAGCGCGACCTTTTCTGAGTCTCTGATTCAAGGACGTTTCAGTTATTGGAGAACGACTTGACGATCACTTGGCAGATTAAAACTGTCTGTCAAGAGTACGTTTTCTTGTAACGAATGTCTAAAACGCGAGGTTATCAGGTACAGTTAACCCTCCTATAACGCGATACTCGTAGAACGCGGTTTCCATATAAGTTGGAGCTGAAATTGCGACAGCTCTTCTATAACGCGGTACTCTTACAGCGCGGTTTCCGTTCAACAACACCACCTCAAATGCATTGGTAAACGAAAATAAGGAAAACAAATGGCTGTCAAATCTCGATCTACAAGATGTGAAAAAACGGCTAAATTTGGCTAAAGAATTAGAACTTCATTTCATTCAAATTGATCAGTGAACGGTGCGCAGCGCAAAGTTTAAAAGAGAGTTAAGAAATTGCTTAGCTCCCTATAGAGAGGTTTTAGTGGAGTTAGAAAAAGAAGCTACAATTGAAAACCATCGTGAAAATAAACTAAGCGAGGAAAACATTTTACCCATTCGAAGAAGACGAGTTAGGCGACTCATATCCGACAGGGAGGATGAGTGTTGAAGGATTACATGATTTTACAAAAGTTTCTCTTGTTTTTATTGGAAACAGTTTTTTAGTTTAGTTTTTGTTTCATTTTCTTATATGAACTCTTCGATTCGATAAAAATAATTTTTAATTTATCTTGTCTTTTGTATTTATTGGTCTCCATATAACGCGGTACGAATCATGTGATTTGTACTAAAATCGAAGTTTCTTATAGCGCGGTTATAGTGCGTACCGCGTTATAGGAGGGTTGACTGTATTTGACCTAAGGGGACCCGTGGTTGGGATTTTTGTGTTTATGATACGTCAATAGCTATCGAAGAGAAACATTAAGAGGTAAACTAAGTTTTCTAGCAACCTTTTAATGCCTTAATCCCTTCTGGTTAAGAAGTTAATCAGACTATTATACATTTTAGGAAAAACGAGGAAGGATTACACTTTTATTCGTCAGAGAAACTAACAATTCGTTTCTGAATACGTTATTCTTACTAAAAGCTTGAGAATTGTCAAAAAATAATAAAACACTTAAACAAGAAATATTGAAGATACCAAGAATAAACGAGAAAAATAAGAAAATGGTTTAGAAAATTTCAAGCTATACCACCAAATAATAATCTTAATACATTTTACTGAGATCTCGAATTTTTCTAGTGAATGGTAATGTTTTATCTTACACGACGAGTACACACGCCAAACGCACAGCAGTAGAGATTTGGTTCGACGAGTATACACGTCGAACGCACTTAACTGGTTAAGAAGTTAATGAGAAAAAGTAATAAACAGAAGGTGGGGCTGTTTAAAAATAACTAATTATATGCGAGCGTAGCATAAACTTTGTTCGACCATATGTTTCGAGGACGGAACACTCGTGGTTGGCAGCGAATGGGTTAAATACGCGCTGCCATTGCAGGTTCGTTTTTCGTGGAACAGGAATAATTGCGAGTAATTCGAGATGGTTCGATTATCGAAACTTACCGCGTTATAGGAGGGTTCACTGTATTTCATCGCAGTCCTGGGCATCTCGAGTATCGACGAAGGCAGAGGATGGGCGTCGTCGACGAGGCCCACGTCCTCATTAATCCACAACGGCCAGTCGTCATTAACGAAATAAACGGCCGTGAACCTACCTCGACGCTTTAGAAATTCGAGTTCTGTTCCCACCGCGGTTCCAGCCTCGCGGAACATCCTCGAACGGTGGCTCGCGTTTTTCTAACGAACCCACTTCACTCTCTGCCTTCTCGTGACTCTTCTTCGTCTTCGTCTTCGTCTTCGTCTTCTTCTTCGTTTTTATTATTTCGTCCGTTGCTTACTCTCTTTATAAACGAGCCTGACGATCCTCTGACATCCGCAAGAACACGCGCATGGCTGGAAACTTGTTGGCGGTTACGAGAGTTGGGACTGTTTTTCAAGTGTACAGCGACGGTGATAGGAGGTTGCTATGTCGAGTGGCTGGGCACTGTGGAAAGTATTGAGATGCATTGTATTTAGCTGAAATTCTATTTATATAAATATTTATTAATCTATTAATTGCCACATCTTTTTTTATTTTTCACGAAGAAAGTCATATATTATATATAGACATAGAAAATTGTAAAGTCATATATTATATATATGCATAGAAAGTGTACCAATATAATTGTATCCAAGTTATGGTTTATATTTTTGAAAAATTCCCAAATTGAAATAGAGAAAAATGAGGAATCCAGTTAGATAACTTTGCTAAGTTAAGTGTCTGGGTACTGTGGAAGAAAGTATTGAGATGCATTGCATCCATCTGAAGATTTATATAAATATTTTAAAATATTTCTTAATCTATTAGTTACCAAACTCTTTTTCATTTTTAACGTAGAAAGATGTGTATCAATATAATTGTATTCAAGTTGTGATTTTTATTTTTAAAAAAGTACCAAATAGAGATGGTAGCATGGTGGTATAAGAGGGTTGAAAAAACAGTTGAAAAATGAGGAATCCAGCTAGTTAACTTTGTTAAGTCAAGTGTCTGAATACTGTGAAAAGTATTGAAATGCATTGTATTCAGCTGAAGATTTATATAAATATTGTGGGATGTTTATTAATCCATTAGTTACCAAATTCTATTTTATTTCTTATGGAGGAAGTTAGATATATGCACAAAAAATTGTGTATCTAAGTTGTAGTTTCTATTTTTGAAAAAATCCCAAAAGGAGATGGTAACATGGTGGTATAAGAGGGTTGAAAAATGAGGAATCTAACTACATAACTACATAACTTTGGAAATTGAAATACATTGTATTCATATGAAGATTTATATAAATATTGTAAGATATTTATTAATCCATTAGTTACCAAATTCTTTTTTATTTTTGTCGTAAAAAGTTATATAAATATGCACAGTATTTATCAATATATTTTATTCAAGTCGTGGTTCCTATTTTAAAAAAAATCCCAAATGGAGATAGTAACATGGTGGTATAAGATTGTTAAGAAAACAGTTGAAAAATGAGAGATCCAGCTAAACTACTTAAACTAACATTAGTTAATATGCAAAAAGTTAGCCAGTCCTCCATCACATACATAATATATCTCAAAATGAGATAAATGACTGAGAGCAATAATTTAAAATTATTTTTATCGATTTCATCGATCGATACAAGCTAGATAACCGACAATAACCGACTCAGGTGTCTCTATTGACAGAGCCACTTAAATACCACAATCGCGTAAATTCCTGACTCTATCCATTCCCAATCGCGACACAATTTGAGCGTATATTTGTGGCTGAAGCATCGAAGCACCGTTTCAACCGCTGTTTCTTGCTGCCACGACAGCACAATGGAGTTCTAATGCTAAATCGACATAATGAATACCTGGCGAGTGCCTTTGACGGTGACTGAGCACTGAGAGGGCGCTCGAACAGAGCAGTTCGCCAGGATACGCGTGGGTTGAAGTATTTAACTCGAAGAGAGGTCCTTGGTTACTCTGGCTACGCGTACTCGCGTTCAACTCTCCTCAAACGTGGACCACGATGCGAAAGACGAGCAACGTGTTCCTCAAAAGAGAAAAAAATTTTTTTTTACATAGAAAACCATTTTAAGTGAGTGTGAGCGTTTTCTAATGTTAGATAGATCGACATCCAAGGCTGCAGACTATTCTTTAAGTGTCTGACATGGATCAATATCACTTCCAATTGGAACTTTTTGGGGGTATTATCGCGTTCTTTGTCGTTGACGTCGAAATCACCCTTTTTGAAGCGTTCGAATCGATATCTGCGAGTTGGCTACGATGGAGCACGGTTACTTTTCTTCAAAAGATAGTAATGGAGAAGAATTCTTCAGAGATGATGCTTTTTTTGAATAAATTACATTTTTAATGCGATATGAATGCTTGTTAAAGATGCAAGGGATATCCATTAATGAGACACGATTAAAACTCATTCTTATATCCAATAATTCGATTGAAACAAGAACCAACCGAAGAATAAGCTATTTAATTCACAGTAAAAGAAAATCGCTCGATAAATAAATGTTTGCAAATGAAATTATATACATTGCTCAAATGAAACTATTCTCAAATCCAATAATTAATTCAATTGAAACAGGAGCCAACCGAAGAATGAGTGATCTACTTAATTCAAAATAAAAAAGAAAATCGCTCGATAAATAAATCTTTGCGAGTAAAATTATATACATTGCTCAAATCCAATAATCCAATTGAAACAAGAACCAAACGAAGAATGAGTGATCTACTTAATTCAGAATAAAAAAAAATCAGACGATAAATAAATCTTTGCGAGTAAAATTATATACATTGCTCAAATGCAACTATACTTATATCCAATGATTCAATTGAAACAAGAACCAAATAAAGAATGAGCGATCTACTTAATTCACAATAAAAAAAATCACGCGATAAATAAATCTGTGCGAATAAAATTATATGCATTGCTCAAACGAAACAATTTTCATATTCAATAATTAATTCAGTTGAGACAAGAACCAACCGAAGAATGAGTGATCTATTTAATTCAAAATAATAAAAATCACGTGATAAATAAATCTTTGCGAATAAAATTATATACGTTGCTCAAATGAAACTATTCTCGTGTCGAATAATTCAATTGCAACAAGAACCAACCGAAGAATGAGTAAGCTATTTAATTCAAAATAAAAAAGAATTGCGCGTTAAATAAATCTTTGCGAATAAAATTATATTTATTGCCCAAATAAAGTTATTCTCATATCCAATAATTCAATTGAGACGAGAACCAACTGAAGAATGAGCGATCTACTTAATTCACAATAAGAAAGTGTCGCTGGATAAATAAATCTTTGCGAATAAAATTATATGCATTGCTCAAATGAAGCTATTCTCAAATCCAATAATTCAATTGAAACAAGAGCCAACCAAAGAATAAGTGATCTACTTAATCCACAATAAAATAATCTCTTCGTAATAAAATAAATCAGTGCAAGTGAAATTATACACATCGCTCAAATGAAACGAACGAAAGAATTAGCTCCAAGAAGGTTGATACACGTCGATTAAACGAGCACGATCGAAGGAATTGCCACGCTTGAATAACAATTAAACCCAGAAAGACAAACAGAGGGAAGTGGATTCGATTCGACGCGAGCCAAGTGAATTTATTTCGAGCGAAGGCGCACGCGTTCTCCACGGATTAATGGCGTATTAAACAAAGTGTTCTCGGGACCAGCAGGAGTGGTCTCGCGGTAAGATTTTAAGCGCTACCTTGAACAATTAATTTCGAGTGGATCACTCGAGCCCTGGCGCCGGTTCGAAGCTTCCTTCGACGATTGGAAAAAACAAACAACCGTAAATTATCCACTCTCTCCACCCTCGGGTTAATTACATTGAAAATTAGCGAAATCCCGCGGATCAAACGGGATAACCAAACCCTTATTCCCTGCACCAATGAATTTCTCTCTCTCTCTCTCTTCGCACACACGCATCGTTTTTTCTTTAAACGTCCATCGCGCACGGTGTTGCGTCCTTAATTTCTCCTCGCTTACTTGCGAGGATAGAATATCTCGCACGACTTTTTGCTGGTAGGATTTTGACTGCTACTGCTGGTTGATGAGTGCCAAGGAAAGGAAGAGTTTGAAAATAAATCCAACTCGATATGTTTAATTGCCTTAGTTGGCCTTGGTAGAATTTCATACTGGTTGATGAGTGCCAAGGAAAGGAAGAGTTTTCAATAAATCCAACTCGATACGTTTTGTTGCCTTAGTTGGCCTTGGTAGAATTTCACACTGGTTGATGAGTGCCAAGGAAAGGAAGAGTTTTCAATAAATCCAACTCGATACGTTTTGTTGCCTTAGTTGGCCTTGGTAGAATTTCACACTGGTTGATGAGTGCCAAGGAAAGGAAGAGTTTTCAATAAATCCAACTCGATATGTTTTGTTGCCTTAGTTGGCCTTGGTAGAATTTCACACTGCTTTATTTTACAAAAATGTGCACTTATATACAGATTCGAAGTTCAGCAGTCAGTCAATCCGCGAGCTGCTTGATTCCAAGATGGTGGCGGTCGCTAACTTCCGGTAGGGGTAGGACCACGAAACACAATAGTTAGGGAAACCTATTCGAGGCTATTTGACCTAACAGGACCCGTGATTGGGTATTTTTGGGTGTATGATACGACAATAGCTATCGAAGAAGAACATTAAGAGGTGAACTAAGTTTTCTAGCAACCTTTAAATGCCTTAATCCCGGTTAACCAGTTAACTGTGGAATTTAGTTTGAAAAGATCAGCACAGGGTGCGGAATTAAAGACAAGCAACGACGTGTATACACGTCGAACGCAGGCAAATGGTACTATTATACATTTTACGAAAAACGAGGAAGGATTACATTTCTATTCGTCAGAGAAACTAACAATTCGTTTCTGAATACGTTATCCTTACTAAAAGCTTGAGAATTGTCAAAAAATAATAAAATACTTAAACAAGAAATATTGAAGATAGCAAGAATAAACGAGAAAAATAAGAAAATGGTTTACAAAATTTCGAGCTATACCACAAAATAATAATCTTAATACATTTTACTGAGATCTCGAATTTTTATAGTGAATGGTAATGTTTTATTTTACTCGACGAGTACACACGCCAAACGCACAGCAGTAGAGATTTGGTTCGACGAGTATACACGTCGAACGCACTTAACTGGTTAAGAAGTTAATCAGAAAAAGTAATAAACAGAAATTGGTACTCTTCAAAAATAACTAATTATATGCGAGCGTAGCATAAACTTTGTTCGACCATATGTTTCGAGGATGGAACACCCTCCACGAATGAATTTCTCTCTCTCTCTTCACACACACGCATCGTTTTTTCGTTAAACGTCCATCGCGCACGGTATTATTCCGTCTCGTTGATCGACGAATTAACGCTCGCGTGTTTCGTCGCGTGTAATTGCGTTTCACGATCGATTATGAGAATAACGCGAACGATCAAAGAAACGATTTTAAAAGAGCCTCGCTTTGAGCTGGAATTCGTTCCTCGATCGTCGCCAATTTTCGATGCAGCTGCAATTCGCTGCGCGTGAAACGAGAATTGGCAGAAATTTCATGTCTGCGCGAAGATTCTTTTTCTCGTTGCTTCTTTTGGTATCTTCAGACGAATTCTGAGAGAAACGACTTCGCTCGCGATGGAAACAATCGCTCAGACGAGTGCAACGGGGTTTGTTGAGAAACGAAGGGGCAGAATAAGCTTGAGACGAAGTTTGCTGGATCGAGGGACGCGTTCACACGTCGAACATCGTTCGCGTGGAAGAGGGCGTCGATGTGAAACTGAGCGCAGCTTGTTTTGCAGCCTGTTGCTGCGCTCAGTCGACGCTGGCCACGGAAAAATACGGTGATCCATCGGAAATGGTTGAAAATCGTGGCCAATAAAATCGAGGGTGAGATATCTGATCGTGACGCGTTTTTTTAGGTTCGAGTTTTAACCCTTTTATTGTGATCAAAATATACACGAGCCCTTACAAGTCTACATTCGTAAATTTAAGTCCTTCGTGGTTTTTTTTTTTTTGTTCATTATTGTTTGAAAATTATGCGAGTCAACGCGTTGCTTTTCAGGATGAACTTTTCGTTCAAGTAATTTGAAATGGTTGAAAATCGCGGTGAATGAAGCTAAGGGTGAGATATTGGATCGTGACGCGGTTTTTTAGGTTCGAGTTTTAACCCTTTTATTGTGATAGACGTATAGACGAGCCTTTGCAAGTTTATATATGTAAATTCAGGTCCTTCGTGGTTTTCTTTTGTTGATTATTGTTTGAAAAGTTTGCGAGTCAACGCGTTGCATTTCAGGATGAACTTTCAAGTCAATTTTAACCATTTGCACTGCGTTCGACGTGTATACACGTCGTTCCTTGTTTTTCATTCCGCACCCTGTGCTGATCTTCTGAAATTAAATTTCATAGTTAACTGGTTAAATATCCCTAGTTTCTCATATTTCGCCAGTCTTCATCTCTCTGTCACACCCACTTTAAGGACTTATAATCAAGTATTGTTTCCACGAAACATTGGTCCTTAAATACCCCAAAACCCTTATTAATTCTCGAAGCACTGAAGCAGAATCAGGTATCACAAAACGAAGCAAGCATTGCACGAAGAAAACGAGGGTAACGAAGGAAATGGACAATGTCTTGTCAATTGAAAATAAGCCTCATCATAATAACGCATGCTCAAACATAATTCAAGGAATAAACTTACAATGTAAGATTGACTTAGAACGCATCACTTAAAACAGACGATAAATCAGATATTTTTAATTCACTTGCTATTATCAATTATTTCACCCCTCAAGAGTAGCACCAAATCTCGAAATACCATTTTTGGTCAATAATAATCAACCAGTGGGAGCAATTAATACGTAAATATCGCGCCATTCTCATCATAATAACGTATGCTCAAACATAATTCAAGGAAGAAACTTACAATATAAGATTGACTTAGAATGCACCACTTAAAATAGTCGAGAAATCAGATATTTTTAATTTATTCAATATTACAAATTACTTCACCCCTTAAGAATAGCACCAAATCTCGAAATACCATTTTTGGTCAATAATAGTCAACCATTGAAAAGAAAGAAGTGGCCAATGTCTTGTCAATCGAAAATAAGCCTCATCCTAATAACGCATGCTCAAACATAATTCAAGAAATAAACTTACATTGTAAGATTGACTTAGAACACATCCCTTAAAATAGACGACGAATCAGATATTTTCTGATAGATCAGATAATTCACTTGCCATTATCAATTATTTCACCCCTTAAGAATAGCACCAAATCTCGAGATACCATTTTTGGTCAATAATAGGCAACCAGTGGCAGCAACTGACACGTGAATATCGCGCCATCCTCATCGATGCCCCGCCACGAGAGCTCGCCGCAGTGAAAGGGTTAATGGCCTGTAACCTGCTTGCGGGTGATCCCTTTAAATACAGGCGAACGATGCGCAAGACCACTTTCCGTTATACCTGATAGCTGAACGGAAATAAATCCGTCTATTAAACGCGTGAAAATTCAGGACGTCGAGAAATTTGAGGAGTTGGAAGAAGAATAATGGCCGTGTCTGTTCGAGAGTATGGAAATCTCGCGGATTTGAAACTCGCAAAGCTGAAAGTTCCCAGATATTATACCAGCGTGAAGATTTGTAAATTTATAAATCTCCAGACTTGACAATTTGAAATATAAAGAGAGAGAATATAAATTTTAAAAAAGAGAAGAAAAATGTTGGAAATTTTGTTGAAATTTCCATTCGAGGTGCTCTTTGGTACCATTTTCTGTGCGCGTTGGACAATTTAATTGCCACGAGGGACTAATAAGGGCGAGTTCCAGCAGAGAAGGTCCTTTTAAAGGCACGTTCGATAAACTCGTATATGCTCGTATTTGAGCTTGTTAGACGAACTTTGTCCTTTCACGGTTGAAAGGAAGTTCGGAAGAAAGGAGGCTGAAGGACGCGTCTAAATGGCAGGATGTTGGGCAAAGATTTTGGTGGCGACGGAGGAAGCTTTGAGGAACGAAGGGGTGGAAAGTAATTCCTCGAGAACTGGATAGCCTCCAGTGACTTTGATGCCCTCTTGAAACATTTGATACCAGCTTTCTCCGCGACTCCTGCCATTTTTTTTCTTCTTCTTCGTTAAACATTGATGAAAAGGGATCGAACTACGAAATTTGAAAACCCGTTTCAACGATCAGCTTTTTTTTAAATTTAAATAACGTCCACTGTGAGATTAAAAAGCTCTTTGGCGAGAAACGTTTCCCATTTACAAATTTTTCTGCATATCTGGATGATGAAAACGTTGGATAAAATTGCTGGGGATGTAATTTACCGTGGAATACATAAACATTCTCGCTTGTTTCAACAGTATCGTCAGAGGTTCGATATTTAAAGGGAATATTTGGAAAAAACCGTGTCTACTTTTTTTTTAACGCAACTCGCAGAGCTGAAACGCATGAATGTCAATATTCAACTTGAAAAACCAACTCTCTCGCTTTTATATTCCATATAAATAATCTCAGAATCAGATAAAATGGCGGCAAAGAAAGGAAGAATTCATCACAATTTTCTATACAACTCGCAAAGTTGAAACGCGCTAATATCAATGTTCAACTTGAAAAACCAACTCTCTCGCTTTTATTTTCTACGATAAACAATCTCAGAACAGAAAAAAAGAATCAATTAATCGTCCTCTCATCAAATCAGTGAAGCAACAAGGACGAAACGAAGAAGAAGAACGATGCAAATGAAGGAAAACGATACGAAGAGAGTGTCACGTAAAATGTTATGAGGTGACTTAAAAAAAATTCGAGTGAGCAATCACTCACTCGATCTTTTATTTAATATTTAAAATATAAAGTTTAGTACAATATCGCGACGATTCTTATGCAGACTTTTAACAGTATAAACCAAATGATTAATCAAGACTAAAGACTGGACAATTCTCAGGTTTTCTTATACTATGTAGTTTTAGGGTGGTGGGGCAAGGACTTCAATCTTATTTCTTTGGAATCAGAGTGCCAGTAGGGTGATAACTCTAATCTTACTGATTGAAAATATTTATTAGGAATAAAGTATCAACAGGATGAGTGCCAATTAGGTGACGCTAGTTTAATTATTGATACCTCTAGTTGAGAATGTATTTGACATCACACTCGCACGAATCGCTGCTGGCACATTGCAGTGTGCACACGTTTGCAGCACAACACAATGGCTGCTGGCCATCGAGTTCTGTGAGACACCCTTTGCTTCTTGTTCGTACAATTGTTTGTCGAGAGATATTATTTTTTTATTGAGTGGTCCACGTGTTGTTCAATAAAAAAATTATTATTTTTGCTGTTTCAAAAACATTATATTATTGTAAAAATTGCAAAGTATAGGTTTTATTTTTATTAACTGGTCCACGTGTCGTTTGATAAAGAAATTGATATTTTTGCTGTCTCAAGTCCATTACATTATTGTAAAGTATACGTTTTTTTTTTATTAACTGTCCACTTGTCGTTTGATAAAGAAATTGGTATTTTTGTTGTTTCAAATCCATTATATTATTGTGAAAATTGTAAAGCATACGTTTATTTTTTTATTAACTGGTCCATAAAGAAATTGTTATTTTTGCTATCTCAAATCCATTATATTATTGTAAAAATTGTAAGGTATACGTTTATTTTTTTATTAACTGGTCCATAAAGAAATTAGTATTTTTGCTGTTTCAAATCCATTATATTATTGTAAAAATTGCAAAGTATCTGTTTTATTTTTATTAACTGGTCCACGTGTCCTTCGACATAGAAATTGGTATTTCTGCTATCTCATATTCATTATATTCTTATAAAAATTGTATAGTATACGTTTTTTTTTTTATTAACTGGTTCACGTGTCGTGTGATAAAAAAAATAGTATTTTTGCTATCTCAAATTCATTATAATATTATCGTAAACATTGTAAAGTATACGTTTTTTTTTTTTTATTAGCTGGTTCACGTGTAGTTTGATAAAAAAATTAGTATTTTTGCTGTTTCAAAACCATTATATTATTGTAAAAATTGCAAAGTATCTGTTTTATTTTTACTAACTGGTCCACGTGTCCTTCGACATAGAAATTGGTATTTCTGCCATCTCAAATCCATAATATTCTTCTAAAAATTGTAAAGCATATGAAGCACGAGGAAGTTAAAGCAAGGCGAGCAGAGGTGAAACGTCGAAAGGGTCGCGGAATCGAAGGGAACAGAAACGTAGGGCTCGCGTGGTCGATGCGGGAAGGAGACATCGACTCGTAGACGGGAAACGTGACTGGCGGGGGATGGTCGAGTCCGCGGGCTCGAGGGTCGGTCGATACAGCCGAAAGTCCAGTGCCACGGGCCAGAATGCCGCGAAAATTCGTGCTGATGGGAACATAAGTCGGCCGTGTTGGGCTGCGGTTCGACGCGTGGAACCAGAACGCAGCCGGAGGGTGGTTTCCTCGTCCTCTTTCCCCTTCAATCCGCGATTCTTTCCGTTTACCAGCAACAATAACTCTTCTAGCGACTCCTGAACGCTTTATCTCGCGATCGAACGTGATGGTACTTTCTTCTGTTACGTTTAATGAAATTTTTTATTCCAAGATTCCACTTCTTTTACAACTCAGTGGTGGAATTTTAGTTGAGACATTCTTCTGAGAATTTTCTGCGAGGATTAATGTTCAAGTAGGACTGAAAGTTGTCTGTCAGGGAAATTTAGAATTATTGGAATATTAATTGTAATAGAAATTAATATAAATTGTTATTGTACTGCTCTCATACGACACAGCATCTCATAACACGAAAGACCAGCAACGAGAGGTCATCTTCTGTGGTTTTCTCCACGATTTTCTCATTTGAAAACGAAACACTTGCTCCAAATTTATCTCTCAGTTTTGGTTATCGTTAGATACCAAATACAGGTAGCACTCATAGCACGGTTTCGCTATAACACGATTCGTAAATTGCGAGAACCCTCCTATAACACAGTTTCGCTATAACACGATAAGAAAATTGCAAAAACCTTTATAAAGATTGTGCGGTTAATAATTAAACATTAAAAAAGTTACAAGAAGGCCTAAGCTTAGCTGAAAATCTCGAGTCGTTTTTCTTGAATACAGACAAAAATTGAAAAGGGAACTGCAAAACTGTCTAGCTCCATACTGAGAAATTTACAATGACCTGATAAGAACCAGCAAGCAAAGTACAATTACAGATTCTTTTAAGAGGGGAGAAGATATAAAAATTTTAAAGGATGAAAAAAGTTCTGAAAGTGAGGGCTTATACTGAGCAGTGACGACGAAGAAACTCATTAAATTAAAGTTGTGTCAGATTAAAATAATATTTTTTGTTTCTTTCTTGCTTTGTGTTATATTTTTAATAAAAATTAAGTTGTTTCTGTAGAATGAAACAAAACTATTTACTGTTTTTAATAAGTTTGTGGAACGTAACCCCCCTTTTTGTACTAGCTCCGAGTTTCATACAACACGGCATTTTCTAGGAATCTAATTACCGTGTTATAGGAGAGTTACCTCTATTTTTTTTACAATTCATCAGATAGAATTAAAGTTGAGACATTCTTCTGAGAATTTTCACCTGAAAACTCACTTTTTCTTCTGAAAATTCACTATCAGGAAAATTTAGAATTATTAGAATATTAATTATAATAAAAATTAATATAAATTATCATAATATATTAGAATTTAGAACTCAGTTTTGTTCTGGACGTCAAGATTTTATGCTTGTTTCGTAGCAAAAATATCTCTTGGTGGTAGTTTGAACGCTATTCATCGCTATTGAAGAACCCATAAATTTCAACCCCTTCTTGGTCCCCGTGACACTCATCGACACAGTTGATTCTGCTCTCGACCTCTTCCAGCAGCTAATGCGAACTTAATTACGAGCCAATGTAATTATTTAACGTAATTATTTGCTGATTGTAACTGTAACGAAACGAGTTCCCTGTGATATCGAACGAGCGCGCTTAATTCAGGGTCGCGAGGGGTGGTTAAATGGGGTTCGTCGGGTTTCGCCAATTGGCGTTGCTGTTCGATCATCGTTGCTCGGCTGGAATTCGTCGAAATCGGATCAACCGACGTCTGCTCCTATCCAGCGATTCGATTAAGACCTTTTTACGATCAGAGCTCTTTCGAATCCGTTTCGCCAGCCGGAAGGACACGCGCGCCACATCCCTTAATGGAATTGTAAATGACGAGACGCGAGGAGAACAGAGTCGCATCTCGTGCCACGATTTTGCTCAGGTTTCAACCGTTCCAGTCTTCCAATCCTTGTCAATTAGCTCGCGAGAGCTGCTTTCTATTCTGTAAAAAGTATCGACGACGATGTAACAACACGATCGCATTAATTAACTTTCAAGATGAAACGTTGGGCTACTTCTGAAGCTGTTCTTAGGTTCTTGTTATATCAGAAGTTTTGTAGAATTTCTCAGTTATTTCCATCTCGATATTTTTATTTAAAGTTGGGGTCTTCAGTTTCGAATGTTATTAATTAGAATTTCTCTTACACTTGCTTGTAGATGGATCATTCTCAAGCAATATCGTTACAAGAATTCTTCATTTAATTATTCAATTTCTGTATAAGAATCTTTTCATTCTGCCACGTTGTTCAGATGACCAGAAGGCACCCAACTCTTGCACCCACTGCTCCTCTCACACTTTTCACTTAAACACAAATCATCAAATTCTTTCTCAGCGTTTTCGTATAAGAATCTTCTAATTCGACCACGTTGTTCATTGGCCCAAAAGTCACTCTACTCTTGCACCCACTGCTCTTTTAACACTTCTCACCCAAACATGAAAAAAAAATTCATTTCACACGTTTCACCCAAACACAAATCATCAAATTCTTCCTCACCGTTTTCGTATAAGAATCTTTTAATTCGACCACGTTGTTCAGATGACCAAAAGCCACCCTACTCTCGCACCCACTGCTCCTCTAACACTTTTCACCCAAACACAAATCACCAAATTCTTTTTCGGCGTTTTCGTATAGGAATTTTTTAATTCGACGTACCACGCAATTCAGATGTACAACGCCACCAAAAACGTTCCAAAAGCCACCCTACTCTTGCACCCACTGCTAAAAAAAAATTCAAATTCTTTCTCAGCGTTTTCGTATAAGAATCTATCAATTCGACCACGTTGTTCACATGTCCAAAAGCCACCCTACTCTCGCACCCACTGCTCCTCTCACACTTTTCACCCAAACACAAATCACAAAATTCTTTCTCAGCGTTTTCATACAAGAATTTTTTAATTCGACGTACAACGCAATTCAGATGTACAACGCCGCCAAAAACGTTCCAAAAGCCACCCTACTCTTGCACCCACTGCTAAAAAAAAATTCAAATTCTTTCTCAGCGTTTTCGTATAAGAATCTTTTAATTCGACCACGTTGTTCAGATGACCAAAAGCCACCCTATTCTTGCACCCACTGCTCCTCTAACACTTTTCACCCAAACACAAATCACCAAATTCTTTCTGAACGCGTTCACATTTTCTACGACGAGCCATACGCTGTCCACACGCTCGTGAACGCATTAATACCCTGTATAGGGCTCTGATCAACCGATATTATTCCCTCTGCCGAAGTGGTTTTCAATTACGCGACGTTTCTGTAGCTGACCGTGTATATAATATCGATCGGTCCACGGTAGAATTGTTTGCGCGACGCGAGTCCCTGTTACGCGACCGACTAATCGGATTTACATGGGTCGATGTTTCGGCTAATTATTGTCTTAATTAAAACGCGAGCGCTCGCGCGCGCACGAGAGAGAGAGAGGGAGAGAGACTCACGATTCACGTTCAGACACAGCAGAGGATATTAGGCTCCATTAATGTAATGCGCCGTTTGTTCCGCGAGCGCGAAAGTCGAGCATCCGGACATCGTTGCGAGCCTTTAATTACGCCGCTGATTAACAGATATTAAAACGGGGCACGGTTTTCAACGAGTGCTCTAACGACCGCCACTGTGATCGACGACTTTAATGGAATCGATGCTCAGAGGCGTCGCGTGGGTCCTCGCCGTTTCAACCCTTTACGAGCAGCCATTTGTATTCTCCTGGCGATGGACGAATTGTAATCGTGGGGCAAAAAGCTAGTGCATTTTCATAGAAACACGTCGCGTGGAACAGAACGTGGTTTTCTATGGGGAAAATGGCGTCAGGGTTTTGCAATCTTATTTTAACTTTGCGGTGGTTCTTTTAAATTACAGATCTTGTTTCGTGTCCTTTCAGCTTGAGGGATCTGAACAGAGCAACTTTTAATTATTAGAATTAAAATAAATTAGAAATTGTAGTTCAATAGTTTTGGAAATAATAATATATTTTAATTGTTTTGGCAATTGGGTGATTGGATGTCGCGTGGAACAGCTTCTGGTTTTCTATGGGGAAAATGGCGTCAGGATTTTGCAATCTTATTTTAACTTTGCGGTGGTTCTTTTAAATTACAGATCTTGTTTCGTGTCCTTTCAGCTTGAGGGATCTGAACAGAGCAACTTTTAATTATTAGAATTGAAATAAATTAGAAATTGTAGTTCAATAGTTTTGGAAATAATAATATATTTTAATTGTTTTGGCAATTGGGTGATTGGATGTCGCGTGGAACAGCTTCTGGTTTTCTATGGGGAAAATGGCGTCAGAATTTTGCAATCTTGTTTTAACTTTGCTTACATGTAGCAACGTGGTGGTTCTTAAATTGCAGATCTTGTTTTGTTCCTCTTTCCTGTTCCTCGAGATTCTTGATTGAAACGAACAATTTAATTGCAAAGTATCTTTTTCTAGAACTCGAGGCTTTACTAATATTTTTCCGTCATTGTTTCTAAGAGAATTTTCTTTTAATTATATTTAAAACTGTTTTTAGCTTGAGGAATCTGAACAGGGCAACTTTTAATTGTAAAATTGAAATGAATTGGAAATTATAGTTAAATAGTTTTTTAACTGTTTTTGCAATTGGGTGATTAGGTAGCTAGCTAATTAGAATCTTTTATTTTGGAAGCGTTCTTCAATATGTAATGGTATTTCAAAAAATGTAAAGAAAAATATGAAATGGAAATGCAATCTTGAGAAATTTGAATGAGGCGAGATTATGCAACCTTTACAGATGAAACGAATGTTTAACTTTGCTTACGTGTAGTAAATTGGTGATTCTTTTAAATTGCAGATCTTGTTTAGTGTCTTTCCTGTTCCTCGAGATTCTTCACTGAAATGAGCAATTTAATTGCAAAGTATCTTATTCTAGAACTCGAGGCTTTACCAATATTTTTCCGCCATTGTTTCTAAGAGAATTTTCTTTTAATTATGTTTAAAACTGTTTTTAGCTTGAGAGATCTGTGAACAGAGCAACTTTTAATTAACAAAATTAAAATAAATCAGATATTGTAGTTCAATAGTTTTAGAAATAATAATATATTTTAATTGTTTTAGCAGTTGGGTGATTAGATAGCTAGCTAATTAGAATCTTTTATTTTGGAAGCGTTCTTCAATATGTAATGGCAATTTTTAAAAATGTAAAAAAATGCAGTCTTGAGAAATTTAAATGAGACAAGATTATGCAACCTTTACAAATGAAACGAATATGAAATTAACCTGGTGCTGTTGCATCCTGCAACCAACTTCGAGCTCGAATTTAATAAAACACACAAATCCATACACGCGAGACGCAACGTGTTAATACAATACAACAATACAACGACAAGCGGATGAAATTAAATTCACCAAACGCAGGCATTCAACTCTCGAATCAGGCGGTGCGATATAAAGAGTATTCATCGATAAGAACGTAATTGTAATTTTTTCGAAGCGACAGAGAGTAAAACGTTTCGTGTTCAACAGAAATGTTCGCGTACGCCAAATTGGGTTACTTCGACGTCGATAATTTCAGCGTATCGACTAAAATTTTAATAAAATATTCGCGTGCCTGGCGTCGTCGATGGAGGCTTCGCGATTTTTTTCTGCACCCTCCTGCAGCATTTTTTTTCCATCTAAAATTGGGAACACGAGGGTTGGGCTAGATTGAAGTCGGTTGAACGTTAATTAATTATGCATATTAAGCGAGGTTGTGGGAATTAAACGGATTATGATCCCAGGAGATACGCTGGAAAATTCTAAATTAATTCGTCTGGTCCCGTTTAATGGCCACCACGAAATGCACGAGCCTCGATGAATGCTCGACTCTCGCACAATGGCCCTCGCGATTCTTCCTCGAATCTACTCCATCTTTGCCCGTATGAATCCTCGCGCAGAGACCCTCCCCAATGCTGTAAATCGCGTATACTCGCCGCCATTGCTGGTGGAGAAAAAAAAATATGCCACGGCGCTAAATAATTCCAGCCCTCGCAAATTCGAACGAAAATGCAGTAAAAGGGAAAAATAGCGATGGATCAAGACCGTCGTTTGCCCTGTAAAATATTAGGATCCTGATATTTCATAGTCGCACGGTTCTCGTAAATTGTGGCCCTTTATCACGCTCTCTCTTTCTCTCTGGCATGAAATAAAAATTCATATTTCACCAGTGTATCACTAGTAGGTATCTGGAACGAACGGATTGAAGGTTTCGGATAATGAACTGGTTCACGTGGGTGAGAAATATATTTTTTTTTTGGACGTTGGATAGTTTAAGTAGCTCGAGTAATTGGGGGTGGCTTTCTCGAAGCGACTGCGTCAGGCTTTAGAACTTGAAAATCGCTGTTTGAGGAACCTACGTGAATGAAATTGAATAATCATTGTTTGGAATAATAAAAGAAATAATTTATTTTAACAGATAACAAACTCTATACTCGCTCTAGCTTTGGACGCTATACAATTTAATTCTTAACACGTTGACGCACATTTTTTATTTTACGATCGCCCTCAGAAACACTTTTTTTCGATTGTTTATGAGATCAGGTGTAAGTTGTACGTTTGGAAGTGAAAATTATCACATTTTGCCAGAGTTTTTCCCAAAAAACTCTCGACTGCTATAGCCGTCATTTACTCAGGGTGTCATTTTTTCTGTTCACAAAACAAATGACGGCTATAACCGTTGTAATGATTATACGCCATTTGCTTTACTAATTCATTATATTTACTTAATTCATGAAAAAATACTTGCAGAATAAATGGTTCGTCTTCACAGAATCATCTTTCGACTGCGTAAACTGAAATTCGACTAAACTTTTGATCGACTGTTATAGCAGTCATTTGTCTCTAGACACTCAAATGTTCCAAAACGAAAAAAGACAACTAATATGCTGTCTGGCATGTTATCAATTTTTTTCTAGATGCGTTACTCAATAATTAACAAGTATATGTGTTAGTACACTTTGTACTAACTTTGTTCTTTTTTTATTGATTAAAATACGCGCGACGGCTATAACCGTCATTTGCGTAAACATCACCAAGGATCTGACTAAGTTAACTTTGGATGAGATGATAAAATTAAGAAAATTGTGAAGAGTAATTCTTTTCATTCGAAATTATTCTCATTTTTTTTTTTTTGCCAACATCTACCTGCTGTTTAAAGTGTTTTAAATAGCGTTTGAAATTTACTCCAGAAGATGGTCCCTGGACTGCAATTTTGTAATTTATATTTATGGAACTTGAATTTGTTTCTTTTCTTAATTATTGATATGGAATAACACTCGACAAAGGTTCTAGTTTAGTTAATGGATCACACTATATTCGTGGCTAAGTTCTAGTTTAGTGCATGGATCATACTGTACTCATGGTTAAGTTCTAGTTTGAAATCTTACCTAACTCCTTTCCCTCGCATATCTATTTTCGTCCCCTCATTTCGATGTCGAAAAGAAGAAAGCACGTTCGCAGAAAATGTTCTTCTTAACCCTCTCGAAGACGAAAAGAAAGTTTGGAGTGAAAAATATGTTTAATGTCTTCATTCTCTTCGCTTCGAGGGTCAAATCTTCTCTTCAGCCCTGCGCCAGGGGGTGCAAAAGCGACTACGGTGGTCGCCACAGCTGATTATTAGCCAGGATCGAAGAAATAATTAATGCTCGCGTAGGATAAATTTATTTAAAGCAATAGAACTTTGCAATTTAGGTTACGTGGAGGAACGCAAAAGCCACCCCTTTGCACGGTTCACGTGAAACAACGCTAGGGTTTGTCAACGCGTGCTTTCGAGCCGGAAATGTTCGCCACGCGTCGCGATTCTCCGAGTTTTTTCGTTCATTTTTCTGCCCTTCTTTTTTTGGTTTTCGAGAGCGAAACGGTTTGTTTTTTTTTTATCTCTCTTCACTAAAATTTCGCTGGTTTCCACTTTGATTCTTTGGGACATGGCGCGTTCGTTTGTTGCATTGCACTACCTTCTGGTTTTTTTATACCCTTCGAATAGCCGTGAGATCATTTATTTGAACCATGTTGCGGCTTCATGAATGTGTTCGCCTCTGTTTAGCGAAGTATTAATGATTGATCGCGAGAGGAATGAACGTTTCTTGGGTTGCTGTTTCGCAATTGTGGTAATTGGAATAACACTTGCGATATTCTAATTAAGTTCAATCTATCACTCTGACCAATTTTGAAATTTCAATTTCAAGTACTAAATATGAGTTATCGTTTCACAGTTGTGGTAATTCGAATGACATTCGCGCTATTCTAATTAATTTTAGTCTATCGTTCTCACCAATTCTAAAATTTCAATTTCAAGTATTAATTTCAGTTCATCGTTCTCACCAACTTTAAAATTTCAATTTCAAGTATTAAACATGGGTGGTCGTTTCACAATCGTGGCATTTCGAATAACACTCGCGCTATTCTAATTAATTTCAGTGTATCGTTCTCGCTAATTCTAAAATTTCAATTTCAAGTATTAAACATGGGTGGTCGTTTCACGATCGTGGCAATCGCGAGAACCCTCCAACAACACGATTTCGCTATAACACGATAAGAAAACTGCGAAAACCTTTGTACAACACCGTACTTCTACAAATTTATATTTTATTAACTTTAATGTTAATAGTTTAACCTTGAAAAAATTACAAGAAGGCCTAAGCTTAGTTGAAAATCTCGAGTCATTTTTCTTGAATACAGACCCTTTCGAAAATTCGTCGAAAATTCAAAAGGGAGCTGCAGAACTGTTTAGCTCCTTACTGAGAAATTTACAATTATCTGGTAAGAACCAGCAACCAGAGTACAATTACAAATTTCTTTAAGAAGGGAGAAGATACAAAAACTTTAAATAAATGAGCAGCGACGAAGAAATTCATTAAATTAGAGTTGCGTTAGATTAAAGTAATATTTTTTGTTTCTTTTTTGCTTTGTGTTATATTTTTAATAAAAATTAAGTTGTTTCTGTAGTATTAAAAAAAAACTATTTACTGTTTTTAATAAGTTTTTGGAACGTAACCCTCCTTTTTACACTAGCTTTGGGTCTCATACAACACGACATTTTCTAGGAACTACCGTGTTATAGGAGGGTTACCTGTACTATCAATTCTGGACAGTGAAGAATGTTTGTCACGTTATCGTAAAAGAATCATTTTTTTAAATTGTAGAATATCTTTAGAACGTGAATGATAATATTGATGATAAATTTTCTTTGTATCCTTCTACTGGTTTATCTGGAAATAAAAATAGAGAAGGAAGCAAAGGTTCGAGACGAGGAACAGAGGACTGCAAAAATGAGAGGACCACTGAGAGATACGGTGGTATAATGATTTAAAACGGCATTTATCACCTGCCGTTAACTGTTCGGTAGATAGCGAGGAATGTGGTCAGCCGCAGAGTTCACGTTTCCTCTTGGTGCACCCGCACTCGATACACTGTACTGAACAGGATGGAGGAAAAGTATGGACGTGAAAAGTGTTCGAGTATAAATCGAGTATAAAACGACTCTTTTTAAATACAGCATTCTGATTGCTTCGATTTCTCTCTTGATGAACAATAAATCTAATTTTGCACAAACACAAGTAAAAGATAATGCATAGAAGAAGTAATGTACAATGATTGGCTGTTTAATATTTACAAATTGAAATTTTTGGATTGGCGAGAACAATGGACTGAAATTAAGTGCGATAGCGCGAGTGTTATTTGAATTGCCACGATTGTGAAACGATTACCACGTTTATTACTTGAAATTGAAATTTTAGTATTGGCGAGAACGATACATTGAAATTAATTAAAATAGCGCGAGTGTTATTCGAATTGCCACGATTATGAAACGACAATTAATGTTTAATACTTGAAATTGAAATTTTAGAATTGGTTTAATACTTGAAATTGAAATTTTAGAATTAATGTAAAGGATACACTGAAATTAATTATAATAGCTCGAGTGTTATCCGAATTGCTATGATTGTGAAATGACAATACATGTTTAATACTTGAAATTGAAATTTTAGAATTGGCGAGAAAAATAGACTAAAATTAAGACTTGAAATTTAAATCTTAGAATTGGTGAGAACGATAGACTAAAATTAATACTTAAAATTGAAATTTTAGAATTGGCGAGAACGATACACTGAAATTAATTAAAATAGGACGAGTGTTATTCGAATTGGCACGATTACTAAACGACAATCCATGTTTAATACTTGAAATTGAAATTTTAGAATTGGCGAGAACGATACACTGAAATTAATTAAAATAGTGCGAGTGTTATTCGAATTGGCACGATTATGAAACGACAATCAATGCTTAATACTTGAAATTGAAATTTTAGAATTGGTTTAATACTTGAAATTGAAATTTTAGAATTTATGTAAACGATACACTGAAATTAATTATAATAGCTCGAGTGTTATCCGAATTGCTATGATTGTGAAATGACAATACATGTTTAATACTTGAAATTGAAATTTTAGAATTGGTGAGAAAAATAGACTAAAATTAAGACTTGAAATTTAAATCTTAGAATTGGTGAGAACGATAGACTAAAATTAATACTTAAAATTGAAATTTTAGAATTGGCGAGAACGATACACTGAAATTAATTAAAATAGGACGAGTGTTATTCGAATTGCCACGATTACGAAACGACAATCCATGTTTAATACTTGAAATTGAAATTTTAGAATTGGTTTAATACTTGAAATTGAAATTTTAGAATTGGTTTAATACTTGAAATTGAAATTTTAGAATTGGTTTAATACTTGAAATTGAAATTTTAGAATTGGTTTAATACTTGAAATTGAAATTTTAGAATTGGTTTAATACTTGAAATTGAAATTTTAGAATTGGTTTAATACTTGAAATTGAAATTTTAGAATTGGTTTAATACTTGAAATTGAAATTTTAGAATTGGTTTAATACTTGAAATTGAAATTTTAGAATTGGTTTAATACTTGAAATTGAAATTTTAGAATTGGTTTAATACTTGAAATTGAAATTTTAGAATTGGTTTAATACTTGAAATTGAAATTTTAGAATTGGTTTAATACTTGAAATTGAAATTTTAGAATTGGCGAGAACGATACACTGAAATTAATCAAAATAGTGCGAGTGTTATTCGAATTGCCACGATTATGAAACGACAACCCATGTTTAATACTTGAAATTGAAATTTTAGAACTGGTTTAATCCTGATAGTAAAATCTTGTTATGATACGCCACATAGTATGAGGGCTACTATTCGATAATTGCTCAACACGAATGGTTCGTAATCTACAGTCGTTACGCAGAACCAAAATTATCCTATGCTCTCAGCCTGAAATGATCGATCATTCGACCGCGCCAAGACCCTGAAACCGACAATTCTAGCACTTCCGTTCCAGGACTTAAAGTCTCAATCGCCATCTTCGAGGGTTGGGGCGAAAGATCGAACGCGAAGGCGCGAACGATTCGCTCCCCTTCGATTCTCATTCATTTTCTCGGCTCGCGTTTCTCACAGCCATCTGTCAGACACCAGATTCGCACACAAACACACACACACAAACACACATAAGAGCACATAGAACAGTTTACTTATCGTAGAGGGCTTTGTTGCAGGCAAAATTGGAAACGAAAGCGCTGAAAGCAAAGAGGCCAGGATTCACGGACGAGCGGTACAACGAGACCAGCTATTACGTGGAGAACGGTCAGTATGTCTCAGTTTTAATATTTAACTCTTAGAGTGCCATAGACGCATATATTGTGCTCATAATTATGAAAGTTGTCCAAGTTGTATATTTCTTCTTTCGAGATATTTAATGAATTGCATTTGAATGAATTAAAAAATATTTTCATATTATGCGACTGTTTTATTTAGAATTCTTTTAGTCTTGATTAACGGAAATTTTGTGTGAACTTCATACGAAAATGTTGTTTTTTAAGTTTGAATTGACTTAGACCATTTTCAGAATTAACTGAATGACCCATAAATAACTTAAAGCAATAAAGAACTATGAGTTTTAGTATTTGAAACAGTAACATTAATGAAATAATTCATGAACATTTATTAATTATTTCGAGAAAGTAATCCATTTTTATCAGTTCGAGTTTTTAAGATTCTTCAAATGTTTTTTGAAAAAACTGGAGGGATGTATAGTAGTAAACACATAATATTTTCATGTTTTTATTTCGATACTGTCCAGTGGTGGTGTATAATGCAAGTAGCTTAAATATTTTTGGTCTTCTTCTTTTAAATGAAAGATCTAAAACGTGGAATTCAGAATCATCTAAAGAAGTTTTATAGAACATTTTATAAGGTTTTTCAAGTTTTATTATTATTATTATTTTATTTCAAGTTATTTATTGGTTTATTATATACTTCAGAAACGCGTGAAAGAGGGCCAAGCGCCATTTTCAAGTTATGTTTATATAATTTCTTGAAATCTTTGACTTAGACCACTTTCATAATTAACACTAAATGAATTCCATATAATGTTGAAATTACAAGCACCATCTAATGGTCCATTTCTTATGATATCGTAAAAATTATATTAAGCAAAATTTTGTTTAAAATAATGTGCTGTGAAATAACTGATAAACTCATCTTTTTTTAATTTTGACTTAAACCACTTTCATAATTATGGTGTGGACTGAGGACACATATGGACCCTTTATTTTGAAAGTGGTGTAAGTCCTTTTTTTAAAAGAATGAGATACGATGTAATTTATGGTTAATTTAGCGTAAACTTTTTATTTATAACTTAATTAGTATTTAACCCTTTTAGTGCCAAGCGAAAATCGACGCATATGCGACGATAACCGCACGAATTTGACGAATTTACTATAGTTTAGGCAAAAGCCCATAAAAACCAAACTAAGAACGATATTTAAAAAATTGAAAATGCAGTATATTGGGGAAGAATGAGAGAATTATGTGATGCTGCTTATTTTGCAATACTTACTGAAAATCATATGAAAAACAGCAACATAAACTATGATGAAAAACATAGAAATAAGATTCTCTTTTACAAATAGTATTTTCACTAATCAGCGCTTGATTAGTCATCTAGTGATATGTTTTTGTATAAAAATTATGTTTTATAATTCACTTTCTCAATCAGAGTCATCGATCAGGTAACTTTCTTTTTGCCATTTTGGAGAATCGTTTTGAAATATTTTCAGAAGAGAGAATGTCTAATTACTGTTAAATACAGTTTGTAAAATATTCTTTGGAATTCTACAAGGCATCATCGAACGTTTTTGATTTCGTTACGTTCAAAAGACGACTGACTCGCCACTGTGTCTTGCATGACGAGCTTTTGTTCAGATTGGATTTCGTTATCTCCAATTAATAAGAGCGCCGTATTGGATCGCGAATAGGTTTTTTAGGTATTGAGGTTCATTTAGAAAAATTGTAAATTGATACACAAATGCATACAATATAGAATTCGTATGGTTCCTTGCTATGAGCTTCCTGGCTGAGAGCAGACATACGACCGCAAAGGGTTAAATCCAGCGTCGCGAGTCCTCTGCTACCCTCTTTCGATGTCATCCAACGCGAAACGAGTCGATGCGTCCTCGAAGAGCCGCGAAACGGCGATTAACGCGTAGAATTATGACGACTGATCGATCATCGATCAACGACGTCGCTCGTGGCCAATTAGGGATGCAGCAGAGTCACAATTCCTCCCAGGATGAGTCGAGGGACCCCACACGCGCGTCTGAGTAATTCGATTTTCAATGGCGAACGCGTAGCCAATGGAATCGCGTCGATCTACGGTCCAATCGTCTATCGCGGGAACGTTTGATTCGTTGTATGGTAAATGGACTGAAATCAGTCGTTCGATTTTGGGACGAGTTGGTCTTCTGATCTGTACGCGCGCGTGGCGGGATTATTCAGAGATTTTCGTCGGGAAAAACGAGGCCTGACGAGCTAAATGCATTATTTAATTGGATGAATGGAAAAAAGGGGCTTCGTTGGTCGAGAAGGTTTCGAAAAACGAAGGTTCTTGCGGTTGTTTTCATCAACAGAGGTATGTTATGAAAGGTGATTAAGGTTTGAATGCGATTCGTGGTTTTGAGAGAAGGCAGCGGTTATAACTTTGACTAACTTTTTTTTTTAATTCTATCAACAAATGATTAATACCAATGAGTAGTACATACATTGGTATGTTGGCTTTATGATCTGGAATAATTAGTACATTAATAAGATTTATTATTTAAATAGAATTAAATATTCCTGGAAGTTCAATTCATTAGTAATAACTCATGTATTTTTATTAATTTTTTTTATAGTTATGCTTTTAAATTAATTTCTCCTGATCTAGCATACCCTTGAATAAATAATATTAGATTTTGGTTGTTACCACCATCATTAATTTTATTATTAACTAGAAATTTATTTCTATTCGAAGCAAACTCCTCAAAAATACAATTCATTGCATTATGCATCTCAAGCTCTACGTTCTTTTCTTAATAATTATAATCTTTATGCTATTGCAAAAATTGCAAAGTATACGTCAGAAGCAAAACTACTTACGAAACCAAAAGAAGTCTCCAAAAATCAGTACAAATTCCACACGTATCCCCTTCGTGCACTCAATTCCCAGAAGCCAATGGAACCCTCAATTCCATCTCGACGAACATGCAACTGCTCCCTGAAAAACACACGAGCCAACCAATCAGCTTTCATCGAGCCCAGCCAGGAAAGAGCGACTCGATCGCAGACAGGGTCGATCGAAAACGAAAGCATCGAGGAAGCTTTTTGTCTGGACCCATCCAGCCCCGCGTTCGATTTCGTTTGGCATTGTGAGCCGCGCGGCGGCTAACCCGTTCTCTCCTCTCGCTGGGTGACAACAGATAGTCGAATCGTTGTTCGGATCGCGGCCGTTCGCGGGATTATCCGCGATTACTTGGAGACGAGCGCTGGCGAAACAGAGAGAGAGAGAGAGAGAGAGAGAGAGAGAGAGAGAGAGAGAGAGATACAGAGAAAAAAAGAAAGGAAGAAAGAAAGAGAGAACGAGAGATAGATATAGATAGATAGAGAGAAAATGAGAGAGATAGAGATAGATAGATGGAGAGAAAGAGAGAGAGAGAGAGAGAAAGAGAGAAAGAGATAGATAGATAGACAGATAGATAAAGAAAAAAAGAGAGATAGATAGATAGATAGATAGATAGAGAAAAAGAGAAAGAGAGAGAGATAGATAGATAGATAGATAGATAGATATAGAAAAAAAGAGGGAAAGAGATAGCTAAATAGACAGATAGATAAAGAAAAAAAGAGAGATAGATAGATAGATAGATAGAAAAAAAGAGGGAGAGAGAGATAGCTAGAGATAGAAAGAGAGAAATAGCTAGAGAGAGAAAGAGAAAGAGATAGATAGATAGATATAGAGAGAAAGAGAGAAAGAGATAGCTAAATAGACAGATAGATAAAGAAAAAAAGAGAGATAGATAGATAAATAGATATAGAAAAAAGGAGAGAAAGAGATAGCTAAATAGACAGATAGATAAACAAAAAATGAGAGATAGATAGATAGAGAAAAAGGGGGAGAGAGAGATAGCTAGAGATAGAAAGAGAGAAATAGCTAGAGAGAGAAAGACAGAGATAGCTAGAGAAAGAAAGAGAGAGATGGCTAGAGCGAGAAAAAGAAAAAGAGAGAGAAAGAGAGAGAGAACAGTGGAAAGCCGCAGTTACCCCGTTGTAAGGTCGCTAGGAATGCAGATGAACCGATTAACGCGTATCACTGATCTCGCCTCGTCCCCTGTCGCGCGTTTTCATCGCTTTCCCGCCACGCGGCTAAGGGGTGGAAACGTCGACGCTGGTATCCACCACGTTTCTCATTTTCGTTCCAATACCAGTCGCGTTCGCGTCGTTAAGAGATTATTGTCAGAAGCTTCGTGCTTTTATTTTACCTAAACGAGACCCGCTGCTCGTTTTTTATCGGTTGGGGGTGCGGATAATTGAATGAGCCTCGCGCGTGGCGTTCTCAGGGGTTGGTCAGTTTACTCTTGATGACTTCTCAGAGGTAGAAATGAAACACTTGACGAGAATGACTTTGGCAGTAGTGTGAGTGGTACTTGGGGTTGTTTTGGGGTGGATGAGTGATATTTTATCTATCAATGAATTTTATTAACCATTTTCACACGTTTTTCTTCATATGATTGTAAATATCTAAAGTGTTTGATCTTAAGTTTGATCTAAGTGTTTGATAAGTGATCTTTTATCTATCAATGAATTTTATTAGCCATTTTCACACGTATTTCTTGATATGATTGAAAATATCTAAAGTGTTTAATCTTCCTGGATAATTATTAAGAAAAGGGATAGTTTTGGGGTGGATGAATGATCTTTTATCTATCAATGAATTTTATTAGCTATTTTATACGTATTTCTTGATGTGATGGAAAATTTCAAAAGTGTTTGATCTTTGTGGATAATTATTAAGAGAAGGGGTAGTTTTGGAGTGAATGAGTGATCTTTTATCTATCATTAGCTATTTTATTTTATTAACTATTTTATATGTATTTCTTGACGTGATTGAAAATATCAAAAGTGTTTAATCCTCAAGGATAATTATTAAGAGAAAGGGTAGTTTTGTGGTGGATGAATGATCTTTTAGCTATCAATGAATTTTATTAGCTATTTGATACGTAGTTCTTGACGCGGTTGAAAATATTAAGTGTCTGATTTTTGTGGATAATTATTAAGAGAAGGGGTGTATGAGTGATCTTTTATCTATCAATGAATTTTATTAGCTATTTTATACGTATTTCTTGATATGATTGAAAACATCAAGAGCATTTAATCTTCAAGGATAATTATTAAGAAGAGGGGTAGAAAAAGTAGCTAAGACTAAGATAATAGAATAATATTTAAATGGTATAACAATACCTGTTCCACTCTGTCCTACATAGAACCAATCAATTTTACCTTCGAATCAATATGGAGCGTTTATTGAAAAGAATCCACCCCATAGAATCGTGGCTTCCCTGAACGAGGCCTCAGAACCGGAACCAGAGCCACAGAGCCGGCGAAATCGATCTATCGAGTGTCGATACGTTCTGTAATTAAAGTACATCCTCAGCCACGACGGCTGACACTATATTTCGCAGTCAACGCCGCGCATTATCGACATTTCGCTGGACTCGTTTGATCGACGGACAACGATGCGCGTCACGGCTAAACTCATTAAATGGAAGTAACGTTTAGACGTGGACACGCGGGACGGGACGTTGTGAGAACGAATCGTGGCAGGAAGAATTGAAAATACGATTCCACTTCACTGTGCGAGATTAATTCCTCCAGACGAAGGTCCCTGTTAACAACGATCTTGATTTGTCATCTTATACCAGCCTCTCGAATCGAATTTCATCAGAATATCACGTCGTTCGAATGTATATTCGAATAGTCTCGAGGTAATCGAGGGGAGAACGCGATATTTTATTCATCGATACGATATTAACCTTTACGAGAGAGGCGAGGCCCACTTCCGCTTTTTAACGAGACGTTACGCTAGATAATGCGAGGGAATAATGTAACTGCTGGATATTATGTCTCGTGGCGGGGTGTTTACGTATAACAAGCGCTCCAAGAGGGTCTCGAATTGTGGCGCAAAGTGGATTCTTTTATAACGAGCCAAATTACATTCACCCAGTAGATCAAAGGTGAACTCGAGTAGCTAAATAATCCTGCCCCATCTACCGCGCCGGGGATCCTTTAATCTTCTTCCTGCGCTTCGCAACCGTAACTTCCGCCACCGCTCGAAACCAGTCCCTCGAACTACGGTTCGACTTCTTCTCTGGAACTTTGCACTGATCTTTCACCCCCCAAAAAACGAACCACAAATCCATCTGTTTCTGGTTTCGATCGACTTTACGTAACGACACTCTCATCGCGAAATTTCTATCGCAAAATGAAATTCTCAAAACAGTGATTTATCCAACTCAACGTGTTTTATTTAAGCAATTAACACGTTGACGCGCGTTTTTGAATTTTCGATCGGCCTCAGAAACAGTCCCTCGAATTATGGTTCGACTTCTTCTCTGGAACTTTGCACTGATCTTTCACCCCCCAAAAAACGAACCACAAATCCATCTGTTTCTGGTTTCGATCGACTTTACGTAACGACACTCTCATCGCGAAGTTTTCACTGCGAAATGAAATTCTCAAAACAGTAATTTATTCAATTCAACGTGTTTAAAGTTGTTAACATTTTTATTTAACCAGTTAACACGTTGACGCACGTTTTTGAATTTCGATCGCCCTCAGAAAGTTTTTTTTCGATTGTTCATGACTGACAGATGAAATCGAGTGTAAGTTGTATGTTTGGAAGTGAAAATTGTCATATTTGGCCACAGTTTTTCTCAGAAATCTGTCTGGCATGCTATCACTTTTTTTCTAGATATGCTACTCAATAATTAACAAGTGGACGTTAATATAATATTATTAATTGCACTTTGTACTAACGCTGTTCTTTTTTTTATTTATTAAAATATGCACGACGGCTATAGCCGTCATTTTTTTCTACATATCGTCAAGGATTGGACGGCTATAGACGTCATTTGCGTCAACGTGGTAAAATTCCTAAATTCCACAGTTAACTAGTTAAAATTTTATCAATTCTATTAAACATAGCTCTGAAACTTTATTGTAATTTATATTATTGAAATATGCAACTACTCTTTCTTCGTATGCTCTTTTCTAAATATTTTATCTAAAATTTTACCAATTCTATTAAACGTAGCTTTGTAACTTTATTATAATTTATGTTATTGGAATGCAAAGGGTTAAAATGCAGTCGTTCATCCACGCAACTACCTTTTCTTCTTACCCTCCTTTCCAACTATTATATTTTATCTAAAATTTTACCAATTATGTTAAACGTAGCTTTGAAATTTTATTATAATTTATATTATTGGAATGCAAAGGGTTAAAATGCAGTTGTTCAACGACGCGACTACTCTTTCTTCTTACGCTCTTTTCCAATTAATATATTTTATCTAAAATTTTACCAATTATGTTAAACGTAGCTTTGAAATTTTATTATAATTTATATTATTGGAATGCAAAGGGTTAAAATGCAGTTGTTCAACGACGCGACTACTCTTTCTTCTTACGCTCTTTTCCAATTATTATATTTTATCTAAAATTTTACCAATTATGTTAAACGTAGCTTTGAAATTTTATTATAATTTATATTATTGGAATGCAAAGGGTTAAAATGCAGTTGTTCAACGACGCAACTACCCTTTTTTCGTATGCTTCTTTCCAAGTATTCTATCTAAAATTTTGTCAATTACATTAAACATAGCTCTGAAACTTTATTGTAATTTATATTATTGAAATGCAAAGGGTTAAAATGGAGTCGTTCAACGACGCAACCACCCTTTTTCGACTCTTCTTCGAATGTAGCAAAGTTTCGCGAAAAGTTGATTAGCTGTGACCACGTCGATGCCAATCGATCGCTCGCGAAGTTCGTTGTCGCCAGTTTCAATGGCGAATTCGCGATAACGCGGTGTGCTGGGCGAAGTCAGAGGCGAAGACGGTCGCGAGGAAGGCACGTAAGGACCGCGAGGGTGTCTAAGGGTGCGCGAGGCCGAGACGAGGCGGTCGAAGGTGTGCGAGGAGAGAGTGGCGCAGGGATCGATCGAATATTTAGACCCAGCGGCGTATCGACAACCGATATCTGCTCCACATTCGAATAATAGACTCGCGCCGCTGACGACGTGCTGCCAGGGCATCCTCCAGTTCCTCCTCGAACGAAACAAAGACCTATTAATATGCCACTCGAAAGACACACGCCCACCGTCGTTCGCGTTTCTCTCTTCCTCCCTCACCTTCGACTTCGATGGACGTTCCCTTAACGCGAGAAACGCATTCCATTATCGAAGACTTGCGACACAGCCGCGCCCACGCTTTTCGCTGCACGTACTTTGCACCCCTCGCGTTATTCTCCTCCTGGCTTTCTTCATCCGTTCGCGAGGGGTGCTTAAACGACGGTTTGAACTGGTTGATTCTGGATTAGAAGCTAATGCGAGTCAGTTGACTTTTGTCCACTTTTTCAATCAAATTTATTAACGTTAGTTTGCGAAACCTACGTGTGTGGGGTTGAATAATGGTTGTTGAGAATAACAGAGCAGATAATTTATTTTAACAAAGAACGAACTCTATATTTGCTCTAGCTCTGAACGCTATACCGCTGAAATCTTAGTTAAACCCTGAGGGCTCCTTAATATCACGTTATATCTATTTTCGCCCCCTCGTTTCAGTATCGAAAAGGTGGGGCACGTTCGTGGAAAATGTCCTTAACCCTCGAAGACGAAGAGAAAGTTTGGAGTCAAACGTAAAGCGTATTTATCTCTTTTGCACCCTTCGCGTTATTCTCTTCCTGGCTTTCTTCATCCATTCGCGAGGGGTGGTTAAACGACGATTTAAGCTGGTTGGTTCTGGATTAGAAGCTAATGCGAGTCAGTTGACTTTTGTCCACTTTTTCAATCGAATTGCTCTTTCTTATCGAGGATAGTTTTGTTAGTATCAATTGGGATTTATTAAAGTTAGTTTGGGAAACATACGTGTGTGGGGTTGAATAATGGTTGTTGAGAATAACAGAACAGATAATTAATTTTAACAAATAACAAACTCTATACCGCTGAAATCTTAATTAAATCCTGAGGGCTCCTTGATATCACGTTATATCTATTTTCGCCCCCTCGTTTCAGCATCGAAAAGGAAAGAGCACGTTCGTGGAAAACGTCCTTAACCCTCGAAGATGAAGGGAAAGTTTGGAGTCAAACATATGTTTAATGTCTCCAGTCTCTTCTTTTTTTACTCTAAGTATCTTAACAGCTGTGAATCGTATCGATTGCCAGACTGATTTAAAGCGTATTTATCTCTTTTGCACCCTTCGCGTTATTCTCTTTCTGGCTTTTTCTGTCTATTCACGAGGGGTGGTTAAACGACGTGTGGAACTAGTTAATTCTGAATTAAAGGCTAACACGAATCAGTTGACTTTTGTCCACTTTTTCAATCAAATTGTTCTTTCGTGTCGAAAATAGTTTTGCTAGTATTATTTGGCATTTATTAACGTGAGTTTGGGAAAGGGGTGGTTAAACGACGCTGATCGATCTTGGATTAGAGGCTAACGTGAATCAGTTTGCTTCTCTCCACTTTTCTAACCAAATTGTTCTTTCTTATCGAAGATAGTTTCGTTCGTATTAGTTGGGATTTATTAATGTTAGTGTTAATCGATTGATATGTACTCTCAGTAACAGTCTTAACAGCTGTGAATAGTATCAATTACCAGATTGATCAAAAGTATTTATTTTTCCACTACGTTACCACTTTCACTTGTCGTTCCTTTCACTTAACAGCTGTGAATCGTATCGATTGCCAGGCTGATCTAAAGCGTATTTATTTCTTTTTCACCCCTCGCGTTATTCTCTTTCTGGCTTTCTCCGTCTATTCGTGAGGGGTGGTTAAACGACGCTTGGACTGGTCGATCCTAAATTAGAGACTAACGCGAATCAGTTGGTTTCTGTACACTTTTCCAATCAAATTGTTCTTTCTTATCGAGGATAGTTTCGTTCGTATTAGTTGGGATTTACTAAGTACATTAATAAATGTGTACTCTCAGTAACAGCCTTAACAACTGTGAATAGTATCGATTACCAGATCGATCAAAAGCATTTATTTCTCCACTACGTTACCACTTTCACTTATCGTTTCTCTCACCGTAACACCAAGAAGAGTAGCCAGAATCGCGAATCACAAAGTAAACCTATTACCCTGCTGATCTAAAGTCTTTGTTTCTCCAAATTACGCGTTACCACTTTCACTTATCGTTTCTCTCACCGTAAAACCAAGAAGAGTAGCCAGAATCGCGAATCACAAAGTAAACCTATTACCCTGCTGATCTGAAGTCTTTGTTTCTCCAAATTACGCGTTACCACTTTCACTTATCGTTTCTCTCACCGTAACACCAAGAAGAGTAGCCAGAATCGCGAATCACAAAGTAAACCTATTACCCTGCTGATCTAAAGTCTTTGTTTCTCCAAATTACGCGTTACCACTTTCACTTATCGTTTCTCTCGCCGTTCAACACCAAGAAAAGGTAGCGAGAATCGCGAATCGCGAAGTTAACCGAACAAGCGTAGATCCATCGACGGTGCAATCAAGCAAGAATCCCAGGACAATTAAATCGAGCTGGCATATCGGATCGTCGCTCGGAGCCAGTCGCATCGAAGGGGCCGTTATCTGAGCCAGGTTGATGCAACGTTCACGCTGCTGGAGGCTCATAGCCGAGCGATCAACCCCGACGTCGCTGATACACGTGTATACAATGAAGATAGGGGGTGGAGCTTGTACGTGATTCAAATCTAGATACGATCTTATCTCGGTTCGAGGGGCCAAGAGTGCGCTATTGGCCACTGGTATATCCTTCCTCTTCTCTCTCTCCCTCTCTATCTCTCTCTTTCTCTTCCTCTTTTTCTCTACATCCCTCTCTCTCTCTTTCTCTTTCTCGTTTTTTCTGTATCTCTCTTTTTCTTTGTATCTTTCTTTCTCTCTGTAGCTCTCTCTTTTTCTCTCTACCTATCTATCTTTTCCTCTTTCTCTCTCTATCTATCTCTCTCTTTCTCTTTCGCTTTTTCTCTGTACCCCTCTTTCTCTTTTTCTCTGTATCTCTCTTTTTCTTTGTATCTCTCTTTCTCTCTGTATCTCTCTCTCTTTTTCTCTATATCTATCTCCCTCTCTTTCTCAGTCTATCTCTCTTTTTATTCCTGCGAGCATCTCCTTCGTTCATCCAGTTTTCACCCTCTTATCTATCTCTCTCTCTTTTTTTCTCTATCTATCTACCTCTATCTCCCTTTCTGTTTCTCTTTTTCTCTATATCTCCCTCTTTCTCTTTTCCTCTGTATCTCTCTCTCTCTTTCTCCTTCTCTTTTCCTCCATCCATCTCTCTTTTCATTCCTGCCAGCATCGTCTTCCCTCATCCATCCCTCGCCTTTTCATCTCTCCACCTTCCTCAGAAGCTTCCTCGTTCAGCTCGAAGCCTCTTCCAGCCAGAGGATCGTAGAAGCTTTCGAGTTAGCAGGTGGCTCGAGAAGTTCGTACTTTTGTCTCTGTTCAGGATGTTTTGGTACCCCCGCCCCGTTCTCCCGCGGGCTGTTTTCAGAATCTCGAGAAGCCAACGCGAAACGGTTTTATTGGCTGCCCCAGAGCTCTCAGGATCTTAAGACCCGCTCTTTTCTCTTCGCTGCGATGCCTCTGGGCAAAACAGGATCCCCGCTTTCGAGCCGTTCCGTCGTTGCGCGGTTGACTGATCGTTTTCTGACGGCTTCGCGGTTTCCTTTCCCTTTTCGATCTTGCTTGTTGCCTGCCATCTTCTTTGAAGGTTTATTTACCTTCTTTACGAGCGCAATTGTTAATTAATTCTGGCTCTGTTCGAGTGGAAGAGTCCCTTTTGGCACTGAAACGTTAATTTAATAGAGTTATTCGTGGCTAAGGATCAATATTTGAGATTGAAGGACATTAAATGCAAAAGGAATCGAAATTCTATTACTTACGTAAGTTACTTAAGTTAATCTGTTTTTTCAATCGATCGAACGCGTTTTAAACTCTTTATCTGCTTTATGTGGAAGGTTTTTGACAGCTTGTCAATTTTGAGAATAATCCATTTTCTTATATCCACATTTACTTTTCCCCTCGAATCGAATTTTAATTACTGATTTCTTTTTGCTTTAAGTTATTTTTTTGCAGCTTTCTAAATTTAAACTAGTTTTCTGTTAACCTTAAATGCTTTGACAACCAAATCGATCGCACCATTAATTAATTAATAATTCTTTTAGTGAACTAATAAATTCTAAATAATAGTTCTAATAAAAACTAAATAGTGTAACACAAATAGTGCTATGAAATTTTGCGCTTAAATTAATTTGTTCGACAAAAATAAACAACAAATGCTCGATTCAATTTTTCCATTTTTCTGCTTAAAATTTTCCAAACGAAACTCCTTATTTTCATACAGAGGTGGAAGATATTTTTTTTAGACAACATTTGGAAATTCTGAAGGGTCGCGCGTTTGTCGTCCAACGACTAGCAGAGATTTTATAAAACGTTTACATCGCGCGAGAAAACCGCGCCTTTGAAGTGTCTTCTGACACGCTCCCTCAGATTTCCTAGGCATTATTACTTCTTCTGTGGCTGGAGTACAATGACGTAAAGAAACTCTTCCTTTCAACGTCTTCTTGTTATTAAAGTGGAACAAGTAAGCGAGCGGCTGTCACATATCGTAAAAACTGTGACAAGAAGCCTCTGGTTATAGATATATGAAGCGTACCCTGAAGCTCGCCTCGTTTTTTCCTTTCTTCAGGAAAATCCATACATCAAAACCAAAACCTACTCTTATAACTTCCTCACGACTTTTTAATCCACGTAGAACTTTCTAAAATCGATGTACAGTCATGTTAATTAATTGTATCGAATCCACTGACAATTATCATCCCCCAATTGTCTTCACTGCATTGCACACAGTAAAACCTGTTTTTGTGCGGTCCTTTTTTATGCGATTTTATTTTTGTGCGACTTTTTTCGTGCGATTTATTTTTATGCGATATATAAATCTCAGAGGCGTTGGCACCATTTTAACACTAAACGTACTGGCATTTTTTTATATTTAATCTTAACATAGGGGCTTATTTGACTCCTTATGAAATAAACTTTGATTTTTCTTAATCCTACAAAAATCTTTGGCACTTCCGTCGTCAATGGAGATTAAAAAATACCCAGTTTCATTGGCAACCACATTATCATCCTGTGTTTCTTCGTTATCTGGAAAATCACTTTGACTCTCACTTTGATCATCTTCTGGTATTGAATCTTCTTCACCTGAATTCACTTCATTTATTCGTCGAACTCTTTCCAAATCTCTCCTTGCAGTGAAACGTAAGTCCAATTGAGTGTAACAGAAATTGTCAGAATGTGACTAAAACTGATCTTTGCTCTGCGAATCTCGATACACGACTGCGTTTCTGTTTCGTTCAGCTGCAGAAAACTCATTGGAGTTGCTTACGTCGAAACCAAACACGTGTATCAGGTCTCGACAAATGAAAGAGTCCTTTGAGAATCGTATCTGAATTTAGAACTAAGGTTCTAGTTGAATAATTGCTGAAAAATACTAAACTTCATATGGGCTCAAACAACCCCCGTGGTGTCGATAAAAAATAAAAAATCTACAGAAATTCAACTGACAAAAATAACAATAAACGTATGAATTTAAATTAAAATTTCAAAAGGAGTTAGAAAATGGGTTTTATGAATAATCAACAACGATTCACTTTTCTATATAATCGTTCTTTTATTTCTACGCACTGGAAGTGACCTTCCCCTAACTTCTCTGCAGAGAACAGAACTGAAGTTAAAACATATAGAAACAGATATATCAGAAAAAAAATGCCATCTCTTCTCACTCGAGGATAGAAGATGAATTTTTGTATTTGGTTTCCAATGAGAACCAACAGCAGTCATTCGACCTCGCTTGGTGCGTTTAGCGTTAAGTCGCTTCACAACATTTTACGTGACACGTGCATCGTTAACCCTTTGCGCTCGAATGTCGATTCTCACTCTCCACGATGTTTCGCGTGGCAACTCGAGCGGCTGTATTTACGTTGAATTTCGTTATCTCCAATTGATAGATGCGAGGTATTGGTTCGAGAATGTGGTCCCTTAGACTGTTTATATCTTCGATTGGAAAGTGACATTGTGACGTAAAATTCTACGACCGCAGTCCTGAATACGATGTATCCAGCGTTAGTACAGTTTCGACGGTCGTAGCGAGCACACGTGTCGCGAAATTTTCCACCACTCGTTTTTAATTTCGAGCAAGTCTAAACAGTAATGACGTATCGGATGTGAGAAATGGAAAAATTAGCGTAACAGACAGTGAATCCGGAAATAGCAGCGATCACCCACAAGATCCTGCCACTTCAGAATGCCTTGGTAAGTGTTTTGTAAAGTATTACGATCATACAGAACTTGAACTCCGATAATTACCTTTGCAAAATGTAAACACAGATAATACATCAATATATAACAATTTCGTATGTTAATTCTTCTGTAAATTCATTTACGCGCGAAATCGTCTCGAGTTGCAGCGCTGTCCGACCAAAAATGTCGAGCGCAAAGGGTTAACACCCTGATGCGTTGTTACCAACATCAGTGGTTGGCGATCGCAAAGAAGAGAACGGTTCCACGCAACGTGTCATTAGCAGCACACTAAATCGCAGTCGTGTATCTATCCGTGGCGTCTCGCACGCCCTCGACACCATCCCCATCGCAGCCCCTAATCTTATCTCGCCGCGAATTATACACGGCAGACAGAAGCCTCGAATTTAGTGGCGGACGAGGGGTAGATTCGAGATTGCGAGGCGAACTCGCGTGCGTCTTGGCGATGACACAGCGTGTTGCACGCGTCTGCTGGATCCCACGCTGATGGACGGACCTGGACGAAGTCGTTCTTTTCTTCCTTTTTCGATCAGATCTCCGCGATTTTAACCCCTCGCACTCGAATGTTCCCTCTGAGGAGACATCAGCGTCGATTACTGATTTACTTTTCTTTCTTTTTCGTTTTAACTCTTTGTACTCGATGTTCCATCAGCATTGATTACTGATTTGCGGTGGTTGAACTTGTTTCACCGCAGCTTTTTCAAAAACGCACGCATCCCTCAAGTTTTGCATTGAAATGGAAATTTTCTATTGCTAGAAGACGTTACGATAGAAGCTGTTACTGTTTCAGCTACTTTGGCGATAGTTTTTACTGTTAATGTACGAGAAAGAACCGAATACAAAGGGTTAATACACGCGTCTTGTTTATGTTTTACCGAAATTGTGTCATAAAATGGCGATACAGCAGCGATGTCGACTTAATGCGATGATAAAACAGCTCTCTTAATTAAATATAAAGTAATCTCGATCTATCTTTACTTTAGCTACTTTAGCGATAGTTTTTACTGTTAATGTACGAGAAAGAGTTAATACACGCGTCTCGTTTATATTTTAATGAAATTGTGTCGTAAAATGGCGATACAGCAGCGACATCGACTTAGTGCGATGATAAAACAGCTCTCTTAATTAAATATAAAGTAATTTAGATCCACCTTTACGTTTTATTACCGCGAAAATTATTTTATACTACCAATATGGAATCTAAATGTTATTTAAATGATCGCACCACGCAAAAAGATATAAAAGAGAAGAGAAAGAAATTTCGCTGCTCTTTTCTTACGATAATTATTCAAATTAAAGCAAAACAGCGGCCCACGGCTAACTTTGAATTTAAATTCGCGCTCGGGAATAATCTAAACTTTAATCCAAAAACAATTAACGCTCTGTGTTGTTATAAAAAATAGACTTTGCGATGGCGTAAGTAAAAAACGCGAAGTGTGTCGCAATCGAGAGGAAGTAAAAGGGACAAGTGCATACGTGAGGCAGACGAGAAGAATCGATTCGAATAATCTAAACTTTAATCCAAAAACAATTAAAGCTCTGTGTTATTATAAAAATTAAACTTTGTGATGGCGTAAGTAAAAAAACACGAAGTGTGTCGCAATCGAGAGGAAGTAAAAGAAACAAGTGCATACGTAAGGCAGACGAGAAGAATCGATTCGAATAATCTAAACTTTAATCCAAAAACAATTAACGCCCTGTGTTATTATAAAAAAATGGACTTTGCGCGATGGTGTAAGTAAAAAATACGAAGTGAAAAAAGAAACAAGTGCGTACGTAAGGCAGACGAGAAGGATCGACTCGAATAATCTAAACTTTAATCCAAAAACAATTAAAGCTCTGAATTATTATAAAAAATAGACTTTGCGATTAAGTAAAAAAACACGAAGTGTGTCGCAATCGAGAGGAAGTAAAAGGAACAAGTGCATACGTAAGGCAGACGAGAAGAATCGATTCGAATAATCTAAACTTTAATCCAAAAACAATTAAAGCTCTGAGTTATTATAAAAAATAGACTTTGCGATTAAGTAAAAAAACACGAAGTGTGTCGCAATCGAGAGGAAGTAAAAGGAACAAGAGCATACGTAAGGCAGGCGAGAAGAATCGATTCGAGGGTAAGACGTGGCACAAAAGAGGAACTAGGAAATACCGTGGAATGTAAAACCCAGCCGCGAATCAGTTGAGCATTCGCCGGAAGCTGCCCGCAAAGTCGCGACTCGTCGCCTGAGGAGGACTTAACTCCTCGAATGAAGACGAAGATAACGACCGTCGGGGTAGTCTGAGTTTCCGGGAGCATAATAAAAACAGAGAGAGAAACGAGAACGAACGTAAAGAGACAGAAGCGTCGAGTTGGACGAGCGAGTCGCTTTCAAAGTCGTTCTCGAGGCACAAGACGAGGAGGAGAAAAAATATCTGTTCGATTCAGAACTCGCGAGCTTTATCTATTGGATCTCTCTTGAATTAGTCGTCGATCGATTCAGTAGATGATGATGAGCTTTATCAATTGGATCTCTCTTGAATTAGTCGTCGATCGATTCAGTAGATGATGATCGAATTTTGTGAAACTTGCTTCAACCCCTCGCGATGGAAACTGTATTGGTGTCTACTAACAGTAAAGAGTTTTCATTTCAATAGGAAATTTGAAGAAGATATGGATTTCTAAAAAAGTTGCGATGGAATTAATTGAATCTGTGTTCTATCGTTAATCAATTGAGTGCACAGAATTAATTTTTTCTTTTAAATAATTCTATTGATTTCGATCAAAAAGTACAGTAAAACCTATTTTTGTGCGGTGAAAAGAAATCGTACAAAAAAATATTTGGAAATTTTACTAATACTTGCATATAATAAACAACTTTGTACGATATACTACCCAAAATTTTTTTTATATTATTGTAAAAATTGTAAAGTATGTTTTTTCTTTATTAACTGGTCCATATGTTGTTTGATAAAGAAATTTGCATTTTTCCTATATCGAAGTCATTATATTATTGTGAAAATTGTAAAGTGTCGTTTGATAAAGAAATTGGTATTTTTGCTGCCTCAGATCCATTATATTATTGTAAAGTATACGTTTTTTTGTTTTATTAACTAGTCCATATGTTGTTTGATAAAGAAATTGGTATTTTTCCTATCTCGAAGTCATTATATTATTGTAAAAATTGTAAAGTATACATCTAGAGGCTTGTGTCATTGACTGCTGAGGGGGTGGTTTATGTCAAAGGGACACGATGCAAACATAATTGGCAGCTTCTGTCCAAAAACGTCCCAAGTAATCTTGCAACTAAGTTTTAAGATATAAATGAGAGAGAAAGAGAGAGTGAGAATGAGAACGAGGGTAATTAGGAATAGTTCAACGATTAGTATGAAGTAGAAGATGGTAAAAGAAAAACGTAACGTAGTACATGAAATAAAAAGTTGCAGCAAATGTAATAAAATCCAACTTGGATTCGAATACACACAAGTTAACTTTTAATCCCATCAACAATTTAACACTATTTTATAAAACTTCCAATCGCAGTCCAACATGTTTATACATATATATATATATTTTTTTTTTTCTTTTAATCAAATTTTTTTAATATCGTTTCGTGTACTTTCATCAAGTGCGCGTGGAATTGAAATAAATGGCGGCCGCTTGAACCAGTTTGTGTAATTCGACTGGCTGCACGCGGTTGCGTGTTTGTTCGAGTCCCATCGCGCTCGCAGTCGGGTTTTCGTTCTAAATAACGCCAAAATACGTCGACAAACTGATATTACATATCCGCGCGCGCGAGAACGATACGTTTCGCCCGATTCGACGGTATTTTCGGCGATACCAGTCGATCGAAACTGATTCGAATCACCGATCGCGCCATGTCTAACCACGTGCCAGGATATTCTACTTGGAGGGACGCGTGTTCCCACGCTGAGCAAACTCGATCTCGTCCCAGCTATTTTAAACGCTGTTTGCCTTCTATATTTTATGCGATCGCTAGTTTTGCCTCCAAAGTGAGGGATCGACGATTTACGTTGTAATCTCGCGTCAGAACTAAAAAATTATGTCTCAGTTCTCTCTTCCTACACCTTTTTCTAGGTAATTATGATCTTTATACCTTTAAAAATATCGTAGAAGCGAAAGTATTCAACATTGAATTTAACATCGACTTGTATCTCCAAAGTGAGTGATCGACGAATTACTTTGTAATCTCGCGTCAGAACAATATGGCGTCGATGTTAAAAAATAATGTCTCAGTTATTTCAAAATAATGTCTCTTTCTACACCTTTTTCTAGATAATTATGATCTTTATACAATTGCAAAAATCGTAGAAGCTAAACTATTCAATCAGAAAGTATTCAACATCGAAACTATTTTTTTTAGCATCGACTTGTATCTCTAAAGTGAGGGATCGACGAATTACTTTGTAATCTCGCGTCAGAACTAAAAAATTATGTCTCAGTTCTCTCTTCCTACACCTTTTTCTAGGTAATTATGATCTTTATACCTTTAAAAAAATCGTAGAAGCGATAGTATTCGACATTGAATTTAATTAACATCGACTTGTGTCTCCAGAGCAAGTGATCGACGAATTACGTTGTAATCTCGCGTCAGAACGATATGGCGTCGATACTAAAAAATAATATCTCAGTTCTCTTTCTCTCTCTATACCTTTTTCTAGATAATTATGATCTTTATACAATTACAAAAATCGTAGAAGCTAAACTATTCAATCAGAAAGTATTCAACATCGAAATTATTTTTTTTAGCATCGACTTGTATCTCCAAAGTGAGTGATCGACGAACTACGTTGTCATCTCGTGTCAAAACAATATGGCGTCGATACTAAAAAATAATATCTCAGTTCTCTTTCTCTCTCTACACCTTTTTCTAGATAATTATGATCTTTATACCATTAAAAGAATCGTAGAATCTAAACTATTCAATCAGAAAGTACCCAACATCGAAATTATTAAATTCATATAAAAAAAAATACTGAACACAAAACATTGAACGCAGCTCACTCGCAAATATAAAACGCCACATTCTTCACTTGTGAAATTAATTTTATAATAAATAATCTCTGATATTCCGCCAGGGAATTACGTTATTCTCTCGACGATGAGCGCAGAGGTTTGAAACGTTTCACTTGCTCGACGACCTTCACTGGCGAACGCCTGTTCATCCTAGGATTTCACGACCATGTCGAACTTATTAGACAACTTGATAGAAGGCGCACGAATGTGGAAGAGCTTCCACGAAGTTCGTTTCAGCAGATATCGACGATGGCGATCGGATAACGAAGGCTCTCTGCACTCTGTGCGAGCACGCAGGTGCTTATACTTGTGCGCTATTGTGCAATTCAATATTAAATAGGCTGCTGGGTGAATAATACAGTACGAGGCGATAATAGATCGAATAAGTGCTGGTACGTCCACGGAAAAATGCAATTGGATGCGTTATCGATGTTCTGCGAGGAGATCAGCTCGAAAAGAAATCGCTGATGAGGCTTGTTCGTTCGAAAATAGTACTGATTTTTTTGTTGCAGCGATTATCTGTGTTTTTATTTAAAAAAATATGGCGCGTTTATTTTGACAGTCGCTTAAATCCGTTTTCGAGAAAAATCAAGCTTGCTGTGTTTATATTTACATTTCTGTTTTATGTTTTCAGTTTGATACAAATTGTAATGAAACGTGGAGTAAATTGGATATTGTTTTTTTAATTGAAAGGAATTTAAATTGTTGCATGGATTTGGGTTGCTTCAAATTCGATGAGCAATCTTGTTGTTAATTTTAAGAGACTTAAATCTATTTTCGAGAAAAATCAAGCTTGTGTGTTTATATTTACATTTCTGTTTTATGTTTTCAGTTTGAAGCAAATTGTAATGGAACGTGGTGTAAATTGGATATTGTTTTTTTAATTGAAAGGAATTTAAATTGTTGCATGGATTTGGGTTGCTTCAAATTCGATGAGCAATCTTGTTGTTAATTTTAAGAGCGACTTAAGTCCTTTCTTGAGAAGAAAACTTATAATTGCTATTATTTTAAAAGCAATTCTAAATTTGACTTTCATTGAAGCGCAAACTCTTGAATATCTCAATTTAAACATAAATCGACTTTCAAAGTAAACAGCTGGTACGTAAAATGAAAAATTAATCCTCATTTCGATATGAGAAAATCCACTTTGACAGCAAATAATATCGTTAATTCGTAATTTAAGTGGGATAGTACACGCGTGTATTCGAAAGTCTCGAAACCAGTGGCCTTGCATTATTCAAAGCTCGACCCCTGCACAATTAATTCTCCATAAAATTTGCAATCGAAATAAGGATCGGAATAAACCTAGAAGAATTCGAACGGCGGTTGGTTTTTCGCTCAGTTTTGTGGCTGTTGCTGTTCTGTTTGCTTTGCCTCGTTTTTTTTTTTTTCGTTGCGCTCGCGGGGAATGCAAATCGCCCTTCGTTTCGACCTCATCCGCGAAAACAAAGCGCGATCGTCCATAGCCGCGGCTCGAAAGGCGGTTAACGGTGAAAAATAGGGAATTTCCATATCTACAGCGTGTGATTGGAGGGTCAGGCGAAGGCGTGTTTCGATAACGACCGACGCAAATATTTAACGATATCTGCCATCCATGAATTTCTCTGACGCGGACAATTATTCTTGTTTGGCCAGCTGGAGAATGTACTACTCGAGGGATCGAGGCCTCCAGTGCCGTATGTATACGTTCCTGGCCAATTTCTCTGTATAAATTTGTCCGTCGCCCATATTTGGACGATCATTTAATTACCAAACGCCATTGATCGCGGAATTTATGGACAGCTCGCGATCCATCGCGTTTTACCATTTCCGCGTTTTACCATTCCACCTACCTTTGACGTTTCGAGGTCGCGCGACGGAGAATAGGATCGCTTTCGATATCGCGAAATGCGAGAGGCGACTACAGTTTTTTTCTCCTTTTTTTTCGCAGCCACAGAGCATTCGAATTTCAGGCTGCACGGCTCTGTCTGATTACATATTGAGTTGTACTACTTCCGTTGGATATTAGAGCGTGCATTCTATGGATTCGCGTCCAAGTATTTTATCAAATTGCGTATGGTATTATGTTGTTTGTATTACTGACTAATGACAGTGAAGCACAGAGAGTATCAGTTGTAAATTTAATTAGACACGCGTGTGTAGTTTTCGCTCTTAAGTGGTAAGGGTCAGCCATTTCTGACGCACGATCCTTTCTCTGCCAAACACCAAACAAAACTTCCATAAATTCCTTCGACAAGGTTTAATAATACATCTCAGCGTGATAAACGACAATTGCAATTGAATAAAACAATAAAATATCGAACAACCGGTGTTTAGCAACGACTCGCAGGATTTTAGTCACTCGTACGCGTAAAACTCGCAGGAGCTTCGAATAAATTTTATATTTTCTTCGTTACAGCTGTAAAAAAATTAATTTTAACACGAGATTACAAAAATTGGAATAATTTCTTTCGTCTGCTCGCTTCGCTGTGGCAACGATGAGTTTGAACTTGTTTTTTTTTTCTTTTAATTTGTTTTCCAGCGGAAATGGAAGCGTCGAGAGGATCGATAGGGAAATAAAATCCAAAGCAGCGATGAGGTTCGTTGGAAGTCGTAAAACATGACTGGCATTTGCATGAACGGGGCGGAAGAAATCGCGGCGATCTCGCGCGCCCCTTTCGAAGTCGATCTGCCGGTACCGCGAACAGATCGCTGATAACCGATACCAGGAATATGATATATTCTTAATTGATACCGGGAAACGCTGATGAATACCTTTGCGCGAGTGTAACTCGAAAAGAGTTTCATTAACTGTATCAGCTGCGTCTGATCTGCGCGATGATTTATGGTCGATCGTTGAACAGTGCTCGTCTTCCGTGTCGTCTCTCGTGCTTTTCTTTTTACGATCGCATCTGCGACGAATCGTTCTTTTACACGTGAGAGGACTCCTGACATTTTCAAATTTCTCTATTTGCTATTATAATGTTCAACATTGTACAGTCGACACGTGGGCCGTTATGGTTACCGTTAATATGTTCGTTGATTAAAAAAATGAAGTCTGCCAATGTTTTTACTGGTTTATCAATACACGTGACAGGACTCGTGACATTTTCAAATTTCTCTATTTGCTATTATAATGTTTAACATTGTACAGTCGACACGTGGACCGTTTATTTTGAATGTGTTATAAGTCCATATTCTCCTGTTTCCAGAAAATTAAAGGTTAATATGTTTGTTGATTAAAAAAATGAAGTCTGGCAATGTTTTTACTGGTTTATCAATACACGTGAGAGGACTCGTGACATTTCCAAATTTCTCTATTTGCTATTATAATGTTTAACATTTTGAAGTCAACACGTGAACCGTTTATTTCGAATGTGTTGTAAGTCCATATTCTCCTGTTTCCAGAAAATTAAAGGTTAATATGTTTGTTGATTAAAAAAATGAAGTCTGGCAATGTTTTTACTGGTTTATCAATACACGTGAGAGGACTCGTGACATTTTCAAATTTCTCTATTTGCTATTATAATGTTTAACATTGTACAGTCAACACGTGGACCACTTATTTTGAATGTGTTGTAAGTCCATATTCTCCTGTTTCCAGAAAATTAAAGGTTAATATGTTTGTGGATTAAAAAATTTAAGCAAATTATATGAAGTCTGGCAATGTTTTTACTGGTTTATCAATACACGTGAGAGGACTCGTGACATTTTCAAATTTCTCTATTTGCTATTATAATGTTTAACATTGTATAGTCAACACGTGGACCACTTATTTTGTATGTGGTGTAAGTCCACATTCTCCTGTTTCGAGAAAATTAAAGGTTTATATATTTGTTAATTGAAAAATTTGAGCAAATTATATGAAGTCTGGCAATGTTTCTACTGTTTTATCAATATGTAATTTGGTTATATAAATTTGTTTTAGGCGTATTTTACTAAACTGATGTATACTTACACCACTTTCAAAGTAAACGGTCCATGTAACAAGCAATTCTTAAATAATTTTCTGATTTTCGCAAATTAAGTTATACGTGAATCATAGCGCAATAGTAAACCACTTTCTTATTCCAGTTCGATGATAACATAAAGAAGAAGTTAAAATCTTTGCTCCACGAAACGCCAAATAATTATTTTGACTTTTGCAAATTAAGTTACACGTGAATCAATACAATAGTAAACCACCAAGAAGAATTTAAAATTCTTTGCTCCACGAAACGCCAAATAATTCCTCTGACTTTCGCAAATTAAGTTACACGTGAATCAGTAACTTAATATCATAACGTAAAGAAGGAGTTAAAATTCTTTGCTCCACGAAACACTAAACAATTATTTTGACTTTCGCAAACTAAGTTATACATGAATCATAGCGCAATAGTAAACCATTTTCTTATTCCAGTTCGATGATAACATAAAGAAGAAGTTAAAATCTTTGCTCCACGAAACGTCAAATAATTCCTCTGACTTTCGCAAATTAAGTTACACGTGAATCAGTGCAATAGTAAACCACTTTCTTCTTCCAGTTCGATAATAACGCAAAGAAGAAATTAAAATTCTGTGCTCCACGAAACGCAGAAATGGAATTACGATAATTGAGCCGCTTATTTTGAAAGTGGCCTAACTCCATTTATCTTGAAATCGAGATATTTAAAGTTTTGCGTTTCAATGAATTTAAAAATATACGTATAGGATACTAATGATTTATACTGCTTAAGCGTATCTAAAGATGTTAAATTTAAAGTTCCTGTTAAAATAGTGGCAATTATTAAGTAAATAACGTGCGTTTTCTTATCAACAATGGAGTTGGGCCACTTTCAAATTAACAGCCAGAGTCATTATAAAATTTCAAGGTGCCCAAGTCCATTCAACATAATTTAAGATGTTTCAAATTGAAAAAAAAAACATTACTGAATTTATTTTATATATGTTGAAAACACTTCGGAAACATGATTTATGCGATTCAAAACATTTTTTAATTTATTACAGAACATAGAAAATTACAAACATAAATTTATTACAAAACAATTTACTATTCGTCTACATTTTGTGCGTGTGAAAGGGATTTGAAGAAATCATGATGTTCTGGTGGTATGTATCGTAATAGGTCAATTATGCCCTTTAATTTTGCTGTTGTAATTTGTCTAATATTTTTATACAATGGTGTCAATGCAATATTTGCGAACTTTCTTGGTCTAAACGACGTGGTAATAAATTCAGGACTTTGAAATTTTCATTCTCATTCATTGATGTCTGAAACGCATCCAACATATTCTTAGCCAGTTTACTGATTCTCCATCAGAATTCTTTACCCTTTTAAAAATTGCGTCTTCTAATAATTTTGTTGATACAAAATCTTCCTGTCTCATTTCATTTACAATAAAATTATTAATTGGAATTACCTTCGTCACTACTTTCAAGCTACACGGCTCAGTTATCTGATTAACTCCGAAAACTTGTGTGTGAAAAATTTATTGCATTTGCTTTGAATGTAAGCAACCTGAAATGCTTCACTGATATATAACACAAAGTTGTACGTGTAACCATGGTAACCGTCAAAAAGTTGAAAAAATGGAGTTAGGTCACTTTCAAAATAAACGGCTCAATTACGACTGGCGCGATCGTAGTTTTGATCGTTGTAGGATCGTGCTCGTAAATCTCCGCGGAGCGCATCGAAATTGTTCGGTGTGCATGATGTTTCAGACGTTTCGGCATTTATCATCCCCAAACAATCTAGATAGGCGTGTTAACAATGTCCCCCGTGGAAGGGTGTTAATTGCATAGCCGCTTTAGAGGAATACATTCCACTCCCCGGATATTCGAGTCTTTGTTGTCCCTTATGGCGTACATCTTGTCGCGCGACATTATCGATCAACAATTTCGACGGCCAATGGAGCGTCCGCAAATTTGCACGCCGCATTGTGCTCGGCAAATACGAGAACTGGCGCAGTCCAATTCCTCGCCCGCCATTCTCGCGTCGCGCATTCACTGTCGCGCGTGTAATTTTTAAAACAAACGCCAACGCATCTTCCCCTTCAATTCTCGTCGAAGTTAATTCGTCCGTTTTGCAAGCTTCGAATAATATTCCCTCTCGTTCTCCACTCACCCCTCTCGATCGCAACGCGATCAATTAATAAATTAATAACCTCCGCATCGCGCGGATAATTTCGACAAAGTATCTCGTTCGAAAAAGAATAAACGGAATATTACATTCGATACCTCGAAACTGCGATTCGCGATATTATCTTTCCGACGAGTAATTGCGAAATATGGGTCTAACAGCCCCCATGGAATTTCCATCGAGGTTCGCGTTCGATGGAAATCCGATACGTCGGTCCCTTCGTCAATTAAATACACTCGACGATGTGTAATCGAACGCGCGTACCAGCTCCTATCGCGCCCATATTCTGATGGTGAAAAATTCGGGGATTGATCGCGATCTGCTTGGGTTTTGAAGCGACCTGGCATCGTCGAGGAACGCGTGGATTTTGGTGTCCTGTTTCAGGGATGATTGAACTTAATTATTAGATACCGCGTAATTATCGCGCGTAACACGAGTCGCTGGTATCGCTGCGAATTGTTGCTGGAACTGATAACTGGTTTGCTGGTTAATTGACTGGACGAGGTCCTGCTTTGGGATTTATGGCTCTTTTTGTAATTGCTTTTACTCGAAATTTCAATATAATTGTAATAAATATTGTAGAAGATGTTATTATTTAGCAAACCTTGAAGGATTTTCGTTTTCTTGGAGAACAATATTTTTAAAATCCATTCGCAAGTTTTTGCGTTTAAATTCTTAACTTTTTGTGCTTGCAATATAATTGTAATAATTATTGTAGAAGATGTTATTATCTAGCAAACCTTGAAGAATTTTCGTTTTCTTAGAGAACAATATTTTTAAAATCCACTTGCAAATTTCTGCGTCTAAATTCTTAACTTTTTGTGCTTGCAATATAATTGTAATAAATATTGTAGAAGATGTTATTATTTAGCAAAACTTGAAGAATTTTCGTTTTCTTAGAGAACAATATTTTTAAAATCCATTCGCAAGTTTTTGCGTTTAAATTCTTAACTTTTTGTGCTCGCAATATAACTGTAATAAAACCTTTAAGGATTTTCGTTTTCTTGGAGAACAACATTTTTAAAATCCACTCGCAAATTTCTTCGTTCAAATTTTGAACCCTTTACGCTTGAATGACGACTCTTATTCGCCACAATGTTTCGCATGGCAACTCGAGTGACTGTGTTTACGCTGGATTTCGTTATCTCCAGTTGATAGATGCGAACTATTGATTTCTTAGGCTGTTTATGTCTTTGGTTGGAAAGTGACATTGTGACGTAAAATTCCTTTACGATTGTAGTCCTGAATACGATGTGTCTAGCGTTAGTACAGTTTCGACAGTCGTAGCAAGCACATTTGTCGCGCAATTTTGCAGCACTCGTTTGAGCACAAGTCTTGACCAGTTAACTGCGTTCGACGTGTATAAAACTTTATTTTGTTGCGATTGGTGAGTATAATTCTTGTCAAATGAAAATGTAAAAGCCTTCCTCGTTTTACTTTTCTCGTGAAATGTATAATAGGAGTATTTCGTATTCTCGTCATTGCTTGATTTGAATTACGCGCTTTGTAGACGATTTCTGAAACTAAATACCGCAGTTAACTGGTTAAGACGAGTTTGATTTTGAATCGATCATGATTAACCAGTCAACTGTGGCGCCCTCGTTCGAGAGTGCGCACTGTTTTGTGTCGCCAGAATCGAGCCAATGGTCACTACGAGTATACTCGTGAAACACAGTTAACTGGTTAAATTGGTGGTAGAGCAAGTGTGAACAGTAATTACGTATCTGGTGTGAAAAATAGAAAAATTAGTGTAAATGACAGTGAATCCAGAAGTAGCAGCAATGACCCATAAAATCCTGGCAACTCAGAATACCTTGGTAAGTGTTTATGTAAAATACCACTACAGAGCTTAAACTTCGATAATTATCTTTCTCAAAGCGCAAACGCAGATAATATATCAAAATATAACACTTTCGTATGCTAATTCTTGCATAAATTCATTTACACGTGAGATTATCTGGCGTTGCAGTGCCACCTGACCCAAAAACTCGTCAAACGCGCAAAGGGTTAATATTAACGAATTTACATTACATTATTTAACATACTGTCATTCTCGAAAACTATCGACTTCCAAAGTGTCATCCAAACTGTTTCAAAAACGAACATTTAATGCACTGTCATAACTTCTAGCATTCAGTGAGTTTCGAGCTAAAGTTAACCATAGGACGCAGTAGAACAAGTCGAATTGGTCAGACAGATCAGTTAAAAGTTTCCTCGAAACTCCATCAGAGAATTACAAATAAATTACAAATAAACGGTACAAATATGAAAGCATGGACCATCGTCATCGACGCTGTATCCCTCGATTCACATTGCGTTCGATATTCGATCGTGGTAGGGGACGAAACATATCTCGCGTTTGGGGGATCCAATGTTTTATGAGTCCCCGGAATTTAGTGGTCGTTTGTAGCGCGTTTCTGGGGATGGCTTCACCAGTTTCGATGGAGAGAATTGCTCTGTGGGGATTCGAAGGTTCGCGTCCAACGCAGGAACGAACATTGGGGCGGAGAATCGAAAGGGATTTCGAAAGATTGTAATTTCTAAGAGCCTTCTATCATTTCTGAATAGAAAAGATATAACCTTCTGGTATTCGAATGAACGCGTGTACACTCGCTGTAACAGCTGTTTGCGTCTGTAAAAATGGTGGTACGATACTATGACACGGTTCACGAGGGACAGATTCAAATCGCGAACAAGGATTTGCCCAGGTTTTAATTAAACGCGTGAAACATGGGGACACTGGAGGGTATCCACGATGTCAGCAGCGTTCGTTCGATAGATTTGCGAGCAACATGGCCAATAAATTTTCCTACGAGGCATCATTGGGCTACGGCACTGTTGACAACAGTTTCGTTAATTACACCGTCTCGAAAGTGGAGAATCCCGTGTCCGCTCTAATGAATCTCGTGAATGGGAACGAGCCTCGAAACCTTCTATTTGGGCGGGACGGGACGGCGTAAAGCGTTTCCTGGCGCTGGTGCTCGGGAACTTTGTCAGTCTCCTCTCCTCGAGGAGGCTTAAACTCGCGTCGCATTCGAGGACGATGCATTGTCTCCTCGACGATCTCTTCTCGCGCCTCTCTGCCCCTCTCCCTTCCGCCAAACCGTCTCTCCCGCCCCTCTGACGAGGAACCATCCGTCGACGACGACGAGACTGCGATCTCGCGGCGAAGAAGCCACGGAATTTCCGCCAGCGCCACCTCCATCGCCCTTCGAGCGAACCTGAATCTCCTCAGCCCCGTGTCGACGGTTTCGCGCCTCTTGGCACGTTCCACCCTCGCCTCGTAATCCAGATCCTCGTGCTGGAGTGTTCTGGCCCCGCTAAAGCCAGCTCTCCATTCTTCTTTCCCTTTCATTGGTCGCCACACCCGCTCTCCCTCCTGGCTAGCCTCTTTATTTCGTCGAGAGCGAGCCACCAGGCTTGGTCCTTAAACCGCGGGAATCGTGCTCGATTTCGCGTCGATCACCCTTCCGCTGGTTTCTTCGTCGTTGGTCCCCTTTCACTGGCGCATGGCTGCTCCAGATTCGATCCGCTCGAGAGAGGCTGATCGAATCGTCGACGGTGTTATTTAGGGTATCGTCGTTGGCGACGATGTCTGCTTTCGAGGGAGGATGTTTTAATCTTTCGTTTGGGGGATTTTGGCAAGCTTTGATGTGGTAAATTGTGTGTAACGTTTGTATTTGGTATTTGTTAATATGATTCTGTATATGTAAGCAGAGTTATCTAATTGTAATTTAAGGAGGATATTAGTGTTATTAACCCTTTGCAATCGGATGTTCCCTCTGAGGGGACATTAGCGTTGATTACTGATTTACTTTTCTTTCTTTTTCGAGCAGATCTCCGCGGTTTTAACTCTTTGCACTCGGATATTCCATCAGCATTGATTACAGGTTTATGGTGGTTGAACTTATTTCACCGCAGCTTTTCCAAAAACGCGTGCATCCCTCAAGTTTTGTACTGTAATGGAAATTTTCTACTGCTGGAATTAACGCTAGAAACTATTACTATTTTAGCTACTTTAGCAATAACTTTTACTGTTAATGTACGAGAAAGAGCCGAGTACGAACGTATGTTCCTTCTGAGGGGACATCAACATTGATTACTGATCTACGGTGGTTAAACTTATTCCACTGCAGCTTTTTCAAAAACGCGTGCATCCCTCAAGTTTTGTACTGAAATGGAAATTTTCTACTGCTGGAATTAACGCTAGAAACTATTACTATTTTAGCTACTTTGGCAATAGCTTTTACTGTTAATGTACGAGAAAGAGCCGAGTGCAAAGGGTTAAAAATAGTAAGCGAGTTTTCAAATTCGAAGATGTCGATCTAAGTTTTAAAAAATGTCCTGTAAGTTATGAAAAAATTGATTATTATATTAATTTGTGGTGATACATATTCGTAATGCAAGGGATTAAAATATTGTTACTACATTTAGAGCCTTTCAAGTCTAAAGATGTCAATCTTAGTCTTAAAAAATGTCCTGTAGTAATTCAAGGGGTTAAAATATAGCTACTACATTTAGGGCCTTTTAAGTCTAAAGATGTCAATCTAAGTCTTAAAAAATGTCCTGCAAGTTATAAAAAATTGATTACTATATTAATTTGTAGTAATACATATTCGTAATGCAAGGGGTTAAAATTTCGTTACTACATTTAGTAGAGCCTTTCAAGTCTAAAGATGTCAATCTACGGCTTAAAACATCCTGCAAGTTATAAGAAATTGATTATTATATTAATTTGTAGCGATACGTATTCGTAATGCAAGGTGTTAAAATATTGTTACTACCTTTAGAGCCTTTCAAGCCTAAAGATGTCAATCTAAGTTTTAAAAAATATCCTGTAGTAATGCAAGGGGTTAAAATATAGCTATTACATTTAGAGCCTTTCAAGTCTAAAGATGTCAATCTAAGTTTTAAAAAATGTCCTGTAGTAATGCAAGGGGTTAAAATATAGCTACTACATTTAGAGCCTTTCAAGTCTAAAGATGTCGATGTAAGTCTTAAAAAGTGTCCTGTAAGTTATAAAAAATTGATTATTATATTAATTTGTAGTGATATTATACATATTTATAATGCAAGGAATTAAAATATTGCTACTACACCTAAAGCCTTCCTAAAATTGAATTACGCATATACAGAGTGTCCCAGAACTCGACAGATCGTCCCAAAGTTACTTCAAAGATCATTTCTTTCACCCTCGTGTAATCTTTGCAATCTTCTTCCGTCGAGTTTCTCCTCGCTTGTCCAAATTCTTGGTCAGAATTCATCGTCAGTTGAACTAGGCAAAGAGAGAGAGAAAGAGAGAGAGATGTCTCCTTCGTAGGCCGATTGAATCGGTTGAAAGAAGCCGATTGGTTTCCACAGGTAATTCCTGGTCGCGCAGATCTCTGCAATTCCGCGGACGATTGGCCCGGAATTCAGAGGAGCCTTCTTTTCCTTGATTTTTCTCCGTTGGCCTGCTGTTTCTTTGATTTGCCCATCGATTCACCTCCACCCGCCCACGTACTCCATCTGATCCCGTCCTGGGGCTAACAAATTCCTTTGGAGCTTTCGTGGCCCTCGTACTTCCTCCACAAACCTTTCTTCCCCTCTCGCAAGCTCAACGCTACCACAATTTCTCTAACTCGCGATGATATCGATTCGTTCACTCTAACTACGAATTATTACACTGTTTTACATTTTATTTTGGTTGACACTCAAATACAACTTCGAATCGAAGTTCATGACGCTTCAGTTTCGATTAATCTCGTTGGCTGTCTAATTCGTTTCGATTTCTCCGCGACCAAACGCTGTGTATTTAGAATTACCATCGTTTTTCGCTAGAGTGTTTCCTCCATTCTGAAAGAAGAGAACAACGCACTGTCTTGGAATTGAAACAGCTTCGTAAATTGCAAGGTGATCTTTTTTTTCTGACGAGAGAGGCCCTCGTACTTCCTCCACAAACCTTTCTTCTGCTCTCGCAAGCTCAACGCTACCACCATTTCTTCTCTAACTCGCGATGATATCGATTCATTCACTCTAACTACGAATTATTACACTGTTTTACATTTTATTTTGACTAACATTCGAATACAACTTCGAATAAAAGATCATCACGCTTCATTTTCGATTAACTTCATTGGCTGTCCCATTCGTTTCTGAAAGAAGAAGACAACGCACTGTTTTGGAATTGAAACAACTTCGTAAATTACGATGATATCGATTCGTTCACTCTAAATACGAATTATTACACTGTTTTACATTTTATTTTGACAGATATTCGAACACAGCTTCCAATCGAAGTTTATTATGCTTCACTTTCGATTAACTTCGTTGGCTGTCCCATTCGTTTCTGAAAGAAGAGGACAACGCATCATCTTGGAATTGAAACAGCTTCGTAAATTGCAAGGTAATCTTTTTTTTCTGGCGAGAAAGGCCCTCGCACTTCCTCCACAAACCTTTCTTCTCTTCTTATAAGCTCAACGCTACCACAATTTCTTCTCTAACTTGCAATGATATCGATTCGTTCACTGTAAATACGAATTATTACACTGTTTTACAATTTATTTTGACTGACACTCGAACACAACTTCGAATCGAAGTTTATTATGCTTCACTTTCGATTAACTTCGTTGGCTGCTTCGTAGCTGTCCAATTCGTTTCGATTTCTCTGCGACCAAACGCTGTGTATTTAGAATTTCCATCGTTCTTCGCTAGAGTGTTTCCTCCATTCTGAAAGAAGAGAACAACGCACTGTCTTGGAATCGAAACAGCTTCGTAAATTGCAAGGTGATCTTTTTTTTCTGGCAAGAAAGGCCCTCGTACTTCCTCCACAAACCTTTCTTCTCCTCTCGCAAGCTCAACGCTACCACCATTTCTCTAACTCGCGATGATATCGATTCGTTCACTCTAAATACGAATTATCGTACTGTTTTACATTTTATTTTGGCTGACATTCGAACACAGCTTCCAATCGAAGTTTATTATGCTTTACTTTCGAATAACCTCGTTGGCTGTCCAATTCGTTTCTGAAAGAAGAGGACAACGCACTGTTTTGGAATTGAAACAGCTTCGTAAATCACGATGATATCGATTCGTTCACTCTAAATACGAAGTATTACACTGTTTTACATTTTATTTTGGCTGACACTCAAGTACAACTTCAAATCGAAGTTCATGACGCTTCAGTTTCGATTAATCTCGTTGGCTGTCTAATTCGTTTCGATTTCTCCGCGACCAAACGCTGTGTATTTAGAATTACCATCGTTTTTCGCTACAGTGCTTCCTCCATTCTGAAAGAAGAGAACAACGCACTGTTTTGGAATTGAAACAGCTTCGTAAATTGCAAGGTAATCTTTTTTTTTCTGGCGAGAGAGGCCCTCGTACTTCCTCCACAAACCTTTCTGCTCCCCTCGTAAGCTCATTGCTACCACAATTTCTCTAACTCGCGATGATATCGCTTCGTTCACTCGAATTTCCATCGTTCTTCGCTAGAGTGCTTCCTCCATTCTGAAAGAAGAGAACAACGCACTGTCTTGGAATTGAAACAGCTTCGTAAATTGCAAGGTAATCTTTTATTTCTGGCGAGAAAGGCCCTCGCAGTGGACGGCTTTCTGTCTCGATTCGACCAGCCGATCGAACAGCTTCCGGCTGTTTAATTAAAATGATTTTAATTGCGAGAATGAAGTCCGACGATCGCTTTGCCCGTCTCTGGCACTGTCTTTGTAACCTCATCCCGCTGGGACCCTCCGCGCTAATGGGACGGCGATTAAAATGGTCCATTCTATGGTCGCGCGATGGTTCAATCGTGTCACCATGTCTGATGGACATTTCTGCTACTAAATTCGGAAATTTCGCGAGAGAAAAATAAAGTGCTGGACTTGAACGTTCAACGCGCGCGATTAAATAGAGTAATTTTCAATTTAAGCGTAGAACTTGTGCCAGTTTTAGGTAGTCTAAGAAAAATTTAAGCATATTTACTTTTTATGAACTCTCAGATGTTTCCGTAAAACGAGCAAACTTTTTAATTTTCAAGAAAAACGAATCGTTCGAAACTTTTCAAATGTTTGATATTTGCTAACTGTACGCTTTTGATTCTGTGTTTCTTGAATTTGAATATTTAGAAATTGCCTGATCTTCTTTCAGTGTCCGCAAGTGGCAGAGAAATGGTAATTGGCAAGCTCGTAGCTTCGTTTCTTTTAAATTTCAGAGGTGGCGCGCGTTCGCCAAACAGAAGGCGATTTTTAAAATGTTTGAACATTGAAATTTGCAGACTGTACGCTTTTGATTCTGAATTTCTGGGATTTAAATGTTCAGAGATCGCCTGGTCCACGAAAGACAGAAGCGTAGGTTCATTTCTTTTAAATTTCAGAGGTGGCGCGCGTTCGCCAAACAGAAGGCGATTTTTAAAATTTTTGAAACATTGAAATTTGCAGACTGTATGCTTTCGATTCTGAGTTTCTCGAATTTGAATGTTCAGAGATCGCCTGATCTTCGTTCAGTGTCCGCGAATGGCGGAAAAATGGTAATTGACAAGCTCGTAGCTTCGTTTCTCTCCAATTTCAGAGGTGATCTCTCGAATGGCGTGTGTTCGCCAAATAGAAGGCGATTTTTAAAATGTTTGAACATTGAAATTTGCAGACTGTACGCTTTTGATTCTCAGTTTCTCGAATTTGAATGTTCAAAGATCCGCTTTTGATTCTGAGTTTCTCGAATTTGAATGTTCAGAGATCGCTTGATCTTCTTCAGTGTCTTTCTTTTAAATTTCAAGGGTGATCTCTCGAATGGCGTGTGTTTGCCAAATAGAAGGCGATTTTTTAAATTTTTGCAACATTGAAATTTGCAGACTGTGCAAATTTATTCCTGTGCTTTTTATTCCGAGTTTTTCGAATTTGAATGTTCAGAGATCGCCTGATCTTCGTTCAGTGTCCGCGAGTGGCAGAGAAAAAGTAATTGACAAGCTTGTAGCTTCGTTTCTTTTAAATTTCAGAGGTGGCGCGCGTTCGCCAAACAGAAGGTGATTTTTAAAATGTTTGAACATTGAAATTTGCAGACTGTACGCTTTTGATTCTGAACTTCTGGAATTTAAATGTGCAGAGATCGCCTGATCTTCGTTCAGTGTTCGCGAGTGGCAGAGAAAAAGTAATTCACAAGCTCGTAGCGGCGTAGCTTCGTTTTTCTCAAATTTCAGAGGTGATCTCTCGATGGCGCGCGTTCGCTAAACAGAAGGCGAGCAGAAAAAGCAAGCAAGCAGCAAGAAAGGCCATCCGTCGGAGTCGATTGAACGGGAGTGTTAATCAACGCGGTCCCGTGTTTATTTCGCGTCCTTCTTTTTCTCCTGGCCGGAAATCAACGCGGCGGAAATTGTAGGTTACGAACGACGACGCGTCCGCGGTAAAAGACCACGGCTGGCATTATCAAAGGAGGCCGTTTGGCGCGCGGTGGATTAATTTCTGGCCGACCAGCGGATACAGCAGCTCTCTTCAAGCGAGACGAGCCACCAACGGAAAGCTAGAAGTAATCTACTTTGCGTTCGCCAGCGGAATAGAGTTTCCTCTATTTTCCCACCCTCGCTCGTATTTTTCTTCTCGCGGCCGCTCAGAGAATGGCGCGAACTTTATCCGCGTTTCGGCTGTTTTCCCATGGAAATCAATTTCCAAAGAAATAACCGAGTTTCGTGATTCTTCGCGATCATCGAGATATCAGCTGTTCTTTCTGAAAGTGTCCATCTTTTTTTTTTTTACATCGAGATAGTTAAAGGTTTGCACTTCAATTAATATTATTCATTTTTTACAGCATAAAGTATTTACATTTTTTTGTACGATAATAATTAATAAAAGTGTTAACGAATGTTCCTTTGCAGATTGTAGATAGGATTCTATTTTTGAATACGAGATTCATTTTTGTTTTTACATTGTCATATCGAAATCATTCAAAATGTAATAATTAAAATAATTTTACTAATAATTTTAATAATTAATAAAAGTGTTAAGGAATGTTCTTTTGCAGATTGTAGATAGGATTCTATTTTTGAATACGAGATTCATTTTTGTTTTTACATTGTCATTTTGAAATAATTCAAAATGTAGTAATTAAAATAATTTTACAAATAATTCTAATAATTTTAATAATTAATAAAAGTGTTAACGAATGTTCTTTCGCAGTTTGCATGCAGGATTCCATTTCTTAACACGAGATTCATTTTTGTTTTTACATTGTCATATTGAAATAAGTCAAACTGTAATAATTAAAATAATTTTACAAATAATTTAAATAATTTTAATAATTAATAAAAGTGTTAACGAATGTTCTTTCGCAGTTTGCATGCAGGATTCCATTTCTTAACACGAGATTCATTTTAGTTTTTACATTATTATATTAAAATAATTCAAAATGCGAAAAGAGGGTTTTGAAAGAAAAAAACACGCGTAGACTTTATTCGCGTCGTTATTCTCCTTCAAGCAAGAGAACTCCAGATTTTCTGTCAAGTGTCTGCTCTCATATCGTACAAACTTCCTTCGAAAACTGAATAATAAAGGCAACAATAGAAGAAGAGTATCAAAATCTATTTCACGCAACTATTTCGCAACAAACATCAAAAAACAAGCCACACAAATCCTTAGCAGAATCTAAAAAACATCTGGAACGTCCCATTCCTTGGTTTCCGTGCGAATGACTTAGCGGAAGTCACGATGCACCCTCCACGTGTCTCATACAACTCCATCCGCGCCAAAAACAAAAAATTGGATCGCATCATAATAATTTAAAGAAATAATCGCGTTCTTTTTTTTCTCATTACTAATTTCGCTCCAAATTTTCTGCGATATCTCTTTACAGCGTCTGTTACACAACGCTACCAACAAAACACTGTAACACCATTTATTCGAGGCTATGAATGAAATACGCGCGTGTATTCCGCTGTTTACGACCCTGCGCGTCTTCGACCTCCTACGTCGACTGCTAAACTTTCATTTTCCAGCGGATGGATTTTTCGTCTGAAATTTCGTGCGAATAAAAGCAAGGGTGTTTAGTTTACGGCGTTGTATAAGCGAGAAATGCATCTCGCGAAGGGATCGCTCGAGAAGGTTCGTTTTTTAAGGCAGCTCGCGTGTCGTCGCGTGCAATCGATTCGTCAATTACAGTCAACCCCCCTATAACTAAGAAACTCGGATTTAACCGTAGAAACCAGGCTAATTCGTAGCGCGTTGTATGGAAACCGTGCTATAAGAAACTTCGATTTTAGTACAAATCACACGATTCGTACCGCGTTATATGGAGACCAATAAATACAAGAGACAAGATAAAGTATAAATTATTTTCATTGAATTGAAGAGTTCATATAAGAAAAATTTTAGAAAGTCTTGGTCACCAACAAAACGTATGTATGTACCGTGAAAGAGCTCTGAGACGACTGAAACCGATGTGGCAGGCAGCTATGAGATAAGCTGGCGTGTTTATAGAAACATATCTAGTTACTAGTCATTGGTAGGCTGCGCGGAAAGAACTTATGGGATGCTGTTGAACGGAAACCGCGTTATAGGAGGGCTGTCGCAATTTCACCTCCAAGTTATATGGAAACCGCGTTCTACGAGTACCGCGTTATAGGAGGTGTAAGATGTAGATGAGAATAAAGTAAAAACTCGATTGCTCAACGTTTACTGGGCGTATTTATTCCTGGTTCACCCGAAGGTTCGTACAAGAATGCCTTCTTAGGCCATTCGTACTAGCCTCGAGGACACCCTCAACGTCATGGCCCATTCGTATGTTTAGACAAGGCCCCGGAGTGGGGCGATGCCGCAGGGAAATGCACACGGCCCTCGTTGATCGCCCGTGCACCCTGTTACCCGATATTTCTTACAGAGGGTTAACTCTATTCGCACTGATTCGTCCGTGAAACGGTCGACGAGGAACGCGTGCATTAACGGAGTTGCAGAGTTATTAGAACGATTAATTCGCTGGTACATATTATCCGCTCGGTTATAATACGGCGCGCTATAAATTCGCGGTAACTCGGATTGTAAATGGACTGTCGTTCGTTTATATAATCTGATGGTGATAAACAACGACGGTATGAATACGGTAATCCGGTGTTGAAGAGAATGTTCATCGATTCCAGTGAAATCCCCGTATTGTGCGCGATACATTTAACAACCCACCCTCGAAGTTCAACTGAATGCCACCCTCGAATCTGAAACGCTGTTTATTTCGTCCTGTAAACGCTTTGAGTTCTTGTATCTTTTAATTAGGAATCATATGGATAGGATTGAAGAAGATTTTTTAAAAAATACGGCAGATTGAGTAGAGAAGAGAGCTTTGAGTAGTTTTTTTACAATTAAATTTAATTTGACAGGTAGGGAGAAAAAGAAAGGAAAAAGAAATAAAAGCACTGTTTATTGCGTTCTGTAAACACTTCGAGTCCTTGTATCTTTTTATTGGACATCATATGGATAGGATTGAAGAAGATTTTTTAAAAAATACGACAGGTTAAGTGGAGAAGAGAGCTTTGAGTAATTTGTTTACAATTAAATTTAATTTGACAGGTAGGGAGAAAAAGAAAGGAAAAAGAAATAAAAGCACTGTTTATTGCGTTCTGTAAACACTTCGAGTTCTTGTATCTTTTAATTGGGAATCATATGGATAGAATTGAAGATTTTTTAAAAAATACAACAGATTGAGTGGAGAAGAGAGCTTTGAATAATTTGTTTACAATTAAATCTAATTTGATAGGTAGGGAGAAAAAGAAAGGAAAAAGAAATAAAAGCACTGTTTATTGCGTTCTGTAAACACTTCGAGTCCTTGTATCTTTTAATTAGGAATCATATGGATAGGATTGAAGAAGATTTTTTAAAAAATACGGCAGATTGAGTGGAGAAGAGAGCTTTGAGTAATTTGTTTACAATTAAATTTAATTTGATAGGTGGTGAGAGAAATAGAAGATAAAGAAATAAATTTAGTGTTGATGGAGGCGTCTGAAACGCTGTTTATTTTGTTCTGTAGACACTTGGAGTTCTTGTATCTTTTAATTGGGAATCATATGGATAGGATTGAAGAAGATTTTTTAAAAAATACAACAGATTGAGTGAAGAAGAGAGCTTTGAGTAATTTGTTTACAATTAAATCTAATTTGGCAGGTAGGGAGAAAAATAGAGAAAAAATGAATAAACTTAGTGCTGATGAAGGCGTCAATTACGTATACTTGATGTTTTAGGTTTATTTGGAGTGTCAAATTATACTTATTTTCTTCAGCTTATTTTCTTCTTCATTTTTCTCTTTAAACTTTTTAGCATTCCTAAGGAAGGGAAGTAATTTGTTTATAATCAAATATAATTTGGTAGGTAGTGAGAAAAATAGAAGAAAAAGAAATAAGCTTAATGTTGATGGAGGCGTCAATTACATATACTTGGTGTCTTGGGTTTATTTGGAATGTCAAAGTATACGTTAAACTTATTTTTCTTTAAACTTTTTAGCTTTCCTAAGGAAGGGAAATAATTTGTTTATAATCAAATATAATTTAGTAGATAGTGAGAAAAATAGAAGAAAAAGAAATAAGCTTAGCGTTGATGGAGGCGTCAATTACGTATATTTGATATCTTAGGTTTATTTGGAGTGTCAAAGTATACGTTAAGCTTATTTTCCTCTTCATTTTTCTCTTTAAACTCTTTAGCATTCCTAAAAGAAGGCCTCGATTACCCTTTCACCAACTGGTATTTACAGAGAATACAAATTAGCGCTTACTAATCTCATCACTAGACCCAAAATCACTTTCACGTCCCAAATAACATCCCCCAATTAAACCTTAACTCCAAACCAAAGCCAATACAAAAGTAATTCCCAGCATTCTTCGCCAATCGCATTGAACAAAAACCCAGTGACCCTAAAAAAAAAAAGAAAAGAAATCAATCCACCCGTTGTCTCGCACGTAACTCGAATCACACGAGCGGTTTTCAATGTTCCGGCTGACCAGCAGTGATCCTTTGAAAAATCCATTCTTCGATTTCGAAGCTTTGCGCCAAAGAGGAGGGGATGGTCAGCAGTCGTTCTGAAACGGATCCATCGAACGCGAAAGTGGTTCTCGCGTCTCTGTCGTGAGTTGTTCGAAGAGAAGGGATGGACGATGACGATCGTTGGTCGACGCAGAGCAGACTCGCTCTGTCCGCGCGTTTTATTGTGATTTACGCGATTGGCGCGAGCCGTGGCTTTATTTTCGTCGCACGGTCGTCCGTGTACCTGTTACGGCTGGCCCGCGTGCCAATTCGTAATTAATTACGAAACAATCGCGCCACTATTTAAAGGTTTTAATAACGCGATCGAGCTCGTTTCGCTTGCGTAAAACGCTACGAGCGTGGCTAACGAGCTTCACGTCCGCGTCGCGTCGAGATTATCGAGCCGCCTCGACGAGGCGTCGATTCGATTCATCTTTCTGGCTGGTTCACTTGTTGAGTCCGCGAGCTTTTCGAATGTTACGCTCGTTCTGAAACGATCGAGGAGAGACGAAACAATACGTGCTTCAATCTCGATGGAATGTTGTCCATGTAAATTGTTTCTCGTGCGCATTATTTTAGAAAGCATTTAACGCTGACTCTGATGGATTTTACGATCGCTCGCTGCGATCGAACGGTTGTTATTGCGAGGTAATTGATGAGCGTATAAAACGATGCATCATTCGGTCGTTCGCGTTTGCAAAATGTTTTATTCGAATAATGCGAGCTACTCTGACGATCTCCCATTCGATTCGATGGAATCTCGCGCGAGGGTGGTTGGCTTTGTTTTTCCATCGATTTGCCATGGCGATGGATAGGCTCGTAACGCGTTGCTTTACGAGACGGTGAATGGTCTTTAATCGCGTTGAGGAGGAACGTCGAATGGTAATGTAATCGCGACGATGAATTAATGAACGATCGATTGATCGCGATGTAAAGGTTGAAGGTATTGGAATCCGTTAACAACCGCGCGGCAGAAGGACGACGCGAGGATTATTTCCAATCGAGTCGCCTCTGCGAGATCGTTTCGATAATCGAACCATCTCGAATTACTCGCAATTATTGCTGTTCCACGAAAAACGAACCTGCAATGGCAGCGCGTATTTAACCCATTCGCTGCCAACCACGAGTGTTCCGTACTCGAAACATATGGTCGAACAAAGTTTATGCTACGCTCGCATATAATTACTTATTTTTGAAGAATCCCACTTTCTGTTTAGTACTTTTTCTGATTAACTTCTTAACCAGAAGGGATTAAGGCATTAAAAGGTTGCTGGAAAACTTAGTTTACCTCTTAATGTTTCTCTTTAATAGCTATTGACGTATCATGAACCCAAAAATACCCAATCTCGAAACATATGGTCGAACAAAGTTTATGCTATGCTCGCATATAATTACTTATTTTTGAAGAATCCCACTTTCTGTTTATCACTTTTTCTGATTAACTTCTTAACCAGAAGGGATTAAGGCATTAAAAGGTTGCTAGAAAACTTAGTTTATCTCTTAAAGTTTCTCTTTAATAACTATTGACGTATCATAAACCCAAAAATCCCAATCACGGGTCCTGTTAGGTCAAATAGCCTCGAATAGGTTACCCTAACTGTTGTGTTTCGTGGTTCTACCCCTACTGGAAGGTTGCGACCACCACCATCTTGGAATCAAGCAGCTCGTTGATTGGCTGACTCCTGAACTACGAATCTGTATATAAGTGTACATTTTTGTAAAATAAAGCAGTGTCAAATTCTACCAAGGCCAACTAAGGCAACCAAACATATCGAGTTGGATTTATTGAAAACTCTTCCTTTCCTTGGCACTCATCAACCAGTGTGAAATTATACCAAGGCTAACTAAGGCAACCAAACATATCGAGTTGGATTTATTGAAAACTCTTCCTTTCCTTGGCACTCATCAACCAGCAATAGCAGTCAAAATCCTACCAGCAAAAAGTCATGCGAGATATTCTATCCTCGCAAGTAAGCGAGGAGAAATTAAGGACGCAACAACGAGTATACTCGTAGATGACAGGGCCTTGCTGCTTGCTAACAGCAATTTAGTTGTTCCATTTTAAACGTGTCTCTTTTTTTAACGTCAATTTTCTTGCACTGCAAGAGGAAAGAATGCAGGGGCAAGCTTATATGTAAACGCAAAAACTTCAAACAGAAATTGCAATACCAATGCAATCAAAATTGTGCGCTGGCGCAGCGAATAGGTTAATTAAGAGTCCGTTGCGCAATTTACATTGCGTTATCATAATTAAAATGGTCCCGTGGCGGAAGTGAATTTAATTAGACGGTGTTCCACTTGTTCAACAGGACTACGGAAAGTCTACCCCTATTACTTCACCTTCACCACGTTCACGAAGGGGAGATGGGTGGGCGAGAAGATCCTCGAGGTGTTCGCCAGAGAGTTCCGCGCACATCCGGCGGAAGAGTACGAGCGGTGCATCCGCGCAGGCACTTTGACGGTGAATTATCAAAAGGTGGACGTGGATTATAGATTGCGGCACAACGACCTGCTGGCGAACGTCGTTCACAGGTAAGAACAGCACCATCGCGTTCTCCTTGGATCGTCAAGTTGATCATTTAACTACTTTGCGACGAACTGTCGAGAAATTTCTTTCGAATTAACGATCATTTGTTCGTAAGTTCGAAGAAACGCGGAGAAGAATTCGAAGTTGCGCAAAGCTTCGTCCTTGGATCGAGAATGATCAATTTCGCAATTCGAACGTCGTGTTTCTCGGTTCTTTTGTTTTTTCTTTTTATTATTGGAAGATCTCTCGCGTTCACGCGCGCACACGCACCACAAATCCGACACTCTGCGTGTTATTTCTGAATGGCGATCGAACACCACACAAATCCTCCTCATCTGATTGGTAAAACAAGCAACGATGGACCTTCGAGGCAAGGATCGTACGATTATTTCGCGATCCGTCGTGTCGAGCCAGAGAAAGCCGTTTAATTCTGCTAATTATCGAGTTCGTCGATATTTTCTGGTTTACCTTTGTCGAGACAGGGAAAATGGAGGCGTCCTCGCGAAAGAGTCGACTGTGGACTCGCGAGCGCATTCGCCCTCGTCAGATTTACTCTTCTGGCTAATATCGAGGAGAAATTGAGCCACGAGATCCGGAAATCCTTCGCAGTACGTTCGAAAGTATCAGATTATATCGTTTCTTTTTCCAACGATGGCTGTTATGAGGACACGTGTTGTAAAGTTTAATCTTCTTAGCTTGGTTTGTAACGATTATACAGCTGTGTGCAAAGGTTTTGGAGTATCCATCGAACAAATAATTAATTTTGAGCGCAGTTACATCAAATTTTGGCACTCCTTGCGACAGTAATTTTTTTTCAGAGAACAGTGAAATAATTTTGTTTAAAACTTACTTCTTACATTTTGTGACATAATTTGAATTTGATTGAAAGTTGATCGTATTTTAATTTCACTTAATATTATAAGTAAGAAGTTTAAAAAGATTTATATAAATCAAATGAAAATATTAACGATTGAAAATTCGTTAAACTGTGCAAGATTAGTTTCACATTAAAAAGACTGAAGACTCAGTGCAAGACTTTTGCACAGAACTGTACACTAAAAGAAGAAATCTTTCTCTTTCTTTTCGTACTGGAAAAACTTGCCAAACCCATTATTTAACGCTGAACGAAGAATGTTCTTGCTTTTCGGTTCTCAGATAACAATGGTGTACTCTCTTATCGTATTTTAATTTCACTTAATATCTAAGTGAGAACTTTAAGAAGATTTATATAAATCAAATAAAAATATAAACGATAAAGTAATGAAAAAATTGAAAATTCGTTAAACAGTGTAAGATCAGTTTCACATTAAAAAGACTGAAGACTCAGTGCAAGATTTTTGCACAGAACTGTACACTAAAAGAAGAAATCTTTCTCTTTCTTCTCGTACTGGAAAAACTTGCCAGATCCATTATTTAACGCTGAACGAAGTACGTTTATCTTACTTTTCGGTTCTCGAATAACAATGGTGTACTCTCTTCACTGAAACATTTACACATTTGTGACAAGCAAAGAAAAAAAGAAGAAAATCCGTGAGGTTTAATTAATTATCAAGAGTCCCTTTGGTCCAGAAAATTAATTGTTAACACTAAATGCACCAAGCGGGGTCAAATCACCCCTTTTTAAAATTTAATTTAAATTCATACATTTATTGTTATTTCTTTTGATCAGTTGACTTTCTGTAAATTCTTCTATCATCCTGTTATACAATTACTCGCTTCCTGTTTTCCTCGTAGCGCATTTTTGATCGATACCATGGGGGTTGTTTGAGCCCATATGAAGTTTAGTATTTTTCAGCAATTATCCAACTGGAACCTTAACCAGTTAACTGTGGAATTTAGTTTAAAAAGATGAGCACAGGCTGCGGAATTAAAAACAAGCAACGACGTGTATACACGTCGAACGCAGGGCAAATGGTACTATTATACATTTGACGAAAAACGAGGAAGAATTACATTTTTATTCGTCAGAAAAGCTAACAATTCGTTTCTGAATACGTTATTCTTAGTAAAAGCTTGAAAGTGGTCGAAAAATAATAAAATACATAGACAAGGAAAATTGAAGATTGCACGAATAAACAAGAAAAATAAGAAAATAATTTACAAAATTTCAAGCTATGTATATAAAGGGAACATACCACCAAATAATATTTTTATTACATTTTATTGAGATTTCGAGTTTTTATAGTGAATGGTAATTTTTTATTTTACACGACGAGTATACACGTCGAACGCACTTAACTGGTTAGTTCTAAATTCAGATACGTTTCTCAAATGACTCTTTCATTTGTCGAGACCTGATTCATGTGTTTGGTTTCGACGTAAGTACTTGGACGACCCAAATGATCTAACGTAAACAGAAAAGGACTCTTATCGAAGATTCACAAGCAACACTCCCTCCAATGAGCTTTCTGCAGCTGAACGAAACAGAAACGCAGTCGTGTATCGAGATTCGCAGAGCAAAGATCAGTTTTAGTCACGTTCTGACAATTTTTGTTGCACTCAATTGGACTTACGTTTCACTGCAAGAAGAGATTTGGAAAGAATTCGACGAATAAATGAAGTGAATTTAGGTGAAGAAGATTCAATACCAGAGGATGATCAAAGTGAGAGTCAAAGTGATTTTCCAGATAACGAAGAAACACAGGATGATAATGTGGTTGCCAATGAAACTGGGTATTTTTTAATCTCCATAGACGACAGAAGTGCCAAAAATTTTTGTAGGATTAAGAAAAATCAAAGTTTATTTCATAAGGAGTCAAATAACCCCCTATGTTAAGATTAAATATAAAAAAATGCCAGTACGTTTAGTGTTAAAATGGTGCCAACGCCTCTGAGATTTATATATCGCATAAAAATAAATCGCACGAAAAAAGTCGCAGAAAAATAAAATCGCATAAAAATGGACCTCACAAAAACAGGTTTTACTGTATGTTGTAGTGAAGACAATTGGGGGATGATAATTGTCAGTGGATTCAATATAATTATTAACATGATTGTAAATCGATTCTAAAAACTTCTACGTGGATTAAAAAATTGTGAAGAAGTCGCGAGTGTAGGTTTTGGTTTTGATGTATAGATTTTCCTGAAGAAAGGAAAACACGAGGCGAACTTCAGGGTACGCTTCATCTATCAAAGTGAGAGTCAAAGTGAATTTCCAGACAAAATTGCCAATGAAACCGGGTATTTTTTTAATCTCTGTAGACGACAGAAATCAAAGTTTATTTCATAAGGGTTTAAATGACCCCCTATGGTAAGATTAAATATAAAAAAAATGACGGTACGTTTAGTGTTAAATATCTGTTGAAGATCGAGAAAAAAGGCTGACAAAATTCCTGGTCAATTTACGTTTTTCATCTCAAGAATTGTGACAATCGTGCAGGGCGATCCTGTAAACTGTAACGAGTTGAAGCTTTCGTGAACGCGGACAGAAAATTGAATGGCGTAACGAGCACTATTTTCCTGTTCCACGAGAATTTTTCTTAAGCTGCTATTTTTGCCTTCACGCGATACACGCGTCTTAACGAATCTGCTTTAATGACATCCCTCGAGTCTCAGTGAATAGTCCAAGTCTTCTATTTATTTAATTATGGGGAGCGACGATGGTAGACATTGAAACTTAGGATTGAGCGAAACTTAATATTGAATGGTGGATATTGAAACTTTGGTCCATCGAGGATCTGAGAATCGAGCGAGAGCAACTTATCTCGATGAGAAATCCGGTATATTTTCAACGTGGCGTCACGAAGGACGATAATAGTAGCCAAGAATTCACTTTATCGCACGAACGATACAAGAATCGTCAACGACGGTTAGTTTTGACTTTTATGATAAAGGCAGACGTATAAACGAACGCTTTGTATGCAAATGACGAAGCGTCAAGTTTAAAGTCTGTTTTCTGGGAACTCAGTCGAGCATAAATGAATCCATATTTTTAAACAACATGTCGATGATAGTGAGAAAAATAACGCTTTGGTATTCGAAGTTTCTACACAAAATTCATCTTTCTATGAACGAGGTGCTTCTACTTACAGGTGGCCCCCATACAACACAGCATCTCATAACACGATAAGAGAACTGCAAAAACTTTTGTGCAGCACTTGCTTTGCTGTTCTAAAGATTGTGCAGTTAATAATTTAACATTAAAAGAATTACAAGAAGGCCTAAACTTAGCTGAAAATCTCGAGTCATTTTTCTTGAATACAGACAAAAATTCAAAAGGGAACTGCAAAACAGTCTAGCTCCATACTGAGAAATTTACAATGACCTGGTAAGAACCAGCAAGCAAAGTACAATTACAGATTTTTTTAAGAGGCGAGAAAATACGAAAACTTTAAATAAAGAAAAAAGTTCTGAAAGTGAGGGCGATATTATTCCATCAAAGAAACGTTCTTGGTTGAGATTATACTAAGCAGTGACGATGAAAAGATTCGTTAAATTAGAGTTGCGTTAGATTAAAATAATATTTTTTGTTTTTTCTGCTTTGTGTTATACGTACATTTATATTTTTAATAAGAATTAAGTTGTTTATGTAAAATTAAAAAAACTACATGTTCTTGAAATGAAACCTCCCTTTTTGTACTAGCTCTGGGTCTCATACAACACGGTATTTTCTAGAACTACCGTGTTATAGGAGGGTTACCTGTACCTGCTATATCTAATTCTTCAAAATAACACTACGATTAAAAAGTAAAAAAAACAGGAACGTTTGCAATTATTTCAGTCAGTGGATCACAAGAAAATATCCCCACGATTGGCGCAAAGATTCAAATCCTACTCTTCAAAGTACCACTACGATTAAAAAATAAAAAAAACAGAAATGTCTGCAATTATTTCGATCAGTGAATCACAAGAAAATATTCTAACGATTGGCGCAGACATTCAAATCTTATTCTTCAAAATAACAGTACGATTAAAAAATAAAAAAAAAACAGAAACATCTGCAATTATTTCGATCAGTGAATCACAAGAAAATATTCTGACGATTGGCGCAGACATTCAAATTTTATTCTTCAAAATAACAGTACGATTAAAAAATAAAAAGGAACAGAAACGATTAAAAAATACAAAAGAACAGAAACGTCTGCAATTATTTCAGTCAATGGATCGCAAGAAAATATTTTAACGATTGGCGCAGAGATTGAAATCTTATTCTTCAAAATAACAGTACGATTAAAAAATAAAAAAAACAAAAAACATCTGCAATTATTTTGGTCAGTGGATCATAAGAAAATATTTTAACAATTGACGTAGTGATTTAAATCTTATTCTTCAAAATAGCAGTACGATTAAAAAATTAAAAAAAACAGAAACATCTGCAATTATTTCGATCAGTGAATCACAAGAAAATATTCTGACGATTGGCGCAGACATTCAAATTTTATTCTTCAACATAACAGTACGATTAAAAAATAAAAAGGAACAGAAACGATTAAAAAATAAAAAAAACCAGAAACGTCTGCAACTATTTCAGTCAATGGATCACAAGAAAATATCCTCACAATTGGCGCAGAGATTGAAATCTTATTCTTCAAAATAACAGTAGGATTAAAAAATAAAAAAAAAACCAGAAACGTCTGCAATTATTTCTAACTATTGGCATAGAGATTCAAAGATTCCCCACAGCTTTATCTGCTGTAATGACCAAAACTCGAGTGGTCTACTCGACCAATATACACCCAGGGAATCCCATTATCCTGGCGAGTGGTGAAATCGCGAGGCAACGGAGTGTCGCCAGGGGAAAAGGAACACAAGAGAGGTGGAGAATTGCCGTGCACGAGTGTTTCCAACTGCGAACAACAAGAAACCGGCCCCGTTATCCTCGTGTCCGCGGAGGAACCGCAGGGTTGAGTGCCGTCGCGATATCCTTGGCACCGATATAAAGGAATCCGTGACTTGGCTGGTCGCTCGACGAGGCGGCTATTATCGGCGTGGTTATCGTGCGACAGGAGGTCCGCGATTTCTTCAGCCTCTTTTGAGACCCCACAATTATCCGAGGGGAGAGGATTATCAGCAAAAAGGAAGTCGAGTGAAGGAGGATCCTTTTTTTTTGGTGCCTTTGCTGTTGGTCGAAGAAATTGCGCGCGTAATTTATTCCTCTAAGATGATTTAGTATTGTCATCGATTATTGCTCGCTTAATTCCTTTTGAGGCCCAACAATTATCCGAAAAGAGAGGATTATCAGAAAAAAGGAACTCGAGTGGTGCAGGACCTTTTTTTTTGGTGCCTTTGCTGGTGGTCAAAGAAATTGCGCGCGTAATTTATTCTTCTAAGATGATTTAGTATTGTCATCGATTATTGCTCGTTTAATTCTCTTTTAAAGCCCAACAATTATCAGAAGGAAAAGGATTATCAGCAAAAAGGAAATCTAGTGGCTGAGAACCTTTTTTTTGGTGCCTTTGGTAATTTATTCTTCTAAGGTTTCTGAGTGTGTATAATGTAGTATTGTCATCGATTATTGCTCGCTTAATTCCTTTTGAGGCCCAACAATTATCAGAAGGAAGAGGATTATCAGCAAAAAGGAAGTCGAGTGAAGGAGGATCCTTTTTTTTTTTGGTGCGTTTGCTGTTGGTCGAAGAAATTGCGCGCGTAATTTATTCTTCTAAGGTTTCTGGGTGTGTCTGACGTAGCATTCGTTTTCATCGCGATGTAAGATGAAGTTGAAAGTTTGTCATCGATTATTGCTCGTTCAATTTTGTATAACTGCAATTTTCTGCAATTTATAGAGTAATCTTCTCTTCTTGCAATTCTCTGAAATTTTAAAATACATAAAAAGATTTTTATTCGCACAAATGTTCTCCAATGTTTTGCAGACTTAAATGTTTTTTATATTATTTGAAAAACAGAAAGCAGATTTGCACGTCAGAGAAACAATTGAAACGATCGTCTATTTCCATCGAGATGAATTCATACTCGATACTCTGAGTTACACAATATTTTTATTACCTTCATCCTCGATGCTTATCTCGACATCGTATCCGTAATGAACGGATATGCGGTGATTAGCTGGCTCGTTCGTCGAGCAGAGAAAAATTTTCGTAAGGCTACTGCCTCGACTGTGAATCAGGAGGCCTTCGTTTCTTATTCCATTCGTCTGGTCTGCAAATAAATCGCGTGACATTGAAATTATTCCATCGATTACCGCGATTCGATTCCTCGGTCACGCATAATATCCAGGCCAGTGGCGCGATCTGAACCACTGTTGCTATTGGCTGCCACTACTGTCCGCCATTTTGATCGTCCAACGAGAAACTGTCTAAAGACTCATACAAATTCAGCTGCAATTATTGTAAACAATGTATCTCGTCATAAATTCATTTCTTTTGCTTTCAATCCACTTCTGATTGCACGTTCTACGTGTATGAATAGATCCTTCACTCTTTCAATCATGGAGAACTGCATTCTTGTTTTCTTGCAGCTGATGCAGAGCTTTTATCTCCATACGATTATAATGATTACCATTAGTATTATTTCTTGGGACATTATTGCTTCAGTTGGGTTGAAAGGATTAAAAGAACCAAATTCTTGTTCCATTACCATGAATATAGTGTGATCCATGCACTAAACTAGAACTTAAGCATGAGTATAGTGTGATCATGCACTAAACTAGAACTTAAACATAAGTATAGTATGATTCATGCACTAAACTAGAACTTAACCATGAATATAGTGTGATCCATGCACTAACTAAACTAGAACCTTTGTCGAGTATTATTCCATATCAATAATTAACAAAAGAAATAAATTCAAGTTCCATAAATATAAATTACAAAATTGCACTCCAGGGACCATCTTCTATAGTAAATTTCTAACACTATTCAAAACACTTTAAGTAGCAAGTAGATGTTGGCAAAAAAATTGAGAATAATTTAGAATGAAAAGAATTAATTTTCACGATCATATTAACTTTATCATCTCATCCAAAGTTTAACTTAATTAACACTTTGACGTAAATGACGTAAATGATATGTAGGCAAATGACGGTTATAGCCGGCGTGCATATTTTAATCGATAAAAAAAGAACAGCGTTACTACGAAGTGTACTAACACTTACGATTGTTAAATTATTGAGTAACACGTCTACAAAAAAAGTGATAGCATGTTCTTTTGAGTAAATGACGATTATAGCCGTCCAAAAGTTATTGGGAAAAACTGTGGCAAAATGTGATCATTTTCACTTCCAAACACACAACTTACACCTAATTTCATCTCGCAGTCATAAACAAAAAAATGTGTTTCTGAGTGCAATAAAAAACGTAAAGTCAAAAATGTGCGTCAAAGTGTTAACTTAATTTTAATCTAAAGTTAAATGGTCGATTTCCACATCGTCGAACTGAATCCATTTTCACTTCCAAGCACACAACTTACACCTAATTTCAGTCATAAACAAAAAAGATGTGTTTCTGAGGGCAATAAGAAACGTAAAGTCAAAAATGTGCGTCAAAGTGTTAACTTAATTTTAATCTAAAGTTAAGCGTTCGATTTCCACATCGTCGAACCAAGTTCTCTTCGAGAAACACGATCTCCAATCCAGTGAACGTAATTGAAATTCGAATTTTCGAGTCGATCGATCGTAAAGTCAAAAATGTGCGTCAAGGTATTAACTTAATTTTAATCTAAAGTTAAGTGGTCGATTGCCACATCGTCGAACTGATTCCATTTTCACTTCTAAACACATAACTTACGCCTAATTTAAAATTTAAAATTAAAAAGAAAGAATGTGTTTCTGGAGGCGATGGAAAATTCAAAAATGTGCGTCAAAGTGTTAACTTAATTTTAATCTAAAGTTAAGTGGTCGATTTCCACATCGTCGAACTGATTCCATTTTCACTTCTAAACACACAACTTACACCTAATTTAAAATTTAAAATTAAAAAAAAAGAATGTGTTTCTGGGGGCGATGGAAAATTAAAAAATGTGCGTCAAAGTGTTAACTTAATTTTAATCTAAAGTTAAGCGTTCGATTTCCACATCGTCGAACCAAGTTCTCTTCGATAAACACGATCTCCAATCCAGCGAGCGTAATTGAAATTCGAATTTTCGGGTCGATCGATCGTAACCAGGTTCTTAAACTCATCGCCAGCGGCGTAGAAATCGCGCGACCGGTTCTCGCGATTGCACAAAAGCGACGGATCAACAGGAAAGCCGTTCTCGCGGGTGAAGGTCGCCGTAGAACAGACGATTCGGGTCAGTTGGAGGCTCGTGGCGGACAATAAAACGCGGATGCTGACGTCACCCACGAAAGATCGTTCCTGCGCGATAAGAATTATTAATCGCCTTGGCGTTCTTCGATTAATTGCTCGTCCTGTGAAACTCGCGCGTGGCACTGTCGACGAACACTGTCTTCGTCCTTCTTCGTAGCAAGACTCTTGTCTCGTCTGTTACGCGAAATTCATTGCTAGTCTCGCGACAGATCCGTTGACGCTTCAATTATCGGCTATTAGAATGTACCGCTGCATTTCTATCGGAATGCCTTCCTATTTAACCTTAATTATTCCCGTCATTTAGATGCGCATACGTGCTCGACTTGTGTAAATTGTACAACGTGTACGTGTGCGATGTTATTGTCACAGAGGGCCACGAGAAACAATTTTAACCAGTTAACATTCCAATGATATATATTGCAATAAAGTTTTAGAACTATATGATTGGTAAAATTTTAGATAAAATATAATTGGAAAAGAGCGTAAGAAGAAAGAGTGGTTGCGTGGTTGAACGACTGCATTTTAACCCTTTGCATTTCAATAATATAAATTACAATAAACTTTCAAAGCTACGTTTAATATAATTGGTAAAATTTTAGATAAAATATAATAGTTGGAAAGCAGCGTAAGAAGAAAGGGTGGTTGCGTCGTTGAACGACTGCATTTTAACCCTTTGCATTTCAATAATATAAATTACAATAAACTTTCAGAGCTACGTTTAATATAATTGGTAAAATTTTAGATAAAATATAATAGTTGGAAAAGAACGTAAGAAGGAAGACTAGTTGCGTGGTTGAACGACTGCATTTTAACCCTTTGCATTTCAATAATATTAATTACAATAAAGTTTCAAAGCTACGTTTAATATAATTGATAAAATTTTAGATAAAATACTTGGAAAGAAGCATACGAAGAAAGTGTAGTTGCATCCTTTAACGACTACATTACTTTGCATTCCAATAATATAAATTATAATAAAGCTTCAGAGCTACATTTAGTAGAATTGATAAAATTTTAACCAGTTAACTGTGGAATTTAGTTTGAAAAGATCAGCACAAGGCGCGGAATTAAAAACAAGCCACGACGTGTATACGCGTCGAACGCAGGACAAATGGTATTATTATACATCTTGCGAGAAACGAGGAAGGATTACCTGTTTTATTCGTCAAAAAAGCTAACAATTCGTTTCTGAATACGTTATTCTTACTAAAAGCTTAAAAATTGTCAAAAAATAAGAAAATACATAAATAAGAAAAATTGAAGATAGCAAGAATAAACAAGAATAAAGAAGAAAATAGTTGCAAAATTTCAAGCTATGTATATAAAGGGAACATAGCACCAAATAATATTCTTGTTACATTTCATTCAGATATCGAGTTTTTATAGTGAATGGTAATTTTTTATACGATTTTACGTTATTCTTAATACAATCTTGAAAATTGTCAAGAAATAATAAAATACATAAACAAGGAAAATTGAAGATAGCAAGAATAAACAAGAATAAACAAGAAAATAGGTGCAAAATTTCAAGCTATGTATATAAAGGGAACATAGCACCAAATAATATTCTTGTTACATTTCATTCAGATATCGAGTTTTTATAGTGAATGGTAATTTTTTATACGATTTTACGTTATTCTTAATACAATCTTGAAAATTGTCAAGAAATAATAAAATACATAAACAAGAAAAATTGAAAATAGCAAGAAGAAACAAGAAAAATAAGAAAATAGGTTACAAAATTTCAAGCTATGTATATAAGGGGAACATAGCAGCAAATAATGTTCTTATTACATTTTATTGAGATTTCGAGTTTTCATAGTGAATGGTAATTTTTTATTTTACACGACGAGTATACACGTCGAACGCACTAACAAACGAGTCGCTATTTTCCAGTCTACGATTCAGCGTAACTGCATTCAGAAAGTTTCGAGCGAAGTTCGTCAAAAGGTGGCGCAAAAATGTAGCCAATAAACGTTCGAAGATCGCGCGAGGTGCCGTTTTCGCATCAGGGGCCAGGAAAAAACGCCGCGTCCACGAAAACAAATGGAACGGCGTGCAAGAATACAAATGAATTGAGAAAAGAATTCGAGAGGCAATAATAAAAGGCCAGATGGCTGCTCGCAGTAAATGTCAAGGCTCTCTCGCAGTTTAATAAGTCGCATCGCGGAACCAGCGGCTGGGAAACGCGAGACCGCGCATTTGATCCTTCTCAAGAACCGATCGATCCTCATCTCGAACGAGAGGCTAAACTGGCGTTCGACGAAAGGAGCGAGCACGACGAACAAATTCTGGGCGAAGCACGTTGCAAGACTCTTCTCAGTGTTCGAACGAAGGACATTCTAATCGCGAACAAGAGAGAATGAGAGGAGGTGGGGACGTTTCTTTCCCACCCTCGAGGAAACACGATCCCTCCAACGGTTCGATTATCGACGTCTGCGATGGGGTTCCGATATAATAGCCTTCTTTCGCCATCGATCGTGTCTCGCAGAGACGTCTTCGACTCGTAACATCTGTACCTTCGCGATAAAGCCTTTTGTTACGCGGTTCGATGCAACGTCACGGTACAGACGTTCCACTGGAAGTTCTTGATCAATTGTCCCTTGTTTCACCTGGTATTTTACGAAGGCAGTAATGTTTTACAACGTGGACGATTTAACACGTTCATGTAAATGCTCTCTGTAGATGACTGTTTGAGATTGTAGACTGTAATGACGGTTATAGATGTTTGACGACATCCAGAAAAATTAGAAGTTGAAGTTAGTTCAGAAAATTAGAATTAGAAGTTAGTTAGAAAAAATAGTAATTTTATTCTGTAAGTTTGAGACGTTCTTTGAAGTCGAATTAAAACTGTTTGACGATATCTAGAAAAATTAGAAGTTGAAGTTAGTTCAGAAAATTAGAATTAGAGAGAAGTTAGTTAGAAAAATAATAATTTTATTCTGTAAGTTTGAGACGTTCTTTGAAGTCGAATTAAAACTATTTGACGATATCTAGGAAAATTAGAAGTTGAAGTTAGTTCAGAAAATTAAAATTAGAAGTTAGTTAGAAAAAATAGTAATTTTATTCTGTAAGTTTGAGACGTTCTTTGAACTCGAATTAAAACTATTTGACGATATCTAGGAAAATTAGAAGTTGAAGTTAGTTCAGAAAATTAGAATTAGAGAGAAGTTAGTTAGAAAATATAGTAATTTTATTCTGTAAGTTTGAGACGTTCTTTGAAGTCGAATTAAAACTGTTTGGAATTGTAGATGGAAATGACGGTTATAGACGTTTGACGATATCTAGAAAAATTAGAAGTTGAACTTAGTTCAGAAAATTAGAATTAGAGAGAAGTTAGTTAGAAAACATAGTAATTTTATTCTGTAAATTCGAAACGTTCTTTGAAGTCGAATTAGAACATTTGCTTTCGTCGTTCATCGTCGCATAAAATACTTTTGCGCGGAGTTAAGCAGTTGTTTTTCAGCGAGAGTATCTCGTAACTCTTCGAGATACTTCAAGGATCTTTCGACTCTCGCTTGTCGCATCGATCGATAGAAAATTTCTATTTTAATGGACAGCTGACAGAACGCTTAATTTCGAACGGATTTAAAGGTAGATTCTTCGTGAAAAGTAACCGTGCTCGTTACGTAATTTGCTCGATAGCGCTATGATCACGTTCCACGTCTCAGAGTCAACTGTTGGAAATTATGGAAATGGCATTCGAGCGAAATCGTCGACGACGCTCGTATCCGAGAGAATCAGCGAGAGGATCCATCGTTCGCGTAACGAATCGCCAAACATTCGTCTACTTTGACAAACTTTTCGAGGACGTTTATTTCCATCGATCACAGACGAATCTATTTCGCTCTGCCATCATCGAGGTACATTGTATTTTAACGAATATCCTCCTCTGCGAGTGAATTCCGTCGACCATGAAATATAAATGAAAAAGTTCTGAAATATCGTCAGGTTGCAGTGCTAATTTAAAAATATAATCGTACAGAATTCTGGCTTCTCTCGTTCGTTAAATAATTCACTTCTCGATTAACACACAGTGGATCGCGAAAGTTCAATGGAAGCTTCAACTAAGAATTGAATAAAAAACGCCAGAAACGATGCTTAAAAGCAGAAAACGAACACAGAAGACAGTCGACTAATTGTTCAAGAAATAATCGCAGTTTTTTCTACTAATTGCATTTTTTTCACTTCGATACAGCGCACGATTCTCGCGTGGAATTATTTCTTTCTTCGCGAGTAACGTGGCAGTTCTTGCAGCGCCCTCTGCAAGGATTTCCGTTGGCAGGTATCGAGGAATCGAGGAAGTTTCGAGGATCAACCGAGTTGGGCGAAGCTTTCGTTAACTCCGTTCGTTTGCCAGCGGGTTTCGTTTGTCAGAAACGAGCCTGAACAGGACGAGCTACAGGTGCAGGCCCGAGCGGAACGTCGACTGCACTTTAATCACGTTTCGAGTGTTCCTTGAGCAGTTTATTAGAGCCCCGTTTTCAGACGCTTATTATTCCGCGCGGTGTTTAACGAGCGGCCGTTTCACGCCTGTTTCGCGAGTCCCGTTCGCGTTCGTAACGAACTGTTTTTTTTTTTCTCTTTTTTTAATCGCGAATTACTCCATTGAAACGCGTTCAACATTTCGCAGCGTCGCGATTGCGTTCGTACATTTTTAACGGTCCTCTTTTTAATATCAAGCTTCGTCGTTGATGGACGTGTAACTGTTTGTTGCGAAGAAAAATTTATCGTTGAGATATCGCGTTGGTTCTGTTTTAAATTAAGAGTTGCAGGATTTACTCTCTGATAACGTTGAAAACGCGATGTGGACTCTTTAAAACAGATTCTACCATTAAAGTAGAAATTCTAACTTCTCTTAATGCACACCAATCTTCAACTATTCGCCCTTTTCTTTCTGCTCCTTGGCCAAAAGGTTTTCCCTGCTGTTTTCTCGCGACGATTGTCAAAACTAAAACAGAACAGCCTCGACGAGAAACTTAAAATCTAAATTTTCACTTAAAAATTATTCAAATCTTAGTTAAACACCACGCATGTTACAATTCTTCGATACAGTAATTAAACAATCTGTATTATTCGCCCTCTTCTTTCTGCTCCTTGGCCAAAAGGTTTTCTCTGCTCTTTTCTCGCAACTATTACCAAAACTAAATCAGAAGAGCGTCGATGAGAAACTTAAATTCTAAATTTTCACTTAGAGACGATTCAAATCTTAGTTTAACACCACGCAAGTTACAACTCTTCGATACTGTAATTAAACAATCTGTATTATTCGCCCTTTTCTTTATGCTTCTGGGCCAAAAGGTTTTCTCTGCTGTTTTTTCGCGACGATTGTCAAAATTAAAACAGAGCAGCTTCGACGAGAAACTTAAATTCTAAATTTTCACTTAGAAACGATTCAAATCTTAGTTAAACACCACGCAAGTTACAACTCTTCAATACAGTAATTAAACAATCTGTATTATTCACAATTGTCAAAACTAAATCAGAACAGCCTCGACGAGAAACTTAAATTCAAAATTTTCACTTAGAAATGATTGAAATCTTAGTTAAACACCACGCAAGTTACAACTCTTCGATACAGTAATTAAACGACCTGTATCATTCGCTTTTTTAGTTCACAAAGGCAATGTACGTCGACAAAATTTGCTCGTAAAACCCTCTGAGCACCCCGTATAGAACGAGCGATGGAGATACGCGAATTGATAAAAAATACAGCGATGGAATAATTAGAAATCCGCGTTATCGTTGGTGCGCTGTCAATGGAAGCCAGATGGTACGACGCGTTCGTCGATAATAAAATTAAATATCAGCGTTTTAATCTTCCGCTGGAGGTTCGCGGCCCGGAAATATTGATCGATCCCGAATGTAATATTTGCGGGTCCATTCAAGCTGAAATTCCCAGTTTATAACCGCGCGACGCTTTTCCAATACAAATCGCGCGGCGATTTCGTTCGAACGGCTCTAATAATTTATATACACGCGTGCACGCTGGATTTACGCGGACGTGCACGTACGCGACCTCGAACATGGTCGCGGGACGTTGGTTCGTGCAGAAGAAATAACGAGAGAAATGAAATCGTTGCGGAAAACGACGATCGAACATTTGTAAATCTGATATCTGCTCTCTCAATTATTGAATTCGAATTTCAAGTGTTGTATTTTAATAAAAAATTTGAAATTATGTAATAATACCAGTGAAAATGGTGATTAAAGATTTGTAAGTCTGTTCGATTCTTTCGATGTTGAATACTTTGGATTTCGAGGCTCTCTGTGTCTCTCTTTAACACGTTGACGCAAAATGACGTCTATAGCCGTCCGATTCCTGGCGATATTTTGGCAAATGACGGCTATAGTCGTCGTGAATATTTTAATTACGACGATCGAACATTTGTAAATCTGATATCTGCTCTCTCAATTATTGAATTCGAATTTCAAGTGTTATACTTTAATAAAAAATTTGAAATTATGAAATAATGTCAGTGAAAATGGTGATTAAAGATTTGTAAGTCTGTTGGACTCTTTCGATGTTGAATACTTTGGATTTCGAGGCTCTCTGTGTCTCTCTTTAACACTTTGACGCACATGACGTCTATAGCCGTCTGATCCTTGGCGTTGTGTAGACAAATGACGGCTATAGCCGTCGTGCATATTTTAATTAATAGAAAAAGAACAGCGTTAGTACGAAGTGTGCTAACACATACACTTGTTAATTATTGAGTAACACATCTGGAAAAAAAGTGATAGCATGCCAGACAGCATATTAGTTGTTTTTTTTTTTTGCTTTGGAACAGTTGAGTATCTAAAGACAAATGACTGCTATAACAGTCGATCAAAAGTTTAGTCGATTTCAGTTGACGCAGTCGAAAAGTGTGTGTCTGTGAAGACAAACCATTTATTCTGTATTTTTTCATGGATTAAGCAAATACAATGAATTAGTAAAGCAAATGAAGAAGTAAGAAGTAAAGAAAAATGACATGCTGAGCAAATGACGATTATAGCCGTCATAAGTTTTTTTGGGAATAGAAAAATGACATGCTGAGCAAATGACGATTATAGCCGTCGTAAGTTCTTTGGGAAAAACTGTGATAAAATGTGATAATTTTCACTTAGAAACATACAACTTACACCCGATTTCATCTGGCAGTCATAAACAATCGAACAAGAAAGTGTTTCTGAGAACAATCGTAAAGTGAAAAATGTGCGTCAACGTGTTAATTATTATAATAATAAAATTTTTAATTCGTATTGAAGTCGTAGAATTTTTTCTGCGATCTGATCCTTAAATTTCGCATTCTGTATCGTCAAAGTATCGAACGATGAGTAAGTCCATTGCTTGGTAATTACCGCGCGTTGCTTCGTTCAAGCATTTCGCTGCAACATTCTCGTTTCGTTATTAAGTACAGTTTACGACTCGCTCGGTTAAAATTCTTCGGTAATTCTACGATTTAACGCTGCCCACGGGCTGAATCCCTACATACTGCTGAAAATTCGCACAACTTCCAGGTTGGCTAACTCGTATTAACCATCGTAATTCTGGGATGTCGTAACTAAAGGCCATTCTCACTTGTTCAACGTGGATGCATCTGGTTATTCGTTCCATGTGTAATTTCTAAATTATTTAATTCTATATTATATTAACCCTTTCAGTCGTGGCGTCCACGTATAAGTACATACTAAATAAATGTAGTTTCTTCATATATATATAATATTTTTGATATATAATATATCATTATTATCAAAAGCATAGATTCTAAAAATTCGAGCAATAGACAGCGAATCAGAAAGTGACAGTAACGCCTCAAAAATGAACATCCTGCGATGAATTAGGTGAAACACCATCGAGAATAAAACTGACAAAATAATATAATTTCCAAATTATTTAATTTTAAATTATTTAATTTCTAAATTATTTAATTCTCTATAACATCAACCCTTTCAGTAATGGCGTCCACGTATAAGTACATACTAAATAAATATAGTTTCTTCATATATATAATGTTCTTGATATGTAATATATCATTATTACCAAAAGCATAGATTCTAAAAATGACAGCAAGTCAGAAAGCGACAGTAATGCCTCACAAATGAACATCCTGCGATGAATTTAGCGAAACACCATCGAGAATAAAACTGACAAAATAATATAATTTCCAAATTATTTAATTTCTAAATAATTTAATTCTCTGTAACATTAACCCTTTCAGTAATGGCGTTCTCCTATAAGTAAATACTAAATAAATGTAGTTTCTAAATGTTATCTTCATATTGTCAAAAGCATAGATCCTAAAAATTCGAGTAATTGACAGTGAATCAAAAAGTGACAGTAACGCCTCACAAATGAACATCCTGCGATGAATTTAGCGAAACACCATCGAGAATAAAACTGACAAACTAATATAATTTCCAAATTATTTGATTTTAAATTATCTAATTTCTAAATTATTTAATTCTCTATAACATCAACCCTTTCAGTAATGGCATCCTCCTGTAAGTAAATACTAAATAAATGTAGTTTCTAAATATTATCATCATATTGTCAAAAGCATAGATCCTAAAAATTCGAGAATAAAACTGACAAAATATTTTTCTAAGTTTACATATTCATAAGTTGATCCATACGTAATTCAAAGAACTGTTTGTCAAAGTCACGATTTCTTTTCAGGAATAAATAACTCATGACTGACAGGGTTAATTAATTCTATCGAAGACTTTCTAGCTTGCGACATTATTTCCATGGTCTGCAACATGTTGTTCCATGACCCCAATTAATGCCACGAAACGAACGACCATCAATAATAGAATCGTTGAAATAGAACGGTTCGAATTCCCCGATCGGTCCATCGACTTCCACCACTCGCAGTCGTTCGCCAAGCGCGATTAAATTTCCGGGATTGTTGTACATCCTCTTCTCGCAAAATTCGCAGCCATGTAACCCTTAAAACGTCGCTGGTCCCTGCTCAACCCTCTCGCGATTAATATTCCCAATTACGACGCTCCCTGCGACTCTCCCGTTACTCGATTATTCCAGTTAGCCGAGCGACGTTTCGAAACTTCCCCAGAAACTTGTTCCACCCCTTGGCCGCTATCTCGAGCCGTGGAATTCCCGCGGAAGTCGAAGATTACAACAAACAGCTTGCTTAACGAGGCTGGCAAGCGTTGGTTGATCATCGAGGATAGACGCCGCGTGCCAGCATCGCCAATTGATTGAACAGAGGGTGGGTTTCAAACGTGGTTGCTGGTCAAGAGCGAAAGCTGACTCTCAACGACGGGTTGATTTATTAGTTTAACATTTTTACGTAAATGACGTCTATAGCCGTCAAACACAAATGACGGTTATAGCCGTCGTGCATATTTTAATTAATAAAAAAAGAACAGCGTTAGTACGAAGTGTACTGACGCGTACACTTGTTAAATTATTGAATAAGACATCTAGAAAAAAAGTGATAGCTTGCCAGACAGCGTATTAGTTGTTCTTTTTTCGTTTTGGAACTTTTGAGTATCTAGAGACAAATGACTGCTATAACAGTCGTAGCAAAAGTTTAGTTTATTTCAGTTGACGCAGTCGAAAGATGATTCTGCGAAGACGAACCATTTATTCTGTATTTTTTCATGAGTTAAGTAAATACAATGAATTAGTAAAGCAAATGGCGTATAGTCGTCACGACGGTTATAGCCGTCATTTGCTTCAGGAATAGAAAAATGACATGCTGAGCAAATGACGATCATAGTCGTCGAAAATTTTTTGAGAAAAACTGAGATAAAATATACTGTAATGTGATAATTTTAACTTTTAACTGCGATAAATTTTAATAAACTGTGATGATTTTCGCTTTCAAACATACAACTTACACTCGATTTCATCTGGCAATCATAAACAATCGAAAACAAAAATGTGTTTCTGAGAGCAATCGCATGGCCAGAAATGTGCGTCAAAGTGTTAAGCGGAAATCACTTGCGTTTTTCTAGCCAGCTGCTAAATATCTGTCACAAAGCATCTTCGTGGATGGTCTTAAACAGATGTGACATGGTCTCACCCTTTGCGCACCCTTTGCTAAACCACGAATTCTTCCACTTTCTTGAATTCTGATGAAGAAAGGATGTGACTCAGTTTCTAAAGAGTATCTTACCCAAAATTCACCAGAAACTGTTTCGCATTCCACGCTAAAAGAGACAAGATCTTCTGATCCTCTCGTCGACTGGAGTCCAACTGGTCATCAATCTTGCGACCAACGCTTATTGCGTTCCTCTTTCACGATGGCGACGTTCTCGTGTCACTGACTCGATCTCGCGTGGTTTCTTCCGCGTTTGCATTCGCTGTGCACGCAGAAAGAAAGATAGACAGCCGAATAGGTGAGTAATGAATGATGAGAAGGAGAAAGATTGCTCTTAAGTATTCCTGCTCGAATAGAGAAAGATCGATCCGCATAAAAGACATTCTCGTTCACAAAGGGGCCCAATGCAGAAAGACGCGAACTTCTGTTCTTTCTTCTCATTGTTTCACTCTTCTTTTCCTCTCCACCCCTTCGTTTTTCTTCTTCTGTACGCTAAAATGTATCCTAGGGCTGGTCTCGCGGTTGTCCCGCACCTGTTCCGATTAAGTCGCTTTTGTATCGCCTTCGATCTTCCACGGTTTTTCCATCGTCGCTGGGGTACTTGGTTTTATTGTTCAGCACCCTCTTTTCTCTGTTCTCCATACGCTGCGAAAATGGAGGCACCAGGACGAACTGGCAATGGCGTATCGACTGGGAGTTCCGATAAAACGAAGTGGCCAAGGAGGAAGAATGAAATCGCGAATCTCCACGGGAATTTCACCGTGTCTTGTCTCGAGATTTCGTGTTCTCTTCGTCGAGGGTCGTCTCTCTCGTGGCGTACTTCGAAATGCACGCTGCATTCATCTGAATGTATGAGAAATAGCCTCGTGTTTAGTTTAGTTAAGTAAATTAAGTTTATTTAACATACAAGTGGATTTGGTTTATCTTCCAAGCTTGTAGATAATTGTTTAAATGTATTTCGCAAGGTAGAATGTAGCACAGATCGATTTATTGGCGGGTCTGATTGATATTCTCGAAGCAATTGGAATTATACGTGCCTTAATTTCTCGATCGTATTAAAATCTCTCAGACGCAACTTTCACGATCGAATCGATGAAAAATTTGCAAGCACTGATTTCCTCGACGAAGTTATCGCGTGCTCGTAACGGAATCCCTCTGTAATCCTTAACTCAAACAACTTTCCTCCTACATCCATTGAAACGAAAAAAAGTGCCATAATTCTAGAGAAGACACCAAAATAAAACTCGAGAAGCTTGGACATAAACCCAATACTCAATATATTCCACTCTCTGCAAAAAAGGAGACGTTGAACAGCGTAAAAAAAAAAATATATATAAAATCAGTCGACCAAAATGAAATGTAAAATAAAACTCGACCAAACCGTTCTCCAAAAGTAGCGAAGCAGCTTACGAGATGGACAATTTTCCATGGAAATTCCGTGAGAATATCGAATCGTTCTGTTGCTTCGCCAACGGAGCGATCTTCTGGCGAGGTCAGCCGATTAATGGCGGCGTGGGGGCGAGCATAAATTCACGGGGGTTCTGGCGTGGAGCAACAACTACGGAGCCGCCTCCTCCGCAACTTCCTGCGGCGGCTGCCAAATTCAGCAACAAGTTCGCTTCCCTAACGGGCGGGTGTACGCGAGAGACGTCGTGGCCACGAGCAACTTCTCCTCCACCTCCTCTTCCTCCTCGCGATAGCAGGAAGAACCGATGGACGGTTGTATTTCTTGGCAACTGGCTCCTGGCAAACATTGTCACCGATCCTACGTCAATTTCAGCAACAAGTACAGCTTCCTGTTCGACTCGCTGCACACTCGCCCGCCTCTCGTCTCACCCTCGCGGCTAGTTTGCCATCTTCGACCTCTCCACTGTCGTGTCTTAAGCTGCCACGCTTGTAAAAAGATCTTCTGGGCTATTTTGCTCCATCGTTGCTACAATTTTAAAATTGATATGTTATTTTAACGTGCGTGTAATATTTAATTGTGAAATTGAGAGATAATTGAAACGATAGACCCAGATGTTATTTGCACACTTAATATTTTGTCTTTCCTCTTCGTCGAAGTTGCCACGCTTGTAAAAAGATGTTCTGGGCTATTTTGCTCCATCGTTGCTACAATTTTAAAATGTAAATGTTATTTTAACGTGTGTGCACAGTTTTCAAAAGGATTGGGATGCTTGCAGAGAACTTTTAATTGTGAAATTGAGAGATAATTGAAACGATAGACCCAGATGTTATTTGCACACTTAATATTTTGTCTTTCCTCTTCGTCGAAGTTGCCACGCTTGTAAAAAGATGTTCTGGGCTCTTTTGCTCCATCTTTGCTACAATTTTAAAATGTAAATATTACTTTAACGTGTGTGGACAGTTTTCTTTTGATGTAAGAAAGAATTGGGATACTTGCAGAGAATTTTTAATTGTGAAATTGGGAGATAAATGAAACGATAGACAGAGATATTATTTGCACACTTAATATTTTGTCTTTCCTCTTCGTCGAAGTTGCCACGCTTGTAAAAAGATGTTCTGGGCTATTTTGCTCCATCGTTGCTACAATTTTAAAATGTAAATGTTACTTTAACGTGCGTGTACAGTTTTGAAAAGGATTGGGATGCTTGCAGAGAACTTTTAATTGTGAAATTGAGAGATAATTGAAACGATAGACCCAGATGTTATTTGCACACTTAATATTTTGTCTTTCCTCTTCGTCGAAGTTGCCACGCTTGTAAAAAGATGTTCTGGGCTCTTTTGCTCCATCTTTGCTACAATTTTAAAATGTAAATATTACTTTAACGTGTGTGGACAGTTTTCTTTTGATGTGAGAAAGAATTGGGATACTTGCAGAGAACTTTTAATTGTGAAATTGAGAGATAAATGAAACAATAGACAGAGATATTATTTACACACTCAATATTTTGTCTTTCCTCTTCGTCGAAGTTGCCACGCTTGTAAAAAGATGTTCTGGGCTCTTTTGCTCCATTTTTTCTACAATTTTAAAATGTAAATATTACTTTAACGTATGTGGACAGTTTTCTTTTGATGCGAGAAAGAATTGGGATGCTTGCAGAGAACTTTTAATTGTGAAATCGAGAGATAATTGAAACGATAGACCCAGATGTTATTTGCACACTTAATATTTTGTCTTTTCTCTTGGTCGAGCGTGAAATTTATTTCGCGTTAATTAAACAGCGTGATACGAGAACAGAGATCTTTATGAGGGTGTAACAGCGTGCTCTAAACGCGATTCTGATTCCAATAACAGGAACGTAAAAGTCGAGGGTCAAAGGCATCGAGAGGCGAATCTCGACGCAAGTTTCCTGGCGAATCTGTCAGTTACAAGCTACTAATAATTTCATTCCCGATTTCCTCCCTTTTACGCTCGATCAAAGCGATCGTACCTGCTGCGAGGCGAACGTCCTTTGTCCCTTCGCGAGTCATCCAGGCGTGCGTTTAATTGCCTCGATCGAGGATTCTTTATCCGCCACGATTGCGAAGAGGACCCGTCGTTTGTCCAATTACTCGTTACGCCATTTGCTTCTCGTCGAGGCTCTCTAAGACGCTCCTCTGCGACTACTTCGAGAACGACAAAGTCCCAATAAGAATGAATCTCGCGTCCCTTGTTAATTGATTGTTTACATCCCAATGTTCTGCAGCAAGTATCGAATTAAATTGTGAGCACAGACGCTTCGCGAGGAGAAAAGCTTATGGTGCAAGAAAATCGTATTTTGTACGAGTTAATTGCGAGAATATTGCGCGAAAAAATAGTTAATCAAAATAGTTTAAATAGCAGTAATAGATTAAAATAGTTAGTTAATTGCGAGAATATTGCGCGAAAGAATAATTAAACTAAAAATGCAAAAACCCGACTGCAATCTTAAATCTTCTTGCGAGCAAACGGATTTTAGTAATAAAACTAATTTTTATTAGGACAATAACAACTCCTTGGGATTATTTCTGGTTTCGATGATGAATCGAAGGTGATATAAGCGATAGAAATAACAAAAAAGGAACAATTGAGAAGGTGCAGAGATCTTTAGAAAATTAAGGACAGTTATTAAGGTAGACGAAACCATAGATGATTGCAGATCTTCAAATATGTACGTAATTTTTACCATTTTCGGCTCAGTTTCAAAGAAACTAGAAAGTTAGTTTTAAAATAGAAAATAGTTTGAAAGAAGATAAAGTTTCAAGACACTTTAGCCTCATTTTTCACTGAGAAAAGGATCAAGTTCGTACGCGAAGACATCGCGATAAATTCTTGAAACATTCGAAAGAGACGCTGCAGAGGGCAGGCCAAGGCTGTCGTCCGTTGATCCCCGCTAAACGCGTTTCTAATTCATTGCTAAAGGCTACTCTCGCGCGAAATTGCGCGACGTGTCCGACGGAAGCGGATCGTTCGCCCACGGAACCGTTTCCGGCTAATTGGATCACCGTACCCAATTTCCCGTGTCACTGGGGACACGCGGGAAGATGCTCGTCGTAGGATCAGCCTCCCAACAGGAGCCGAATTAATGTACAGTCAACCCTCCTATAACGTGGTAAGTGTGTACCGCGTTATAAGAAACTTCGATTTTAGTACAAATCACATGATTCGTACCGCGTTATACGGAGACCAATAAATACAAAAGACAAGATAAATTATCAATTATTTTTATTGAATCGAAGAGTTCATATAAGAAAAATGATTAAAAAAATGAAACAAAAACTAAACTAAAAAACTGTTTCCAACAAAAACAAGACAAACTTTTGTAAAATTATGCAATCTTTCAACACTCGTCCTCGCTGTCGGATATGAGTCGCCTAACTCGTCTTCTTCGAATGGGTAAAATGTTTTCCTCGCTTAGTTCATTTTCACGATGGTTTTCAATTGTAGCTTCTTTTTCTAACTCTACTAAAACCTCTCTATAGGGAGCTAAGCAATTTCTTAACTCTCTTTTAAACTTTGCGCTGCGCACCGTTCACTGATCAGTTTCAATGAAATGAAGTTCTAATTCTTTAGCCAAATTTAGCCGTTTTTTCACATCTTGTAGATCGAGATTTGGCAGCCATTTGTTTTCCTTATTTTCGTTTACCAATGCATTTGAGGTGGTGTTGTTGAACGGAAACCGCGCTGTAAGAGTATCGCGTTATAGGAGGGCTGTCGCAATTTTAGCTCCAAGTTATATGGAAACCGCGTTATAGGAGGGTTAACTGTACCTGATAACCTCGCGTTTTAGACACTCGTTACAAGGAAACGTACTCTTGACAGACGTTTCACGCGTTTCGTTTTAATCTGCCAAGTGATCGTCGAGTCGTTCTCCAATTACTGAAACGTCCTTGAATCAGATGCTCAGAAAAGGTCGCGCTAAAACCTTAACATTATTTAAAAAAAAAGAATGCATTTATATTTTTAAGAAAAGTAGCGAATATTTGTTGATTCGAGAGGTTTCGATTTTGAGAAAATCGAATTAGGAAATTTGACGAGTTTTATGAGTGGACGCTATTTTTTATGAAGCAGTAAAAGGGTTAACACTTTAACGCAAATTGCGTCTGTAGCCGTCAAATCCCTGGCGATATGTACGCAAATGACGAATACATTTATATTTAAAAAAAGAATCGTATATTTGTTGATTCGAGAGGTTTCGATTTTGAGAAAATCGAGTTAGGAAATTTGACGAGTTTGCTCACTTTTTACTAGGCAGGAAAAGGGTTAACACTTTGACGCAAATGACGTCTGTAGCCGTCAAATCTTTGGCGATATATACGCAAATGACGGTTATAGCCGTCGTGAATATTTTATTCAATAAAAAAAGAACAACGTTTGTACGAAGTGTACTAACACTTACAATTGTTAAATTATTGAGTGACACATCTGGAAAAAAAGTGATAGCATGCCAGACAGCGTATTAGTTGCTTTTTTTTCACTTTGGAACATTTGAGTATTTAGAGACAAATGACTGCTATAACAGTCGATGAAAAGTTTAGTCCATTTCAGTTCACGCAGTCGAAGGATGATTTATTCTGCAAGTATTTTTTCAGGAGTATTTTAAGTAAATACAATGGATTAGTAAAGCAAATGCCATATAGTTGGCTGGACGGTTATAGCTGTCGAAAGTTTTTTGGGAAAAACTGTGACAAAATGTGATAATTTTCTTTATTAAATTTAATTCTTTATTAAATGTGTTTCTGGGAGCGATCGTATGGTCAGAAATGTGCGTGAAAGTGTTAAGGATCCCAAAAGACATAGACAGTCACATGACTGTAAAATCGTGAACCATCACAAGCTGTTATTGGTAGATATTCGTTTTATCAAATTAAATTGCGGCTGTGGATAAAGAAATTACATGGGTGGTTTGCGTAAGAGAAACTGATTCGAGTTTAAAGTGTCTATTAAAAGTTAGTATCGAGATCCTTGTCCTTGTGCGAAGGAATCTCGCTATCTTCTATCGATTGCAAGTCGTTCCTTTTATCTCGAAACAATGGGCAGTCAGAGTCTTCTGCTTGTTCCTCTTAATTATCGATGCCACTTGCTCGAGACGAGGCGAGTCCGTCTACCGTCGATCTCGAGGTGCAATTTATTAATAAAAATCAGAAGAATCTTTTTGCTTTGAGAGGAACTTGCGATCTTAATTAATGCATCTTCTATTTATTATTTTCTCTCGCTATATGCACTTATTTCACTTCTAATCCATCTCTTTTTCATTATACTTGGTCGAAGATATCGAATTTGGGAATCGACAGAATAAATGAAAATTAATTTCGAATTTAGACATCGAGGATTAGATTTCGTATCAAGTTGTCTAAAATGTATCGAACCTTTTGCATTGGAGATGGAGTTCATGTTTTAAATCTCAGAATACATGAGTCGTAGGAAATGAAGTCTAACGTTAATTAACAGTTGACAGCCGAAGCTAGTACATGTGCAGACTCTGTTGGAATTCTTTTAATCAAACGTGAGATATCGTTTTGTGAAGATGAGTGAATTTTCATCTAAACTGCGCCACTTTTAACAATTTTATTTCTGTAATAAGAAACACTATGAAATTTGAAATTCGTTTAATCAAATGTGAGATATCGCACTATGAAGATAAGTAAATTTTCTTCAAAACTGCGCCACGTTTAACAATTTTATTTCTATAATAAGAAACACTATGATATTTGGAATTTTTCTAATCAAACGTGAGATATCGCGCTATGAAAATGAGTGAATTTTCTTCAAAACTGCGCCACATTTAACAATTTTAGTTTTATAATAAAAAAAAACACTATAAAATAGCGTATGTGGATTTAATTTACAAAACTACGTTTCACAATTTTTAAACCAAAAACAATACCACTTTTCTATCTACAGTTTTATAATATTGCCCAAAAGAAGAATAGTAAAAAGCAAAAAATTGCGATTGCTTCAATTAACCCATTTGCATCACACGGAAAAGTGGAAAATTCGTTTTCACTACCAAAATTTTTGTTTGTATTTAAATGAAAATATTTCAAAATATGAAAAATGAAAACAATATTACATGAATAAAGAACGTGAAAAAGTTTTTATTTCACTATAGGTTGATAATAATAAAAGAAGTAGAAACAGCATGATAAGACTTGAAATGGTCAATGCATAATGCCACGTGGCAATTATCGCATTGATAAAATGTGTCCTTTCTTTTTTCTGATAAACAAATTGCACAACATTTGCAAGCTTTCTTCAACGAAGTTTCGATAAGGATAGAAAAAGGTTAACAGCTAAATCTTCTGGTAATGATGGACGTCACCATTTTTTTTAATATGCCCTTTGGTGATAAGTGCCTAAGTGAAATGCGCGCACATATGCGCTCTGGTGATAGTTGCCAGGCAAAATGCGCACATAAATACGTTTATGATGCAAATGGCTTAACGATAAATGCATTCTGAATTTTCACTTCGAGGATCTGAATGCTTTTTGGCTTTTTTAACCAGTTAACTGTGGAATTTAGTTTCAAAAGATCACCACAGAGTGCGGAATTAAAAACAAGTTATTCTTGCTAAAATCTCGAAAATTGTCAAAAAATAAGAAAAATTGAAGATAGCAAGAATAAACAAGAAAAATAAGAAAATAGTTTACAAAGTTTCAAGCTATGTATATAAAAGGAACATATTACCAAATAATGTTCTTATTATATTTTATTCAGATTTCGAGCTTTTATAGTGAATGGTAATTTTTTATACGATTTTACGTTATTCTTACTAAAATCTTGAAAATTGTCAAAAAATAAGAAAATACATAAACAAGAAAAATTAAAGATAGTAAGAAGAAACAAGAAAAATAAGAAAATAGTTTATAAAATTTCAAGCTATGTATATAAGGGGAACATATTACCAAATAATGTTCTTATTATATTTTATTCAGATTTCGAGCTTTTATAGTGAATTGTAATTTTTTATACGATTTTACGTTATTCTTACTAAAAGCTTGAAAATTGTCAAGAAATAATAAAATACATAAACAAGAAAAATTAAAGATAGCAAGAATAAACAAGAAAAATAAGAAAATAGTTTACAAAGTTTCAAGCTATGTATATAAGGGGAACATAGCACGAAATAATATTCTTGTTACATTTTATTGAGATTTCGAGTTTTTGTAGTGAATGGTAATTTTTTATTTTACACGACGAGTATACACGTCAAACGCACCGCAGTAGAGATTTGGTTCGACGAGTATACGAACGAGTATGTCGAACGCAGGGCAAATGGTACTATTATACATTTGACGAAAAACGAGGAAGGATTACATTTTTATTCGTCAAAGAAACTAACAATTCATTATTCTTGCCAAAAGCTTGAAAATTGCCAAAAAACAATAAAATGTATAATCAAGGAAAATAGTTTAGAAAATTTCAAGCTATTCACTATTATTCGCTATTTCTAGTGAATGGTAATTTTTTATTTTACACGACGAGTATACACGTCAAACGCGTCGTAGTAGAGATTTGGTTCGACGAGTATACACGTCGAACGCACTTAACTGGTTAAACCTGTAATAAGTCAATCGCGATGGAACTGCAGGATCCTCCACAGAGGAAGCCAACGTTGGTCCCATCCAGACGAGTGGTCGCGTCGCCACGACTGACATTTGAAAAGTGCAACACTCGCCGCGTGCGCGCGTCTCGCGACGCCGTCCACGGCGCCGTAGCACCTTCCAAATTTAAACGCGGGTCGCATACCAACGTGACACGCATCGCGAATGAAATATGCTCGTCTGTTTCACGCGTATCGAGTCGATACTCGCTGTTGCACTCAAATCATTAGCAAAACGCTAGAAAAATCGAAGCAATTTTATTCCACCTTCCATATCGTCCTTCGATACCCTCGTCAAGGTCCCCTGTCGTCTTAGTCAGAAAATATCCTCCATCGAATCGAAGCACAAGCTGCCTCGCGTCGCTCTCGCGTGCTACGAGAATAGAATTTCGAGGAACAATTAAGAAACAGGGTAAACTGAGTAGAGGCGTCCATTTTCTTGAAGAGGGACAGGGTGGGACGCTCGAATGTTTTATTGCTGATGTATTCAGGCTCCTCAGACTGGTTAATCACGATAGAATGTCCCTCGCATTCGTCTTTACGCATTTGTTTCGCGGGAAAGGTAGAGCAGCGGTCAGAGAACGATTGTCCAAGTTTTAAATTCGTTCGTGGCGGTGATGAAGCGACGTTTGCCGTGCTAGATGCCGGTCGCTGCTCTGACAGGGGCCACTAAATCTTTTCCACGGTGTCACCAGCTATCGTCGGCCAATTATTTGCCAGCACGAGGAGTGGACGCGTCTAATTGTCAGATCAGAACGCGGTCGAAATCGAACCTCGTCCCTGAGCTCGAAAAGCATTTTCGTAATTCCGCGTTGTCCGCCTGGGGCTCCCGAAATAAATCGTTCGAGATACTGGCCGCTCGCTAGCGGAAACTGGCCAGGCCTCTCAGAAATCGCGCACGAAACTGCGGATGGAAGACGAAGTTAATCCGTAAATGGTCTTCGATTCGCGCGTCCCCAATTCATTTCACTTCCAATGCAGCCATTTTCGATCGAAACGTAACGCGAAAAGATTCAGAATTTTTTTAAGAATCGCGCACAAAACGGTGGATGGAAGACGAAATTAATCCGTAAATGATCTTCGATTCGCGCGTCCCCAATTCATTTCATTTCCAGTGCAGCCATTTGCGATCGAAACGTAACGCGAAAAGATTCACAATTTTTTATAATCAGTGATAATTCAGTAGGGCACGTATTTTTGAATGAAGTAGAGTTTTAAAATTATAGACAAAGAAATGAGATTAATTTTACGTAGAATATTGCGGTGGATTTTCATTTTATATTATTCGAGGCTCGCTCGAGTTGTACCCTGGAGGGCTCTGCAGCTATTCAAAATTTTCTGCGAACTCGAGGGCTTCTCGAAGCAATGCGATTAATTTTCAGTTCATAAACAAATCGTAATTGTTTCATTTATCCTGTTAGAGAATTGCAAGTGAAATCTGTTCAGGAAAGTTTTTTTTATGCAACGAAAAATATTGTAATACGAATGAAGGAAAGCTTCGAATGCAAAGGGTTCGTAATTTTCCATTCATTAGTATGATATTCATTAATATTATATTATATTACTAAATACACAGGTATGAAAATTTTAAGTAGCGCAAATACCTGCAAATATAAACGTAAAGCAAACTGCATTTTATTTCAGTCAAAGATTTTTCCAATCTCGACAGTTTATGGCGGTCACGCCCCATTTTCCACCCCCTCGCGCGTCTCTCAAGTAAATTTTTAACGACCCCGATAATTCCGAAGTTGGCTCTAAATCTTTGCTGGTCGATAAACGGGCCACCAGGTTCGATTAGTTCAATCATAACTTGTGCAATCGCGGATTGTTCCACGAGAGGACCCTCCGTCTCCGGCTCGTTCGAGCCTGATAACCGCGGGTGAAACTTGGTTGAGATAAGGGTGGCTCACGGTCGATTCCACCGCGGTTATCTCTCGAGGTGGTGAATCGAGAGGCTTGGACGACATTCGTTAAACAGAAATCGTTGTGTCCGCGTTCCTCGAAACTTGCGATCCCACCCTCCAAGCGAATAAATATAATTTTACCCTTGATCTGGTTCTTAGCTATCGACAACGCTCAAACCTTTGCGTTCAAGCCTGACTTGATGTCAATAAATATAAAAAGAGCAAATATAAATTTCATATATATAAATTGCAATAAAGTTTTAAAGATATAATTTATAAGGAAAATGATTTGCAAGTAGCAGCAGTCCGCGTCCCTCGAAACTTGCGATTGCACCCTCTCACGCGAATAAATGTAATTTCACTCTTGATTCGGTTCTTAGCTATCGACAACGACAACCCTTTGCGTTCGATGTCAATAAATAAAAAAAAAACCAAATATAAGTTTTATATATATAAATCGCGATAAAGTTTTAAAGATATAATTAATAAAGAAAATGATTTGCAAGTAGCAGCAGTCCGCGTCCCTCTCGAAACTTGCGATTGCACCCTCTCGCGCGAATAAATGTAATTTCACCCTTGATTTGGTTCTTGGCCATCGACAGCGTTTAACCCTTTGCGTTTGAGCATGACTCGACGTCAACAAATAAAAATTAATAATAAGTTTCATATATATAAATTGCAATAAAGTTTTAAAGCTATAATTAATAAAGAAAATGATTTGCAAGTAGCAGCAGCCCGCGTCCCTCTCGAAACTTGCGATTGCACCCCTTCCAAGTGAATAAATATAATTTCACCCTTGATTCGGTTCTTGGCCATCGACAGCGTTCAACCCTTTGCTTTCTTTATTCGAGCGTAACTCGATGTCAGTAAATATAAAAAGAGCAAATACAAGTTTCACATATATAAATTGCAATAAAGTTTTAAAGATATAATTAGTAAAGAAAATGATTTGCAAGTAGTAGCAGTTTGTGTCCCTCTCGAAACTTGCGATTCCACCCTCTCGTGCAAATAAACATAATTTCACCCTCGATTTGGTTCTTGGCCATCGACAGCGTTCAACCTTTTGCTTTCTTTATTCGAGCATGACTCGATATCAATAAATAAAAAAAGAGAAAAAATAAGTTTCATAGATATAAATCACAATAAAGTTTTAAAGCAATAATTAATTAAAAAAATGATTTGCAAATAGCAGCAGTCGAGAAATTATCCTTTGAAGTAAACTTCAAATAAAATACTTAACTGATAGAGAGTTGTTGGCAACAGAATTTACAAATAATTCTTAGCAATAGTTGAGCGTTCAACCCTTTGCATTCGAGCCTGACTCGATGTCAATAAATAAAAAAATAGAAAATATAAGTTTCATACATATAAATCGCAATAAAGTTTTAAAGCTGTAATTAATAAAAAAAATGATTTGCAAGTAGCAGCAGTCGAGAAACTATTCTTTGAAGTAAACTTCAAATAAAATACTTAACTGATAGAGAGTTGTTGGCAACAAAATCGACAAATAATTCGTAGCAATAGTTACTTTTCACTTATTTTCGTTGCACGTAAAAAGGAGCTAGTCCATCTGTAAAATCTGCAATAACGTTGGAGGACTTCTGCGTGACGCAGTATAAATATCTCGAGACGAAAGTTTAGATAGAACGGGTAAATCTTATATAACGCGAATACCATTCTTTTGATCCTTATTGCTTCTCGATTTCGTTTGATAGAATTCCAACGCAATACCCAGGGGAGGGATCCGATATCCGCCACAATAGACGATAAACGTCTAGCGGAATTACATCGTCGCTTGGACCGCCATGATTCACCTATTGTACGCGATTATAAATTTTCCGTTTGTGAAGCGAGATCGTCGAGTTCTGAGACGCTTGCGAATATTTATTAACATACCTGGCGAACAATTAATTTTAATCAAGAAGAAGCCTACTGAAAATAAGTTTTCTCGAAGATGAAACTTCAACAAATCGATTAATACGTGAATTTCAAGAAAATATTTACAGCAATTCTAACCACGACAGATCGATTAATACGAGAATTTTTCCGTTTGTGAAACAAGATCGTCGAGTTCTGAGACGCTTGCGAATATTTATTGACATACCTGGCGATCGTTTAACTTTAATCAAGAAGAAGCCTATTGAAAATAAGTTTTCTCGATGATGAAACTACAACAAATCGATTAATACGTGAATTTAAAGAAAGCTCTTTACAGCCATTCTCAGTCTCAAGAAACGTACAAATATTTATAATTTTTGCTACTTATAGTAAGATTAGATAGTAATTATTTTGACCTGTTAAAATTACACTCGTACGCACGCTATGAAAAAAATATATATCGAAAGATGGAAGAGCTTATTTGACATAAATTTTCCGTTTGTGAAGCGAGATCGTCGAGTTCTGAGACGCTTGCGAATATTTATTGACATACCTGGCGATCGTTTAACGTTAATCAAGAAGAAGCCTATTGAAAATGAGTTTTTTCGAAGATGAAACCTCGACAAATTGATTAATACGTGAATTTTTCCATTTGTGAAGCGAGATCGTCGAGTTCTGAGACGCTTGCGAATATTTATTGACATACCTGGCGATTGTTTAACTTTAATCAAGAAGAAGCCTATTGAAATTGAGTTTTCTCGAAGATGAAACCACGACAGATCGATTAATACGTGAATTTTTCCGTTTGTGAAGCGAGATCGTCGAGTTCTGAGACGCTTGGGAATATTTATTGACATAGCTGGCAAACAATTAACTTTAATCAAGAAGAAGCCTATTGAAAATGAGTTTTCTCGAGGATGAAACCACGACAGATCGATTAATACGTGAATTTCAAGAAAATTCTTACAGTAATTCTTAGTCTCAAGAAACGTACAAATATTTATAATTTTTTCTACTTATAGTAAGATTAGATAGTAATTACTTTGATGCGTTACTATTACACTCGTATGCACGCTACGAAGAAAAATATATTATTATATCGAAAGATGGAATAATTTACTTGACAAGTTATCATTTTCTTTACTTTACAACTACACAACGAAATACGAACGATCTGTTCGCGTTCCAGGCGGAAACGTTTTTCAAAAGACGTCGTCTCACTTCTGTTTCCTCGCGAACGAGCCGTTCCGCTTGTAGGACAAGGAATCCTGAAATTATTTATAAAGCCAGGGCACTTTGATCAGCAGCGGTTACGTAAGGAACCACGAAAATCTGCCTGCGCCTCTCTCTCTCTCTCTCTCTCTCTCTCTGTAGTCTCGATTCGATACGGACATTGTCGTGTTTGCGTTTGTTTAACGACCGTCAGCTTCCGTGACGCGTGTCCACCGTGGCGCTAAATTAAGCGGCGAAGGATAATAAATAAGTCGATCCGTGGCTTCCGAAAACGGTCGGCTGCCAAGAGTCGATCGGGCCAAAACCGCGCGACAAAGAGGAGGACTTCTCCCGCGATTCGACGTGAAAAGATTCGACGTCGCGCGCGATCCGCTGAGACGATAATTTCGAAACAGAAGAACACGTTTGCTCTCGCGTGAAGACGACTGCGAATTGCCTCGTTTACCTCTGATTTATTCGATTCAAATGATTTATCTACTTTGAAGTTTGCGACTTTGATTCTCTAAAGAAGAAATAATAATACAAATATGCTAATAGAATATAACTATTGCAATAGAAGCTAAGGACTCTGATTCACGACTCTGATTCTCTAAGGAAGAAATAAAAATATAGATATGCTAATGGAATATAATTATTGCTATAGAATCTAACGAATCTGATTAACGACTCTGATTCTTTAAAGAAAAAATAATAATGTAAATATGATAATAGAATATAACTATTGCAATAGAAATTAACGAGTCTGATTCTCTAAAGAAGAAATAATAATACAAATATGCTAATAGACTATAAGTATTGCAATAGAAATTAACGACTCTGATTCTTTAAAGAAGAAATAAAAATACTAATATGCTAATAGAATATAACTACTGCAATAGAAACTAAGGACTCTGATTCTTTAAAGAAGAAATAAAAATACTAATATGCTAATAGAATATAACTACTGCAGTAGAAACTAAGGACTCTGATTCTTTAAAGAAGAAATAAAAATACTAATATGCTAATAGAATATAACTACTGCAATAGAAACTAAGGACTCTGATTCTTTAAAAAAGAAATAATAATACAAATATGCTAATAGACTATAACTATTGCAATAGAAATTAACGACTCTTATCCTTTAAAGAAGAAATAATAATATAAATATGCTAATAGACCATAACTATTGCAATAGAAATTAACGACTCTTATCCTTTAAAGAAGAAATAAAAATACTAATATGCTAATAGAATATAACTACTGCAGTAGAAACTAAGGATTCTGATTCTTTAAAGAAGGAATAAAAATGCAAATATGCTAATAGAATATAACTACTGCAATAGAAACTAAGGATTCTGATTCTTTAAATAAGAAATAAAAATACTAATATGCTAATAGAATATAACTACTGCAATAGAAACTAACGAATCTGATTCATGACTCTGATTTTTTAAAGATGAAATAATAATACAAATATACTAATAGAATATAACTATTGCAATAGAAACTAAAATCTGCAACAGCAACAGAAAATTTCCATTTCCTCCAACATCCTCTCAAAAACATACAAACGCAAAGCGTTAACATCGAACAAAAATTCCCCAAAGGTGTTACCTTCAAAATTCATCCAAAAGGGTTAACTCCACGAAATAACAATACAACTCACCTATATTCATAACTCTCTAAATTACCCGTAATTTGAACTCTATTAGCGGCTATAAACCGATAGTTCGCTTGTTCCGTAGAAAGGGGTGGCTTTCACGAGCGTGAAGTATGTAGGAAACGCAAACGGCTCTATGTTTCGCAATTCGAACGCGAGGGGAGGGTGGCTCGAGCCGTGGTTTCCGGCGGGGCTGGCCGGATACCGAGGATTCCACGCTGGAAAAGTTACTTTGGCCCGTTTCAACGGTGGTTAGCCAGTGAAAAATCGTGGTATATAATTAATCGGGATTGGACGGCTCGTCGAGGTCATTAAGATCGCGTCGCGGGTAGTTAATGGGCTTGGAGTTAGCGCCCTGATAAAAACGGCCAGTCGGTGCACGCTGATTCCGCTCGAATTACACGCTAATCCAGGTCGACCAGTGATTAAAAAACGACCTCGCGGGTCGAGAGGCGGAATTAATCGCGCCTCCACGCGAGACTGGCTATTTTTCTGCACTTCGAGCCTTCGTGGATATCTTTTTTCGAGTGAACGATAGACAAGCTCTGCTTCACGAAGGAAACGAGCAGAATTTGTTCTGCATTCTTCTCACTATTTTCTCTACTTTGATTTTATATACCTTTTTGTTTGAGGATTATAAAGTATCAGCGCTTTAAATTCGCAAAAAGTGAATTTATATTGCCAGTACTATTAAAACTGTAAATTTCTTCTACTAGGATTTTCTTTTTATCAGTGCATCGTATATCGTTCATTTTGATCTTCAATTATTTTGTTTACTTTCCTTTATTTTAAAACAAATTTTCTGTGTCGTCCTTTGATTTTCTATACTTTTTTGTTGATTATCTTTTTCGAGTGAACGATAGACAAGATCTGTTTTACGAAGGAAACGAGCAGAATTTGTTCTGCATTCTTCTCACTATTTTCTCTACTTTGATTTTATACACTTTTTTGTTTGAAGATTATAAAGCATCAGCGCTTTAAATTCACAAAAGGGTAAATTTAAATTGCCAATATTAATAAAACTTTAAATTTGTTCTACTAAGAATCTTCTTTTTATCGATGCATCGTATATCGTTCGTTTTGATCTTCAATTATTTTATTTGCTTTTCTTTGTTTTAAAACAAATAAATATGTTAATAGAATATAACTATTGCAATAGAAACTAAGGACTCTGATTCTTTAAAGAAATAAAAATACAAATATGCTAATAGAATATAACTACAGCAGTAGAAACTAACGAATCTGATTTACGACTCTGATTCTTTAAAAAATAAATAAAAATATAGATATGCTAATAGAATATAACTATTGCAATAGAAACTAACAAATCTGATTCACGACTCTGATCCTTTAAAGAAGAAATAAAAACGCAAATATGCTGATAGAATATAACTTTTACAATAGAAACTAACGATCCTGATTCACGACTCTGATTCTTCAAAGAAGAAATAAAAATATACTTTTCTGTTTGAAGATTATAAAGTATCAGTGCTTTAAATTCGCAAAAGGGTAAATTTAAATTGCTAGTACTATTAAAACTGTAAATTTCTTCTACTAGGATCTTCTTTTTATCAATGCAACGTATATCGTTCGTTTTGATCTACAATTATTTTGTCTGCTTTCCTTTATTTTAAAACAAATTTTCTGTATCGTCTTCTACATCGACGATTCGAGTTGCAAATTTCAGAGAAACCTTCGAAACGCTGCCGCGAACGAGCAATCGGAAGTTTCGATTGGACGAAGAAATTCTGGGGCAGAGACTTTTACTTCCGCGATATTCTAAACAAAGTGAGGGGGCGCGATGGGTCGCTCGCAGGACTTTGTCGAACTTTTAATTGTAACGCTGGTGTTTGCTTTATCGCCGAACGATGCGAAAGTTTCGAAAGAGCTCCGCTTCTCATCGATGCTTGAGCCTCTTTGTGGTTTAATCATAATAGCAATTTATGCCGTCCAAGGTAATTATATCGGACTCCCTTCGAGGTACCTCTTCCTCGACTCTGAAATATCGCCAACGAGCGAGCAGAATTGCCCTCGCGAGTTCTCAAAACTAGCTGAAAATCAATTGACACGTTCACGCAAATGACGTCTATAGCCGTCCAATCTTTGGCGATGTGTAGACAAATGACGGCTATAGCCGTCTTGAATATTTTAATTAATAAAAAAGGAACAGCGTTAGTGCGAAGTGTGCGAAGCGTTATTACTTGTTAATTATTGAGTAACACATCTAGAAAAAAATTGATAGCATGTTTTTTTGAGTAAATAACGATTATAGCCGTCCAATCCTTGGCGATACGTAGGCAAATGACGGTTATAGACGTCATGCATATTTTAATTAATAAAAAAGGAATGGCGTTAGTACGAAGTGTTCGAAGCGTTAGTACTTGTTAATTATTGAGTAACACATCTAGAAAAAGAAAGTGGTAGCATGTTTTTTTGAGTAAATGACAATCATAGCCGTCGAAAGTTTTTTGGGAAAAACTGTGGCCAAATGTGGTAATTTTCACTTGCAAAAAATGTGCGTCAACACGCGTTAATCCACGAAATTCTCGCAATCATTGAGAAAAGGACGAAAAGAGATAGCTGTCTATCAAAATCGTTTCTCGAAAGAACAACAGAGGACTTTGAAAATTGCATAGAGTCGAAACCCTTCGATCGCCACTCGAAAACCAACATCAATAAGAAAAGTGATCGTTCACTCGAACGGACGCAGGCGTCTCAGAAATTACCCGGCTCGAATGAAATTATTCAACGAGCCGCCATCGCGGATAAGAGAAGCGTTCTTCGCGGACAATGCCCACCCCTTACAAAGCTTAGAAAGACTCGAGCGCGCGGCAAAAGAACGCGAGAGGGTGGGTTTGGGGTAGCAGAAAAGACGACGAGAGAAGGATCGAGCTCTTCCTCCCTGCGAGGAGGAGAAGGGAAGGCGAAAGGAAACGAAGAAAAAGAAAGGGTGGGAGTGTAGGGGGTGGCCATTGGCAAATTCGTTGCACTCGAGTGGAGAAGAGGATGGCTTCGCGGTGTTCACCGCAGTGTTCTCCACTCTGTTCTACGCGGTGGCTGCTGGTTCCTCCCTTATTGTCCGTGGTAGCGGGTGGAATAACGTCGCACGCGACTGCTGTTAGCGCTGGGGTAGTTCCACTGGAATGCATTAGGCAGATGAAACGTGTAATTGGAGTCGCGAGGAGCGTGGACGAGGCTGGCGCGAGGAAGGAAACGGCCACCTGTCGTCGTCGCGTCTCCTCGTTTCTTCGAGACGTCAGCGACACCCCCTTTCGCTCGTGGTCGCTTTTCTACCCGCGTCGCCATTAACCCGTTTAGATTGGCGACGCGATGGTTCTCGTGCGGGGTTGTTATTCTCGCCTCTCGAAGGAGTTGCCTCTGCTATAACGTATTGTGCTGTAGGATGATTTCAATGAACGAGTTTTGCAATTTTTTAATTTTTCAAATACGTGTACAGTCGGATTTTGAGTGCAGGTCTGCTGATGCTTAGGGATGAAATTGTTTGAATGACGATTTTTCATGGAATTTGGGAATTTTAGGTACTGAAATGATTATAATCGCCTCTCGAAGGAGTTGCCTCTGCAATATTGTTTAGTAGTGCAGTATTGTGCAGTAGGATGATTTCAATGAACGGGTTTTACGATTTTGAAATCTTTCGAATGCGTGTACAATCGGATTTTGAGTGTGGAGTTCGTTGAATGACGATTTTTCATGGAATTTGGGAATTTTAAATACTGAAATGATTATAATCGCCTCTCGAAAGCGTTGCCTCTGTAAGTATTGTGCAGTAGGATGATTTCAATAGATGAGTTTTGCAATTTTGAAAGCTTTGAATGCGTGTACAATCGGATTTTGAGCGTGGAGTTCGTTGAATGACGATTTTTCATGGAATTTGGGAATTTTAAATACTGAAATGATTATAATCGCCTCTCGAAGGAGTTGCCTCTGCAATAACGTATTGTGCAGTAGGATGATTTCAATGGACGGGTTTTGCAATTTTGAAATCTTCGAATGCGTGTACAGTCGAATTTTGAGTGCAGGTCTGCTGATGCTTAGGGATGGAGTTGTTTATAAATGACAATTTTTCATGGAATTTGGGAATTTTAGGTACTGAAATGATTATAATCGCCTCTGCAATAACGTATTGTGAAGTAGGATGATATCAATGGACGGGTTTTGCAATTTTGAAATCTTCGAATGCGTGTACAGTCGGATTTTACGTGCAGGTTTGCTGATGCTTAGGAGTTGAGTTCTTTGAATGACGATTTTTTATGGAATTTTAGGTACTGAAATGATTATAAACGCCTCTGCAATAACGTATTGTGCAGTAGGATGATTTCAATGGACGGGTTTTGCAATTTTGAAATCTTCGAATGCGTGTACAGTCAGTTTTTGAGTGCAGGTCTGCTGATGCTTAGGAGTTGAGTTCTTTGAATGACGATTTTTCATGGAATTTGAGAATTTTAGTTACTGAAATGATTATAATCGATGATCGCAAGCGGATTTTGGAATACTTTTGAGTATACTAGTGCACTGTTTTGTAGAAAATTTGAAATTCAGTGTTGCAAGCGGAAGTGGCTTATAGGTTGTTCGTGAACTTTGGAAAAGGGGTTGAGTGGATGTAGATTGAGGGGATTTTAGAATATTGTTAATGGGGGAGGGGTGGAAATATTATTAGCAGTTTAGAATGAATACTATTACTCAGTTATTAATTTAGAAACTAAACAAAATTAGAGATTTTGATTATATTTTGAGATTGAAGAGAACAATGGACACAGAGAAAGGTAAAGTATTATGTTATATTTAATAAAAAAAACATTTTCTGTCTCTTTGAGTGATCGCATAAAATCGCACATCTGGAACTAGTTCAGTAGAGGACCGTGTATTTTTTTTCTTTTTTTTTCCATCGTGTTCTTTAAATACATTTGAAGAGTACAATGTGTTAGATCCAAGTCATTCAGAAATACTGTCTGCATATCGCATGAGCACGTGTTACACTTCGAACCATGCACGTTCAACACTTTATGGACTGGAAACGACAATGTCGAAACATCTCCCCTTACGTGTCGAGATCTACCCCCGCGAATCGTTACTGCGCACTCATCTGTCGCCACATCTACGTCTGGAAGTTTCGTTTATCCAAACACCCTTCTCAAACCAAAATCTAAAGATTTACGTTTTAATAAATGTCCAAAAAATTTAAAAACATACAAAAAGCTGTATAGAAAGAAAAAAAAAGTCACATGCATGGATTGGTTGATCGCGTCTTCAATCGAAACCACCCTCTTTCCACCCTTGCGCCGTCGTACGCTCTGTACGATAAAAAAAACTCGAGAACCCATCGAAGAATCTCAGGAAATCTGACACACGGATAAACGAAGCTTCAGTCTCTCAGTGTGCGTGCGTGTGCGAGAGGGTTGGAACGAGTGTGTGTACGCGCAAGAGGAACAAAGCCACGTTAAGCTGGTTGCGATTGGTGTGTTGCAGACACGAGGTGCCTGTCACCTCGGAGCCGATCACGGTGATACACATGGACGAGGACGTCGTCGTGGTCAACAAGCCCGCCTCCATCCCTGTAAGTGGTGTACTGCCAGAACTGTACTGCCAAAAAAAGAAAAAAAAGTATACGCGTGCGCATCTACTTTGCAGCAGCTTCGCCTATATTTCTCTCTCTCTTTTCTCCTTTCTCTCTCTCTTTTTCACTCTCTTTCTGTCTCCTACCGCTGTTCGTAGCCGATTGTCCGCGCGACGACGATTGTTCGCCCGCTTCCTGCGGCCCAGGCCGATTATTTTTGGCTCGAAGCCTCCGCGCACGATCAATCCGAACGAATCCGCGTTTGTTTGCCGTTCGAGATCTCGCGCACGGCCATGCCAAGCCGGGTTATTCGGTCGCTGGAATACCTTCGAAATTTGCGGACCTAATTTTGTAACAGCTTATCGAGCCGTTGCGTAACTTCGCGAGCGCTTTTGGTAGCAGCCAACGAACGTTTCCTTTCGAGACGTTGGGATGTGGGTGCTTTTTTGGAGAACGCGTGGATGTTGATGGGGGACGATATTTTCAGTGTTCAAGTTTAAAATTTTTGCAATAAGTTTTTTTATTTTCATTTTTTGCGAGGTTTTTCAGATTATCGATTAGAAAGATTTAAGTTGCAAGAGTTGCAACTTTCGAGACGTTGGAGGTGGAATTTTTTGAGGAGAATACACGAAAGTTGACGTGGAAGGATATTTTCAGTATTTAAATTTAAGATCGTGTGATAAATCTTTTACTTATATTTTTTCTTCTTGCGAAGTTTCTGAGATTATCGATTACAGAAATTTAAATTGTAAGAAGTGCAACTTTCGAGACGTTAGGGGTGGGATTTTTTGTAGAGAATACATGAAAGCTAACATGAGAAGATATTTTTAGTATTTTTGCAAAGTTCTTGAGATTATCGTATGCAAAGATTTAAATTGCAAAAATTGCAACTTTTGAAACGTTAGGGGTGGGATTTTTTGAGAAGAATACATAAAAGCTAACATGAGAGGATATTTTCAGTACCTAAATTTAAGATCGTGTAATAAGTCTTTTACTTATTTTTTTCTTTTCGCGAAGTTCTTGAGATTATCGATTACAGAAATTTAAATTGTAAGAAGTGCAACTTTCGAGACGTTAGGGGTGGGATTTTTTGTAGAGAATACATGAAAGCTAACATGAGAAGATATTTTTAGTATTTTTGCAAAGTTCTTGAGATTATCGTATGCAAAGATTTAAATTGCAAAAATTGCAACTTTTGAAACGTTAGGGGTGGGATTTTTTGAGAAGAATACATAAAAGCTAACATGAGAGGATATTTTCAGTACCTAAATTTAAGATCGTGTAACAAGTCTTTTACTTATTTTTTTTCTTTTCGCGAAGTTCTTGAAATTATCGATTACAAAGATTTAAATTGCGAGAATTGCAACTTTCGAGATTTTCGGGTGGAATTCTTGGAGGAGAATACATGAAAGCTAACGTGAAAGGATATTTTTAGTATTTAAATTTAAGATCATGTGATGGGTCTTGCATTTTTTTTTTCTTTTTGCAAAGATCTTGAGATTATCGATTACAGAAATTTAAATTGTAAGAAGTGCAACTTTCGAGACATTAGGGATGGGATTTTTTGTGGAGAACACATGAAAGCTAACGTGGAAGGATATTTTCAGTATTTAAATTTAAGATCGTGCAATGGGTCTTTTATTTATTTTTTTCTTTTCGCAAAGTTCTTGAGATTATCGATTACAAAGATTTCAATTGCAAAAATTGTATGCGAATGTGGTACGAATAATTGCGAGTAATTTCCGCGAAGAGGACGTTCCGTGCATTATGCGCTTGCTTAATTACTATACCATTCGAGTCGTCGTGGGATACTCGCGTGAGTTTCTACTTGAGAAGAATGCGACGTTAATTATTCGCGGCTGAATTCACCGTAGCAAATATCGCAATTAAAAGAGCTCGTCATTCCCGGACTCGAAGGTATTCCATCCAGTTCAAGAACACGAAACGTTTACGTTTCCCCTTTACCTCGAACTTTAAACTTTGCCATTGAAAAGGCAATGAAAGAAATATCAAAAGATGGCCAACGGAGATAAAACGGAAGCGATTAATCGTTGTCGATGTCCTGACATTAGCCCAGTATTTCTCTCTCTCTCTCCTCGCGTCCTTTTTCTTTTCTTTTTCTCTTATTCTTCCACTTGGTAAGTTGCTGTCTTTTCTTTTTTTTCTCTTATTTCTTCGACTCGTAATTAACCGCATGCGTGGTACGGTTCGACGATGCACACGACCGTGTACATTTTAATAATTTTTCCCATCTCCAGCGTTGTCTGTTTGCTTTACTCATCGCTCGCGACTCGATGGCCTTCGACGTCGCGGAATACTTATGAATAATCACACAGCAATATCGTAATGCATTTTTACACGCTGACTGCTTTCCACCTCGCGTCACGGCTTGTTTTCCTATTTCTTGCGAGTCTTACACACGGATGCCTCCTCTCGTTTATTCAAATTTTCTATCCTTTTTTCACACACTTTATCGCGATCGTTTAACATGCGACTCGAAACGTACCATTTTTTAACAATCCACACGTTTCTCTCAGAGAGAACATTTCATTCTATCTTCCGTGTGTTTCTCTCTCGCGCTCTCAGAATGAAATTCCCACGGCTGGCATTTCTGCTTGGCAACGTTCGTCGAACAGAATTTCGTTTCCAGTCTCGTTGGGCTGTAAAGTAAAAAAAATGAAACGCGACGCAGGAAGGAAACGGCGGAAAAATGAAACTTGTAACAAAGTTACTCGTTTTGTCGCAGAGGCATTCGGGTTCGTCGCGTCCGGGCATTGTTCGCCGTTTAATTCGCGGCCCTCTCACGTGCGTGGATCAAAGCCAGGGAGAAACATTAAGCGACGCTTAATTGCCGTCCCGCGCGTTCGGTTAATTGCCGCGAAAACATTTTCGCGGTCGCGAAATGATCATTTAATTACACATGGCGAACAACAGGGGGTGGAAGGGCTGGTTTTATTTTCCAGCCTTTTGTCCCACGCGTTAGATTTTACTGGCTGGTTCGATTCCGCCACCACCGTCGGATCTCTGCCAACAGTTTACGAATTCAACGCTGTCCCCGTTCACCACCGTTCCGTTTGCTTTTATACCATCTAAACGTGCGATTGGTACACGGTTGAAATTCAATGAACACGCGACGATAACGCGAAGGACGCTATTTGAAAAACCATACGTTTTCGACCGCGACGGATTTTGCTCGAACCTTCGCGTATTTGTGGCTGATCAATGTCTATGTGTGGGTCGTCAATAGTCAACCTTAGTTTTTTTTACAGAGCTTGTAATTGTAGAGAAAGAGGGGTTTGAAGCATGCGTTGACAATTTCATGTTATAGTTCTGAGACGAAATGTTTTCTTCAACATGCAATTTGTATTATTTAAACAGCATAGAATGAGATTTTTATAGTAAATTGTTCGTTAAAATTTGAGGATACTCTTTTTAAGTATTGCAATTTTTCACAACCCCTACTGGAAATGTGTGTAAAAACTGACTTAAAAATTTGGAAAAAATATAAAGTAATATATCGTTTAAAAGCTTTAAATTTTTCTGATTTTCTGATATAAAATTCAAGTCGATATCCTTTTTCAATCAAAAGTTATGGTCTTCGAAAGATCTCGCTAAGTACGTGCTCTTTGGACCCCTCCACTTCCGTTATTTCAAGATCTGTGAAAAAGTTACGCTGGTAATTAATGGTTCACATATATATCTACAAATATGCAAAGTTTGAACAAAATTCATTGAGCGCAAAACTATATGATTTTCAAATAACAAAATTGCAATAGAAAATCCGTAATCAAAGTAAATTGAAACTCGTCATCCCTCAATGGAGACACGAAATACTGTTAGGCACAAGAAATGAGAAGGTAGAGACCAAAAATTCCGAGTAATTCCACAAAGAACGATGGATTTGAAAATATCCTGCTGGGTACTATTCTCAGTGCTCGCGTAATTCAAATCCGAGATGAAACGAAAGCTCGTGTCTAGCGACGATGCTCGCCGCGAGCAATCGCCTTAAAAAATTAAGTCCTCGCGAAAGCCTCTTAGGGTAATAAAATATAGTTTGACGTGAGCGGAGTAGAAGAGTAGAAGCGATATATTAGATCTACCATAAAAATTCAGCTCGATAATGTCATTTTAGTTCCCAACAAAGTATCTAGAACCTCATTTCAGACGTACATGACTGTCTCTCTTTATCATATCTTATCAAAGAAGATCAATCTTTTCTATTTTTGTAGTAATAATAAATAAAAAATCCAAATAATAAATATAGGATAATAAAATATAGTTTGACGTGAGCGGAGTAGAAGAGTAGAAGCGATATATTAGATCTACCATAAAAATTCAGCTCGATAATGTCATTTTAGTTCCCAACAAAGTATCTAGAACCTCATTTCAGACGTACATGACTGTCTCTCTTTATCATATCTTACCAAAGAAGATCAATTTTTTCTATTTTTCTACAAATAATAAATAAAAAATCCAAATCTTTCAAATGGTACTCTTCTTTTCAAACAGAATAAGTAATCCATACTATTAACATTATTATAATGGTTGTAATAACTCTACAGTCGACCATCCATTAAGATCAAAACTCCGTCATATCGTAGAGCTCTTATTTTCAACCAGAGGTGCTATTAAATGTACGAAAAATGTGTTACACCTCGCAAACGAACAGAACATTCGGGTAGACCTAATATATCCAGGCCAGGAGCGTATCCGAAGCTGTCCAGCGAGTGGGTCAGACCGTGCAGGCGATAACAAAGGGTAAGAGAGAGACGCAGAAAGGGAGGGGTTGACGAGCTGGAGGATGGAGTGCAGGATTATCGGACAAATCGAGTGGCTCTCCCGTTGTCGACCTGCTGTCAGCGCGTCTTTACGAGCAGCTACTTCCTGTTTATGCGCCATTCACGCCGCTAAATAGTCCCTCGCCTATCGACGTCCTTCCGTGGGATCGAGTCCTCCAGTTTGCGATCGCTCGCGCCTCTGAACCGCGAGTGTTTCTCCCCACCTTGCTTGTCGAGTGACTTCGCTGTTTTATTGCTTCTTGGTGGCCGCGTCGCTGACAGCTGCCTGCTCGTTGATGAGAGCCGAGTGTTGACTAAGCCGTGTCGCAGCGTGTTGTTTCATGGCGGCACGCGCGTGGATTTCAAAGGACCGTGCAGCGGAACTGAGGTTGCACTTCTTTGGGGAATTCTTGGGAGGAAATTAGCTGCGAATAGCGATTTAACGGGAACATTGAAATTTTCTGTAGTTAGAGAGATTACGCGTGGTACACTGGTCGTTCTAAGGTTTAAGTACTGGTATTAGCTTACGGTTACATTGGGTATGATGGAGGCTTTCTGTTAGCGCTGTCTGACTAGGGTCGTCGCGTTCTACTTCCGCTGCGTGGAACTGCTAGCCTTTGTTGGTACATATAGCTGAGTTCGTGGAAATTTTTGTGTTTCTAGATTTATGGGCATCTGTTAAATTGATGGGTAAAGGAAAGCTTATTAATTTAGTTTAAAGATAATTCGAATTTTAACAGACTTAACCAGTTAAATGCGTTCGACGTGTATACTCGTCGGAACAAATCTCTACTGCGGTGCGTTTCACGTGTATACTCGTCGTGTAAAATAAAAAAATTACCATTCACTATGAAAACTCGAAATCTGAATAAAATATAATAAGAACATTATTTGGTAATATGTTCCCTTTATATACATAGCTTGAGATTTTGTAAACTATTTTCTTATTTTTCTTGTTTCTTCTTGCTATCTTAAATTCTTCTTGTTTATATATTTTATTATTTCTTGACAATTTTCAAGATTGTAGTAAGAATAACGTAAAATCCTATAACAAATTACCATTCACTATGAAAATTCGAAATCTGAATGAAATGTAACAAGAATATTATTTGGTGCTATGTTCCCCTTATATACATAGCTTGAAACTTTGTAAACTATTTTCTTATTTTTCTTGTTTATTCTTGCTATTTTCAATTTTTCTTGTTTATGTATTTTATTATTTCTTGACAATTTTCAAGCTTTTAGCAAGAATAACGTATTCAGAAACGAATTGTTATTTTTGCTGACGAATAAAAATGTAATCCTCCCTCGTTTTTCGTCAAATGTATAATAGTACCATTTGCCCTGCGTTCGACGTGTATACACGTCGTTGCTTGTTTTTAATTCCGCACCCTGTGCTGATCTTTTCAAACTAAATTCCACAGTTAACTGGTTAATATAAGTTAATTAAATTTTTTTAGGGTTGCATAAATAAACATAAGTATTGTATTTACTATTTTTCAAAAAACCTGACGATTTCAATACAGAAGAAACTAATTAAAAAGCAAACTGTCCCTTACTTTTCCTTTATACGTATTTGTAATTTAATACATCAAACGTATCGTCGCACCAATTTAATCTTCTCTACTCGTTATATAATCTCTCCATTACTCACTTAAATAGCCAACCAACTTTTTATCCTAAAAGAAAAAAGCCCTGAGCCAGCAATTATGCCACACTTCACCACTCTCGCATTCACGGACTCAAAATATTAACTCGTTCACCAGACTAAAAAAGATGAGATACTTTGGAACTGTCTGGTCGTTAAAAAAATTCGCGGAAACCAACGATGAACATTCCAAACCGCGCATCCGCGGTGGTAAACACTTAAAAAAAAGAAAAAACGATCGCTCGCGGACTCGTAAAACGGGAAAAAGAACGGGACAGCACTCGGTTCAGTCATTAGAAACGGTATTCCACTCGTCAGCGGAGGCACGGCCGCATTTTTCCACGTGACGAATTCTGAATCGACCGCTGTGTCCACATTGCGGGTGGCGCAAACACGGGGCCATCGGATCGCTCCCTTTTGTCGCGGAAGTCGATTGCTTTTTTTCCACCCCCCGCGACCCTCGAACCGGGAGAAATGGGTCGTCGCGTGCACGAACCGTGTTTGCACGTGCGTTCGCGTCTGTTCACGTGTCGGCTGGGTCACGCGGTCGAATCGTTTGCCCCTCGACCGGTTTGTAATACCATAATGGCGCCCATGAAGTCTGCGTCGAGAAGACCGCGCCTCTTCGCACCAGTTATTCTTCGTGTTTGTTCGACGGCTGGGTTAGTTTTGTCTGACGAACGACGCGGTTAGCTGGCAGCATTCTTAATTGGATGGTGTTGACTGGATAAATGCTCGATGAACGATCACCATTGTCTTCATTTCCGTGCAAATGCTTTTGTTCACTTCTGCTGTCTTTCTTTCTATTTTTTCTGCACCACGCAAGGATTTGGGTTTGTGCAAACGCTTGTATTTGCACGACGAATGTTATTTGTACGTATGGAGAGTGGCGAGGTACGTGGACCACTCTGAATCGATTCCACGGGCTCGAGAATAGCAGGACAGAAATTGCTGGTCGGAGAAATCGAAAGATAGCAGGGAATTTCGAATGATAAATCGCTGGGGTGCATAGTTCGCTATTGATAGAAATAAAGCAGCGGACTTGAGGCGAGATCCGCATCGCGGGACGGATCATTTCTTCTCTGAATGCCACGATTGTTCACGGGACACAACGATCTCTTTCTGCTTTTCGCGTTCCTCCTGGCGATTATTTTTAACCGCGCTTACACACGTTAGTCGATACCCGATATCAGTTGCGCAATCGTCTCTGCACGCCTCGTTCCTTCTCCTCCTCGTCCAGGCTGTTTTCACGGGAAATAAACCGCGCCGTTTCTGGGATTCCAGGTGCACCCGTGCGGACGATATCGACACAACACGGTGGTCTTCATCCTGGCGAAGGAGTACAACCTGAAGAACCTGAGGACGATCCACAGGCTGGACAGACTGACCAGCGGCATTCTCCTTTTCGGTAGAACGCCGAAGAAGGCGCGGCAGATGGAGCACCAAATAAGAAACAGACAGGTTCGTTTCGTAACGCGAGCGAAACTGGCTCGACGTGTCGAGCTTCTAATAAACTTCACCGTGCACGGGTAAAACTGTGCTGCAAGCGAGTCGAGAAATACCTTAGAGTAGAATCTCACATAAGAATAGCATTTTGTGTCCGTAAAAAGATTCACCAGGATAGTTCTAAAATGTTCAACTCGTGTCAACTCGCGTTTAACTTACCAGTTAGTCGAAATTCGAACGTGACAGAAAATCAATTTCAACAGAAAAGATCGCTATTTCTCGTTCCAGGTTCACAAACAGTACGTCTGTCGAGTGGAGGGCGAGTTCCCAGAGGAGGAAGTGGTCTGTTCAGAGCCGATCGAGGTGGTATCCTACAAGATCGGAGTGTGCAAAGTGTCTGAGAAGGGGAAGGACTGCGTGACCCGTTTCAAGCGGCTCAGCTACAACGGGAAGTCGTCCGTGGTCCTGTGCAAGCCGCAAACCGGTAGAATGCACCAGATCCGCGTGCATCTGCAATACTTGGGCTATCCAGTGGTGAACGATCCGCTGTACAACCACGTGGTGTTTGGTCCGGACAAGGGGAAGGGCGGGAACATCGGGAAGACCGATCAGGAGCTGGTCAGAGACCTGATCAGCATCCACAACGCGGAGAACTGGCTTGGTATGGACGGAGACTCTGAGATGAGTCTGTTCAAACCTAAATTGGACATGGAGGAGCGCGTGTTGAGCAACGACAAGGACGGTTCCTCGCCGTCGTCGACGCCAGGTCTTGGGGAGGAGGAGCAGCAGCAGCAGCAGCAGGAACAGTCGCTGAAGGTGACGGTCGGGACGCAGACGGGGTCAGAGCCACCCGACTCGAGTTTCACCAACGACAAGATGACGGTCGACCCGCACTGCTACGAGTGCAAAGTGAAGTACAGAGACCCGAAACCGTCGGATCTGGTCATGTATCTGCACGCGTGGCGTTACTGCGGCCCTGGCTGGGAGTACGAGACACCGCTGCCAGCCTGGGCGGCCAGCGACTGGACCGAGGAGAACCGATAGTTCCGGTCCGCGAGACCATCGAGGCGAGCTGTCATCATCCTTCGTACCCCTTTTTGATATCCTTACCCCGTGCCTTCCATCCGCCAGCGAGCGATCTCGACCATCGTACATGTACTACCCACACACCCCTGTTGACCAGGTCGCTGGACTCGCGAGCAAAAAAGAAAATGGGAGACCTCGACGTTGGTCCTCTGAGATTGCTGTCACGCCAGCTGTCTGCGCTGATATTCGAGGCTCTTTGGCTGGGCATGCCTCCGTGAATTGGTCAGGATCGCTTCGAGGGTGATCGTCGACGCTTTCAGTCGATCTTAGGACGTACTGGAAAGTGGAGACTGCGCTGAAGTATCGTTTTTAGTCGTGAGAGAGAGAGGAAGACAAAGGGTTCGATGAAACGTCAGGACGCGCTGTCTGATAACGAATGTCGAGGCAAAAATCGGTATCGCCGGTCGATGTGTTAACTCGTGACCAAATAAACCTTCTACAGTTTCTTTTCGCGATCTAGAAATCTCGCTCTGAAAGCGTTGATACGTAGCAGGTTCATCTAAGTACTCTGTGTTCCGTCATAGATTGTAAATGAGGAAGATTGATGGTAACTGGTTCGAGACGGATCTGAGATTCGCGTGAGAGATTCTACAAATATCCCGGGTCATCCTCGATCCCTGACGCGCTCACTGGATGTAACAGGGAACGATTGATCAAGAGTAATGTAGCAAAGTTTAGGGTCAATTAGATGATGATTGATAAACGGTTCTTTTTCTCGTGGAAGAACGCGAATATCCTCGTTCGTGATACGCGTACGTTCGAAAGAAACATATAAGACGATCTGTATCCGCGCTGGAGACAAAGTTATGAAAGCAAAATACGCCTTAAGCGATCCTACGACAGTGCTCTTTACTGCTATGCGCGTACAGAGCCCATTGCATTCGATTTCTAGACGGTGTTTTGGCATTTCCACGAAAGGTGCGAATAAATTTACCAATGGCTGGCGTAAAACATCGACGCATCAGCCTCTGACACGGGGCGATGGAACGATCCTGACTGGTTCTGTAAACGGGTCGGTCGAAAAGTCACTGCCACGGTGCGCGCACGAGAGAAGATTGATGCCACTGTTAGCCACGGGAGCCCGGAGGGATCGTTATCGTTCGTGTTCCTGATTTCTAGTGCAGATAGGGCCGAAGAAAGCCGGCGGTCTTTTCCATTATACATCCAAACCTGTGTACACAGATTACAGACATTGTCTGTAAACTGTTCCGCATATATTGTACGCGAACTGTAATGTCAGACGTTGCATACGTCATACCTTAGTTTCTGCGCCCGCGAAAGACAAAAGATGGTCTACGAACAATCTACGAGACAGCTTCTATCCTGTTACACGTCTGTGGATAGTGTCTGTAAGTCTGTGCGTACCGTAAAGGGCCCTGCGACAGGGACGAAAACATTTCCAAGCGAAACGTGCTCGCACCAGAGTTCTTCCCACGAATTTCCTTCCAGCAAGCGGAGAGAATCCTCTCCTCCATTTATTTCCTTCGAGTATCGACTGATAGATTAGGAGGAGCCATCTTGGTTCACCCTAAAGTCGTCGTGAATAATGAGTACCACGTGGAACAGTTACCTTGGACGCTTCATCTTCGAGTTAACGAAGGTGGTAATACTCTACTTAATCTTTCATCAAGGTCGAGCAAGGCAAATGTTCATTGCGTATGCAATGATTGCTTCGTTCTGTCAATTGAAGGTCGAAAAGGAACCTCTAAATGTAGCATGCAGACTGTACTAAGAAGTACCAGTGCTAAACACTCTCTCCTCCTGAAGTAAAGCTGACTGTATCCCTTAATTAGAATTTCCTCCGGATACCCTTTCTACGGCTACACAAAGCGACCCTCGTGGTACTTCTTAATTAGATTACCAAGGCATAGAATAGATAAAACAACGCCGCTCCCTAGTCCAAGTGACCCTTCACGTTCGCCTGAAAACCCATGCATCATCAAAATTTAGTTCCACCGCCTAATAACTTCCATCTCCACCTTGCTTCAAGCATCTATAGCGTGTAACAACCGTTTCCACGAATCTCTGCAATCACTATCCATTCACTTGTCCTTTCGCGAACGCTCATACAACAGCACTAAAACAAAAAAGGAGAAAAAAATCACAAAAAAAGAAAAGGAAAGAAGACAAGATCGCCACTGAAAGCTGTTAAGGTTCCGTGTGCAGACTTGCGTCGTTCGTTTGTTGTAATAATCCAACGCCTTCAGTCTGCGATACGAGCTCGAGATAAAAAGGAAACGTGTCTCTGCTTGATCGTTACAGCAAACGAACGATACGATTACGGTGTACAGCGCGTGGCAAAACGCGCTGATCCGTACCAGACCCCCAGAGTATCGTCATCGACCAGCGTTCATCCTCGAGAGCCGCGCAGGCAAGGGTCTGACGTAGGAAACTGCGATAGAGAGACGCGTCTATTTTTATGGCTGATTATACATATACAGGAAACTAAATAGTGGCGCAGGTCCAGCGGCAGGGGTCTCCAACAATAAAGCGTGATCTTGCCAGAAGGATGTTATAGCCAACGATCATGCCAAAGAGCGCGAGCGCGTGTCCGGCGAGCGAGAGCGAGCGTATGAGTGTGAATGAGAGAAGGAGAGGATGCGTGTAACGTGTCTGTCTGTCTGTCTGTGTGCGTGTGCTTCTTTCAAAAGTCATATCGTGTACGTGTACCTTGTTCCCGCGCGTCGACAAAAGACCGCGTCCAAGTGGCAGGACTTGCAACAAGTACAATCGAGCGAGCGAAGTAACGAGATTTAACGTCGTGCATTATTTTACTACGAGTCACGTTCGTCTCCAATAGCGGGGCTACAGAAGCTTTTATCGCGTGCTCGTGATGTCCGCGAGAGGTGCTGGGAATGCTGAGATTTTTGGAATCCCTCTGATTCGTTTTTAAGCGTCGATCGAGCCACTGCAAAGTCTAACTGTATAGACACCGTTTTCTGTCGCACATACTCGAAGACGAGGTGGTATATACCAGTCCCTTTTTGGGGTGGGCTTCACGATAAACTCTACTTTCTGTGAACTTCTCAAGTCCAGTACCAGAGTGTACGATTGGTGCTTAACTTGGTAGAAACCTAGCGGTTGACTTTCATAAAGTTGATTCGTTTGATCGTCAATGGAAGTGGCTCAAGACGCACTGTCATTTCGTTTTCTTTTGTACATCACTGTGTGATCCATTGTATCTATACAGTATTCATTGATTTCCATCTCTTTTCTAGATATTTTTGTTTCAATTTTTTTTTTAAATCTTTATTCAGCGATACGTTATCCTTGACAAATGGAATGAGTATCTTGAGATTAGTTTTATCAGTATATGTTATCTGTATTCTTCCAAAGATTTCAATACAGAATGGACGATGAGAAGTGAATCTAATTTAGGGGATGAAATATCCCGAGGGAACACGAGTTACATCCGAAAGTCTCGAGGATCAAGCGTCGACATCGCAAGAAGGGAACAAAAATCAGCTTTTATACGAAGGCTTTATTAATAATCGCTATTAAGTAAATTATCGAGGAAGGATAAGATCGCGAGGAAATACACGAGAGAAGCAACAATTCCCATTACCCCTCCGGATACTCGAGAGCAAGAAACAAACAGAGAACAGTGGACAAGAGATTTTAGGTAGATAGAAGTAGGAGGGAGATAACGTAACAACGGACCTATCATAAAAGACAGTGTGTGCGCTTACTAACTCACCGGGATAGCTTGCGAGAAGCGATGAAATAAAAGAAAATAAAATAAAAAAAAAAAAAACAAAAAAAGATGAGAACAGCAAGTTGTCCCGATATTGTAAAACGGCTAGCTTAATTTTATTTAAGGGAAAGAAAAAAAAAAAAGAAGGAACTAACTTTCAACAGTATATTGTACGAGAGAAAGACAAGGAACGGAAGAGACGAGAGGGAATGAGAGACTCCAAAAGACAGTCCCGATTTAGTGGCATAGAGACATGGAGGGAAGGGAAAAAGAGAGAAAGACATCGGTCTGTAAATCGAGCGAGCGCTTTTGTATGTACATATATATATTGTATATTGTATACGCACATTGTACCGTAATCCGAACGACATTATTATCTGTATCTGTAGTCAGCGGGAACGTTAGTGCTAGAGAACATTTTTCTTGTATAATGAACGAATAAAATGCAAAGTATCGTTCGGTATACACTTCGTGTGCCAGCGCTCCCTTCAGTTCTTCTTGAGCCTCGTGTCGCCATAATTATTCCATTCTTCACAGGTGGTATTTGATTTATTTTATATACAACAATCATTTTATGCTCTGTTTCCATTAACACGTTGAGTGTCACGCGGTTTTATAGCGACTTCCCCGCCGCTTGCACAGATATCTTTGTACAGCAATGTTATTTCTTAGCCCTCAGAATGTCAGTTCAAGATTCAGAAAGTGACAATAGCGAAATTATTTTTGCTAGAAGGCGGCATAGAGCGCGCATTGTTTCTTCATCAGAGGAAGCAGAAGAAAGGGAAAAAATGTTTACCTTTACTATCATATTTTATACTGTCAGTCACTGGTGACTGACGCGGCCTGAACGGAAAAGTCGGTGTCAGTCACCGGTGACTGACGTGGCACTCAACGTATTAAAGGGTGTTTCGAGGGTCAGATCGTCATAAAATACGAAATAAAATTACCTTAAACGCGACGTCCTCCGCTTCTATATAAATAGAGACAAATTACGATTTTACTATTGGTTTTATTTATCGGACCGTCAAATGTTGACCAAAGTCCGACGGAATTACATAGGAAATTCGACTATACCGCGCCTCGGTTCACCTCTTATATACACTGTAAATAAATACAACATTGTGCAGGTATAAATACATTTACACTCTTCTTCGATCGCTCGTTCGACGGGGTAGTAAATTGGAACGTTTTCAACGGTTTCTAGTCTGTGTACCTTTATTTTCAGGTGGACATAGCTTGCTTGCGTTGCTTAATACGCGCTTCTACTTCGGGTCTGAAATGTCGAAGCAGCCCCTGAACTGGCCAAGCAGCACCGTCCGCTAAAGCACAGATAGTGTGCAATTCGATCTGTTTGGTCAGCTCCCAGAGCATGTCTATCTCGTGTAATTCCGCTTCACCCTCGACGAACCTAAACAGATCATTTTTTCTATATTCCCTGAGATCTCGTCCATCAATTTAACGCAGATTCGTACAATGAATTGATTTTAATGTAATAATAAAAAAAAAACAATTCGTATACCTTCTCAAGATTTTGTACATCCAGCTGATTCCTTCGCGGCAAGGAGTGCACTGGCCGCAAGATTCATGCTTGTAGAAGCTAATAAGACGCGTGATAGCTTTAATAATGTCCGTTTGCTTATTCATTACGATCACAGCAGCGGTACCAAAGGAACTCTGCACTCTGACGAGATCGTCGAAGTCTAATAACACTGTGTCGCAAACGCTGCAAAATTGTACGTATTAGTTCTTCCTGTTTGCTACGAAACGAGTTAAAAATTGTAAGATCGTAACAATTGTTACTGGATACCTTTTGGGGATAACAGGAGTGGAAGATCCGCCAGGAATCACACCCAGCAAATTATCCCATCCGCCAATTACTCCTCCAGCGTGTCTTTCGATGAGTTCCTTTAAAGGAATGGACATTTCCTCCTCGACGGTGCATGGTTTGTTCACGTGCCCTGAGATGTTGAACAATTTGGTTCCGTGATTACGCGGACGACCGAATGACGCAAACCATGCTCCACCGCGTCGACAAATAGTCTATATAAATCGAGATTTTAATTTTAGGATTACGTTCCCTATTTATATCAATTTCTCAATAGCGTAAAATACATGCAAAGCACATACTGGTGCTACAGCAACTGTCTCGACGTTGGTAACAGTGGTGGGACAGCCAAACAATCCAACGTCAGCTGGAAACGGTGGTTTCAACCTAGGCTTTCCCTGTTTTCCCTCGATGGACTCGATAAGCGCGGTTTCCTCTCCACAAATGTACGCTCCAGCTCCTCTCTGCACGAAGATGTCGAAATCGTAGCCAGAACCACAGGCGTTCTTTCCAATCAGACCAGCCTGATAGGCTTCCGCGATGGCGACTTGCATGTTCGACGCTTCATTGTAAAATTCACCACGAATGTAAATGTAAGCCGCACAAGCTCCCATAGCACGACCAGCGATCAAACAACCCTCGACAAGTTTGTGAGGATCGTGACGAAGGATCTCGCGATCCTTGCAAGTACCAGGTTCACCCTCGTCTCCGTTGACTACCAAGTACTTTGGCCTCCCGTCGGAAGGCTTGTTCATGAAGGACCATTTCATGCCGGAAGGGAAACCGGCGCCTCCTCTACCTCTCAGACCTGACACTTTAATCTCATTGATAATCCAGTCTGCACCCTTGTTTATGATTTCTTTGGTCTTATACCAATCTCCTCGTTTAAAGGCGCCCTTCAACCTCCAATCGTGTCTGCCGTACAAGTTAGTGAAGATACGGTCCTGGTCGTCCAAGGGACCGCCTTTTTTCTAAAACAAAAAGAATTTAATTACCATTTCACGCAACGAGAATCTCAAAGAGTTAGAATTGAAATTTCTAACGCAAACCTGCAGCAATGTCACTGTACATAAGAAATACTAAATTTGTACACAATTAGAGATAATTTTTTAGTTTCTTTTCAATATTTAAGAAATCGAATTACCATTTCACGTAATGAGAATCTCAGAGAGTTACAATTGAAATTTCTAACGCAAACCTGCAGCAATGTCACTGTACATAAGAAATATTAAATTTGTATGCAATTAGAGATAATTTTTTAATTTCTTTTCGATATTTAAGAAATCGAATTACCATTTCACGTAACGAGAATCTCAGAGAGTTACAATTAAAATTTCTAACGCAAACCTGCAGCAATGTCACTGCACATAAGAAATACTATAGAATTTGTATACAATTAGAGATAATTTTTTAATTTCTTTTCGATATTTAAGAAATCGAATTACCATTTCACGTAACAAGAATCTCAGAGAGTTACAATTGAAATTTCTAACACAAACATGTAGCAATGTCACTGCACATAAGAAATACTAAATTTTTAAAGGTTCAGAGGTAATTTTTTAATTCCTTTTTAATATCCAATAAAACGTACCTTTCCTTCAGGAGCGGCATCTGCGAACGTCCTCTGCTGTTGGCTGGTCAACGACCCAAGGAAACCTTAAAACCGAATTCCACTAATTACATAACCTCGTCTCGAAGACGACGCAGAACGTCGAAGCCATCGTCGATAACAAAAGATAACGAAACGTCAACGTCACGCACGACGATCGTAGCCAGCAGTGGCCGATCTCGAATCGCGACAATTAATTCGAGACGAAAACCAACTCGACGTTTCGAACTTACCCAATTGTTTCCTGGGGATCTGAAAGCAACGGACAAGGGCACCAGCCATCTTGCCGTTCACGAACTCGCTGAAGCTCGCGATGATGGCCAGGTCCACTTGGTAAATCGCGCACGCGACTCTCTCTCGCCTGGCGGTGTGTTTTCGAAGCAAACGGACGGCACTGCGATTGAATACGTGTTCAACCCTGTTTTGACGTCAGTTTTTCGCGAAAGGCTCGTGCTGGACGTTCACGTGGACGCACGCAGTGGAACCATCCGCCCTGAACGAGGCAGAAAGAACGCGAGCCCTCGTCTCGTCGCCCAGACATGATCTCTGGCTATCAATAGACACCTGTCGAGAGAGGATATCGCTTGTGGCAGTAGCGCACAGTCACTGTTCGTAGCAACATGCCTTCCAGGTGGAATAACTGCGACCTCCTCGCCAGGGTGAATTTCCCTTTGTACACGCTGCAGATGTTGACTGGTAGACATATTCTCGTAGGCGGTGGCGGAGGCTCGTCGAAGACTGGAGTCGCCAATGGATTCGTAAGAACTCGTTTCGAATTTATTTTATAGCTCTACTTGGTGTTTTAGGTGTACCAATGATGAGTTTGGGGATCCATGGTCTATGTTTCTCAAGGCAACGGATGTAATTGTGCACTGTAAACTTGAGAATGATAATCGAAAGATGAGGCGTAGAAAGAGACGTAGATAGTTTGTATTGTTCTTGGAGTTGTTTCGATGTTCTGGTTTACGTTTCCATTAAAGAAATGGACATAGTACAGTGTAAACTTAAGAATTGTAATCTGAAGATGAGGTGTAGAAAGAGGCAAAGAAAGTTTTTATTGTTCTTGGAGTTGTTTCGATGTTCTGGTTTATGTTTTTTATAGAAACGGATGTAATTGTGCACTGTAAACTTGAGAATGATAATCGAAAGATGAGGCGTAGAAAGAGACGTAGATAGTTTGTATTGTTCTTGGAGTTGTTTCGATGTTCTGGTTTACGTTTCCATTAAAGAAATGGACGTAGTACAGTGTAAACTTAAGAATTGTAATCTGAAGATGAGGCGTAGAAAGAGGCAAAGAAAGTTTTTATTGTTCTTGGAGTTGTTTCGATGTTCTGGTTTATATTTTTTAAAGAAACGGATGTAATTGTGCACTGTAAACTTGAGAATGATAATCGAAAGATGAGGCGTAGAAAGAGACGTAGATAGTTTGTATTGTTCTTGGAGTTGTTTCGATGTTCTGGTTTACGTTTCCATTAAAGAAATGGACATAGTACAGTGTAAACTTAAGAATTATAATCTAAAGATGAGGCGTAGGAAGAGGCGTAGAAAGTTTCTATTGTTCGATAATGTTTTAGTATTTGAAGTCATTTCAATGTTCTACGCAAAGAAAACTTTCCTTTCAATGTCCGAGAATTCTCTTTGTTCATTAACTTTTGTCTGATTCAAGGATCTCACTTTCATCCTTGTTCTAAATGATATTTACGAGCGAATAAGAAATTGTTTCATTTCGCTCAGTTTTTCTTTAAAAATTGACCTTCGTATGATAATTTTATATACGTAAAGTTTAACAAAGTTACGTTTCTCGAATGCGCAGGAGATATTCGAGTTGTCCCACAACGGATACCAGTTCATCGCAGAAGAAGTGAACAGACACGAAACAGGCCCGAGTGTGGTAATGAACTGTACAACTTACAATAACGCGAAGAGAATCTGGATCGCGGCTGGTCAGGAGAGTCACTGTCAGCTTTACAGTGTGAGCAGTAAAGTGGTGACCGTGAAGAACGGAGAAGCGATGAAAGGATCCAGTAGCAATGCTAAGGAAGGCCTTAGACAGAGAAAGAGTGTAGATAAAGAAGAAGAAAGCGTTGTTCCTGAAGAGAGGATAGAAGAAATTAAAGACGATAATTCTAATATCAAAAGCAAAAAGCTTCAGTTAATAATAAAACCAGCAGACAGCGTACAAACAGATTTCAGGTAATTATTATTCTATAAGCGCAAGAAGTCTGTAGAATAATTGTTTTAATATATTAGAATTCATGTTATAAAATTTAAAAGTTAAAAATAAATATAAAATTTGATTAAGTTAAATAATGTAAAATCCTTTTAGTATGGAAGAACCTCTGCAGAGGATTGTTAGAATAAGTCCGAATGGGAAGGTCATGGCCACCGGTGGCCTAGATGGTCACGTGAGATTATGGCAGTTCCCACAATTACACAAACTGCATAACTTGAAAGCACACGAGAAAGAAATAGACGATATAGACTTCAGTCCAGACAGTACACAGATCGTTAGCATAGCGAAGGATGGTAGAGCATTTTTGTGGAACGTGAACAATGGCTCAAAATTCAAGGAACTAACATGGTCACCTCCGAACGGATTGAAGTACATGTACAAAAGATGCAGATTTAGAAAATCGGAGGAGGAGAAATCCAAGACTCAGCTGTTTATGCTATCGAATGCAGTGATTGGAAAGAATACTAGTTTTTTACAATTGTGGGATGTAGATTCTGGAAGTATTGTTAAGGCAGCACCGTACAAGGAGACTCTGTCCGCTTTAGCAGTGTCGGATGATGGAAAGTTCGTAGCAGTTGGAACAATGTTCTCGGGTAGTGTGGACATATACGTGGCATTCAGTTTGAGAAGAGCATTGCATGTACCTGATGCGCATAGTATGTTCGTGACTGGCCTTGAATTCTTACCAACTAAATTGGATGGTCCTACTATCGCTAGTAATACTGAAACTGCGGTCATTAGTATTTCCGTGGATAATAAAATTTGTATACACAGTATACCGTTTAGACGTAAGTAATTAAATCATTCTTGCATGCGTTTTAATGTCACGTAGAAAGAAATGTAACGTATGAAAATGTTCTCCATTACAGACACGCTACCATTTTGGTTTGTCATTATACTAATTGTTCTGAGTATCTGTGGGGCATTCATCTTCTGCAGTTACCTCGGGATATGACCTGAGAAAATGTATCGCACCACCGTCCTTAACACCGTCAAAAGTACTTTTTCTAGAATTTTTTAAGATGGAACGTCTATCTTTCAGACACACTTTTCTTAGATTATAAATGTTATCTATAGGTATGGTGATGAAGGTGTAATTTATCTGTTGCACAAACACGTGTGCACGATTTTTGTGAAACTAGACACGAACTCTGCAACTTTGCCCGACAGCAAACAGTTAACACGTACGTCGTTGAATCCAATTCATTTAGATTACGTGAACGAGAGAACCGAAGTGCTACTACGATTAAGAGAACCACTTTGCACTAGGGTAAACAGTTTTTAACAAACACTTACTGTAAATAGATATTTTTTAAATAAGTTCCCGATTAGACGAACATACAAAACTACTTTCCTCCCCACGCGCATACTTTTTACAGTGGAAAAAAAATACTATTTCACATGGTTCCTTTCTGTACAGATTGTCAACTCAGTCGTTTTGGTCTCACGATTTTTATTGCATTTATAGAAATTGCCTCTGTGTACCGTGTCCGCGTATACAGAAATTGGACGTAGTCGAAACGAGCAACGTCTACGTGTATTTACGTTGAACATTAACAACTTTTATTCCAATATTTTTCCGTTATCGTGCCTGGATGCCAGGTGAAACGTGATAACTCGGATTTTATAGTCGCATTAAAGCAAAACTGGTCTGGCATAAATAACAAGCACACGTCGCGCTAAAGTTTTACCAGTTTTATAATGCATTCCATGGGAAACAAAAGTTCTCCATTAATGGAAAACGTTGCCATAGGAAAGGGTCAAATACACTTTGTTAAGTTAAAATACAAACTTATACGTCAAATTAATTCTACGTCTACCTTTTTTTTTCTACCATATTTAAGAACAGGAAGTTCAATATTGAAAAGAGCAATAAAACTTCTATTATAGTAGTCTCTATTTTACCCTGAAACTCGAAAACAGCTGCAGTAATAAAAGTTTAAACTTATCTCAGGATTCAAAATTTGTAAATTACAAAAACTTTGATCTCCTATTTAACTAATTATTTTTAAACGTAGAAGGCAGCAAATTCCACAAAAACTTTATTATTCGTTTCCGCTTCTCTTTCCTTCTCTCTACTGCTCTTTCTCATGTTAATTACAGAATTTTAGAGTACTGCTGATTAAATAAAAGAATTCCTTGATTTCCATTGAATAGAAAGGGTCAAATAAATTATACTTCCCGCTTTAGAGAGAGAAATATATATAAAAAGCTATAGGAAAGAGTGAGATAGATAATACTGACCCTACTCTCGAACCTCTGGCGCCATTTCTGTAAAAAATGCTCAAACTGATCGCACAGCATTATCGACAGCGAAGTAAACTACTCAAAAACTACTAGCGTCATTTCTTGGAGAATTTTTGAAACTAGTTGGGTAGTTGTTTCAGTACTTTCTGCAGAGATAGCGTTGTTGTTTCAGTAGTTAACTTCGCTGTTGATAATGTTGTGCGACCAGTTTGAGTACTTTTTACAGAGATGGTACCAGGGGTTCTGAAGTAGGGTTAGTAGCATCTGTTTCACTCTTTCCTAAAGCTTTCTTACATATCTTTTTCTCTCTTACCTCTAAAGCGGAATATAACTTATTTTACTCTTTTTATTCAATGAAAATTCAGGAATTTCTTTATTTCATCAGCAGTACTCTAAAATTGTGCAATTAATGTGAGAGAGAATAGCAGAGAAAAGGAAAGAGAAGCGGAAACGAATAAAGAAGTTTCTGTGAAATTTGCTGCCCTCCACGTCTAAAAATAATTAGTTAAATAGGAGATCATAGTTTTCGTAATTTAAAAATTGTGACTCCTCAGATAAGTTTAAACTTTTATTACTTCAGTTGTTTTCGATTAATATTATTTTAGGGTAAAATAGGGACTAGTATAATAGCAAATTTATTGCTTTATATCAATATTGTTTACCATTTTCCAGTAGAACTTACGGTTTACAAGATGCAATCAATAATACGAATGAAACTGCTGCTTCTCTGAAAAAAACAAAAACCCCAATTTTCTCTGCCACTTTCACAAATCTAACCTAGATTTGTGATTTTTTTGTTAATTCTCAGGTGTAGTATGACCTGTAAAAATTTGTCATACGAGCAATGAATCACCCTGTGTAATCACATATTAATCGTTTTAATTTTTCAATAAGAAAATATATTGCTTAAATTATAAATGTGTTCTACTATTTAAATATATCGTAAGAGAAGAATATAAATTTTTGAACTGTAGAATAGCATTTAATTTCTTATAAAAATTATGTTTTTGTACACGTGTATCATAGCTCAAAGCTTAAATTTATATTTGTAGTGCTAATGGAGTGGGAGAACAGCGTCGCGCATGCGCACAGGTCACGCGGTGGTGGGGAGTGGTACGATCTGTCAGTGCGGTACCGTCCGCTGCGTCGATAAGGTGTGTTTCTGCTTGTGGTGCGTATATACGTATTTAAGTTAGCTTGTTTATCGACTGTGTAACATTCACAATTGCTTTTTCTCGTAGCACTGTTATTCTGTTAGCAATACAAATTTATTTAATTATCTATAATAAATATAAATACATGAAATTTTAATACAATTGGTTTAATTCGTGCAGACTTTTGTTCGCATAATATTCTTCTTGGTATTTAAATAGAATTTAAATAATAACAATTATATCGAATTATATAAAAATTTGCTTTAATGTATATGATCATCTTAATATTGTTTCTTTAATTTTACTGCCTCAGATAGGATACGTAATCTGTACAGTAATTCTTGTGCTATTTTCTAGTTTTAATTCGAACCATTCTCAGCTGAATTGATAATATTGCAACTTTATTGAGTTTAAAACGCTAAAAACACTTTGAAGCTTCACGTAGAGTTCCTGTTGTTGGAACACAGATGGTACAGTAGCCTCTTTTTAGTCGATACTGTACAATAATTTCCATTTTACCGATAGAGTTAGTGAATTTATTCAAAAAAAAGGAAATGAGATACGAACTTAAATTATGTGCTTACTTATTCTGCACATATTTTATCGATTTGTTTGTTAGCACTTTTCTAAGATATGAAGGTAAATGAGATAGATAAATGAGATTTATAATTATCCTTTATAAAACTCTGCTGCAAATGAAATAGGAAATTGTATATTTAAGGATTACAAAATGTCGTATCGTGCAGTGAATGAGAAACGTGGTTTACAGATAAATCCTGTTTAAAGTTTCAGGACACGAGTGTCGTCGTAACAACATCGTGCGTCACTCGAAGAAAGCTCGAGGATTGTTTATTTTTGAACGACGATCCAGGACTGGCGATCGAGAAGGAATGTCGTCCGAAATCGAAAGGTGGCTCCAAGCCTTCATTCAGAAGGTAGGTAGAGTCATTACAGTGACATTTTACGATCTTAACGGTGATACCAATGGCTCTCAAGGCTACGACGAATAGAACACATCAGATCGAGCAACTAAATCACGTTCTCTTCGATTCTACCAGGAAATTAATATTTCTTTCTTTCTAAATATTTTCAAGATTCCTTTTTAAAAGAAATTTCGACTATTTCTTTTTATTATTATTATTGTACCTTCTTTGATTGATTAACTTCTTAAATTATGTGGTAGAATGAAAAGAAAAGTCTTAAAAAAGTATTATTGCACGTTTTTAATTGGAATTTTTAATTTAAAAGAAACTATCGTGTTTGATAGAAATTCATGTGGTCCTCGAAGTCTGTAGGAGTGGATTAAAAAATGGAACGAGCCTGTTTCTCGGTTTCGTACAACGTTTATTGTGAAATACTTTAATAAGGACTCTAAGAATTACTTAATTACTTTCACGCGTCTCTTAAGTACTAAACGTTAATCAAGTGTACACGGCGTCGCGACGGTACGATCAATCAGTGCGTACAACGCGCCGCAGCGGAATGGGACAAGGATCACGAGGGCAAGGATACGGTGGTTATGTACAAGTTGAAAAGAGTCAAGACGAAAGATTCGTTCCTCTGTCGTAGAAGAAAAATCCATTCCTGCTTTACCTTTTGTTTTCCCCTTTTTTTTTCTTTTTTCTTTTTGCTTCTGTTCCTCACAATCGACTGCAGAAACGTTTCGCGAACATCCGTTCACAGGAAACTCAGACCAGTTACTTTCCCACCTGCTTCCTCAAATTCTATAAATCACATACAAAATTCTTTTTACAAATGTATCACACTGATGTCGAGCTCGCAATAATTTTTCGAATCTCCACAGGATGGAGGAGAATTGATTGGAAAATTAGATACGCGTCGTCGAAGATGTGGCAAGAGGTTCCTCGTTTCCGTTCGCGAAACATTTTCAGCGCGACGGCTCGACGCGTGTCCCCCAAGAAAGCTTCCTGTCGATGGTTTCCTGCACGATTAATCTCCTCTTGAAGACACGCGCCACACGATCGATTGATCTCACTCGTGGATCGCTCATTTGTTCGCGGTGAAACCGTCGCCAGTCGGGTCGAGCAGCCACGGGTAGTAATTGGGGCACTCCATGCAGGTGAACAGACGAAGGGTTTCGCCTGGTAACTCCCTGGTGGTCAATGGACAGGCGTTGGGCAGAGAACAGTACGGCTGACCTTTCTCGTCGCAGGCCTCTTTCCAGTCCTGGAAGTCTCTCAGCGCTGAGAGCTCCGTTGGTGTCTGCATCCACTTAATCACCTGTAAGTAGAACGGTTCGCGTTTGGTCAGACGCAGTTCGAAGCGAGACTAAAAAGGCAGTGGCGTTTCGTGGTTTGAAGTTTGAAGATTGAAGGAGTTTTTTATAAACTGGAGGGTGGTTACTGAACTGGTTATTGAATTTACTGATTATTAAGATATCTCACTTTGAGATAATGTCAAGTGGAAATAAGGGATGCTGTAATTTCACAGTGCCTATAATAAAATTTGAAAAAATAGACAGATCGAGTTCAATTTTCAAGGGTTTCGAAATTTCTGTTCAGAGCAGCTTTCATTTAAATTTTTGTTAGTATTAATAGTGCAAACTTTCTTTATACCTAATTTTCGACTTGATGATTCATAAACTAATAATGGTTACTAATGTTGAACTTACTGATTATTAAGATATCTGACTTTGAGATAATTTAAAGTGGAAATAAGGGGTGCTGTGGTTTCACAGTGTCTATACTATAGTGCAAACTTTCTTTATGCCTAATTTTTGACTTGATGATTTATAAACTTGAGGATGGTTACTGATATTAAAGTTACTGATTATTAAGATATTTAATTTTGAAATAATGTCAAGTGGAAATAAGGGGTGCTGTAGTTTCACAGTGTCTATACTATAGTGCAAACTTTCTTTATGCCTAATTTTTGACTTGATGATTTATAAACTTGAGGATGGTTACTGATATTAAAGTTACTGATTATTAAGATATTTAATTTTGTGATAATGTCAAGTGGAAATAAGGGGTGCTGTATTTTCACAGTGTCTGTACTATAGTGCAAACTTTCTTTATGCCTAATTTTCGACTTGGTTATATCTATGTGTGTATATTATTAAAATTGCAATGGTCTTTGGAAAATTTGGTAGTGTTTCATGAGAGAATGTATTGATTTCACGGTTTATAAGTGGAATTGGAACGTGTTTGATCAGACAGCATTCAAAGTGAACAATTTATGCAATCTACATATATCGCATGATTGTTATTTAGCTAAATGTTTGAGAATGTTTTTCTTCATTTATGTAGAATTATTTCAATTTATTATTTCACTATTGATTTAATTTATGAAATTATGACTCAATAATTTGAGTAATCCTAAACGAAATAATTGTTTGTGCGTTTTCGTTATTTGTTATCAAATCGCGTTTGAAAACCAAGCGAGAATAACTCTGGAGAATAAAATTGAAAAAAAAGCGAATAATTCCTGATGGATTACAGGGGCGATCAACAGAGGTTGGAAATACAATGGGGCCAACGGAGGAAGATAGGAAGAGTTCGTATTGTGCGGTTAGACACAAAGCCAGAAATAAATCAACGTAAATGGAAATGAAAGCAAGTCCGGAGTTTGATGGATAGGGCAATGTCGTGATACAGCAAAATTGGATACGGTGGATAAATTGAAATAAACTGAAGTAGCTGCGATAATGGATCCAGTGGAGCTCTTTAACAAAATAGATTTCGTTCACTCGTATATTTAACAAACGATCTGTTATAATAGAAATCTGTTCTTCATTTTTCTTCTTCACTGAAGTGCTTTGTCATTTTCAAATAGAATATTAGAACAAAAATTTAAGTGAAAGCAGTTCTGAACAGAAATTTTGAAACCCTCGAAGATTGAACTCGATCTGTCTATTTTTTCAAATTTTATTATTTCAAGTAATCAAAAAAAATTCAAGTAAAAGCAGTTCTGAACAGAAATTTAGAAACCCTTGAAAATTGAACTCGATGTCTATTTTTTTCAAATCTAATTATCTCAACAAATCAACAAAAATTCAAGTGAAAGTAGTTCTAACTAGAAATTTCGAAAACACTCGAAAACTGAACTCGATCTTTCTGGTTTTTCAAATCTTATTATCTCAACTAATCAACAAAAATTCAAGTGAAAGCAGCTCTGAACAAAAATTTTGAAACCTTCGAAAATTGAACTCGATCTGTCTTTTTTTTCAAATCTCATTATCTCACCGAATCCATTATTTTTCAATCGAACAATACAGTAACACAACAATTAATCGCTCACCTGGACCATGGTAACGAAGTAAACATCACTCCTGGCCAACATCTCCTCGATAAACTTGATCAACTCCTCCTTGTACTCCTTCTTGCTCTTCAACCACGAGGCGTGGAAGTGAAGACCAAGGGGCGCCCTGTTACTATTGAAATGCCTATTGAAATTGTGCCTGAGGAGCCTGCCAAATTGCTCGCCTGTCTGAATATTCGAGCAAGAGTCGACCATGTGGCAACCAGGTAAAGACTCGTCAAAAGTGGGATCGTCCCTTCTATCCAACTCGTTCATCACCATCTCCCAAACAGGATGAGACCTTGACGGACAGTTACCACCGTTTCCATTGCACTTGTGTGGCATTCTGAAGTACAAAGTGTACGGCCATATCGGCACGCGACCCAGAGAGGCGGTGATGGAAGCGTCGTACACGAAATACTGGTCAGCCATCATCTCAAACTGTTTATTACCGCCCACGCGAAGGTACGGAGCTCTCATACCGATGATGGAACCATCAGTGATGTTGGCGAACCGTTCGATGATCAATCTGGCGCCAGCCATCTCTGCAAGCCAATCATCGTAGGTGCCTTGAGTCCAATATTGTGGATCGTCCTTGTGCGTCAAAGAAAACACCGCGATCTCGTGTCCACGACGATGAAGATCTTGCACTGCTGAGTAGTTGGTGTATTTGTGGGAGACGAAGAAGGTGCCTCTGATCTGGCAACCGTTGGGATTCTGTCGTTGACCATTGAACACTTCTTCGTACAAGTCGATGTTGTCCACGTTCACAGCACCGTTGAAGGTGATTGTGATCATCTGTGGTACTTGAGAAGGTTCTATGTTGCCAGGAATCCTGGTGCCATCGGCGGAACAGTAACAGTCAGGGAGAACGCATTGGGTTGGATCGCAATCTGGCGCGCGGTTGGGGTCGGTCTCCACGGCTGTAATGGAGTAGGAATTGGTCAATCAGTGAATCAGCTGAATAATTAGTTAGTGGTAGGAAGATACAAGTGTTTGGATAAGAGAACAGTTGTTCTTTTCTGACAGATAAAGGTATCATGTGTTTGGTATGTTTGCTTAGTTAATTGAGGGAATTTATCGGTGTAGGTAATTGTGTTTAATGCTTTGACTGCTGTATTTGCGCTTGTGATAGTGTGGACACCTAAAGGTGCTTAGAAAACTTGTGTTTGCAATACTGTGTACATTTAATGGCGCTTAGATAACTGGAGTTTGTGATACTGTTAATGATTAAAGCTGCTAAGAAATTTTGCATTTGTGATACTGTAAGTGCCTAAAATCGTTTAGAAAATTTGCGCTTATGATACTGTAGGCCCTTTGAAAATTTGCGCTTGGAAAAGTTGTGCTTGCAATACTATAAGCGCTTAGGAAACTTACGCTTGGAAAAGTTGTGCTTGCAATATTGTAGACGCTTAGAAAACTTGTGCTTTCAATACTGTAGACGCTTAGAAAACTTGCGCTTAGAAAAGTTGTGCTTGCAATACTGCAGGCCCTTTGAAAACTTGCGCTTGGAAAAGTTGTGCTAGCAATACTATAAGCGCTTAGAAAACTTGCGCTTGAAAAGTTTGTGCTTGCAATACTGTAGACGCTTAGAAAACTTGTGCTTTCAATACTGTAGACGCTTAGAAAACTTGTGCTTGCAATACTATAAGCGCTTAGAAAACTTGCGCTTGAAAAGTTTGTGCTTGCAATACTGTAGACGCTTAGAAAACTTGTGCTTTCAATACTGTAGACGCTTAGAAAACTTGTGCTTGCAATACTATAAGCGCTTAGAAAACTTGCGCTTGAAAAGTTTGTACTTGCAATACTGTAGATGCTTAGAAAAATTTGCGCTTGTGATATTGTAAGCGCTTAGAAAATTTGTGCTTGTGATATTGTAAGCGCTTAGAAAAGTTGTGCTTGTGATATTATAAGCGCTTAGAAAACTTACACTTGTGACACTGTGTGCGCTTAGAAACGCTTAGAAAAATAGCAATGCAACAATACAGAACACAAAGAAACAAATAACATTACTTCAATTAAAAAAATCTTCAATATTCACAAAGCATCACAAACTCTGCCATAATCAAAGGATCAATTACAAATTTAGCACAATTTAACAACAATAGTTACCCTTTTATCGCTCTCTATAATTGAATAATGCTATTAATCGACCAGAAATACTTCTCGCATCAACTACGTACTTGGTAAACGGTATCGACTACCGTGACACTGTCAGACGTCATTAGACTGTAAATGGCCTTAACTACGCGCCTCGCCAACGATGCTAACGAGCGATTACCATAGCGAATTAATTAAAGCGACACTTACTGCACGCATTCTCGTCGGATTCGTCCTTGCAGTCCGGTTTACCGTTGCAGAAGAGCTCCTTGTCGACGCACTCGCCGTTACCGCACGAGAGTTTCCCCTCAGGGCAGACTGGCTCGTCGGTCCTCAGGATCGGCAACACCTTACGCGGCTCTGCAAACGTAATCGTTGTTAACGGGCCGGCTCGTCCGCCTTTACCTTTCTCAACCAACTACGGGACCATTCGGCGTTCACCACAGCTGCAACTTCTACTTTTACTTCGTCTAATTTATGTACAGAGTGGCGCGTACACAGTGGCGCACGGATCCGCGACTCCACTTGGAAATTTATCCACCGTTTCACGTGTAAAATTAATCGATTGACCTTTCCCACAGCGCTTGAAAATAATATATATGTATATATCACTGCGTACGAGTGAGAGTTAAGTGAAATTTATTCAGAAATTCTTAAGAAGATTAAAATGAAAATTAAAACATGAAATTTATTCAGAAATTCTTACTTGTATAATTGAAGATTAAAATGAAAATATAATAAAACAAGAAATACAAATACAATCTCGTTCTTCACTTTCACTTTGTACGTATGTGTATATATATATATTTATATTTGAAACTGTACAAAACGGGGCAGATCGATTTACTTTATCGCGCGGACAATCCTCGAGAAGGGTTAAAGGTTGTTACTGTGCGGAATTAATGTCACCCAAAGCTACGTTACCTCGCCAGCTTGAATATTAAGTATCGACACTATAATTACATTCTCGTTGGACCAGTTACAATATTCACGGGCCACCTCTCGTATCTATGTACACGTGGACTTTATGTACAGTTTGGAGAAGCTTCTCTTAACACCCTCGCGATTTTTCTCTCGTCCAAGCTGAATCTTGTCGTCTCTAATTTTCTTCTTACTTCCATATCGTTTGAAATATTGTGAGAAATTCAGTAACGAAGGATCGAGATTAGAAAGGCGTTGGTAAATCGCGAGAGTATTGAGAACTACTTGTCAGGGGATTCGGATTGTCCTTGTGTCGACTGTTCCTACGCCACTGTGCGCAACCGGTATTCGCGTTCGCCTCCCCTCGAGGAATTTCCTTGAGGACTTGTACCTAGTCGACTGGAAAAGCGCAAGAGAACCGACGCGATGGGCGCAAAAACGAGGGAACCATTGATATTTCTTCACGAAAGTATTTTGTAAAAAAAATAAAAAAAGGAACGTCGAAGGTCCTTCAGGGAAGGAGGCCTTCGAGGAGCTCGACGGAGATCAAAACCAGAGAGACGAGACGACGACTGGGATTTGCAGACGAAATCAACGAGAATGGACGCTCCACCTATCGCGAGAATTGTGTGTCCAAGTCGAGAGTATCGTTTGCTTCGTTGGCTCGCAACCATTCGCACGCAACTTAGTCACATGATAAATTAAAACCAAAAAAAAAAAAAAAAAAAAATGGTAATAATAAAGGTACACGCAGGCGTTGTTGCGATAATGATGAGAGAGAGTAGAGTGAGAGACAGAGAGAGAGAAAGAGAGATACGTATGTAAGAGAAGTACGTGGTGAAGAGATGCACGGTTGCGAAAGGCGAAAACAGGCAGTGGAGTAATAAAAAAAGAGAGGCGGTGCCTCGACGCGAGAAAAGAGAATTGCAAGTACTCGACACACACGCACACCCACGCAAACACGTACAGACCCACATATATATGTACGTATATATGTATAGTGAGTGGAGAAAGAAAAGACGGACGAATGAATAAGAGGCTGCTCCGATTTAATTTAACTTGCAACGCTGTGCTCTCAACTCGCGATGCCATTTTGTTTGACATTTAAAAAGTGAAACGTTCGCACTCAAGATTGTACTAAAATATATTCTACTCATTTTCTCTTTATATAATTAATAAGAGCGCATTTTATGTATCATCTTAAATTTAAGTTCGTTCCTTTACGTTCGAGTAATTTGCACAAATTTCTCATTTCATTTATCATTCTTAGCAGCCTCTGGCGTAACAAAAATCTATAATTACGATCATTATCAAAAGGAACACTAGAATAAGGCTGTTCCATATTTGACATCGATCAGCTGTAAAATAAATAGATCAATAATGCACGCTATGCGAACTGGAATTCACAACGTACCTTCTCTCGTTAGTGCAACAAAAAAAAAGCAAGAAAAACCACACTCGATCGTTTAAAAAGGACTCGTGAAGTGCGTCTGGTAATCGTTCGAAGTTTAAATCGGAGCAACGAGTGCCAGCGACAGCAGCTGCGCGCGCAACCTTCGCAGAACTTCGAAACGGAAGCTGAGGAATTCGACTCGGTTGCGAGACGCGCGAGCTGCGCAACGTGAGAATTGTACGTGGCGCAAAAAAAAAAAGAAAAAAAGGAGATATGAAAGACAAGCCAGCAGAAGTGAAGAAATAAAAAAAAAATAGAGAGAGAGAGATACAAATGCGACGGACGGAGAACGGCTGCGTGTTACCCAGGAACGAGAGACGCGAGACTGTTCCGCGAGGGAGAGAGAGATGAAGAGAGAATAAGAGAAAAAAAAAACATAGAAAAAGGAGAATCAATGATCGATCTCGCGGCTGCATAATCGTCAGCGCAGTGTTTCGAGCGGTAAAAGCGAACGAGCTGACTAAACACTAACGAGGAGCTCTCGTAAGGAGGCCAGACCGTCGAAGCGAAACCGATCTGGATGCGGACAGAGAGAGGACGTAGTTGGACGAAGACAGGAGCGTGCTGCGAGATAAATAGCGACGTGTGTGCTGGCACAGACAGAGACAGACAGAGAAAGGCGACTGGCAGAAGAGAGAGAGACACAGAGACAGAAGGAAAAAAGAGAAACAGAGCGAAGAGAGGGGGAGAGAAGGGTCGAGATCTACGATTGGGAACGTGCTAACTCGTACCTGGAGCGATCGCGAGGAGAAAGAATCGCGTGGTATAAAACAGCTGGCCTGTGTATTAGGTGTACGCTATATGTACAGGTGCGAGCAAGTGTGAGCGTGAATTCTATAAAGCTGAAAAGTCATTGCGTGCCAGAGTCGATTTCGAGTGAGAGCCTGTAAACGTGTCGAGCTACACGAATCTCCGCTGTTCTCTATCGATTCTTCACGCTCGTTATGCTCGTTTCATGCGAGCCGTTTCGCGATACGCTCGAGCAACCACCTTCGACAATGGCACGAAATGTCGATCGAACGAAATCGTGGAGACAGCTGGAATTTGGCGAGATGGAAGAGTAAAAGCGCGTATCTTCACGGCTGTTAGTCGCGCGGGGGTGAATCGACGATGAGTTTGGCGCGATGGACAGGAACAGGACGGTTGGATACGCTCGAAAATTAGGTTAGAACGCGCTCAGGGCACGCACGAGCTTCTCGTCTCCGTGGCTGCGCACTTTCGCTCAAAATCGAAACCAGTCGCCCAGCCGGGAATCGAAAGTGGCCGGACCGGTGGTTACGCCGCCTCGAAAGTCCGCCATCGTGTTTACGACGATTTTCACCACGCAAACGCGTAACTCACGCGATCAGTTAAAACGTCCACGGATTTGCCAGCGTGGATCGCAAAAAAAAAGCGTTCGCGTTGGACAAAATTCTGCTGGGAACTGGATTTTGTCGAAGCATCGAGAGACTCGATTTCTCTTTCTTTTTTTCTTTTGTTCCTCCTTTTTGTTTTTACGACGGAAACGAGAAGACTCGTGGATGAATATCGAACAGTGCGTCAGGGGATAATCGTGCGTTAGTACTACCTTACGAATAGTGCGTGCTACGTTGCGAGTCTACGAAGGAACCGGCCCTCTCCGTTTTCTTATGAAACGTTTCGAGTCATCGTCAAGACAGAGATGCACGAAAACGTTCTCAAACTCGATGTCCCATCCACATGAGAAATGCGCGTTCATACCATTCCTATCGTTCCACGACATCTCGAATTTAATGCACACCAAAAAGCACCACGATGCCTTCTTACGTTCTAACGGAAGAAACAAAAATTCAACGTGCATCCTTTCACTTATAAATGTTGTATAAACCGTTGAATAATACCACTTTCTCGCACTCTCGTTACGGCTATCGGTTTAATTATATAAAAAGAAATTGTTTTCCTTCGACTGTGTTTGTTATTTCAAGGAAACGCACGGTTCCAGAACGATGTTTAGCAACAAGAGGAAGATGATGAACGCATTTCTCAGAGGAGTGGCACACCAGTAACGGAGACAGGTAACACCGGTTCACCCTGGTCGATACATCGACTTACTCTCGAGCTTGTCACAGTTGGTGACTTTGCCCTTCCAGTCGCAGGTCTGTTTGTCCAAGTCAAAGGCCAGTCCGCTGGGGCACGTGATTTGCTTCAGGCCGGATTTCGTGCACCTGTTCGTGGCGGACAGAAAAGGAAACGGGCGGTTTAGTCACGTAGTGAAGGTAATAATTCGCTTACTCTCGAGCTGGTCGCAGTTCTTCACGTTGGTCTTCCAATCGCACGTCTGCCTTTCGATGTCGAACGCGAGGCCTGTTGGGCATCGCACGGTGGCCAGCCTGGTCACGCCGATCTCGCTCGCTTTGTCGCATCTGCGAGCAATTTTTTTTTTTTTTTTCATCGTTTCGCTTTCTCGTCTATTTTCTTCGACTTCGCGTGAGAATTATTCCTCGAGCATCGTTCGATATCACATTTACACTACTTACCATGATTTTTTCAATTCGACATTTTTTAGAAATCGTCGAGTGTTGTGCGATTCGTATTTTTTCTCAAACTCATGCTTTGATATTGCCTTAAATTGAGCACTTCAAATTGTATGGCATATTGTGACTTAAATTTTGCTCAATTGTCACTAGAATTCTCATTGTAATGTGAAATAAACCTCGACAGGATACAGAGTCAAAGTTGATATTGCTTTAAATTGAACACTTCAAATTGTGTGGCATATAATGACTTAAATTTTGCTTAATTATATAACTATAGTTCTCATTGTGATGTGAAATAAACCTCGACAGGATACGGCGTCAAAGTTAAGAAATATCAGGCTGGATAAAATCTCGAAGTCAACGCGACAAAGTTGCGATACGCGATTCAATTGACGGTGGAAAAAAATTATAAGAACCACGACTCGAAGAATTCCTCGAGATCTCTCGAGACGCGACAGGATCTCGACGTATTCCTGCTCGCAGGATATTTTTGCTCGACCGTCCTTGGCGACGGAATACCTTAGTCGTTCGAGTGAGTCAGGACGACTTGGTCTGTCGTCATCGACTAATAGGCGAGTCCTGTATCCAGTATCAAGCTCGCCTTGAACCTTCGCACGCGGAATTCGATCGCGGAGGAACCGGAGGAACTCGCTGTTCGATCTTTCGCGACGCGGATCGATCAATCCTACAAATCGCGTTCATTTTTACTATCATCGAGGTTATTTTTACTTTCCACGAAATCAGTTCACTCGCGATATCTCTTAAACGCACAATTATTATTATTGTTACGTATCTATTAATACATAGCATTAAAAAAAAACAATTATTATGAACAAATTACAACTATTAATTAGGTTTTATCAGCTGATAAGCTGTTATCAGTGTTTTGACACGAGCTTCTCAAAAAAAAGCTTATATACTTTTGATTTTTACCTAAATCCTGTTTGTTAAATTTTACTGATAAGCTGTTATCAGTGTTTTGACACGAGTTTCTCAAAAAAAAAAGCTTATATACTTTTGATCTTTACTTAAATTCTTTTTGTTAAATTTTGCGAAAGGTATTTTGTTGTAACACTAAAGCTGTTTTGAAATTCTTTCACATTGAAATGTAAATATAATTCAGACAAAATTACCTCACGACGTCGCGGCAGTCTCCTTCAACGTTCAACCGGAAGTACTCGTCTCCCGGCCTGTCCTGGCACAATTCTTCAGCATTCGCGTCGATCCCATCAGCGCCTTCGTCATCTTGTGCTCTGACCTGTGTTCCTAAAAATTGAGCAACAAAATCAACTGAAAATCTTTGTGACTCGATCCACAGATTTTTCATTCGAATGAAATCGATTTCGCTCGAAATATTCGATCGAGAACCGTTTCTGCTCGCGTGTTATCGCGAAGAAAAGCAATCCTCGCTAATAAAAACACGCTACTCCACTCTCCAGCCTCCACCACTGACAATTACGTACTTTCTATCATCGATTACATAAACCACTCTCGAACCACGAGCACAATCTCTAACGTGACCTCGTAATACCATCTTTCCATCCTTCCACGATTTCCTTATGCGCTCGAGACTCTTTTATTTCTGTGAAAGGAAGACATGGGACTCGAAGGCACCCAACGTTCTCTTCAAGCGTATCGCAGACGTAATACCTTCCAAATACTACCAAATACTATGCACACTAGTTCACCAAATATTTCAACTGTTTAATCTTTCTCAGCAGATTCGAAGACCCAATAACGAAGTTGAAACGAACGACGATCCATCTTAGTCGCCCTTGGAACGATCTAGGCAGACGGGACGACGCCAAGGGGGTAACCAGCTCACGTGACATTTGATATTTCAACTGTTTAATCTTTCTTAACAGATTCGAAGACCCAATAACGAAGTTGAAACGAACGACGATCCATCTTGCCCGCCCTTGGAACGATCTAGGCAGACGGGACGACGCCAAGGGGGTAACCACCAGCTCACGTGACATTTGAATGAAAAAGGGCAGATTCGAGGATCGCGTCCGCGCCAGTGAAAATGTCGCGATCGCGGTGGAAGCCACGATCTCGTGAGATCGTAGACCGAGCACGTCGGGGTCGACGAACCCCCGCTGAAGTAGAAAGTCTTAGAAATGTCAGGGCGACGAGATGACGGCGAAGGAGGGGCGGGAGACGGCAGTGGTTCTCCAAAGTAGGTTCTGCCTCCTATTTCCCTGCCCCTCGCCCACCACCTCCCAGCAGATCGTGCCTGCGTCGTTCCTGCGAGCCTCGAACGTGCCGTCTCGCTCGTCCACGATCCTCGATCGTGATCCGTGATCATGATTCGCAGCCACTTCCGGACCGACTGATTCGTCTGTTGTAAAACTTTCACGTTCGCACGGCGAACTCCTCTCGTGAATTTTGCTTTTGTAGCCCAGACACGAGCAGATGGTCTTCCTTTAGGCGAAGAGTACTTTGCAGTCTTTTGTTTTTGATGATTCGTTTATTGTAAATTACTGCGTGTATATGTGTGTAGGTGTTTTTAGGTATATTCAGTCTTTGAGACGTTAGTTGTCGTTTAGAAAGGGTTTTGTAGATAGTGAGTTTGGTATTGGTCGTCTATAGTGTCCCAGGATTGGCGTAGCCATTCTCGAGAGGCTGTTTGACGTGTCTTGTCGTCGAGGCGGTCGTTGAAATCACCGGAACTATCATGGCGCGGCACTCGTTGGTTCTCGAGGCATTTATGGCAGTCGCGAAACTAGGGACTGTTGCAATCTTGTTTCATTGTCGTGGACGCAACCAACGATTTTTCTAACACTGTATGCTTTTGGTTTCTGATGGCAGATGGAGAGGCGAGATCGGAGAACGGTTTAGAAGAGATTTAGAGAATTCGAAAGTACTCGAAAGTTGAGGTAGAAGTGGACGTTAAATGTCAGACGGATACGTGTTTCTGCTTCTGAAAAGCGTAGAGAAGGAATTTGAAGTGAGACCAAGGGATCCTTGACCTGAAAGTTCTAGTGGAAACTCGTTCGATTCGAAGGAAACTCTGTGGACGTTGAAAACAACTTTCACCGACCCCGAACATTTGAAGAACCGAGCAACCAGGTGTTCCTCTTCTATAAGAATACATTCTATCGCTACAGATACAATCTTTTGTTCTGAAACCATCCTCTCAACACCATTTTTTAACAATTTCTCAAACAAAACGTGAAAAAACAATTAAAAATCTATCAAGTCCAGAATCTAATCTAAACAACGATATTCGATGCAGAACTTAAAAAGTATAAATCCAAACAAAACCAATAATCTCGTCTACAAAGTTTCCAATCCGGTAGAGAATGTTCAACGACTGCAACCTCGATCCAAATTCGCGTTCAAACTATACATTAAAACTCTAGTTATTTCAATTTAAAATGTAGCTAGCTGTTCGATAATTCTAATGAAACAAACGACTCTAAACGTCCACAATGTCCATCTTGTCCTAAAAGTTTACTTCTCAGCAGAGGAATTTTTTCAAAGGCAACCCTCAGCGACCTGTTGCGTGAACTTCGCAAGTCCAGAATCCAATCTAAATAACAATATTCCATGCGCAATTTAAAAAAAAACCAGTAATTCTATCTACAAAGTTTCCAATCCGGTAGAGAATGTTCAACGACTGCGATGTCAACCCAAATTCGCGTTCAAACTACTTATTAAAACTCTAATTATTCCAATTTAAAATGTAGCTAGCTGTTCGATAATTCTAATGAAACAAACGACTCTAAACGTCCACGATATCCATTCCTTTATCCTAAAAGTTTACTTCTCAGCAGAGGAATTTTTTCAAAGCAACCCTCAGCGACCTGTTGCGTGAACTTCGCGAAACGTAGACGGACAAACGTCCACAGTATCCATCCCTTTGTCCCCAAAGTTTACTTCTCAGCAGAGGAATTTTTTCAAAGCAACCCTCAGCGACCTGTTGCGTGAACTTCGCGAGACGTAGACGGACGCGGATCGACGAAGGACGCGGAAGGAAGCAACACCAGCAGCGTGTACTCACCGGCAAACAGAAAGAGGGATCCAAGAAGGAACAGGAACTTCGGCGACATCGTGCACGTCCTCGTCGTCGCCGTCATCGTGGTCGTCGGGACAAAGAGCGTCTGGACAAGCCGCGCCCTCTCGCCCCTCTATATGTGCACCACCACTCCTTCCTCTTCGTCAGAGGACTTTCACCACCCGTGCGGTGCTGCCACCTTTTCCACGTCGCGAAACGAGCTGCGCTCGCAGGGATTCCATCGCTTCCGTTCGCCATCGGGGAACGACGGAGGTGAGGCGCCTTGGAATTCCGATCTTCCTCGTCCTGCGATCCTCAGAAGCGGCCTCTCACGGTTTTCGACACGGAGATCGACTTAGGAAGAGGATCGACACGATTCACTCGAACCTGTCCTGGAATCTACGCTTTTGTTCCACTTTCTTTGGTTCCACGCTTTTCTATCGATTCGATGGTAATACTGTTGTTGTTTTTTTTTTTTTTTTGGAAGGCAGAGAGTTCTTTTCAGAGAGGAAAAGAAATCTGAGTGGGTCGTGGATTGGATCTCTATGGAGGTGGAATGTCGTTGTGGTATTTGGAGTCTGCATTGTGCACGTTGACTACTCCATCTGTCCATTAATCTTTTTGCCGTGTAATCGAATGAAATCGAGGAATGTAGGAGGAAAGTTTTTATCCATCCTCGATATTTTTTTATTTATTTCATTATTTAGTAATCGGTTGGCTGTTGAGATAAATCACGAGCCAAGGATGAATATATTTTTAAATCATTCTTTTTTCGAATGAATCTCATCGTAATTATTTATATTTTTGTCAGTCGTCGATGAGCAATTTGACTTCGTCCGTCAGTGAAATGTCGACTCGAAAGGATCTTGGTTAGACAGATTCAAGGTCCAAATTACGAAGCCTGTTTGAGTGCGGGTGGAAACGGTTCACTCATCGTTTTACGATTTCCACGAACGTGTTAAGGAATAGCGTTGAAAGGGACGACGAAAGATGACTGTCCGCTCGTAAAACGCTCGATGAAAGTATCGTCGACGTGCTCGAGTAACTTTCCACGAAAGCTGCTCTGCGCGACGTTTTTATTGACGCGAACCTTGAATCTTCCTCCTTTCAGCAGGAAATTCGAAACGACGAATTCGACGATTCGAGTCGATTTTTCGTTCGATTCAAAGCCATCGAAAAAATAATAAGAGCTACAGATATCATCGTCCATCCGTTACCATCGACGTTTCACGATCGACATGTCATCTTTTTCGTCAATTATTATTTCCAGCCTGACGTTGGACAATTGTGTTTGACGTAATGATTAACAACGCACGCTACTTCGTAACAGCCGTAACCGCTGGAAAGATTTTCCTCGAAGTGCTCTTACCTAAATGTTATCCAACACTTAGAGCCTTTACAGCCTGTTCTGCAACATTCGAACGCGATTTGACGTCGATAAGAGCAGCTGTCAATTCGTGAAGATCGTTTCGATCCTGCGAGGGTAGCACGTTAACGACGCGTACGAATTATCAATTATCATCAATTAGAGGCGAATAATAATTAATTAACAGCTACTTCATTTGTAATCGACGCTGTGTTTCCAGCCTCCTTCGTTGGGCACGGTTATTATACAATACTTCTTGGAAGAGTCCTCTTTCTCTTCTACTTTCCTTTCTGCTTTCCTGGAATATTGCTTGCTCTTCATTAAACAATTCTATTTTTATTCGATCTTGGCAATTGTAACTCATTGTAAATCGAAAAAACAATTACGTTCCTTTCTTTATTTAGTTTCTGGTTAGTTTTCGTGTAGCAGTCAGTGGGGACTTCAAAGGACACTGACCCTTCGTACTTAAATCCTAAAAAGTATTTAAAGCACCTCTAAACCAAACGCCACATTCTTATCAGAGTTCCAAGAAACAGTTACCTCTCGTTCTCCTCACATTTCAGTCCAATGGAGCCGCATTCCACACCAGTCGTCTAAACAGAACTGAAAACGAACACACGGAAGCCCTGAAACAGAACCAAAACCACTACTCCACCCTCGAGATATTGCTCAAAGGAATCCAGACAAAGAACTACTTCACGTCGTCGTTAAAATCGTGTAACGATCATCAATTCTCGCAATTCACACGCTCAGTTTGTGTACACGCGACGCACGCACCCTCTGGTATCGGTTCGAAGGAATTCTTTTATTCCCCGCATCTCCAACTCGCATAACTTTTTCACCAGACGCCACGCGAGAGTCGCATGAATTATTTACGCGCCTTTAAAAGCAGCTCGCGAAATAATTCCCATTTTTCATCCCTCCCCAAGGGGCCCACCCTTCCTCCTCGCGTGGTATTTTCATTTCGTTTCGTTTCTTCTCGCTGTCAATGCGGCTGGTTTACGTAACCCGTGGCTTCGCCAGGATGCACCGGGTGGTCGATAAATTTGCGGTTTACGCGGCGAAAGGTTAGCGACGTCGCGCCCGCAGGAATAACCTCGCGGGACGCAGTGTTGCGTTAGAGGAACGACGCGTACCGCGGCCAGGATCGCGCAATCACGATCGCATTGACATCGAGTTTATGAATAGAAACCTGGTGGCTTCTCTTTGGCGAGCGATGTTGGTACACGCTGCGTCTCGTGAGGTTAAATCCAGGCTTTAAAGCCAGAGCTACGCTTTAACCAGTTAACTGTGGAATTTAGTTTGAAAAGATCAGCTCAGGATGCGGAATTAAAAACAAGCAACGACGTGTATACGCGTCGAACGCAGGGCAAATGGTACTATAATACATTTTACGAAAAACGAGGAAGGATTACATTTTTATACGTCAAAGAAACTAATACTTCGTTTTTGAATACGTTATTCTTACTAAAATCTTGAAAATTGCCAAAAAATAATAAAATACATGTGCGTGTTAAAGCAGAGCGTTGGACACTGTCCAGTGTTCGTCGCGTGGAATAGAGACGTGTTTTTGGTCGTTTGAATCGTAGAAGTTGTTGGAGAAACGTTAAAAATGCTGAACAGGGCAATAGAGATTGTCTTAATCGAATGCAAGTGTGTGCTCTTTTTTTTTTTTAATAAAATATTTAAGCAGAGGTACTTAATTTGATTTGTGAAGAGAAACTGAATTTGATTTGTGAAAGGGTGAATTTAACCAGTTAACTGTGGAATTTAGTTTGAAAAGATCAGCGCAGGGTGCGGAATTAAAAACAAGCAACGACGTGTATACGCGTCGAACGCAGGGCAAATGGTACTATTATACATTTTACGAAAAACGAGGAAGGATTACATTTTTATTCGTCAAAGAAACTAACTATTCGTTTCTGAATACGTTATTCTTACTAAAATCTTGAAAATTGCCAAAAAATAATAAAATACATAAACAAGAAAAATTAAAGATAGCAAGAGTAAACAAGAAAAATAAGAAAATATGTTACAAAATTTCAAGCTACGTATATGAAGGGAACATAGCATCAAATAATATTCTTGTTACAATTTATTTAGATTTCGAGTTTTTATAGTGAATGGTAAGTTTTTATTTTACACGACGAGTATACACGTCAAACGCACTGCAGTAGAGATTTGGTCCAACGAGTATACACGTCGAACGCACTTAACTGGTTAAGTCAGGGATGGGAAAGCTTTTTGCATAGCACGTGCTAATTATGCACGCTGATCTTATTATTCTTATGTTCACGGTTAAGATTGGAAAATTGGGATATGATGTTTCATTTAAGGAAGAAAAAAATGGCTTTCTATATAAAATAACTATATCATGTGACTCTTATTGCGCGAGTTCAACTTATAAAATAAATCAAGGATTGGAGCTTATTGTATAGTTTATGGGGTTCTATTTTTGGATTACGATCTTCTTAAGCCTCAAAGAATTACAAATAACGGAATTTCTGTGTTATTTACATTGATTATCTTATAAATGATTCATTTCGTTCTCAGATATTAAAATCAAGCTGGAAATATTTATAATCATAGTGCAATGGGCAATAATGAATGCAACAGTTTGTGCTCGGATCAAACATGCTAATCGAACGTTTCACGGACATGCTTTCGTCAATCGCGACTTTCATCGAGTCAGATTCGCGTCACGATTCGTTCTCAATAGCGACTCGTTGCGAAAGCTAAGATCTGCGTAGAGCACGAGCCCTCCTGGTCGATCGATCGAGTGCACTTCGATTTCGATTGTAGTATCCGTGTTTCGCCTTTATCTCGTGGCATGTCCCCTTCGACGAACATCGAGCAACGCTCCTGAAGAGAGTTTAAACGTGTTCCTTCGTCGCGCGATCAATAAATCCACAGATAACGCGTACCTGTTGCGGATAATACGCTTAACCGTGGGAGGCGAGGGTTCGTCGTTTGTTATTCGCGCACCTTCTTTGGGGCACTGCATTCCAGAAAATAAAATAGACTCGTGCAGCACAGAAATTTGATTCTTTATCGTTTTAACTCAGACAAAATCGCAAAATATAAAAGCACAAAGAAGTAATATTTTGTTGTAGGATGAGACTCAAATAATTCTACCATGCCACAAAGAATCATGATTGGCAATATTTCGAGGTGAGTCTAAAAATGTCCCACTGTGCATCACTGTGTACCAAAAAGGTGGAACATTTTTAGTCCCACTGTGCCTCAAAGAATTAATTAAGAATAATCTTGTTCCTTGTGAACTGTGGAAAGTGTTCGTTGACATTTTGTTCATTACTTTTCGCTTTCAATTAAGAGGAAAGATGCACGAGCAGAATTAAATAAATTAAACGAGCAAACTTTACGAATTTTACGAACATTTCTGTTAGAAGCATATTGGAGAATACTTGTGCATAAAAACGCCAGCGTATTTCAATAACTTGTAAACCAGCGAACAAATGATCAGAGAGGACGTCGTATAGCCTCTCAGCGAGAAACGAGGGGAGAACTTGAGAAACAGCGACTCCAGAAGCCAAACCACGATACAATCTCACCGCCCAAAGGAAACAGCAGCGTTTCTCATCGAGGCTGTTGCAACGCGTTCCAAATTGCAATCAACGAACCCTGTGCGCGCTTCTAAACAATCCAGAAACACGTAGAGGCGTCGTTGTGTCATAAAATGGCCGTCGCGAGCAGAGCCACCGCGTGACGATGATGGATAACTTAAAGACACCGCCATTAGCCACGAATTTCCAGCTTCCTTTTTGTCGAACCGATCGAAGATTACGCGCGTGGCGATCGTTCGATCGCGGCTCGAATAAAATTCGTGGCGCCGTTCGAGCGGAAAGCAGCGCGAGATGAGGCAACGCTCGAGGAGAAACACCTCCGTCCAGCGAGTTGCGTTCCGAAATGCATCGCTAATGATGAAACGCGGCATGCTAATCGACGCGAAACACCGCCGCCAAATCGGAGACGGTTCTCGAGGAAAATGGTCCGTGCGCAATCGCCTTCTTCGCGAGCTGAACGCGTAACTAACCGAGTTGAAGAGAGTCGAAACATATTAGAGGATTTCATGCTTTCCATTGCTTCATCCCGCGTTTTTGCAGCCCGTTTCGCAATACCAAAATCTAGAACCAAGAGCAGAGAGCGCGCTCGAGCAGAGGATCGAGTTGTTCGAACGAACAGCTGGAAATTTGATTGGGATGCGAGTAGGAAGATCGAACGATAGGCTCGTCGAGAGAATGGAAGAGGCGTCGCGAGGTGGGTTCTCGCGAGGAATGTCCACGTTCTTCCGAGTGAATTTATGTCGAAGTCGCGCGTACTCCGTGCAAATAGAAACTGGCTACGCTGGATAGTATCGTGGCAGTGATATTGGATACCTTTGCTGAAGTGGTTTCAATGTTAAAGGAGAGCTTCAGCCTCTGGCCACCTACGTGTACCGATCGTATCCAATCCCTCGACTATTTCCAGCCACGATTCTCTTTATCTCTGTTTTCAGACCCTCTGCCAACCTCTTTTCAATCGTGGAGTCGAAATATTTGCGAAATCGACGGGGAAAAATAGAAAATCGTAAATATCGTGCTGACGTCGAAGCGCTCGAGGGTGCTGCCTAGCTTTCGTCATCCTGAAATCGAGCGGAAAGAGAAAGACGATAGACATTAAGAGTCGTAAATTAGACTTCTCTGTATTCCATCGTAAAATATGAGCCTGATCGTCTATCGCAAATTCAATACATGTATCCTTCAATAATAACACGCTAAGCAACATTAATAAATTAGTAATTAGCTTTTGCTTGCAATCGCGATCGATCAGAGCCTGCTAACTGATCGACGTGAAAGTAAACAACGCGTAAAAATGATCGAACAGTTCCTCGTGTAATTTGCAACGAGATTGCAGGAAAGAAACACGCGGATGCGATGGATCGAGGCAGAGAGATTTGCCTCGATCCTTAAACTAGAGTATATTAATCTTCAGCCTCGATTCTTCTTCGCGAAACGTTCACGCGACTCAGACAGACGCACGTGAACACGCGGCTCGTGATTAACGGGCAGGAAACGGCTATTTCCTTGTTTAATCCGGCAGTGGGTACGATGGGGCTCCGTGGGATCGATAGGAACGTGGTTCGTTCGTGAAATCGGCTCCTGTGAAACCGTGAGTCACAACCACGGTTCTACGTGCACCCTGCGAACCTTCGCGCGGCTTGTCTTTTACATCGCAGTCACAGTAAGTGGATAGTTATTTTAAACGGCCGTCGGTTCTTGCCATTTTCTTGCCGCGTCTTTAACTCGATGGAATTCCCGGCTGGTTTTCTTCTTTAGCTATTCGCTTCTTTGGCGTCGAACAATTAACGAATGCTCGTTCGTTGCGCAATCCTCGAGTTCCACGGTATCGCTGAGGACGATCCAAGAGGCGTGTTACGTTCGAATTCAGGGATAAAAAAATGTTTGCCCTACAAGTTTCAATTTCTGATGCGTTATATATTATTATAATCATACAAAGATGCTTTTGAAGATGCAAGAAACATTATTAATCAATAAATAGAGGCTATTTAACCATGCAATGTTTCTGAATGGTTGGACATTAATTTCAGGCGTACCAAATCCTCGAGTTCCACGGTATTGCTGAGGACGATTCAAAAGGTGTGTTACGTTCAAATTCAGGGATAAAAAAATATCTGGCCTACAAGTTTCAATTATCGAGTCGTTATATATTATTATAATCATACAAAGATTGCTTCTGAAGATGCAAGAGACATTATTAATTAATAAATAGGAGTTATTTAACCATGCAATGTTTCTGAATGGTTGAACATTAATTTCAGGCGTACCAAATCCTCGAGTTCCACGGTATCGCTGAGGACGATCCAAGAGGTGTGTTACGTTCAAATTCAGGGATAAAAAAATGTTTGCCCTACAAGTTTCAATTTCTGATGCGTTATATATTATTATAATCATACAAAGATGCTTTTGAAGATGCAAGAAACATTATTAATTAATAAATAGAGGCTATTTAACCATGCAATGTTTCTGAATGGTTGGACATTAATTTCACGCGTACTAAAACGTCCCTTCGAGTCGCAGACGATCGAAAAAGGTACGATCGAGATTTTTCGAGCGTGTACCGATCGGTTAGAAAACAATCGTGGATCGTAAATCAATCTTTTTCCGTCGCGGTTGAGAAAGCACCGCGCCGTCTAATAAAATGCCTCCTCTCCAGTTTCCAATCAGAAGATAAATGATTTTCTTGTTTACCGCATCCCGCGAGGCGCTTCTCATTACAAATTACAAGTCTACGGTGTGCCTCGATACAGGAGGATCCAATGGCATTTCTAAACGCGTGCTAAGACCCAGGAGTCCTTGACGAGGCGCGCGCGTCGGGATGCCAGCGGGGCCACCACGTTCACCCGTGGAAATAATGGGGGAGCGAACGCGGGGGAAACCAGTTCTGGTAGTTCACGATCCTCGCCAGCGACGTCTCCTCTTGTCTCCCCTTTTCTTCCTCTCTTTCGCCTCTTTTCACTTCGCCTATTGCCTTTCCTCTGGTTCTGGTAGTTCACGATCCTCACCAGCGACGTCTTCTCTTGCTTCCCCTTTTCTTCCTCTCTTTCGCCTCTTTTCACTTCGTTCTTGCCCCTCGCCTTTCCTCTGGTTCTGATAGTTCACGATCCTCGCCAGCGACGTCTCCTCTTGTCTCCCCTTTTCTTCCTCTCTTTCGCCTCTTTTCACTTCGCCTATCGCCTTTCTTCTGATTCTGGTCAGTTCTGATCTTCACCAGCGACGTCTCCTCTTTTCTTCCTGTCTTTCGCCTCTTTTCACTTCGTTTTTGCCCACCGCCTTTCCTCTGGTTCTGGTCAGTTCTGATTTTCACCAGCAACGTCTCCTCTTGTCTCCCTTTTTCTTCCTCTTTTTGGTCTCTTTTCACTTCGTTCTCGTCCATCACCTTTCCTCGCGTGACCTATGCAGGCGAGGCGCCTCAAAACTGACCCGTCGAGAAAGTTCCACGGTGGAACCTTGATCGATGATTGTCCCTAGTGACGTCTTCAGCTCGTTAAGACGAGATTATGTCTCTTATTGGTACGTCCCTTCGACGGACGCCTGTCGATCTTTGATTGATCGTCCTCTTGGGATTAATGCTGCCACGTTTGTTGGTATTTTGTCGCGAACCCTCGCGTTGTAGTCTACTTTGTGTTTAGGAGGTGAATAAGTGTATTTTTTTAAATTTTTATTTTAATTCTATGTATTGCGTGAACAACTCTTTTATAATATTAACAACTCAATAAACTTTTAAAAATTCATCAGAAACATCTTGATCATTGCTGGAGATTTTGTGGTAGTTAAATTTGTGACAGGATTATAGGTAAAAAGGGGTTAATATTTTCTTAATTCTTTATGCGATTAGTGATACCTGAAATTAATTCAATGAACAGATATTTTTTTCATAGATTGAGTTGGATACTTAATTTTAGAGTAAAAAGGGTAATAATTAGAAGAAGGTGATAGTTTCATTATTTTCATGCGTGATTGTTTCGACTAAAGTTCTTATAGAAATGAATATGAATATGATATAAATGTACTTGAATTTGAATTTTAAATATGGAATTTGAAAAGAATGTACCTCACACGCCTTCTTGCATCCTTCATTCTTGAAGATTTTAAAAAATGCATAATCTAGTGCATTAATCTAAATGCATATCCTGAAGCCTTTCATTCTAAACGTGCTTATCTTCTACTACGATAAGAAACAAGCCCAACATGTTTACACGTCCGCATCGAGTAAGTTTCAATTTTCTCTCTTGTAAACTCGCGTGTCAGTGAACGTGTTTTAATCAAAATTCCTTTGATAAATTGAAACCAACAAAACTGCTGCTTCTTCAATAATTACATTATTCAAACTGAAAACTATTTAAAATGAAACATTTAAATTCCTTCAATTCTTCATGCACACATTTTAGCCAGTTAAGTGCGTTCGACGTGTATACTCGTCGAACCAAATCTCTATTGCGGTGCGTTTGACGCGTATACTCGTCGTGTAAACAAAAAAATTACCATTCACTACAAAAATTGGAAATCTTAATATAATGTAATAAGAATATTATTTGGTGGTATGTTCCCTTTATATACGTAGCTTGAAATTTTGTAAACTATTTTCTTATTTTTCTTGTTTATTCTTACTATCTTCAATTTTTCTTGTTTATGTATTTTATTATTTTTTGACAATTTTCAAGATTGTAATAAGAATAACGTAAAATTGTATAAAAAATTACCATTCACTATAAAAATTCGAAATCTCAATATAATGTAATAAGAATATTATTTGGTGCTATGTTCCCTTTATATACATAGCTTGAAATTTTGTAAACTATTTTCTTATTTATCTCGTTTATTCTTGCTATCTTCAATTTTCCTTGTTTATGTATTTTATTATTTTTTGACAATTTTCAAGATTGTAATAAGAATAACGTAAAATCGTATAAAAATATTCGAAATCTCAATATAATGTAATAAGAATATTATTTGGTGGTATGTTCCCTTTATATACATAGCTTGAAATTTTGTAAACTATTTTCTTATTTTTCTTGTTTATTCTTGCTATCTTCAATTTTCCTTGTTTGTATATTTTATTATTTTTTGATAATTTTCAAACTTTTAGTAAGAATAACGTATTCAGAAACGAATTGTTAGTTTCTTTGACGAATAAAAATGTAATCCTTCCTCGTTTTTCGTCAAATGTATAATAGTACCATTTGCCCTGCGTTCGACGCGTATACACGTCATTGCTCGTTTTTAATTCCGCACCCTGTGCTGATCTTTTCAGACTGAATTCCACAGTTAATTGGTTAAACAAATTTATTAAAAATTGCCTTCGAGACGTACTTAAACATCTGTTTCTCCATTTTATACTTAGCCCACTGTTCCGTTCTAGCGTTACTCTCCTTCCGATTGATTAGAAAGCCGCAAAAACGCGTTTCCTCCGAAAAATGCGGGGCAACCAATATTTAGAAAGCCCGCGGGTCGCGACGGTTCGGCGACGCTCGATGGAAACCGCGTGGAATACGCTTCGCACGCGAGAATCGAACGCTGAAGGTTACTCGGTTACGTAATGGGATAGCACAGTGACCCACAGACCTTTTTCCCTGCACTTTTCTTCTTCCTCCATGCTTTCTACAATCGCTACCTCTCCTTGAACCATCCCCGTGCCTCCTCGAGATCGTCGCCGGTTCGAGGAACGCGCGACCGATTCCGATTCCTGTCCACGCGAGATAAATCATCCGTCTATCGATCGACAGTCGCTGATGATCTTGAACGAGGCTCTGTTCGATATCGAGATCGTAATCGAGGCTTCTTTGCGAGGAGTCCTCCTGTTCAAGAGAACTTGAAGGTGCCATTTATTTGACGAGAAGAGAGAAATTTACTGCACGATGGACAATTGTATGAGTGGCATAGCAACGATAATGCAAGATTGACTTGATGAGTAGAGAAACAGACTGATGTAGAAGTTGAAATGTGGCATCGCGTTGTTTGAAATTTTGAGAAGCGCCATTGTGCTGCTTGGAACTTTAGGATGCTCGACAGTCGCTGATGATCTTGAACGAGGCTCTGTTCGATATCGAGTTCGTAATCGAGGCTTCTTTGCGAGGAGTCCTCCTGTTCAAGAGAACTTGAAGGTGCCATTTATTTGACGAGAAGAGAGAAATTTACTGCACGATGGACAATTGTATGAGTGGCATAGCAACGATAATGCAAGATTTTTTGATGAGTAGAGAAACAGACTGATGTAGAAGTTGAAATGTGGCATCGCGTTGTTTGAAATTTTGAGAAGCGCCACTGTGCTGCTTGGAACTTTAGGATGCTCGACAGTCGCTGGTGATCTTGAACGAGGCTCTGTTCGATAACGAGATCGTAATCGAGGCTTATTTTCAAGGGGTCTTCCTGTTTAAGAGAGCTTAAAAGTGTTGTCTACTTGATGAGAAGAGGGAAATTGACTGTATGATGGACAATCGTATGAATAGCATAGCAACGATAATGCAAGATTCTTTGATAAGTAGAGAAATAGTCTGATGTAGAAGTTGAGAAGTGGCATCGTGTTGCTTGGAATTTTGAGATGTAGCATTGTGTTGTTTGAAATGTTGAGAAGTAGCGTCGCGCTGCTGAGACATAGAACTTAAGAAATACCATCGCACTGCTTAAAACTTTGAGAAAAACTTTGAGGCCTTTGCGCTGCTTAAAATTTTGAGAATCGCCATTCTTTGCTTGGGACTTTGAGACGTAGAATTTGAGAAGCGCCATCGTGCTGCTTTCAACTTTTAAACGTAGAATTTTGGAAGCGTTATCGCGTTTCTTCGGAATTTTGAAACGTGGAACTTGAGACATGCCATCGCGCTGCTTAAAACTTTGAGAATGACCATTTCTCTGCTTAAAACTTTGAGAATTGCCATCGTGCTGTTCAGAACTTTGAGACGTAGAATTTGAAAACCACCACCCATCGATCAAACAGTCGCTCTGCTGATCTTGAACGAGACTTCGATATCGAGATCATATCGAGCCTTCTTTCTTCTGGAGAAAAAATAAATTTCACGTCCACCCTCGTTGAGGCTCGCTGTAAATCATTTGCAATCACTTTTTCATCGTTTACTGATTCGAACGCTCGATGATTTCTTTCCTAAAAATTCTTGGAGCATTTCGAAATTCTTCTCTGAAGATATTCCCGCAGTTTTAAATTTAGAAAAGTTTCTAAAACCTCGCAAAAAGAGCTCGCTTTCATCGATTGTTTCTTTTTAAATATTTGCACTGCGATTGCAAGTTGTTCGTCTTCTAAATCGGCCGCTATGGCTTCTCTTTTGTTAATGGAAGATCCAAGCGTAGATCAATCCGCGGTTCGTGAATTCGTAGAACTTTCTCCAAAAGGAATATTCGTGGCTGCGGGACGCACGGTGTTCAAATAGAAAGCGAATCGAATTTTGATCTGTGGAGGACCTCGTGAATATTTATAAGGCAGTTTCAATTTTCTAATCTGCGAAACGTTTACAATTTCTCGTCAGTTTTGTTATCACATTTGCTGATTGTGACACGGCAGTCACCTGTTGCAATCGTAAAATTCGATTCTCCATCGTTTAGACGCTAAACAGCGTCTAATTTATCAGCTCTCGATCGTTGTAATAACAATTCTGTCGTCGAAATAGCAACCTTCGCACATTTTAAAGCACTCTCGACACTTTTGTCGAGACAAACGGATTTTAATCGCGCGATAAAGTCTCGTTTATATCCGTCGAGGCGTTTTTTTTTTTTCGATATTTTGAAACCACTTCACCAATACGAACCTGTCATTTACTCGAAATGTCATTTCCAGTTTCTACACTCGTCCGCGTTAGTCAACCGAGTCGCCTCACGGCTGCGATTCGAGTTTCTTGAAATCACTTCGTCGATGCGAGGCCTGTTATTTCGCTTCGATCGAAATCAGTTTTCAAGCTTGCTTTAGAGAGGCGCCGTTCCATAGAGCACGTATGTACCGCATTATAATTTGTCTCGTGGGACGAGGATCGCACTGTGCGACGTAAATTTGCTGCGAATTTCGAGAATGCGATGTACTACACGAATGTTTCGGTTATCGACGCTTTGAAATCGGATAAAAATTTAGTTAGACGGTGAACAAACTTCCAACTAAAATTTAAGTTGTATGGTTAACTCTATCAAAGTGTAACTAAATTTTTTTGCAAAAAAGATATAATGTAAGTCTTTTGAATTTTTGATGAAGTCACTAACCAATATGAATTGATTTTTTCAGACAAAAGGAGAAGAACGAAGCAAAGAGTGCACGAAGTAAATACTGCTGTTACAAATCGTCAATCGCATCGAAATAAAATTCTCCAAATTTTTTTATAAAAGAGATATCGAGAAACTCTTTCGAATTCTTAACGAAGTCACTAACCAATACGAATTGATTTTTTCAGACGAAAGAAGAAGTACGAAGCAAATGCTGCTGTTATAAATTTCACAAAAAGACATCAAACAAAACGAAAAAGATTTACATCTCTATTTGAGAAAAATAATAAACAATTATAGTCGTTAATCGCATCGAAATAAAATTTTAGATTCACGTGTGTACACATCCGATTAACCCATTCACTGTAAACTACGAAACATCTCGTAGCAAGCATCAGTACCAAAACAGCGAACCATCTTTGATAGACATCTTTGCTATTGACTAAACATAAAATGAAATCTTTGAGATATCTTTACCACGAAATAAGTATAAAATAAAAATAGTATAAATACAAATAAAATATAGTATAAAATAAAATTAAAGTATGTGGAAAATAAGTAAATACAATATAAAATAAAATATAGTATAGAATAAAATTAAAGTACTTGGACAGTAAGTAAATACAATATAGCATAAAATATACTATAGAATAAAATTAAAGTATGTGGACAGTAAGTAAATACAATATAAAATAAAATTATAGTATAAAATAAAATTAAAGTACGTGGACAGTAAGTAAATACAATATAGCATAAAATATACTATAGAATAAAATTAAAGTATGTGGACAGTAAGTAAATACAATATAAAATAAAATATAGTATAAAATAAAATTAAAGTACGTGAACAGTAGGTAAATACAATATGAAATAAAATATAGTATAGAATAAAATTAAAGTATGTGGACAGTAAGTAAATACAATATAAAATAAAATTATAGTATAGAATAAAATTAAAGTATGTGGACAGCAAGTAACTACAATATAAAATAAAATATAGTATAGAATAAAATTAAAGTATGTGGACAGTAAGTAAATACAATATAAAATAAAACTATAGTATAAATAAAAATAAAATCTTTATTAACCAGTTAACTGTGGAATTTAGTTTCAAAAGATCAGCACAGGGTGCGGAATTAAAAACAAGCAACGACGAGTATACACGTCGAACGCAGGGCAAATGGTACTATTATACATTTTACGAAAAACGAGGAAGGATTACATTTTTATTCGTCAAAGAAACTAACAATTCGTTTCTGAATACCTTATTCTTACTAAAAGCTTGAAAATTGCCAAGAAATAATAAAATACATAAACAAGGAAAATGGAAGATAACAAGAATAAACAAGAAAAATAAGAAAATAGTTCACAAAATTTCAAGCTATGTATATAAAGGGAACATGCCACCAAATACATTTTACTGAGATTTCGAGTTTTCATAGTGAATGGTAATTTTTTATTTCACACGTCGAGTATACACGTGAAACGCACCGCAGTAGAGATTTGGTTCGACGTGTATCCACGTCGAACGCACTTAACTGGTTAAAATGTGTGCATGTAGAATTGAAGGAATTTAAATGTTTCATTTTAAATAGTTTTCAGTTTGAATAATGTAATTATTGAAGAAGCAGCAGTTTTGTTGGTTTCAATTTATCAAAGGAATTTTGATTAAAACACGGATTTAAAACGGAGCAAAAGGATTAAAAGGACCAAAACGATCGTCAAAGCACTTTTTCAGAAGCTCTAGAATGGACGAGGACGGGAAAGTCGCTTTGGAGTGAGTCGTTCCGGTGGCGCAGGACGCGCGCGCAAGAAGAGAACCGCGCGGAGAAGGCGAAGTTTCGAAATACGAGATGCGCATAATTATACGCGCCTACTTAAATGCATCGGGAATGCAACGTAGTCCGTTTTTTCTGGCACGGCCCGCGGCGACCATTTATGGTTCATAACACGTCGTTTCCCCTCGTAATTCAACGCCCTACCACCCGTGCCCGTTTCGCGTTCAATCCTCGGCAATTGTCTCCTCCGACTCGTGGCGAATGGAAAATCGGCCGCGGCACCCGCGTCCTTTCCAAGTGAAATCTCAAATTCTATTTCTGTGCCTCGCGTCAGAGGCGAGGCGCACTCGCTGGGACGTGGACGCGAGGAAATGGCACAAGATGCTTCGAATTGTGCTCGTTTCTGCTTGCGGATATTTATTATTGTTCTGTATCCTTTTTTGCTTTCTTCATTCTTTCAGCTGTTTCGTTTTGTAGCAGTCAGAGAGCTTATTAACTGTTCGAGTGGTAAATGGTACGATTGGAGGCCTCCTGTTTAAGAGAGCTTAACCCATTCGCTGCCAAGGACGAGTATACTCGTCTTTGGCAGGGTGTTAGGCGTTGCCAAGACGAGTATACTCGTCATACTTTCAATATATTGTAATATACTGGCTTTTGAATTAAAAAATGTTGCTTTTCCATTGCCAAGGACGAGTATATTCGTTTTTGGCAGGGTGTTAGGCGTTGCCAAGACGAGTATACTCGTCTTACTTTCAATATATTGTAATATACTGGCTTTTGAATTAAAAAATGTTGCTTTCTCATTGCCAAGGACGAGTATATTCGTTTTTGGCAGGGTGTTAGGCGTTGCCAAGACGAGTATACTCGTCTTACTTTCAATATATTGTAATATACTGGCTTTTGAATTAAAAAATGTTGCTTTTCCATTGCCAAGGACGAGTATATTCGTTTTTGGCAGGGTGTTAGGCGTTGCCAAGACGAGTATACTCGTCTTACTTTCAATATATTGTAATATACTGGCTTTTGAATTAAAAAATGTTGCTTTCTCATTGCCAAGGACGAGTATACTCGTCTTTGATTTTATGCATGCAAATGATTATGTATGATAATATGTGTACTTTTACCAAGAAATGACAGAACTTTGGTAAACAATACCACTCCAAATATAAATGGCAATGGAAATAGCTTCATATAATCTGGGCTTGGCAGCGAATGGGTTATGAGTGTTATCTACTTGATGAGAAGAGAGTAATTGACTGCACGATGGATAATCATATGAATGGCACAGCAACGATAACGCAAAATTCACTGTGGATAGTTGTTGTTGTTCTGTATCTTTTTTTATATACTTTCTTTATTCTTTTAGCTGTTTCATTTTGTAGCAATTAGCGAACTTATTCATTGTTTGAGTGGCAGACAGTGCGATTGGGGTTCTTCTGTTTAAGGGAGCTTAAAAGTGTTAGCTACTTGATGAGAAGAGAGTAATTGACTGCACGATGGATAATCGTATGAATGGCATAGCAACGATAACGCAAGATTCTCTGATAAGTAAAGAGACAGAGAAAGATTGATGTAGAAGTTGAAAAGTGCCATTGCATTGCTTGGTAATTTTGAGAAGTAGCATTGTACTGCTTGAAATGTTGAGAAGTGGCGTCGCGTTACTGAGACATAGAACTTAAGAAATACCATCGCACTGCTTAAAACTTTGAGAAAAACTTTGTGGTCTTTGCGTTGCTTAAAATTTTGAGAATCGCCATTGTTCTGCTTGGGACTTTGAGATGTAGAATTTGAGAAGCGCCATCGTGCTGCTTTCAACTTTGAAACGTAGAATTTTGGAAGCACTATCGCGTTGCTTGGAACTTTAAGATTGACTATTTCTCTCCTTGAAACTTCGAAAATTGCCATCGTACTACTTGGAACTTTGAAACCTAGAACTTAAAAAATGTCATCGCGCTGCTTAAAACTTTGAAAATGACCATTACACTGCTTAAAACTTTGAGAATGACCATTTCTCTGCTTAAAACTTTCAGAATTACCATTTCTCTGCTTAAAACTTTGAAAATTGCAATCGTGCTGCTTGGAGCTTTGAGATGTAGAACTTGAGAAATGCCATCGCGCTGCTTAAAACTTTGAGAATAACCATATCTCTGCTTAAAACTTAGAGAATGACCATTTCTCTGCTTAAAACTTTCAGAATTACCATTTCCCTGCTTAAAACTTTGAGAATTGCAATCGTGCTGCTTGGAAAATTGCCATCGTGCTGCTTGGAACTTTGAGACGCAGAATTTAAAAACCACCACCACTCTCCCTGCCAAAACTGTGTGACACTCAAACACTTAAGAACAATTGTCAACCAATTGTTAAACAAAAATTAAAAATTCTCCATACTTAACCACATTTCATTCTCAAAACAATAATCAAAAAGAATTTAAAGAGAATATAAATAATCATAGAACACAATTTTCACGAAACAGAGAGTCAGCACATATAGACTAAACGTTAAATCGTAGATAAAAGAGAATGAAGAGGTTCGATGCCGATCACAGAATTTAAAGAGAATTTAAATCATCATAGAACACAATTTTCACGAGACAAAGGGTTAGCACGTATAGACTAAACGTTAAATCGTAGATAAAAGAGAATAAAGAGGTTCGATGCCGATCACGGAATTTAAAGAGAATTTAAATAATCATAGAACACAATTTTCACGAAACAAAGGGTTAGCACGTATAGACTAAACGTAAAATCGTAGATAAAAGAGAAGGAAGAGGTTCGATGCCGATCACGGAATTTAAAGAGAATTTAAATAATCATAGAACACAATTTTCACGAAACAAAGGGTTAGCACGTATAGACTAAACGTTAAATCGTAGATAAAAGAGAAGGAAGAGGTTCGATGCCGATCACGCGCCGGAAGAAGGCTGTTTCGTATGATCGACGCGCACCATCGACAACGTGATTTTCACCTTGACCGTGGACGGGTCATCGTCCATCGTTCGCTGATGCTCCTGTTCTGGGGCCTCGAAATTTAATGTGGGACAACCGCGACAGTGTCATTAACACTCGAAACCTCGTCTCTTTCAGTGCGACGAAACGTTCTCCATTCAAAGAAGCGCGAACTAATTTCCAATCGAGATCACGGCTATCGCCAACCATCGTTTACTAAACGAGACAAGAAAAAAAAAACAATTAATAAAGCGATGACGTTGATTACACGAGAATTAACGGACGATTAGAGGCCAGATTTAATTCTGACTGCTACAACAAGTAGGTTTAATTATTGTTCATGGAATTAGTGTCGCGCAGCTGGATTGATTGACGCAGGTTGCAATTATGAAATGATATGGAAACGTCCCTTTCATTAGCATTAATTAATCGTGCCAGCCAGCGCGTTACGATTTCTATCCGCTAGTGTTTTTAATTTCAGAGTTGAATCCACTTAAATAATATTTTTTTTTATTTTTAAGAAAAACAACTGGCGATAAAGATGATGGCTGTGTCACTGACGATGTGACACTGTGCGAATAAAATATTCTGCAAACGAACGTGACGAGAAACAGAAAACTCTGTTGGAAATCTGTTGAAAATCTGATTTCTATCTGCTACTGTTTTTAATGTCAGAATTGAATCCACTTAAATAATGTTTTTTTTTTATTTTTAAGAAAAACAACTGGCGATAAAGATGATGACTGTGACACTGTGCGAATAAAATATCCTGCAAACGAACGTGACAGGAAACAGAAAACTCTGTTGGAAATCTGTTGAAAATCTGATTTCTATCTGCTACTGTTTTTAATGTCAGAGTTGAATTCACTTAAATAATGTTTTCTTTTTATTTTTAAGAAAAACAATTGGCGATAAAGATGATGGCTGTGTCACTGACGATGTGACACTGTGCGAATAAAATATCCTGCAAACGAACGTGACGAGAAAGAGAAAACTCTGCTGGAAATCTGTTGAAAATCGAGTCCTGGAATTTATCGAGAATTGAGTTTATCGAGAATCAGCGCGTCCCTTCGATCCTAGCGACGAATCCCAACAGACGATCGCACAGAACGGTTTAATTACCCTGGTTCTAGCTAAACGTGGATTACAGGACGCTCATCATCGCGGTGGGAAGAAGAAAGGTGGTTTGCCTTGTAGAAGCGACCCACGCTGGCTCTCTGAAGCTGTGGAAGAGAAAAATGCAGGGAAGAATGGAAAGTTATGCGCGTCGAGAGCCATCTTGCTCTTTCTCGAGCGTCGCTGGACGATGTTGTCGCGTTTAATTGCGGCTCTCACGGTCCAGCGTTGTGTGACACGCGTCGAAATTTTCGATGACTATGTTCAGCGTGAATCGCAGCGTGGCTGAACGGCTCGATTGAATGGTAATTGCAGGTGAAATTGTATGGTTTGCTTTGGTCGACACAAAGGGTTCGTACGATGAAATCGAAAGGGGGATTGGTTGTCCAATTGAGATGATTATTGTTGAGTTGATACGTTTAATCAGTCGCAGTCTGAACGCTATTCTGTTTCTCGCGTTTGTAAATTCATTTGCAAAATTGTTCTTGTATATTATTATGTCATATGTTCTACATCTTTGTTAACGCGTGTTGGATCAACTTTTGAGATGGTTATTGTCTCGTTGATACGTTTAATCAGTCGCAGTTTGGTTCGAACGATACATCTAAACTATCTATTTTGTTTCTCACGTTTGTAAATTCATTTGCAAAATTATTCTTGTATATTATTACGTTACATGTTCTATATCTTTGTTAACACGCGTTGGATCGACTTTTGGATATGAGATTGTATGGTTTGCTTTGGTCGACACAAAGGGTTCGTTCGATGAAATCGAAAGGGGTTATTAATCAGTCGCAGTCTGAACGCTATTCTGTTTCTCGCGTTTGTAAATTCATTTGCAAAATTATTCTTATATATTATTACGTCACATGTTCTATATCTTTGCTAACACGTGTTGGATCGACTTTTGGATATGAAATTGTACGGTTTGCTTTGATCGACACAAAGGGTTCGTACGATGAAATCGAAAGGGGGATTGGTTGTCGAATTGAGATGATTATTGTCTCGTTGATACGTTTAATCAGTCGCAGTCTGAACGCTATTCTGTTTCTCGTGTTTGTAAATTCATTTGCAAAATTGTTCTTGTATATTATTACGTCATATGTTCTATATCTTTGTTAACACATATTGGATCGACTTTTGGATAGTTTTCATAATTCCACGCCCACGTGTTTTACAATAAAATAACTTTGCCTATGGCGTATGCCTTGTAATATTTACAAATAATATAAAGACCATAATTATCAAGAGAATAAGCGATAACTCAAGCAATAAACTTCATTTCCGAGGAGTTCACATTGGCGTACACTTTGCAACTTTTATAATAGCATAAAGCTACTAATTATCAAGGTAAGGGTGCAGACTTCAAGATATGTAATACAACAAGGCAATAAATTTCAATTCTGAGCAGTTTGGATTCTTACATTCTTAGAATGAGAATTTCAAATGGCTTGAACGGAAAGTTCAACGTGGATCGCATTTGGCATTCTTGAGATTCGATTAATTTTTTAAATTCGTCGAATCGAACGTTAACAACAATAGCAGTCAGAAAGAATCGAGAAAACGTCCATATTTGTTAGTTTCGATCGACGATCGAACAGTTCGCGCATACAAGCGACACGAGCGATTCGATTAATTTTTTAAATTCGTCGAATCGAACGTTAACAACAATAGCAGTCAGAAAGAATCGAGAAAACGTCCATATTTGTTAGTTTCGATCGACGATCGAACAGTTCGCGCATACAAGCGACACGAGCGATTCGATTAATTTTTTAAATTCGTCGAATCGAACGTTAACAACAATAGCAGTCAGAAAGAATCGAGAAAACGTCCATATTTGTTAGTTTCGATCGACGATCGAACAGCTCGCGCATGCAAGCGACACGAGCGATTCGATTAATTTTTTAAATTCGTCGAATCGAACGTTAACAACAATAGCAGTCAGAAAGAATCGAGAAAACGTCCATATTTGTTAGTTTCGATCGACGATCGAACAGCTCGCGCATATAAGCGACACAAGCGGTTCGATCGACTCGAGGAAAGTCTGTAAACCGATTTTCTTTCCATCGACGGCGAATCGATATCGAGCTGGCCGTGGCGTCTATTACGAGGAATAACGGAAGGCTGTTGGCGCAAGGTGAACCACCTTCCTTCTCGTTTACGAGAACTGCTCCGTCGACGTGTAAAATTTCTCTTTCGATACCCTTTCGTGGAACCATCGCGAACACGGATCTCGTTCAACGATCTGCTCTGACCACTCGTTCGAAACACGCGGCCTGAACGACGTTGCTGAATAACTCTAGGAATTGTTTGCGATACGCTGGACGTACATGGTTGGAGGCAAAGAACAGTTCGAGGAGAACAATGGGCGATGTTTGTGGAGAAGACTTAAACAGAATTTATTACTGAAATTGGAATCGTGAAAAAGGACATTCCTGGTAATTGTGAACTACTTTGAAGTTGCAAGCTTCGAATTTGGAATCTATGTAAAGGACTCGAAGCAATTCAGAATATTTTATTTATATTTTGGAGTTCAGAATCGTGTAAGAGGATATTCGAAGCAATTTTAAACTACTTTAAAGCAACAAGGTTCAAATTATATTAATATTTCAGAATTCACAATCGTGAAAGGGCATATTCGAGGCAACAATGAACTACTTTAAAGCCACAACGTTCGAATTTGGAATTTATTTAAAGGACTCGAAATAATTCAAAATATTGTATTAATATTTCAAAATTCAGAATTGTGAAAGAAAATATTCGAGACAACAATGAACTACTTTAAAGCCACGAAGTTCGAATTTGGAATCTATATAAAGGACTCGAAGCAATTCAGAATATTGTATTAATATTTCAGAATTCAGAATCGTGAAACAGGATATTCGAGGCAACAATGAACTACTTTAAAGCCACAAAGTTCGAATTTGGAATCTATGTAAAGGACTCGAAGCAATTCAGAATATTTTATTTATATTTTGGAGTTCAGAATCGTGTAAGAGGATATTCGAGGCAACAATGAACTACTTTAAAGCCACAAGGTTCGAATTAAAAATCTACAGAAATGATTCAAACAATTTAGAACGTTACATTAACATTTTAACAATTATAAGAAAACATGGAATACTGTCAAGGCAAACTCAAAGAACAATAACACAACAAATTTGAAGAATTAATATCTAACACGTTACGTCGCGATGGTATATAAAATGAATTCTCCAAAGCATCAGAGTATCGATCAGAATCAATGAAACACAGAAACGTTCACAAAGCGCTCTGCGCCGACGTGGACTAAAGAATGGCGGCTTGTAACTACCGCATACGCGCTCGAAAGGTCAATTGCGTGCCACACATAATACCGATTTCACGTGCACAGCTAGCCAAGCCAGCATCGCGCAACGTGGAACTGCCATTGTGATCTCGCGTTATACGTTTCGATCGATCCTCGTTAGAAACGATTCTTTCGCTCTCCAACGAACTAGAACGCGGATGCTCATCGCAGGATGACTCGTTCTCCATTTAACCGGTTGGTTCCGCATATTTGCCGCCAGCGCGTTTTATAAATCACCGCTGAGGCCATGGACGCGATCAGATAGGACTCTGGAACGGTTTTTCATTCAGACACTGCCTACGCAACACCTTCGAAACGGCGTTCTTCCTACACCTCCGTTGAAAACCATAAATCGCGCGACATTTCCATCGCAATGCGCTACGAGAACTTGAGTCAGAGGCTCGGTTCTAGGAACAGTTTGAGATCGACGTGACGCGATACAGTCATATTTCGAGCGACGATTGCCAGCTGCAAGCGTGGCACCAGTTCTACCATCGTGGAATTGTTGTTTAGGGGAACAGTGTCGTTGATGTCGAATAATTAATGAGTCACTAGTTTCTTCGATAAGTTCGTTCGTTATAGCGGACTCTAACCTTTAACTAGGAATTCTTGCGATACAATACATTTATCGAATTTTTCTGTCCGCTTGTAAACGTCTTGCTTGACCCATTTGCTTCAGCGATTGGCCACCGTACATTTTTTTGGTAAATCACTTTATTCGTCTATGTTAATGTCGCCCTTTTCGTCGTTTAGGTAGGACGACGCGAACGTTGGCGCGAGTGTCTATTGCTGATCCTTAATTTTGGGTAATGTAGCAAGTAATAGTAATGTTATGGTGTCTGGACGTGCTATCGAGGACATTGATTCGAGTTTACATCTTCTATCGTTTCTTAAAATATTAAAAGCTAAAACGTCTCCTCAAAAATGGCTTAACACGTTGACGCACATTTTTGTTTATAACTGCCAGATGAAATTGGGTATAAGTTGTATGTTTGGAAGTGTAAATTATCACATTTTGCCATAGTTTTTCCCAAAAAGCTTTCGACGGCTATACTCGTCATTTGCTCAGCGTGTCATTTTCTCTGTTCCCAAAGCAAATGACGACTATAACCGTCGTGACGACTACACGGCATTCACTTTACTAATTCATTGTATTTACATAATTCATGAAAAAATACTTGCAGAATAAATGGTTCGTCTTCACAGAATCATCTTTCGACTGCGTCAACTGAAATCGACTAAACTTTTGGTGCGACTGTTCTAGCAGTCATTTGTCTCTAGATACTCAAATGTTTCGAAGCGAAAAAAAAACAACTAATATGCTGTCTGGCATGCTATCAATTTTTTTCTAGATGCGTTACTCAATAATTTAACAAGTGTACGCGTTAGTAGACTTCGTACTAACAATGTTCTTTTTTTATCGATTAAAATATGCACGACGGCTATAACCGTCATTTGCAATTACCACTATGAATCTGACGGCTATAGACGTCATTTGTTCGTTAAAGCGTTAAAATATGCGCGACGGCTATAGACGTAATTTGCAATTATCACTAAGGATCTGACGGCTATAGACGTCATTTGCAATTATCACTACGGATCTGACGGCTATAGACGTCATTTGTTCGTCAAAGCGTTAAAATATTCACGACGGCTATAACCGTCATTTGCAATTATTAAGGATCTGACGGCTATAGACATCATTTGTTCGTCAAAGCGTTAAAATATTCACGACGGCTATAGACGTCATTTGCAATTATCACCAAGGATCTGACGGCTATAGAAGTCATTTGCAGTTATCATTAGGGATCTGACGGCTATAGACGTCATTTGCAATTACCACTAAGGATCTGACGGCTATAGACGTCATTTGCAATTATCACTACAGATCTGACTGCTATAGACGTCATTTGCAATTATCACTACAGATCCGACGGCTATAGACGTCATTTGTTCGTCAAAGCGTTAAAATATTCACGACGGCTATAGCCGTCATTTGCGTACACATATCGCCAAGGATCAGACGGCTATAGACGTAATTTGCGTCAACGTGTTAATTATCCTGCACACCATATAAACCACGCTAGTTATTTCTGCAGCGAGCATTACTGTATCGTTATTGCTGCTAGCCGCTACAGTTGCGATCCTCCAAAGGGACCAGGTTCCACGACCAGCTCGATCCTCCAGTTACGACTCGAAGGCTCGATTCAAGGCACGCGTGACGCCGTGCGACGTGTAACGTGCCAAGACAAAGGAAAAGCGATCTTTAAAGTCACGGTCAGACGAAAACGAGCCGCTTCGCCAGTCCTCTCACGATCTGTTCCTGTTTTGCCAGCAATATTTGCCGACGCGACGCTCATCCCAATCGGTCCGCCATTATTTCTCAGCCGTTTTCTTCGAACCTCGCTTCGCTGAATGCCAGTCCACAGGCAACTCGTGCGTTTAACTCTCGCGAGTGGTCGATTTCGCGGGTTTTAAGTCGAATCCACACGATCGATCGCTGAATACCGTCCATCCACGGTTCCATGACTAATTTATTCGGGATCACAGTCATTGCTACGTCGAAACAGACGTTACACGGCTCACTTCGACGCAACAATGCTATCGATCAAACGGAATCGAAAGCGGCAGTTGGATGGCGTGCATTTACCATTCAGTCGAATTACAATTCACGCCGATCCGGTTGCTTTCCATTTTTCTGAATTAACCGGCATTGTTCGCCGCGATGTGAACCGCGTAATTTCTCCTTTCGCACAGTGGCTGTTACCAACCACGATCGCTGCAAATGCACCTTATTCTACCTGGCATTCGTCGAGTATTTAGTCGAGGATGTTCGCAGCCGCGTTTCAAATAATTCGAGTCAATTCCAGCGTCGAGTTTGGAATTTCGTTGACCCAAATCTGTTGCAAGGGTGGTGTACGGGTGCTCGATCGTTCTGAGAGCTTTTATTAGCCATTTATATGGTTTATTGCGATACTGATACCTCGAGCAGATTTAAAAAACATTATTCGTCCACGCCTCGAGTAGAACGGCTCGTGCCAGAGGATTACTTTCACGGGTATCAGGACAGACATTCACGCGTTCTGAGAGCTCGCTCGGGACTGTGTTTTATTCCTGAGAAATTTCAAATGCGATCGAATTTCGTATTCGACGCCAGCACTGTCTGCGTCGATGACGTTTCCACCAGTTCTGGGAATATTTTCTTTCCTTGCGGTTACGCAAAGTTGTATCCCCGATTTCTGTCCCGTTCGTCACGTTTGACCTTTCGCGCGGAAATGAAATAATCGCTGGTAATGATTTTGAAATATTCGGCGCTCAAAATGGAAAAGGGCAAAGGTCGACGCGCGCAGTCGCGATTATCTTTGCACTTTTACATTTTGTCGCGAGAAATTTCGTCGACGCTTCGAGATGTCAAAGAGTTTACGACGTTCTTATTAAACTCGCTTTCTTGTCCGTCTCTGGTTGTCTATCTGTGTTGGCAATCAGGATTGTAAGTTTGAATAGAAATGATAAGCAGTAATAATAAAATGTTTGGTAATGCGTGGGAAAAGTGACGAAATAATTCTCGAGGTATCGCGTTCGCAGACGTGCGGAGATACAGACGAACAGACACCAAAAAAGAATGAAATGAAGGAGGAAAAAATTGATTAACGAATTTTTAGAAAACAGAGAATAATTGGACCGTTCATTTTGAAAGTGGTGTAAGTCCTTTAAGAAATATAATAAAGCCTTAAAAAATATGAGATATAACGTAATTTATGCTTAATTTAGTGTAAACTTTTTGTTTATAACTAGTTAGTATTTAATATGTTAAAACATGCCAATGATTTGTTCAATTTAAATGTTGTATCACACATGCAGCAACTATTACTTTATATACCTCCTGTGCATCATGAATATTTCAAAACACTGTAACACGAAGAGCATAAATAATTAATAATACCAATATCTTGTGTTAAGTTTAACAATATATGAATATAACAAAAAATTCATAATAAAAAATGCTAATCTTATTTTATTTCTTGTTATTGATTATAAACAAAATTGGATTAATACTAGATATATTTCAAGTGATATTTGTTATTTCAAAATTGAAATTAAATGATATTTACAATTGATTAATTATAAGTCCATTTGCAGTCTAGAAATTGTAAATTATTCTAGTTAAATTCGCGTAAAAGAAATTTAAATAATCAAATTACATATCGATAAATTAGTACAAACATTCCCAGACTTCACATGATTAACCTATATTTTTTAATTGTAGGGTCTGTTAACATTTAATTTCCTTGGAACAAAAGAAAATGGACTTGCATCACTTTCAAAATAAACGGTCCAATCATTTAAATAAGAAAAAAAAACTTTCAAGACTCTCTGTATGGGGTTAAGAAAAATAATTCTATCTTAAAAACATGATTCGTTAGAAAACTATTTTTATTTAAGTAATTTCGCGTTTTCCAGGCGAAACAATGCTCGCGAGCCCTCGAATCACTATCGCTGATTGGCAAACGAAGCGAGCGGCGATGGAGTTACATCGCGTAATGGGTCGAAATTTTTCGAATTGGATGGAGCACCAATTTGGGGTGCCAGGGTGCACTCAGGGTGAGAACTCGAGTTCGATGAGGTAGACGTTCATTAGAGCGTTCGAATCCCGCTTCGTAACGCCTCCTCCTTTCGAGTATCCTTTCTCCGCGTTGATTCCAGTTTCAAGGTTCAGCGTCTGAAATTCCAATTTGATGAACGTCGCGCGTGCTCTTCTATTTAATTTCGAAGCATCGTGCACGCGGTTTATGGTCTGAGTGAGCACCAGAAACGACGTGGATTCAGCGGAAGCGCGGCGTTGCACGCTTTCGCGAGGAAACTCGGAAGGATGTCACGTGGAAATCCGGGTGAAACTTAATGACACGCTCTGGAATAGCCTCGTCCACTCATCAATCAAATCGTGGTGTAATTAGACCTGTCTCTAGCCAGTTTTCGCTAACGAGTTCCTGGTTAGAAATAATTGTAATATCCCTTTTACACTTTTTCGAACCTACCCCTATTTTTAATCTTTAATATATATTCATGATAAATACTGATTGCACGTATTGTTATTATTAATTCACTGATTTATTGGTTATAATCAGTAAAACGTAATTTCGAGTTAGTTTAAGGGGTGTATCGGGTTTTATTAATAAGAATGTACTTTAAAGCACAAAGATGTGAGTGATGGTCGTGAAAAATTTGATGACCACTAGAGAATTCAAATATTAACCCCTGGCACACTAGAGTGGAACTTCAATGTGCAATTTAGAATATTAAAGTTGTGGATGCAATTATATCTACGTTCTAGCTTCAACCCTTTGCACTTGTATTTCAATTTGAGAAGACCATTAATAATCAATTTGGAATTATTTTTCTGGAAACATATTACATCTCAGCTTGCTGATTTAGTGAGAGAAATTAGAAAAAGATACACAAATTTAATTTGCATCTATCCCATTGCACAATGAAAATCTATATAATATATTAAATAAAGGATACACAAGTTTAATCTGCATATCTCACCCCCTTGCACAATGAAAATCTATATAATATATTAAATAAAGGATACACAAGTTTAATCTGCATATCTCACCCCTTGCACAATGAAAATCTATATAATATAATAAAAATTTATATAATATATTAAATACAGGATACACAAATTTAATCTGCATATTTCACCCCTTGTACAATGAAAATCTACATAATATATTAAAAATCTATATAATATATTATATAAATTTATGTTATATAGATTATTATATAGATTACATCCTCCAGTTTATGGTTTATTATTATATAAATTCCATGCTCCAGTTTATAGTTTATTATTATATAAATTCCATCCTCCAGTTTATGGTTTATTATTATACAGATTCCATCCACCAGTTTATGGAATGAGTACAAAAATCTGTGTACAAAACTATGAAGAACTTCCACTAATTTACTCCACCAACAGCCACCAATCACTTCTTAGACGTGACTCGCGAAATAGTCGCGAAGCAGAGAAAGAGAGGCGAACAAGAAACGACTAGCGAGGAGTGCAGCGATTAATTGGCTCTAAAAATGGTGCTTGGAATTTCGCAGAAAAAGAAGTTGGTTCGAGGGACAATGCGTAAAAGTGACTCACTCGGGACGGCTCCCGTTTGTCGCTGCTTTCCCTTTTAATCGGCTTTAATCGGACACGGTGCGCCTCCGCCAGCGCCAGGGCTCCAGCCAATAACGAGCTGGGTTCGTCGTATTAGCGATCGCTTGCGCAACGTGTTTTTCCTCGTCGACGCGGCGGCAGCAGCGGCGTTGGCGGCCATTTTCGAGAAATTCCCCGATTTTGTAACGCGCCCCGACCTTGTTCTTGTCACTTTCACCCGCGACGGCACCTCCGTCGGCTACGATCGCTCGCGAATGCCAAAACCATCGCGCGCCGCTTCGTCTCGAAGAACTCGAGCTGATCGACGGGATCCGGGAAACTCGACCTTGTCCTTGGCGAACGATTTCAGCCACGAAAAACGTACGCCCAACCGACTCTGCTCCCTCCAGGCGGTCGATTATCGTCGCGTTTGATTTACGACCGATTTTTACGAGAGTCAGCGACGTTCGTGGCTGAAAGTGGCTTTATCGAGTGCGTTTATGACTTTTCGCTCGAAGTGCTCTTTCAAACGTTTCGCTGGGAACTGTGTTTATAGGCTACTTAGAGGAATGGATTTTTTGAAGTTATTTCGATCCGTGTGGATATTTATTTATAGAATCTGTAATTTTGGGTTGCAATTGAATGATTGCGTGGAAACTTTCCTTTAATAGTACTCTTTACATGGTTTTTTACATATTTTGTTGGAAATTATGTTTATAGGCTACTTGGAAGCGTGGATTTACTTGGAAACATGGATTTTTTTAAGTTATTTGTATCCGTGTGTATATCTATTTATAGAATCTGTAATCAGGGTTTACAATTGAATGATTGCGTGCAAACATTCCTTCAAGAGTGCTCATTAAATGGTTTTTTAAATATTTGGTTGGAAATTATGTTTATGGGCTACTTGGAGGAGTGGATTCTTTAGGGTTATTTGTATCCGTGTGTATATCTATTTATAGAATCGTAATTTTGGGTTGCAATTGTATGATTGCATAGAAACTTCTATTGTAAAAGTTCTGTTTAAATGGTTTTTAACATATTTTGTTGGAAATTATGTTCATGGGCTACTTTGAAGGTCTGGATTTTTTAAGGTTATTTGTATCCGTGTGTGTATTTATTTATAGAATCTGTAATTTTGGGTTGCAATTGTTTGATTGCGTGCAACAATTCCTTTAAGAGTACTCATGAATGGTTTTTTAAATATTTGGTTGGAAATTATGTTTATGGGCTACTTAGAGGAGTGGACTTTTTCGGGTTATTTGTATCCGTGTGTATATCTATTTATGGAATTTGTAATTTTGGGTTGCAATTGTATGATTATGTGGAAACTTTCCTTTAAAAGTTCTGTTTAAATGGTCTTTCACATATTTTGTTGGATATTATGTTTATGGACTACTTAGAGGAGTGGATTTTTTGGGGGTTATTCGTATCTGTGTGTATATTTATTTATAGAATCTGTAATTTTGGATCGCAATTGAATGATTGCGTGGAAACTTTTCATTAAAGGTTTTATTTAAATGGATTTTGACATATTTTGTTGGATATTATGTTTATGGGCTACTTAGAAGCGTGAATTTTTAGAGTTATCCGCGTCCGTCTATATATTTATTTGTAGAGTCTATAATTTAAGTTTTCAGTTAAATAATTGGATGGATAATTAGTGAAAATCGATATTATATTCCAGTATTTTTAATTATTGATAATCATTCGAATTAATTCTACTTTGTATATTCAAAACTAATTATTACATCAATTTCTTTGCAATACAATCTGGTTATATTTTCTCGTAATTATACGTAAATACGTAAAATACTGTCCTTTATCAATTCAGTCGTTTAATTGAAAACGACTCTCACTGTTTCATTATACACAATTACATTACACACAATTTTATCTACATATTCACACTTCTGATGCATCAATTATTACAATAACTTATTCATTAATTTCTACCACAGATTTAAACAAGTTTCATGTGAAACGTTGCCAAGTGAACTTAAGGTATCTTAACGTTCCCAGTGACATAAATTCCAAGGTCACCGTACCAGAGCAGACACGCATTTCCCGCACGCGCGATTAAAAAGCGCGAAGGTTGTCGCCTTGAATATCAATCCCAAAAATTGCAGTGGCACCCGAAGGAACAAGGTCGACCAGTAACGAGCGGATCAATGGAACCGTCGGCTCCATTTTCGTTTAAATAAACCCGTAATCGTTGCGAATATTAAGCGGCTGGTTCCTCTCGAAAGCGAGCTCTCTCGATCGAACCGCGAGCGAAACTCCACGCAAACTTTTACCTTTATACACACTCGTAATTATCGACTAGCAAGGTAAAAAAAAAAAAGTTTTCTCTCCCTTTCCCCCTCGCCACTATACTCGAACAAGTTCATTTGCATTTCAAACGTCAGAGAGACTCTCTTTCGGATATTACTTTTACTCAGCGTCGATAATTCTGCTCTTTGTTTCCATCCTGTTCGACCCGTGGAGGCCATTATGGTACCGCATAGTAGCTGACCACACGCTCGCAATAATGAACTTTATGCGCCGCTGGTTCCATCGAGGATTCGTCCAATTACGCTCGTTCCTATGATAGTTTAAATCGAGACTCGTTATGTTAACCAGTTAAGTGCGTTCGACGTGTATACTCGTCGAACCAAATCTCTACTGCGGTGCGTTTGAAAAATTGAATGAAAAATTCGAAATCTCAATATAATGTAATAAGAATATTATTTGATGATATGTTCTCTTTATATACATAGCTTGAAATTTTGTAAACTATTTTCTTATTTTTCTTGTTTACTCTTGCTATCTTCAATTTTTCTTGTTCATGTATTTTATTATTTTTTGACAATTTTCAAGCTTTTAGTAAGAATAACGTAAAATTGTATAAGAAATTACCATTCACTATAAAAATTCGAAATCTCAATATAATGTAATAAGAATATTATTTGGTGGTATGTTCCCTTTATATACATAACTTGAAATTTTGTAAACTATTTTCTTATTTTTCTTGTTTATTCTTGCTATCTTCAATTTTCCTTGTTTATGTATTTTATTATTTTTTGACAATTTTCAAGCTTTTAGTAAGAATAACGTATTCAGAAACGAATTGTTAATTTCGTTGACGAATAAAAATATAATCCTTCCTTGTTTTTCGTGAAATGTATAATAGTACCATTTGCCCTGCGTTCGACGTGTATACACGTCGTTGCTTGTTTTTAATTCCGCACCCTGTGCTGATCTTTTGAAACTAAATTCCACAGTTAACTGGTTAACGCGTTCGAGGCTCGAGAGAAGGAAGATCGTGCGGATGTAACGAAGTGATCGTTGATGTTCGATTTTTGTCTCGCGGAGGCGTAATCTCGAGGCATTATCATAATGCTAGCCCGCGGCGTCGATCTGACGTAACCACGGAGAGAGGCTGTCGAGTAGGACACGTTTGATTAACTTTCTTCTCGTTCAAGGTGAAGAAGATGTTGCGAGCGACGTTCTCAGATAAAGGCTAAATTTAGTTTTCTTGGATAATTGAGTCGTGTCGTTTCCGCGTACGCGTCTGCTTCGAGTAATTTTACAAATGCCATTTACATTGGAAATTAATCTGTCTGTTCTTTTTGTTATTGTAGTTGAAATTTTCTTTATAAAATTGACTACTAACTGCATATAATTTTTTGATCAATTGATGGTTAGTCATAGAATTTTTAGACAGACAATTTTAGTCAATTATAAATCAATATATATAAATATATATCTCTCTATTTCAATTAGATACTAAGCAATCAGCAATTGATAACAAAATTTAACAGTCGTAGCGTCTAATAGTGCTATGCAATTATTGTGTTCTCCAGAATAACTCAATTTTTCAACCACCATTATTTAGAAATCAAATTTATGTATTCTCAAGCTTTTACTTGTGACATATCGCAGAATTGTCAAAAGAAACATTGACATATCATGAAAGATGAACCCATTTCGCAACCCAAAAAAAATAACTGGATATAATTTTTTAATCACCACTAACTGGATATAATCTTTTAATCAATTCATGGTTAGTCATAGAATTTTTAGACAGACAATTTTAATCAATTATGAATCGATATATACAAATATACGCTTTCTACTTCAATTAGACACCAATTAATCAGCAATTGATAACAAAATTTAGCAATCGTAGAGTTTAATAGCGCTATGCAATCATTGTGTTCCCCAAAATAATTCAATTTTCAACCACCATTATTTAGAAATCAAATTTATGTATTCTCAAGCTTTTATTTGCGACATATCACAAAATTGTTAAGAGAAACATTGACGTACCATGAAAGATGAACCCATTTCGCAACCAAAAAAACTGAAATCAATATAAAACAATTTCCAAAACAATATCCAACCAATTTCACCGCGAGAAACATCTCGATACGCGTAAGAAAACGCAAATTGATCCACTCGAAACGGAATGTCCCGCGTGGTTAAGCCGTAAAGGCGTCGGAGGTAGAAAATGGCGGGCACGAGGCAACGATCGGTCCCTGGTCGAGGCTCGCACGGCGCCTCGTTTAATATTCGCGGCTCATCCGGCTTGTTCATCCCGCGGTCAGCTCGAGAAACGAGAGTTTTCGTGTTGCACGGCACCCTGGGGCCAGCCGCGGTTAACTTTCGCTGTCAAACGTCACGTAATCCAGCGGTGAGGCGGCTGGGGACGAGCCTGCCGGGATTATTCGTCCACGGATCCGCTGGCACGCGTAAAACATGAGAATGGGCCCGCATTATGGGACGGCCACGGTTTTGCAACCCGCGTTCCGTTAGGCGCTGCCCACCACGCGTGGATCATCGTAATCCTCGTCGATCCGTGAATCCGCGGATCAGCTGCGCGCCATTGTTGCATTCTTGCACGACCAACTCTCTGTTAACGTTGACAACGCGATGTTAACTATTTGCGTTTGGCTACTTTTCCAGCGACAACGATGGAAACTGTTAATAAAATATTTTTTAAATTCTACTTTTTTAGCTATTTTTTTGTATGCTTATAAGAGTATTTATGTATATAATGAGCATAATGAGAGCTTGTGTATGTAAGAGCCGTAGAAATTACTCTTAAGAAGGCTATATTCTAGCATTAGTTTCTACTACTAACATTTTCAGGTGTTAGCAATAGAAATTATTCTTAAGAAGGCAATATTATAGCAATATTTTAGCTTTGGTTTCTATAATTCTGCTTTTTTAGTTATTTTTTGTATGTTTATAAGAGCATGTATATATAATGAGCATAATGAGAGCATACGTATCTAAGAGCAATAGAAATTACTCTTAAGAAGACTATATTTTAGCAATATTTTAGCATTAGTTTCTACTATTAACCTTTTCGGATGTTAGCAATAGAAATTACTCTTAAGAAGGCAATATTTTAGCAATATTTTAGCATTAGTTTCTACTATTTACCTTTTCGGATGTTAGCAATAGAAATTATCTTAAGAAGGCAATATTCTAGCAATATTTTAGCTTTGGTTTCTATAATTCTGCTTTTTTAGTTATTTCTTTGTATGTTTATAAGAGCATATATATATAATGAGCATAATGAGAGCATGTGTATATAAGAGCAATAGAAATTACTCTTAGGAAAGCTGTATTTTAGCAATATTTTAGCATTAGTTTCTACTACTAACCTTTTTGGATGTTAGCAATAGAAATTACTCTTAAGAAGGCAATATTTTAGCAATACTGTAGCTTTAGTTTCTATTACTAATCTTTTTAGGCGTTATCAATAGAAAATAATGCAAAAATATTGCCTTCTTAAGAGTAATTTTTATTGCTAACACCAGAAAAGGTTAGCAGGAGAAATTAATGTTAAAATATTGCTAAAATATTGTCTTCTCAAGAGTAATTTATATTGCTAATAAACAAAAATTTTAGCAATAGTAACTATTGCAAAATATTGCTTTTTTAGCGGTAGTGTCCGTTGCTAACGCTCGAAAAGATTAGCAATAGGAAGTAATGCTATAATATTGCTAAAATATCGCCTTCTTAAAAGTAATTTATATTGCTAACGCCCCAAAATTTTCGCAATAGTAACTATTGCTAAAATATTGCTAAAATATTGTCTTCTTAAAAGTAATATCTATTGCTAACACTTGAAAAGATTAGCAATAAAAACTAATGCTAAAATATTGCTTTTTTAGCGATAGTGTCTATTGCTAACGCTCGAAAAGGTTAGAAATAGAAACTAATGCTAAAATATTGCCTTTTTAAGGATAATTTCTATTGCTAACGCCTGAGAAGGTTAGTAATAGTAACTGAAGCTAAAATATTATCTTTTTAGCAATAATTTCTATTACTTGCCACCGAAAAGTTTAACAATAGCAACTATTTTGATAATATTCCTTTTTTTACCTCTTTTGCAGCTATTTTCAATTCGTAAAGTTGAATAATTTTTTAAAGTCGATTAATCTCATCCGATCGAAAATTTCTCAACGTCGCATTTCTCAGTTCTCACATTTCATTTAAGGAGTTCTACACAAGTGGAAAAAGAACGACCAACCCTGTACATTAAACACAATTCGTAGAGCCCAAAAACCGTCACGAAACCTGTTGATTTCCAGTGAAAGCGTCACTCGCCAGATCGTACAATTAATCCGCAATAATTAAGCCGACACGCGTGATAACTTCTTGACTTCTCGCTATCAGTGAGCTACACTTCGCGCACCCAGTGAAAGTGATAATAAATCGACGTCCCACGTCCCCATCGATCGACCACGGAAACCGTTTCTTCTTCGATCTCTTCATCTCTTCGTATTTCACGCATTCACTCGAGATCGGTAATCGCAAATGTCTACCGTTCAAAATGAAATTTAACGCTTATCAACGAGCACGAGAGCCATTTGCTAGCTAAATTAATCGCAGTCACTCGATTAAACTCGCTTCCTGTAAATCTCTCAAGGTTACCGTTCAACCTCGCGTGGAAACCGATCGAGTAACATTCTGATCTCTACCAGTGGCTGCTGGGTAATCGTAATCGTAAAATACAAAAGAAAATAACAGCAGCTTCCGTTTTGCAGCTTTCACGAGCGAGGAAACGATCCTAACTGTGTTTGACGAGTATACTCGTCATGGAGAAGTAACACGATTTCGTGTATCGACGAGTATACTCGTCATAAAGAAGTGGCACGATTTTGTGTATCGACGAGTATACTCGTCATAAAGAAGTGGCACGATTTTGTGTATTAACAAGTATATTCGACATGGAGAAGTGGCACGATTTCGTGTATCGACGAGTATACTCGTCATGGAGAAGTGGCACGATTTTGTATATTGACGAGTATATTCGTCATGGAGAAATGACACGATTTTGTGTATTGACGAGTATACTCGTCATGGAGAAATGGCACCATTTTGTGTACTGACGAGTATACTCGTCATGGAGAAATGGCACCATTTTGTATACTGACGAGTATACTCGTCATGCGTATATAATAGTGATCATTGGTTCGATTCTGGCGACACAAAATAGTGCGCACTCTCAAACGAGGGCGCAACAGTTTAACTGGTTAATCAATTTTCTGGAATTAGAAAATTACGAACTTCCCGAGTGAGAGGCTGAGATTCTTCCGTGGATAATCTGCGGATAAGAAGTGTCGTGAGTCACCAGCGGTAGTTGGTTATACCGTTACGCTATCGACGCCCATTCGACAGCTTGTAAAAGGAAAGAATGTAAAAGAGGCTCGTTACGCGAAGGACGACGATCGCAGCGAGGAGTTAAAAGCTGAACGCGACAATGGTAACGAGCTGTTAATTCTAGGACTTTTTTTCAGGCTCTGGTGAAACTGAGAGATCGCCTTCGTCTCTTTCGTTTTTACGAGGTATGAGAGAAGAATCTCGAGGCCCCTGTTTCGAAATTTGTCGAGTGACGCGTTTGGAGAAACCTAATTTCTTAGGAAAACTTTTTATATTCGTCTTCATCTGAATATGTTTTGCGTCATGCTTTTTTGGGTAAGTATTTCTTGCTTGAGATGGTAAAGTTGTGATTCTAGCCGTTTGCACAGATAATATGGAATAATAATAATAATAATATTAATAGTGACGATAATAATTGTTGGATTATTGGAACGTATCAACATAGAAACAAAAGTGAGTATTGTGCTAAAACAAATAATATGGATTAATAATAATAATATTGATAGTGATGATAATAATTGTTGGATTATTTGAACGTATTGACATAGAAACAAAAGTGAATATTATGTTAAAAAAATAGAATCCTGTTCATACTCAATAGTCTTGAAGAGGAACACGTACAGACTTTGCATCATCATTTTTCTTAAGCAAAAGGATCCCTGATTTCCTGTCGAGTATTCTCACTGCTCATATATCTTTCGTAGTGTACAGACATTCTTTAAAGTCTAAATCATATAGACTTTCATTGCAATGAAATTTTACACACCCATTTCCAATAATAACAATAATAATAGTAATATTACGAATATCTTGTTTGCATTCATATAATAATAAAAAATATAAATTTATTAGTGGCTACTATAATATAACTAAATATAAATTAATAATATAACTAAAATATAAATTTTAATTATATTATATAATATACTATATATAGTATAATATACTAAAATATAAATTTATTAGTGGCTACTATAATATGACTGAAATATAAATTTTAGTTAAATTATATAATATACTATATATACTATAATATAACTAAAATATAAATTTATTAGTGGTGCTACACAATGGAATTTTACACATCCATTTCCAATAATAACAATAATAATAGTAATATTACTAATATCTTATTTGCATTGATATAATAATAAAAAATATAAATTTACTAGTGGTTACTATAATATAACTAAATATAAATTAATAATATAACTAAAATATAAATTTTAATTATATTATATAATATACTATATATAGTATAATATACTAAAATATAAATTTATTAGTGGCTACTATAATCTGACTGAAATATAAATTTTAGTTAAATTATATAATATACTATATATACTATAATATAACTAAAATATAAATTTATTAGTGGTGCTACACAATGGAATTTTACACATCCATTTCCAATAATAACAATAATAATAGTAATATTACTAATATCTTATTTGCATTGATATAATGATAAAAAATATAAATTTACTAGTGGTTACAGAAAATGATTTGGTACATCATTTACATATCGATTAGCCCAGAGTTTAAACTGTGGGTCACAATCCCAATTGGGGTCGCTGGACCTGCAGCAGAGGTCGCCAAAAATTATTTTTATCATTGTGCCATATATTTACTTAAAATTTTCACACTGTCTCATATCTTAAAATTAAAAATTAATGTTGACAGCCTAAAACTGCGAGAAAAAACACAAAAAAGTTTAAGAAATTCTGAATTAGCGCTATTCACTGTCGAGTAAAATAGCGTTTTGCTTCGCGTGTCAAGATTTTAATTTAAGTTTGCACTCATTTCATGAGAAATCACGATCAATCTAAGCTTATAAGGCGAGGTATGAGATTAATCGTAGCTAACAATTTTCGTAACAGAGATATCTCTGGTATTTGACAGTGAATGGATTAATACACGTTACCCTTCGAGCGGATTCATTTTCCACGCTTTAAATAATACACTTTACGTAACAGTAAAAACTGGCCGCTGTTAGAAGGAAATATAGAGCGTGATCGAAAAACAGTTGATTAGAAAACTGGGCGCACACACCAGCACTGCTCGCTGTAAAAACAATCGAACGTGTACGCTCGTGCGATTACTTTGGCAAGTAGACGAAGCCATTCACAGTCAGACAGCCCCGCTCGTTCGCCTTCGCGAGTACGTACGTCTCGCTACAATTACTGTTTCGCAACTTTATCGAAGCAGTTACAATAGCGCAAGCTGCTCCAGCTGTGTGTTAAATAATATTATTAATATTATTCTAAGAAAAGATTCTGCTGGCATTACGTTTAATAGTTTCTTGTAAAATGTATTATTGCTGTAGAATCGTGGATTAGTATTAACCCTTTGCAGAGGGGACATCGCGAGTCCAGCATATTACTTAAAATTGCTCGTCACATCAGGATTGATCAGTGATTAACGAGGTTAAGTTTATTGCATCGTTAACTTTTTCATTAGAATGGAAATTTTCTATCGCTGGTAGACGTTAGCAATACTTTCTATTTTAGCAATAATTTATTATATATTGTTAACGTTTAGAAAGACGTCAAGTTCAAAGGGTTAAGATTAGTATAGTACAATATGGAGGACGCAGAGAGATTAAAGTTATGCGTTTGTGGATACATATTCGTTCTGTAGAGTTTCAATTTTAATTTGTAAAAGAAGAAAGGTGGACATTAATTAATCTAATTATTTTCTCGAACGTAGCAAGCAGTTTTATTTAGCTATATATAAATTTTTGATATTGTCATTTATTGTTAAATGAGCAACACTCTTATCACAATTTTCCAAGAGTTTTCATTTTCACTTTCTCTGCTCTTCAACATTATTTGTATCAATAATTATAATCACAGCTTCGCTATTTAAAATCGATCATTGAAGTAATTGTGACAGAAGTCTGACAATCTCCATTAGAGGAATAACAATTTTTATACACACAGCACAGTTTTCCACAAGCACTCATTTCCGCCTCCATTTCTGTATAATACAATTTCTGACTTGTCCTTAATATTTCCACGTCTACTCCTTATACATATAAGGTCCATTTAAAGCCATTTTTAACCAATGATGCTTAAGTTTGCTGTTGGACTCTGCGTTGAACAAAGTCAGAGGAATCGACTACAACACTTTTTAAATCCCAAATAAAGGATTTCATGTCGCGAAAAAAGGTTTTCACGTGTTGAATTCTAAATTCTGAATATGAAAACCTACTTTAATATTTAAAAAATTTGCAAGGACCTTGCGAAGGGATAATTTCATAAATTAAAGGAAGTAGTTAAATATCAAAGACGAGATGTAAGTTTGATATGACATAAAGAAAAATGGACAATACTTAGAGTACATAATTATTTGAGATGAATTAGTATTTACAAAAGATAATAATGCTAACTATGGCTCGTAAAATAGCAAATTGGGATCGAAAACTGCCCAAGTTTTCATATTATCCAAGCATTATTCCATTTACAACCTCGCGTACCTGAAACACAGCAGTGGAAGCACAATTAGACCATTTCCTGCATCAACCTCGATTCCTTTCACCGCAACAATCAGCAGGCGCGGGCCTCGCGAAACGTGGAGAACAAAAAAGGCGGCTGGAATCGGCGAACGCGGACCTTCCAGTCCCTCTTTTCGCGTCCCCGTGATCCTGACAGTGAAGGTACCTCGAGGACGGGACCTTACTCGATCGATCACCGCGATCCTCGAGACTGTCCTCGCCCTAAGGACGACTGGACTTCCAATCGTATCTGCCTACCACGACGCTCGGTTCTGTTTCAATCTCGACGATCGATGCAGGTTTTTGGGTAGATCAATGTAATTAAAGATCGACATTTCACGGTGACGATACTTCGTTCTTTTAAATGAATGTTACAAGTTTTTGAGATGCGTGTGACGAGATAAAGATTGAAGAAATATGAGAAAGTAGGGCTATTTAATTTATCCGCTGCCACTGGTAAATTTGGAACGTTTTGTTTTTAATGCTAAGATTTTATTTTATTTCTAAGAAGTTTATACTCATCTTTGTGACGATACTTCGTTCTTCTAAATGAATGTTACAAGTTTTTGAGATGCGTGTGACGAGATAAAGACCGAAGAAATATGAGAAAGTAGGGCTATTTAATTTATTCGCTGCCACTGGTAAATTTGGAACGTTTTGTTTTTAATGCTAAGATTTTATTTTATTTCTAAGAAGTTTATACTCATCTTTGTGACGATACTTCGTTCTTTTAAATAAATGTTACAAGTTTTTGAGATGCGTGTGACGAGATAAAGACTGAAGAAATATGAGAAAGTAGGGCTATTTAATTTATTCGCTGCCACTGATAAATTTGGAGCGTTTTATTATTAATGCTAAAGATTTTTTTATTTGAAGTTTATACTCATCTCTGTGACAAATCACGATTAATTTAAATTTGCAACGCTAAGTATGAGATTTCATTCAGGCTGCAGTGAAGGGGTTAATAAATGTGCAATAATTAAAAAATTTAAATACGCTGCGTTTCGATTTCTCTTTAAGATCAGTAGGAACTTACTGGACAAGGCAATGTATGTAGAGTGTTAATGATTTTATGGTACGCGACTGAGGATTTGCGTGAAATAGAGTGACTGCATGCGATCGTATTCGAAAAGCTGAGATGCGAAAGAATGTTTGAAGACGAACACTTGAGGCATGAATAAGTTAACTTCGAAGGAATGAAGTACCACCTTCTTTTTATTAAAAAATAAATGTTTTGCTCAGAAGATACGTGGTTCATAATCTAGCATGAAGTGTCCAATTCAATATTATGAATATAATATAATTATTTTCAATTTTCCAGTCTGGTATTTAAAGAAATTATAATTGCTTCGAAAGAGAAGTATCAAAGGTTAGCGTGAGTAATATTTAGTTTTAAATGAATCAGTATCCACAAAAAATAGCAATTGGCATCCAAAAACATATATATACGTATACGCACCGGAAATACCGCGGATCCGCGACGATTGTTTGACGATCTGATATGAAATTATTATCGACTTAGTCGAGGATGAGTAATTGTAGATAAGATTTCATAACTGATTATTTAAATAGCTTTTATATTAATAGTATTTGGAAATTATGTGAGCATGGAATATAGATTTGGTTATTGACTGTTTGACAAGCTGATATGAAATTATTATCGATTTAGTCGAGGATGAGTAATTGTAAATAAGATTTCATAACTGATTATTTAAATAACTTTTATATTAATAGTATTTGAAAATCATATGAACATGGGATATAGATTTATTTATTTATAAATTAATTATTTGACGAGATGATATAAAATTATTATCGATTTAGTCGAGGGTGAGTAACTATAAAGGATATTTTATGATTGATTATTTAAATAACTTTTATATAATATTAATAGTATTTGGAAATTATGTGAGTATGGAACATAGATTGATTATTGATTGTTTGACGAGCTGATAAATACCGCAGATCCGCGACGATAAAATCTGAAAAAATAGCAATTGTCATCCAAAAACATGTATTTACCTATACGCACCGGAAATACCGCAGATCCGCGACGATAAAATCTGAAAAAATAGCAATTGGCATCCAAAAACACATATATACATATATGCACCGGAAACGCCTCGGATCCGTGACGATAAAATCTGAAAAAATTGCAATTGGCATCCAAAAACACATATATACGTATACGCACCGGAAACGCCGCGGATCCGTGATGATAAAATCTGAGAAAATAGCAATTGTCATCCAGACATATATTTACGTATACGCACCGGAAACACCGCGTATCCGCGACGATAAAATCTGAAAAAATAGCAATTTTCATCCAAAAACATGTATTTACGTATACGAACCGGAAACGCCGCGGATTCGCGACGATAAAACCTGAAACGATTGAAACTAGCCAGTGCAAAGCAAGCAGAAACCGCGGTGGAGGGCGTAGGAATGCCCGCGCGCGTTTCAGAGAGGCGTGGTGCATACTGGGAGGACAATGCAACGTGAATTCGAGCGATACTCGAAAAAGAAATGGGGTCAGAGGGGTTCTCTTGACGCGATGAGGCCCTTTCCTTCTCGGGGTCGTCGACTTTCGATTCTCGCTATCGGCGAAGGACGATCCCCGGTCCTTCTTTTGTCCCGTTTCTTCGCGACAAAACTCGTTCACCTTACCTCGCGCGAACGGGAACCTTGGCGTCGATCACTTTTACCGATTTCACGGAGGGGAAGAGAAAAAAAAAACAGTTACGACGTGACGCGCGCGATCGTTCGCCGTGAACGTGGCGCTCGGTCGACGTGTTACGGTTCGAACTAGGGCTTGGCACGCCTATTAATTTACAAGAGGAACTGGGGATCCAGAGAATAATAAATACTCTGATTTTCGTGTAAAGGAGATTTTATGACTGATTTTTTAAATAACTTGTATATTAATATTAATAGTATTTGGAAATTGTGTGAGCATGGAACATAGATTTGTTTGTTGATTGTTTGACGAGCTGATATGAAATTATTATCAATTTAGTCGAGGATGAGTAACTGTAAAAGAGATTTTATGACTGATTATTTAAATAACTTTTATATTAATATTAATAGTATTTGGACATTTTGTGATCATGGAACATGGATTGATTATTGATTGTTTGACGAGCTGATATGAAATTATTATTGATTTAGTCGAGGGTGAGTAACTGTAAAGGAGATTTTATGACTGATTATTTAAATAATTTTCATATAATATTAATAGTATTTGGAAATTATATGAGCATGGAACATAGATTGATTATTGATTGTTTGGGCAGCTGATATGAAATTATTATCGATTTAGTCGAGAGTGAGAAATTGTAAATAAGATTTCCTGACTGATTATTTAAATAACTTTTATATTAATAATATTTGAAAATTATGTGAGAATGGAACATAGATTGATTATTGATTGTTTAACGAGCTGATATTTTATAAGAGGAATTAGAGATCGACAGAATAATAAATACTCTGATTTTCTGATTTTTTATTCGTGTAAAGGAGTTTCATGGCTAATTATTTAAATAACTTTTATATTAACAGTATTTGGAAATTATGTGATCATGGAATATAGATTATTGATTGTTTGACTAGCTGATATTTTACAAGAGGAATTAGAGATCGATAGAATAATAAATACTTTGATTTCCTAATTTTCTATTCGTGTAAAGGAGATTTCATGACTGATTATTTAAATAACTTTTACATTAATATTAGTTGGAAATTATGTGAGCATGTAACATTGTTTATTGATTGTTTTTACGAGCTGATATGAAATTATTATCGATTTAGTCGAGAGTGAGTAATTGTAAATAAGATTTCATGACTGATTATTTAAATAACTTTTACATTAATATTAGTTGGAAATTATGTGAGAATGGAACATAGATTGATTATTGATTGTTTGAGGAGTTTATATGAAATTATTATCGATTTAGTGGAGAGTGAGTAATGCAGGGTTCCATTGATTCGCCTTTTAAGTTCACTTTATCAGTTCTAATCCTTCTTCCGTGCAATTTGTCTTCATCATCGAGGAAACCAAGAGACGAGACGCTAAAGAAATGGACGTCAAAGGTTGAAATGGATCGCAGACGAGGTGCAGTATAGATCTATCATCTTATTATACTTGCTGTCACGTGCTTTCAATTTACTCATCGTAAGTGATATATATTTTGTGTCTTACACTTTATATTAATTATTAGAAGTACTTTGAGGAACTGATATTTATTAAAATACGTGATAGAATCATTTTATTCACTCCTATCGATTCTTGACTTATACTTTGAGGAACTGATATTTATTAGAATATGTGATAGAATAATTTTATTCACTTCTATCAATTCTTGACTTGTACTTTGAGGAACTGATATTTATTAGAATATGTGATAGAATAATTTTATTCACTCCTATCGATTCTTGACTTGTACTTTGAGGAACTGAATACATAACAGAATCATTTTATTCACTTCTATCGATTCTTGACTAGGATATAATAACTTTGTACTTTGAGAATCTAGTATTTATTAGAATACATGATAGAATAATTTTATTCACTCATATCGATTCTTGACTTATACTTTGAGGAACTGATATTTATTAGAATACACGATAGAATAATTTTATTCACTTCTATCAATTCTTGACTTGTACTTTGAAGAACTACTATTTATTAGAATACATGATAGAATAATTTTATTCACTCCTATCGATTCTTACATTGTACTTTATGGAACTGAATATATGATAGAATCATTTTATTCACTCATATCAATTCTTAACTTGTACTTTGAGGAACTGAATACATGATAGAATCATTTTATTCACTTCTATCGATTCTTGACTAAGATATAATAACTTTGTACTTTGAGGAACTGGATACATGATTGAATAAAATTATTCACTGCTATCGATTCTTAACTTGTACTTTGAGAAACTGATATTTATTAGAACACATGATAGAATAACTTTATTCACTCCTATCGATTATTGACTTGTACTTTTGAGGAACTGAATACATAACAGAATCATTTTATTCACTCCTATCGATTCTTGACTAGGATATAATAACTTCGTTCAGTTTTATCGATTATTTCCCTCGTTCAATTCTGATCACGCATATGTATGGGTACTAATACGTTATAATGAATACATTAGTGTTTATTAATAACGTATGCTTGTGTGTGTACGCAGGTTTCTCGCGCCGTTTACCTGCATGACAATGCAGAGACTTGGCAAAGCGGTTGGATTTCTTCAGAGAAAACGAATAATAAATTATTGGACGACGAATACGAGTAATGCAACTTCAGTGGACAAGGCATATTCATTTTTCTGGCTGCCATTGAAATGTGAGCTACACCACATTACTGGACAAGGAACTAGAATTACTGAAACAGTTCTCCATCCAGAAACGAAAGAAGAATTCCAAGAAATGGTTTTTAGTCTGTACTTATTTCATTTTACATAAGTGTTAGTCGTGTAAGATGTATTGTACGTGGGTTTATGTACAGATAATTTATAATAATTAGCTTGTAAGTGTATTTCTATAGTGTATAAATTGTTCAAAGGCATCAATAAATAATTATACTTTGTTAATTCATTGTTTAATTGCTTAATAACCAGCACAACTATCCTAGAATGACCAATTCCAATCCTTAAACGAGAATATACTCGTCAAAACAGGCCTGATCACGATAAAATTACTTCTAAGTTCGAATTGTTCGATAATTCTTGGAAATGACGTCATTTTCCAAGAAGTGGCAAAATAAAAAAATACCTCCTCTAACATCATGTTCTCCTGATACAAAGTCCGAAAATCAGGGTTTTTCTATCGAAGCGCCAATTCCTGAAATTTGAATTTCCCGCTCTTTAATCGGATACGTCCTAATACGTCATGTTCTCCTGATACAAAGTCGGATTTTCGGATTTTCGATCGAAAAATTGGCAATGTATCAGGAGAACATGACGTCATAGGAGGTATCCTTGCCATTTCTAGGAAAATGACGTCACTTCCAGGAACCGTCGAAATTCCAAGAATTCTCGATGACGTCATTACCAAGAAGTGGCACATTTCAGATACCTCCTCACAACTTATGTTCTCCTGATACATTGTCGATTTTTCGACCAACAATTTGAGAATCCAAGTTTGATGACGTCATAGGGGCTCTTGGTAATTCCAGGAATTCCCGATGACGTCATTTCCAAGAAGTGGCACTATTCGGATACCTCTTATGACGTCATGTTCTCCTGATACATTGCCGATTTTTCGAACAAAATCTTGAAAATTCGACTTTGTATCAGGAGAACATGACGTCATAGGAGGTATTCTTGCCACTTCTAGGAAAATGACGTCAATTCCAGGAATCGTCGAAATTCCAGGAATTCTTGATGACGTCATTTCCAAGAAGTGGCACGTTTGGATACCTCCTCACATGTTATGTTTTCCTGTTACAAACTTGAATTTTCAAGATTTTGGTCGGAAAAATCGGCAATGTATCAGGAGAACATGACGTCATAGGAGGTATCCGAATAGTGCTACTTCTTGGAAATGACGTCATCGGGAATTCCTGGAATTTCGTCGATTCCTGGAAGTGACGTCATTTTCCTAGAAGTGGCGCGACTACCTCCTCATCACTTATGTTCTCCTGTTACAAAGTCGGATTCTCAAGATTTTGATTGAAAAATCGGCAATGTATCAGGAGAACATGACGTCATAGGAGGTATCCGAATAGTGCTACTTCTTGGAAATGACGTCATCGGGAATTCCTGGAATTTTGTCGATTCCTGGAAGTGACGTCATTTTCCTAGAAGTGGCAAGAATACCTCCTATGACGTCATATTCTCCTGATACATTTCCAATTTTTCGACCAAATATCCGAAAATCCGACTTTGTAACAGGAGAATATAAGTGGTGAGGAGGTAACCGCACCACTTCTAGGAAAATGACGTCACTTCCGAGAATTGTCGAAATTCCAGGGATTCTTGATGACGTCATTTCCAAGAACTTTCGCTTTCGGATACCTCCTGTGACGTCATGTTCTCCTGATACAAAGTTGGATTTTCAAGATTTTGTTCCAGAAATTGGCAATGTATCAGGAGAACATAACATATGAGGAGGTATTCGAATAGTGCCACTTCTTGGAAATGACGTCATCGAGAATTCCTGGAATTACCAAGAACCCCTGTGACGTCATCAAAGTTGGATTTTCAAGATTTTGGTCGAAAAATCGGCAATGTATCAGGAGAACATAACATATGAGGAGGTATTCGAATAGAGCCACTTCTTGGAAATGACGTCATCGAGAATTCCTGGAATTCCAACGACTCTTAGAAGTGACGTCATTTTCCAGGAATTACCAGCTTTCAGGGATTTTATAATCAAAAACCCGATTTTTCGGACTTTGTATCAGGAGAACATGATATGCGAGGAGGTATCCGAAAAATGCGCGGGAAATTCAAATTCATTAAATCTTATTTTACGATTCTACTGTTAATTATTTACTTATAATTTATATGAATGATCAGGAAGCGGGATAGGGCATGCTTAGAATGACTGGTAAATGATAAAACATTGCACTCCTTTTAAATAACTAATTTATTCAGTAAGATATATGGAATATACAATAAATTACAATTAAACTTCATTTTTACATAGTACGAATACGTATAATACAATAGTTCTTACATCTATCGGTAGAATTAACTGTAAGAAGGCATTAGGTACTAAAATATATAAAAATTTACTGTTCTTAAGCATTTAAACGCTAATTAAACCAATGCTGATCATCTAATTTTTGATTTTCAAGGTCCTCTGTTTCTTTCATTTTCCTTCTTATTGTATGTCAATATAACAGAAATAAAGAAACGACAGACTGATCAGCACATTCTAAACCACTCGTTATACCAAACATCCCAGCAAATATTAACATATCGTTTTGAGCTTATGTTATAATTTCCTTTAAATGACCAAGAGAAACGCCAGATACGCAATACATAATATTCCATAAAACACACTAAGAATCACAGATTACCCATACTATTACAATCTAATAATTCATCTGTAACGACAGCACACGATCGAGCTCTAAATAATCTGTTGCTTTCATTTTCCCTCTTATTGTATGTCATTATAACAGAAATAAAGAAACGATAGATTGATCAGCATATTCGAAACCACTCATTATACTAAACATCCCACCAAATTTTAACATATTTACGTTTTGAGCCTATGTTACAAATTCCTTTAAATGACCAAGAGAAACGCCAGATTCGCAATACATAATAATATTCCATAAAGCACACTAAGAATCACACATTACCCATACCATTACAATCTAATAATTCATCTGCAACGACATTGTATGTCATTATAACAGAAATAAAGAAACGATAGACTGATCATGATCGCACATTCTAAACCACTCGTTATACCAAACATGCCACCAAATATTAAAATATCGTTTTGACCCTATGTTACAAATTCCTTTAAATGACCAAGAGAAACGCCAGATTCGCAATACGTAATAATATCCCATAAAGCGCACTAAGAATCACATATTGCCATACTATTACAATCTAATAACGACAGCACACGATCGAGCTCTAAATAATATTGGTTTTACATGCTCGCGATTTTACGCAACGCGGTTGTCAACGAAGAACGAGCGGGTTCTACGATGTTCGTGGTGCGGTTTTTCAGACGCAGCGGAAAACGTCGATCTGCATAATCGCTTTCCATTGACTGAGTTTCGCGGCTGACCCGTCCGCCAGCGTTCCAAAGCGATTTATTCCTCGTTAAAGCCATAAGAAACGGCGGTGTCGAGTCTGTGGGGCGGGAATTTTTGCTCAGTCGACCGTAACAACACCGTAGAGCCTGTAGCGGAATACACGCGGCTTATTACTATGCGTTGCATCGCAGCGGCTCCATTAAACGCGAGCGGAACGCGGCGAAGAAACGACGCTAACGGCTCAGCCGACTTCCGCTGTCCGCTTCGATCGCTCGTCGATGGTTTTTCGCAACGCAACGCTTCGTAAACCGAAGGTGTCATGTTACGAATGATTCGCATGCTAGAATTTACGATGAGAAAAGGAAAAAGAATTCCTCACTTTAAGAGTTTTGTACAGTCAGAAATCGAGAAAGCTGGAAAATTAAATTAATTTTTAGTTTCTAACTATGTTGCCTCTCTGTAGAGCCTTGTTATTTTATATATTCCAGCCTAAAAGTTTCGATGAGCTATGGCGTTGGAGGTGTCCTCGAGGATAATACGAACACCCTTAGAAGGCATATACGAACCCTTGGGTTAAGAATAATTCGATTTTGCTGCTGTGGCGGCTACGATTCCGAGTATTTTCTCGTCGTTGATTTTCTAGCGAAGTAACAATGCGTTTCCATAACACAGCGCAGACACAGTATACAGTAGCGCAACTGGCACGATTTTGTGTTACAAAATTTAATGCGCATGCGCGAAACAAGGCTCCGAATCGCTGTGCCATCTGAACTTCTGCCTCACTTGCTCTTTAGTTTTTCTTTCTCTCTCTCTTTCTTAGCAAACAAAAAGACGATTGAATATCTAACCAAACTTGAAGCTGAATTTGGAGGGAATTCAATATCTGTTGAAAGCTGCTTGAAAGCGTTGAAGCACGTTCGAGCTATTTCAAAGATTTTAGGAGAAAAAGGAAAGAAAGCGAAAAAGAATCAATTTAAAATAATTGTTAATTTCTAAAAGTATTTTGATAAATAATTTAAGGGAATTGTTAATTTATATAAATATTTTATATTGTTTTGTAATTTTCTATAATACATATTTTTTGTTGTAGTATTACATATGCAGAAGGGGCTATAAGGATTGAAGAATTTTTCATTATATTTTCTCTTGTCTATCTTGTATAATATTTATGTTCTTACATTTTTATAGTCATAGTAACATGTGTATTTTATATTTTTTCGATTTTTGCTTTCTTTCCTTGTTTTTCAGTGTATTAGAAATAATACATTTATTATTTTGATTAAATTTTGATCAACTAAACGTAAAAATAAGTTGGCCAGATAGAGAGTAAAAAAATGCAAGTGAGATTGAAATCCAGGTGGCACTGCGATTTGGATTCTTCTGTTTCGCTACTGTATACTGTGGCGCAGGTCTGGTCAACGGGTTAGCACTTGGCGACCAGACCCGCGCGCTTCCTAAACCCGATACTCGTCTGGTTCGTGTCCATCATCTGGTCCAAGCAATTGTTTCCTTTGAGATTTCGTCGCGACTGAGCATCGCCCAGTCGCGTACGGCAGATCCTTGAACTTGGTTTATTTATGACCAATTTCCGTCCGTTGCGTTTCGTGGAAGCGTTCACTCTCCCCGTCCGCGCATCCATCCTTTGCATTCTTCGCTTCCCCATCCTTTTCTGTACGCATTTTTAAGGGACGACGTTTTCGTCCTCGCGACAGTTCAGTCAGAACAATTCAAGCAGACAGTTCGGTTCGAACAACGTTCACATTCGTTTAGAATTGTGATGTCGATCAGAGTTTTAGTAGAGTCGCGTAGCGACGTGAAGCATTCGTGGCCATAGCACCGCCCCCCACTATTAAGAACTTGTTATACCATTATTGTTGTTTGTTATATTAAAATTGAGAGCAAAAAGGTCGAGTATTATTCCTTACTCCCGGTACATCGCCCTCACTGCTATAACTTTCATAATTATTATCGAATAAGTTTGATTTCTCTGAAGTTTCTATTCAGATCGCGATGAATATGCAAGCTCACCTCTTTGTTATTTATTACAGTGTCTTCTACATTTAGAAATAGTGCACGAACAGTTTCCAGAGGTGTGAAGCTTCTGAGCGAAGCAGAACTCAAATTAATCTCTAGTTTTTAACTGCGTCGCTTCTGGATGGGCCATAGTGTTGGAGGTGTCCTCAAGGCTAGTGTGAATACCCTTAGAAGGAATACACGAACCCTTGGGTTAAGAATAATTCCATTTTTCTGCTATACAATTCTGTTATAACTTTCATAATTATTGAATAAGTTTGATTTCTCTGAAGTTTCTATTCAGATCGCGATGAATATGCAAGCTCACCTCTTTGTTATTTATTACAGTGTCTTCTACATTTATAAATAGTGCACGAATAGTTTTCAGAAGTTTGAAACTGTCTGAGCGAAGCAGATCTCAAATTAATCCCTAGTTTTTAACTGTGTCGATTCTCTCTAGAGCTTTGTGTAAACGTTTGAATGAGCCATGGCGTTGGAGGTGTCCCCAAGGCTAGTATAAACGCCCTTAGAAGGCATATGCGAACCCTTGGGTTAAGAATAATTCCATTTTTCTGCTACAATTCTGCTATAACTCTCATAATTATCGAATAAGTTTCATTTCTTTAAAGTTTCTATTCAGATCGCGATCAAGGCTAGTATGAACGCCCTTAGAAGACATATACGAACCCTGGGTTAAGAATAATTCCATTTTTCTGCTACAATTCTGCTATAACTCTCATACTTGTCGAATAAGTTTCATTTCTCTGAAGTTTCTATTCAGATCGCGATGACTAAACAAATTCACCTCTTCCTCATTTATTACAGTGTCTTCTTCCTTTATAAATAGTGCACGAATAGTTTCCAGAAGGGTAGACCTTCTGAACGAAGCAGATCTCACAACTCATCTCCAACCGCAAACATAAGAAGACAAGAAAGATATTTTCTTGAGTAGTAAAGTCTGAACATCTTCTCTAAAGAAAAAAAAAATAGATGTATGGTAAACAAAAGCTTGGCCACCTTTAAAGTAAAACTCAAACAAACATAAATCTCTACATACCCAAAGCTATTTCACTGTGTTCTTTATCCAATAACAACGCAAACGCATCACTATAATTTATACAATAGCAAGCATTTACTTGTAACACTAAACGCGTCATCTATTTGACGAAAATAATGCTCGCGACGAAACTATCCGTCAACCAAGCACAGAACGTATTAGCATAAAACAGAGCCGCAGATATGTACACGATAGTGCAACGTATCGTACATAAACGTTCGATCTCGGTTGGTGAAGACCTTCCATAGGTCAAATCCGGCTCGAACGGCTTTTTTTTCAAACTTGGGACGCTCCTTTCTCTCTGACGCTTTGGTAGCAAACGGTTTGAGTTATGAGTGGCGAACAGGCGGCCATGATTATGGGCCTTCGATAGCTCAGTTGGTAGAGCGGTGGACTGTAGTGGATGAAACAATCTGAAAGAAGACATCCATAGGTCGCTGGTTCGAATCCGGCTCGAAGGAATATTTTTATTTCTTCGCAAATGAATATCTCCTTCGTTTAAGTAATCCCACTCGACGATCGTGTTGCAGAAAGTTGCACGTTGCCACTCGCGACGGTTGCTCGTGGGGGTTAATTAGAGAAATTCGCGATGAGGATGCTCTGGTTCGACTCCTTCTCGCGAGAAGAAATACTTTTGTGCGAACGTACAACGTTAAATTCAAATTTTTCTTTGCAATTCGCTTTCAGAACGAACGCATAACAATTCGAATGAAAGAAGGGGTTGCACACCCTCCGATAGCTCAGTTGGTAGAGCGGTGGACTGTAGTTGATTTGATTACTGAAATGTGGCTGAAAAGAGACATCCATAGGTCGCTGGTTCAACTCCGGCTCGGAGGAATTCATATTTTGTCATTTACCATTAAAAACGCGTTATTTTTTTCGCAAATCTTACAATTTTTACTAATTTTTTTTTTGTACACAGGCAATTGTGCAACAGTTGATGCTATTTTTTCGCAGTCAGAATTGACGTTCCACGGTTAAATCGATAGAAATCGTTAAAATTAAATCATGCAACTGGTTTCGCATTATTTAGGGTGGTGCAGGCACAACCCTTCGATAGCTTAGTTGGTAGAGCGGTGGACTGTAGGGGTTGTGTTTAATAGAGAAAGATATCCAAAGGTCGCTGGTTCGAATCCGGCTCGAAGGATCTTTTTTTACTGCAAATCGATCGCAACATGTCGATCAGTTCACTAATTTACCATCAATTACTCTCTCATTGATACATAACTCCATCTACGTAAACAAACACTCATTTCACACATGTTTTACTTATGAAATCTGCGAATCCGACTCGAAGAATCTTTTTTTACTGCAAATCGATCGAAACGTCTCAATCAATTCACTAATTTACCATCAATTACTCTTTCATTGATATATAATCCCATCTACGTCAACAAACACTCATTTCACATATGTTTTACTTATGAAATCTGCAAATCCGGCTCGAAGGATCTCTTTTTACTGCAAATCGACCAAAACGTCTTGATCAATTCTCCAATTTACCATCAATTACTCTCTCATTGATACATAATTCCATCTACGTCAACAAACACTCATTTCACATATGTTTTACTCATGAAATCTGCGAATCCGACTCGAAGGATCTTTTTTTACTGCAAATCGACCAAAACGTCTCGATCAATTCTCCAATTTACCATCAATTACTCTCTCATTGATACATAACTCCATCTACGTCAACAAACACCCATTTCACATATGTTTTACTTATGAAATCTGCAAATCCAGCTCGAAGGATCTTTTTTTATTACAAATCGATCAAAACGTCTCGATCAATTCACTAATTTACCATCAATTACTTTCTCATTGATACATAATCCCATCTACGTCGACAAACACCCTTTTCACATATGTTTTACTCGTGAAACCTGCTCAACCAAACGCGTCCATCGTTCGTTCCTACAAATATTCCAAATTAATCGTATATTTATATTTATATCTTCTCTGACCTTAAAATTCTGTGCGATAAAATTAGCAGTAGGCTTCGTGCGTGGTAAAAAACCGACGATATCTGGTTCCAAGCGACATTCGATATCGCGTATCGACAAACAACAAGTGAAACTGCTTGTCGAAAACATCGAATCGCTATCGATCCATATCGCTCCCCCTCTCGAGTAAAACTCGATAAAACGCCTCGAGTACACAACTTCTATCGCCCACTGACCTAATACCAGCCAATTTCACCAGGCTCCGTTTCGAAGGCGCGCCATGGCAGTCGAAAATTCCTGACACAGTGTTCGTTTCACTTTCAAATGAAATTGGTGACTCGCGTCGCCTTCAGACTCCACCAACTGTCCACGAAAAATCGGCTGCGGATCAGTTCTGCGTCCTCGAACGACTCTCGATGCTTATCAGAGAAATCGAGATTAATAGCGAGATCTGACGACAGTGTGTTTCAAGGTCGACGCTAGTACCGCTATTGTATCTGCACGCACTATAGAATCGCAGTATATCGATCGAGACGAGCTACGTTAAGGAGAAACTGGGTCGAAATTCGAATGTCTGGAACGCGTCCTCTGATTTGACAAGCATGCACGTACACGTGTATACACACTGTGTCGTTGATTGTGCCAGTGGCACGCGTGGAATTAAAAGCAGCTGGGTTAGGACTCATCGATGCGGATTCCAGATGGGTAAACAGCAGTTTAAATTCTGGGGTACAAGACTTGCTTTCTTCTGGATCATTTGAATGTCGTTCCTGCTTTCGAATCGATATTTTATACTCTCAGCCTGTCTTCGAGGCATTTTCGTTTCCTTTCGTTTCATTCTCTTGGCACGAGCCACGCGTAATGGCCGAGTAATATCGTTTCCTTTTGTACTGCTGGTGTGCGATCATACGGTGGACAGTCTTTCTATTTATTTTCTATTTATTTCTCCAGCGTTCTTGCACAATTTCGAGCGCGCAATCGCTCGACTCGTGCGTTTCTATTTATGTTTCCAATTGTACCAGTCTTCTGTGAAATAGCACGGGAGAATGTTAACGAGATTCCTGCATGATCCGGCAATCCTGTCGAAGGAGCCAGGGACGGCCTTGCCACGACGCACCGACACGCAGCTTTCTCTACTTTCGCTTGCACGAGATTTTCAGCCAGCTACCGGCGAACGCACCGCCGGTTTCTTGTTCGAGTTTATCTCGTCGGATCGCCTGCATTCCTGGCTAATTCAGCTCTCGAGTAACCGAGTCAATGGAAGAGGAAACGTCCGTGGCCTGCGTCTAGTCCCTCGTCAATGGAGGACGACATGGTTGAACGACGATCAGACGCCTCTTTTCGCGACGGATGCGCTTAATATCGGTAAATTGCGATGGAGAATGAAATAAGGAAGGGTTGAAGGGAATTATTAATTTTAGATTCAGTGGGGTTAATACTTTGTAGTTGAATGCATCTTGCGAAGAGGTATCAGCGTTGATTAGTGATTTCTGAGGTTGAACTTGGTACACCAGAAATTTTTTGTGAAATGCATGTTTTCTATTGAAATGGAAATTTTCTATTGCTAAAATAGTAATATTTGAACGCGATATAACGAATACTTGGATGCTTGGATACTTGGATGTTTCTTGTGGGGGGGATCAACGTTGATTAGTAATTTCTGAGGTTGTAACTTAGTACACCCAAAGTTTTTTGAGAAATGTATGTTTTCTATTGAAATGGAAATTTTCTATTGCCAAAATAGCAATATTTGAACGCGATATAATGAATACTTGGATGCTTGGATACTTGGATGCATCTTGTGAAGGGGTATCAGCGTTGATTAGTGATTTCTGAGGTTGGACTTAGTCCATCAGAAGTTTTCTGTGAAATGCATGTTTTCTACTGAAATGGAAATTTTCGAGGACACGGTTCAACGCTGATCAGACGCTTCTTTCTGCGATGGATACGCACAATATCGATGAATCTCGATGGAGAATTAAATAAGGAAGGGTTGAAGGGAATTATTAATTTTAGATTCAGTGGGGTTAATACTTTGTACTTCGATGCATCTTGTGGGGGGTATCAGCGTTGATTAGTAATTTCTGAGGTTGAACTTAGTCCACCTAAAGTTTTTTATTAAAATGGAAATTTTCGAGGATAAGGTTCAACGCTGATCAAACGCTTCTTTCCGCGATGGATACGCATAATATCGATGAATCGCTATGGAAAATTAAATAAGGGAGGGTTGAAGGGAATTATTAATTTTAGATTCAGTGGGGTTCATATTTTGTACTTCGTTGCATCTTGTGAGGGGTATCAACGTTGATTAGTGATTTCTGAGGTTGTATTTTAGTACACCCAAAGTTTTTGAGAAATGCATGTTTTCTATTGAAATGGAAATTTTCTATTGTAAAAATAGTAATATTTGAACGCGATATAACGAATACTTGGATGCTTGGATACTTGGATGTTTCTTGTGAAGGGGTATCAGCGTTGATTAGTGATTTCTGAGGTTGAACTTGGTACACCAGAAGTTTTTTGAGAAATGCATGTTTTCTATTGAAATGGAAATTTTCTATTGCTAAAATAGCAATATTTGAACGCGATATAATGAAGGGAATTATCGATTTTAGATTCAGAGGATTAATACTTTGTACTTGGATGCATCCTCTGAGGGGTATCAGCGTTGATCAGTGATTTCTGAGGTTGGACTTAGTTCACCAGAAGTTTTTGAAGTTGAGAAATGCATGTTTTCTATTGCTAAAATAACAATATTTGAACGCGATATAAAAAGAAGCAATGCTTCAGCGTTGATTAAGGGAGTTCTATTTGGGAAATGTTTTAGCAAAATAACCATTGCTAAAATATTATTGAGACAGATGTGCTTGAATATTGCTAAAATAGCAATATTTTAGCTATGGTTTCTATCGCTAACATCTTCCACCAATAGAAAACTTTAGAAAGCATATCTGTCCCAATAACAGACACCTTAATTCGAGAATCTTTAAATTTGTGAACTTTTCAATTGTTCAATCTTTATGTCTATCTCTTTAAAACATTTCACAAATAGAATTCTCTTAATCAACGCAGAACCATCGCTTCTTTTCATATCACCTTCATCTTGCATACAAAATAATTCTACCACTTGACATTACATTTACAAAATAAACGTTATTCTCGCAGAGAGGCTCGATCTCACCCCCACTCAGCCTGAAATTTATCGACCTTTGACTACTCGAGTGTCTTTCGTTCCCAAGCGAAGCAATGCCTTATCTCAACGACGAGTAACGTGTCACGATGTATTAGGTTGAGGAATAAGTTCATAGCGTTCTTATATTTCTTTTATTTTACAACGATCTGTTTGCTGTTTGGCAAAGGGTAAGTACTCATTCGATAGAACTCTCTCTCTGCTCTACAAAACTATGTTAATCATATTTTTGAGTTATTTAATTTGTTATTAGTTTTGAGGCTTAGAAATGGAATACCCGCGAGGCAAAAATCAACATTTTCGACACCTGCTGAGAAGGTATCATAGGCGAGTCTACAGCACGGAAATGGTTTGCAAAGTTCAAAAATGGCGACTTAGACGTCGATGACACGCCTCGCAGCGGAAGGCCTTCTGAATTCAATTAAGAACGTCTCAAATTACTTTTGAAGGAGAACGATCGCCAAACCAGTCGCGAATTAGCGGAAAAAATGAACTGCGATCACAAAACGATTCTCAGCCACCCTCATTCAATGGAATTTACCAAAAAATTGTAAGCCTGGTGCCTCGCGAGCTCGTTTAAATAAAAGTGTTCGATAAAAACGCAACGAACTTATTCCCCAACCTAACATAAATCCAGCTGTGGCGTCGCCGCGGAATGGAAGCGATGTAGAAAACGGCGACGAAAGAAAGGCTGCATCGGAATGCAATCGCGCCGCCTGGAGGCAACGCGCGTCGCTGGTTGGTATTTCGCGAGGTTACCGCGCATTTTTACCCTCCCCTCGCCTCCCTTCGCGATCACACGCGTCCTTTCTTTCTCTATCGCGCGGAAAACTAACGGAACGCCAACGCTTTCGCGCGTCAGGCCTCGTAATCTCAGCTCGTAACAGCTCTGATCGCGGGTACCAAGTAAATCGACGATCGTCGCAGGTTTCATCGTTGCCCAACGAGCTTCGACGACCGCCCTCGCGCCCTCGAGGTGGCCTCTCGATCGAGGCGAGGTCCTGGCGTGCCCTCGCGATTGAGCAACCGCATCCAGCCGAATGCCATTTGTCGAGCTGCCTCGCGTGCTCGCAGATAAAACTGGGATCGCGAATGAACGTTTCGAGCGGACGCGTCCTCGCGATCGTTCCCAAGCGTGCGAAATGTCGACGCGAGAAGGACGTCGCGTCGAGTGCCACCTTTCGAAAGTGTCTAACGTTTCACTGTCAGCGCCGTTGGCGATCGAACGTGTCAATCGAACGTAATTTGAGAACGCTGCTTAAACATCGTCGATGTGATCCAGTCTGTTGGGGACCATCTTCTTACTGGTGAATTGATCTGTTGAATGAAATCGTTTGAGAGTTTGAGACGAGGGATTCTTTCAAGGAGAGACCAAGTGAAGGCTTGAAAGGCTGTCAGTGTTGCTTGGTTTTTCTTCGACTCTGAATTTCGATAATGGATACTAATTTTTCACTTTCTTGAGCGATCTAACCGTTTAAAAAAGCATTCGAGAGAGTTTCGCGTTGGTTGGCCTGGCTGGAAACGTTCTTTCTCGCGTACGACCTACAAGCCTGAAGAATGCAGTCGTCGTTTTCTCGGCCAGTATTTAAGCCCCTGTCACTGATCCATAACGCGGACCACGTACATGGTGTTCCAAATTTCCAGGGACGAAAAGCTGCGCAAAGAATTTTGTATCTTCTAGTTCAGACGAAGACTCGTTGGAGCATCCAACCAAGTCCTTGATCTTAAATCACCCTCGCGCGTTCGCCATCGAGAGTGCTCGATTGCTCGCGTCACGATGATCGACAAAAATTGCGAATAAAACTCGTGCGATGCGATGTAAAATCGTAGCTGTCAGTTAATTAGAAACGAACTCGTCCACACATTTAGACGCGTTCTTGATTTTAAACCACCCTCGAGCCTTCGCCAATTTCACCTGCGTCGAACGCCATGGAGAATTCTCCATTGCTCGCGCTACGATGATCAAAAAATTGCAAATGGAACGCAAAGAAACTAAAGTTGAAGCGTAGAAGCAGATTAATTAATTTCTGGCGTCTCTTCGACAGTTTGCACGTCTCGTATTGGATTTAAATGCGAGGTCGATGGAAGAAAACGACGCCTCAAGAGTTTCGCTTGGAGAACGAAGCGGAGGGTCGGAAAAACGGTCGTCGACCCGGCTGCGATTAACGAAAGAACGTTTCTGAACTTGACAATCGAGTGTGGCGGGGAACCTTCGAACCTGTCCCACTTCTCTCTTCTTGCTTAAACTCGAAAGGTGGCGGAGTTGGACGGGCAAAGAAGACAGTGTTTCCGCTGGTTTCTCTTTTATTCAAGATTCCATTCGAGAACGGTAAAACTGAAAGTATCACTTAGCTTTAACAAATATACATATACAATATTTTATATTTATATATATATTTATTTTACTTTATTTTATTTATATATATATATATATAAAAAGTTTGGCAGACCCTTACAAAAATAAGGGCGTCCGTCTTTTGTGACAGAGAGTTTTGGCGGTCGCTGAAGGATCGTCGATACTTTTCTTCCGCGGATTTTCAAGGTTTGTATATTGGGGGGGACAAAACAGGACACCGCAGCCCGATCATCCGGCTATACATATATATATATACACAAACATATATATATAAATCCGCATTTTTATTATATATTACACACATGATATAACTCGGGCAGTAACTCTTCATCTTTCTCCTCCTCTTTTCCCCCCCTCTAAATTAGTTTCTGTTCCTTCGTGTAATCGCGATCCCGTCGTCTCTCTCCAGGTCAGGTTTCAGGAGGTCGGGGCCACAGGGTGGTGAAAGTCGTGGTGGGTGTCAGGGAGGGAGGGAGGATGAGTTTTCTCGTCGTTGTCGTCGCGTTCGTCGTCCTGGGTTAGGGTGGTGGGGGTCGCTGGATCCCAAGCTGCTCGAGGCTTATCACAGATCGTTGGTGACGTGGCGGGGCCGTTTGCTCGTTCGAGGGTGAAGAGATCTACCCCCTTTACTTTTTACAAAAATTAATCTACCCTGTACCTGGTGTGGATGCGACCTGGTGCGTCGCAGCTCTCTCGAACGCGGCTACTCTGGCGCGAAACACGGTGAACCGATCGCAGACGACACCCGCGTCCACCGTGGAACTCGTGAGGGGATGATCGACCGATGCAGGACGAGCTGGACAAAGGGTAAGGATCTGGTTTAGTGGGATTTCGTGGAAAGGGAACGTCAAAGTTGTGAACGCCCAAAACGACAGGCAATATCAGGGGTTTTTGTGACTTAGACGAGAAGGAGGAACGCGAGCAGCGCTGGGGCCTAGAAGAACCCGTCGCCAGTCGGGTCGTTCACCCACGGATAGTTGTTGGGGCAGCGTACGCAGGTCTGCAGATTGATCGTCTCCCCAGGCACCTCTTTCGAGGTCAGCTTGCATGTGTGCGGCACCCAACATGCCTGCGTCCCGTCGACCACGCACTTCTCCTTCCACGGCTCGAAGCTCTTCGACTCCGTTATCGTGCGCGGGTTCTGGATCCACTGGATCACCTGGGTCATCGTCACGAAGTAGACGTCGTTGTGATTCGAGAGGATCTCGTCGATCCAGTAGAGGAACGCGTCGAGGAACTCTGGGTTGTTCTTCAGCCAGGCTGCGTGGAAGTAGAGACCAAGTGGGGCACGGTTCTGCTCGTAATGTCTGTCGAAGTTGTGGTTGAGGAAGTTATAGAACTGGTCGCCTGTAAGGATGTTGCTGCAGGAGTCGACCATGGCGCAGCCAGGTAGATACTCGTCGTTTTGTGGGTCCTCGCGACGATCTAACTCGTTCATCACCATCTCCCAGACTGCGTGCGATCTGGACAAGAAGATTCGTGGTTCGATGTTGGTGGCGCTGTTGAGGTCGAATCAAGCTGCCACCTAGTTGAGAATATTCGTTTCTCGATAGGCAGCTGCTTGATTGCGACTGTGGAACCTTCTAGTGGACGCATCGATGGTGTAATTTCGATTGTAATTGCTACACGCGATCGATTACACGTGTACAGTTGAATTTATGAATATGGAAAGGTAGATGGCTGACCAGTTGAATATTAACGCGATCGAATATGGTAACTCGTGGATGGAATTGTCCAAGTGTTTCCAGTCGTTTAAGTCGATTAATAAAAGCATCGCGTGTCGAAATTGGGTTACCTCGTGGGACAGTGTTGAAGGTTTCCATGGCAGCGGTGAGGCATTCTGAAGTACATCGTGTAAGGCCAGAGCGGTGGGTTGTTCAAGGCCGCGGTGATCGTCGAATCGTACAAGAACGCTTGCTCCTCCATCATCGTGAACTGATTATTACCGCCAACTCTCAAATAGGGTGCCCTCACGCCTACCACGCTGTTATCTGTCAAATTCGCGAATTTCTCCGCGATGATCCTCATACCAGCCATCTCCTTCGCCCAGTCGTCCACAGTGGCGTCAGACCAGAACCGTTCGTCGTCGTTGTGGCTTGAAACACGAGCAGATTTGTCCCACGATTAATTAAAAAAAAAAAAGAAACAAAATCTAATCGAGGCACTTTTGCTCTACAAAATTCCTAAATTAGAAAGAAGCTATCATTTTTTTATTCAATAAATATTTATGCATAGAGTTAATGGTTAAATAATTATTTGCAATATTGTTTCAACAGTAAACAAGTAGAAAATTATTGAGAGAATAAGGGAAGGTATAAAAGAAATTAAAGTCTAGAAGATAAAAAAAAAAGAAACACAAAATCTACGCGAGGCACATTTTTGCTCCAGAAAATTTCTAAATTAGAAAGAAGCTATCATTTTTTTTTCAATAAATATTTGTGCATAGAGTTAATTGGTTTATAATTGTTTGCAATATTGTCTGAACAGTAAACGAATAAAAGATTATTGAGAGAATAATGGAAGGTATAAAAGAAATTAAAGTCTAGAAGATAAAAAAAAAAACACAAAATCTACTTGAGGCACTTTGTCTCTACAAAATTTTTAAATAGAAAGACGCTATCGTCTTTCTTACTCAATAAATATTTATGCATAGAGTTAATAATTTGTAGTTGTTTGTGATATTGTCTGAACAGTAAATGAATAAAAGATTATTGAAAGAATAAGGGAAGGTATAAAAGAAATTAAAGTCTAGAAAATAAAAAAAAAAAAACACAAAATCTACTCGAGGCACTTTTGCTCTACAAAATTTCTAAATTAGAAAAAAGCTACCATTTTCTTATTCAATAAATATTTATGCATAAAGTTAATAGTTTGTAATTGTTTGCAATATTGTGTTAACAGTAAACGAATAGAAGATTATTAAGAGAATAAGGAAAGGTATAAAAGAAATGAAAGTTTAGAAGATTCCTCTTACGAGATGGAGTGAACGGCGATCTCGTGCCCTTTCCTGTGCATTTCCTGGACAGCCGAGTAATTGGTGTACTTGTGCGAGACGAAGAAGGTCGCCTTGATCTCGCAACCGTTCGGATTTTTACGTTTCCCGTTGAAAATCTCTTTGTACAAGCCGATATTATTGTTGTTGATAGCGTCATCGAAAGTGATCGTGATCATCTGAGGCACGTCCTTGGGTGGAAGATCGCCTGGGATCGTGGTACCATCCTCAGAGCAGAAGCAATCAGGGAGGACGCAGACGGCTGGGTCGCAAGGTGGCGCTCTGTTCGGATCGTTGTCCATGTCTACAAATTGTTCACGTCCACGATGCTCTCTTTAATTCTAAATCGTTATCCAATGGCACCACAAAGAACCAGAGCCAACCAAACACTCTTTTTTATTAACCAACGAATGGCATTTTAATTCGAAACAAAAGAAGTAATTCTGTAAGTTAAACGTGATTTAATTCTGTGTGATCAAATTAAACCTCGCGACCCAAGAGCCAACCAAACACCTTTTTTTATTAACGAACGAATGGCATTTTAATTTGAAACAAAAGAAGTGATTCTGTAAGTTAAACGTGACTTAAATAAATTCTGCAATTCTGTGTGATCAAATTAAACCCTGCGATCCAATTTAGTCTGGAACGCGAATGTGTGCCGCAATTTTCCAAGATAATACCTCTCTTGCGCCATGATTCATGTGTGAATCAGATCGTGAAAACCAGCGCGGTAATAAAAATATACCTCCGCCATTATTATTAGTACACAACGATTTACGTAACGAAAAATCAGTGTTACACTCTATCTATGTTTTATCCCACTGTGGATTACGGATACGTCGAGCGAGAAATTGTCAGGAATTGCACAAGAGAAAGATTATCGGTGAAAAAACTCACCGCAAATGTTCTCGTCGGATCCATCAGTGCAATCCTTCTCCCCGTTACAGAAGAGTCCTCTCTCGATGCAAGAGCCGTCGCCACAAGCCAGGTAGCCATCTTGGCAGAGCGGTTCCTCGGTGTACAACAACGGTTTCGCCTTCCTCTCCTTGTTCTTCAGCTTGCAATTGTTCACAGAGTCCTTCCAGTCGCACGTCTGCTTGTCGATGTCGAAATAGAGTCCTGCAGGACACCTGATGGCCTGCAGGCCAGAGCTGGTGCACTGGATCACGTCGCGGCAGTTGTCACCCTCGCCAGCGACCAATCTGAACCACTCGCCAGCATCCTTGTCCTTGCAGATCTCGCTCTCGAAGCTCTCCTCTTTCTTCTCTTCCTGTCGCTTCACGCGATTCGTGCCCTCTAGAATGAAACCGGTTCGACGCGCCCTTAAAGACTGAAACTGTTCGCACACTTACGCGAGAAGCGGAGGCACTCGTGGGACCGTGACATTATTAAAAATCGCGCTGATTGGGAAAGCGTCGCTCGCTGCGCGAGGTAAAGGTTAAGAGAGTTGAAAGTGGCGAACGCGACGAAGTTTAAGGTGCGATATTGGTACGAGTGCCGCGTGATTCACGGTTTTATGGTGTGTTTAGAGTGTTTCGCACAGCGGCTGTTTTGGAAAGCCTCGTATCGATGCGACGTCCTCGCTCGAGCTGTCGCGAGCAGGAGTGCGTTTACATAAAACTCCTCGACGTCGATCTTTGGTGAAATTCGAGACGTCTGCGCGCGTTACGTAATCCTAAAGATGTCAGTGGCGAGATTATGGAAAGCGAGAAATTAACGTCGACGCGGCGTCGAATTATGGTTATTTATTCGCGTGTAAAGAAGATTGGCGAATTTCTTTTTTCTCTCTGCCTATTTCGAGCTGTTAGACGCGCACCAGGAGACAGTCGACAGCTCCTTAATTCTCGCCAGCTCCACAAATTCAAAAACCAATATAATCTACTCCTTCAGAGTCGAACGAAAAAACATATTAGCAAATTTCTTTCTTACCATCGAGTCAATCTCGATCGCACGATTTCTTACATTCGATCGAGCAGGAAGCTCGCGATTAACGCCATTATTTGCGCAACAGTTACGAATATACGACTTGGTTAATATTTGTCTTGGTTGCACAACGCTTATGACAGCGTTTCTTCAGCAGCGAGCAGACTTTTTCGAAGTCGTTCGAAAGAGGAAACGAAGAAGCAAGGGTCGTAGTCTTTGATGACGAAGAGACACGTGGTCTGCGAGCTATCTAACGTTTGTCATCGCTCGACGATGGGAACGGATACGGTTCGTGAAAGCGACCGCTGGAGACACGTGTCGTTTTCCTCTCTTTCGCAGTTTCGAGCTCGCGTTAATTCGATAACAGAACGGAGAAAGCCGCTTCCGCGTTTTTCTAACAACATTGCTTTATTAACGCGCGGTACACGCGATTCTCAGTCGAACGCGCGGGTTTATTATGCTAAAACCCGTGGGACGAGAGTGTCTAGGCAGTCGTTCCTTGAACCCTCGTTTCGCCTTTTCGAGAGAAAGTCGAATCCATCCGCGGATGAACAGTTCCACGTTGCACGGTGGCTCGATTTATATTTCGTGGCTCGAGGTTTGTCAAACTGCGAGGATAGAGGGCAGCAGGGTGGACGATTGAAGGGTAGACGCGATGCTAAGAGAGAAATTGCGAGAACGTTTAAGGAGAACGGTGGATTGAGATTCCAGGCGAGATCGTGCGAAAGAAAGTGAAATTCTTTAGCTGTTTTGTGACGTGGAATGTCAACTCGAGGGGAAGAAGGATCGATGAGAGCGACGAGTTTGTAGGTTGCAGAAGAGACGAGGTTTAATTAGTCGAGATCGTTGAAAAAGAAATTGCTTTGTACACATCGAAGCAGCTTTAAAGGAGAAATATGGGTCATCCTGATCTTGCTGTGACCTCTGATTCGCGAGAATTTAATAATTCAGAAAATTACCAAATCAAGGTTAAAATGAGAGCTTCAAAATGGAAATGTAGGCCATCGTTGTTTTATTATATGATGAGTTTCGTTTGCGAAAATTTAGTAATCGAGAAATTTGGTAATTTAGAAAATGACAGGATCAAGTGTTGAAATGGTATCTTCTTCTTTGAGAAATGATTTATTCCACGCTCGATTTCGAGATGAAAAGTTCGTAGACGTATTAATTACACGGAATTGGAGGAACGTACGGCTTACGTTTCGAAGGAGATAAATGTAAATGACCAAGAATTTTCCAGAGGTGCTTTCACAACTGAGGATAGACTCGGGAACCGGTTTGAAAGAAATATCGAGACTCAGAACGGCGATTCTCTGTCAAATTTACAAGGAAATGTAGTACTGAACACTAATGAACCACAAACCAAAGCATAATGCCACGCAATTTAGATTATTTCCGAATATATCTCATATAAATCTTCAACAAAACAAGTAGCACTCCATACACAACTAAACCTAATTTCCACTAATTAAAGAAAAAAAAAGAATATATCCATTTACACGAATTCAATTAGAAAAATTAATCTTTTCCGCTTGAACGGCTTCTTTTTTATTATTAGAAGCAATATCGAAATATTTAAGAGATCGACATCAACAAAAAAAAAAGCGATCGACGAGAAAAGAACGCGTTCGAAATAAAAAACTGAGACACAGAGTGGACCCAGATATCGGGACAGGCGCCCAGATCCCGCTGGTCCCACGGGCCCAGCGTCAGCGTCGCGGATCGGAGACAAACGGGGAAAGTTGCGTCCCCCTCCCCGCCCCGTTGTTTTTCAGGGCACGGCAGTGACGTCACCCATCCGGGACCAACCAGACCCAGAGGCTTTCACGCTCTAATCTCTTATGCAACCTGTCGTCTCTCGCGACCGTTAGATTCGTACTCGATCATCCCAGTCGAACCATCGCGAGAGTCGTCGCAGTGCCATCGATCCTCGACATCCGAAAGGGTAACGCGGCATGGGAGCGATGTCGACACACTGCTGGCCATTTCGAGAGCTCACGTGCGCAGCTACTCGCTCCTTGCCCGAGCGGAACGCTCCAATTCCGGGCGAGTCAATTTCGAGCCTCGCGCGGCTTTACAACAGACTTTTTCAGCTTGGTTGTAACTGTTTCTGAAGCAAACGAGACGACGTACCCAACGCGATCGAAAGAGCAACGCTCGACGCCAGACCAGGCTCTATTGTCCGCGCGCGCGCGCGCTTCTGGTCTGTGGTGCAACGTCCCAGGGAAGCGGGCAGCTGCTTACGAACGCGCAACGATCCGGTCTACTTCCACGTTCGCGTCCTGTACATTCTAATTACGAGCTGGGACGCGAGAACGGTGGATAGAAAGGCGAGGTGTCCCCGCGGCGCGATTTAAGGAACGGAACACTGGGCACGTACGGTGAGCAGCGAGTGGCGAAATTCAACTCCATATTGAATATCCCCGCACGAATTCGAATCACGGCTGCGCCACCATGTTTCCCACTCGCAGCGTCTCACCACGAGCCTCTACTTTGCCAAACCTCCTCTCTGCAACCTTCCAAAAATCCATCGAGAAAAGTCCATCGTTACCAGTTTTACACTAACCGCCCTCTCAGTCATCCTCTCGAACTCCTGCTTTACCCAATCCCCATCGACAGCCACGACTTCCGTTGACCGTTCGCGTCAGGGAACCTCGCGAGAGCCACTAAAATCCTTACTCACCGGCGAAGACGACGGCTGCTAGCAACAGCAGCACCAGCGAGGACCTCATCCTCGTCCAAACTAGAGGAACGGCGCTTCCTGTTCCCGATTGCGGTTCAATGACGAGCTCACACGAGACCTGGTATCCACGCGATCGCCTCTTCTGACTCACACCTGACGAGAACCGACGAGAAAGGGAGGAGAAGGTGTTAAATAGAGGGAGGAGGGATGTATCGCGGTTCAATTCTCTCTGCACCACTTCCGGTTAATTAGAGGATCGACGAGATAGGCGCGCGCGGGCGCTCTGGGACCGTTGGCTGCGCACTCGAGGCTAGATCGAGGGCAAGTTTTCAGCTTCAAGGACGCGGACCTTGAAGGCGTAGGTACCGCTCACGGACTGACTGAGGCCCGCCGCTCGCTGGGCCTTATATTTCCACCACCACGAGAGCTACCCACCCGGGGGCCCCCTCTTTGGCTGTTCCTCGATCGTTGCTGTTCCGCGCCGATCTGACAACCGTTGCGCCGCGCTCCTGCTCCCCTGCAGGATGCAGTGGCGTAGGAGTGAACAGCACAGGGACGCGGCGGGCGTGACGGGCCCGTGGGACCAGCGTTTTGGTTCGCCAGCGGATGCATCGAGCGATGCGTTGGAGGACTGACCAGCTGCGTTACTTACGAGGCGAATAAAGCTAAAAGCAACTTCTATAGTTGCTGTTTTTGGGGGTTTTGTTATTAGTTGTGGTGTGCAAGTGGCGATGCGTTGGAGAATTGACCAGCTGGGTTACTTACGAGGCGAATAAAGCTAAAAGCAGCGACTATAGTTGTTGTTTTTGGGGTTTTTATGTTAGTTGTGGTATGTAGATGGCGAGCATTGTTTTGAATCGAGTGGCGATGCATCGAAGAACTGACCAGCTGGGTTACTTACGAGGCGAACAATGCTAAAAGCAGCGACTATAGTTGTTGTTTTTGGGGTTTTTATGTTAGTTGTGGTATGTAGATGGCGAGCATTGTTTTGGATCGAGTGGCGATGCGTTCGAGGACTGACCAGCTAAGTTACTTATGAGGCGAACGAGGGTAAAAGCAGCTTCTATAGTTGTCGTTTTTGGGGTTTTTATGTTAGTTGTGGTATATAAATGGCGAGCGTTGTTTTGGTTCGAGTGGCGATGCAATTGTTACTTCAGCTTTTCTGCCTTGTTATTTCGTTGGAGTTTTTACTTTTGCGAGTCATGATGAGATAATAGCGATTGTTGGGTTTGTGTAAATGGAAGGTGTAACACATTGTAGGAGTGGAAGGGAGAATGGTCGATGATACCGTTTTGAGTACATTTTGATGCGATTGTTACTTCATCTTTTCTGCCTTGCTATTTCGTTAGAGTTGTTACTTTTGCGAGTCATGATGAGATAATAGTGATTGTTGAGTTTGTGTATATTGAACGTGTAACATGTTGGAGGAATGGAAGGGAGAATGGTCGATGGTGCCGTTTTGGGTACGACATTTTGTTTGGGTAGCTTTTATCTCTCTCTTTGAGAGCTCCAAAAGATTGGAGCTTTTTTGGGCGTGATGTTGGAGATGTAATGGTTCTCGAGATGAGTCAGATATGTTCTCATGTTTGTACTGTTTTTTTCTGCTCAGTTTATGCGAACGCGATCGAAGAAAATGGTACTTTTTGTACGATTTAATTGCAGACACTTTCCTTGGAATTTCACGAGTCGAAAGTCTCGAATCGGTGATTCTGTTTGAATTTGTACACGCGAGCGGCGATAATCTACCTTTTTTCGCGTGTTCGCTGATCGTCGCCGATAAAATCGATCGCGCTGTGTTTGCGATACGCATCGACACGGTGTTTACGAGCGCCCCGCGTTCTCGTCGAAGCAGCTCGTCCCGCCAGCGCGCCTCTTCGAACGAAAATAAAACGCGAGCAGAAACGTTCATCGAAGGTTCGACAAATATTTTCATCCAGCCATTTCTGCTCCCTTTTTTTTTCTTCTGGAGCAGAAAACGCAAGAACCGTCTGGTGCAATTGGACTTTTCGCAACGAAGATACTTTACGTAACAGAGAAAATAGAAGTTTTCCTATTGGTTCGGAAACGCAGCGCTCGCCACCGCGTCAAAAGTGAAACGGGCTCGGATGCAACTGCACTCATTCAGCCGTAGATGCAACGTGACTGCGAGAGCCCAGCCGCCTCCTGTGGTCATTTGTCTTCCTAGCCTCGGTCTGGTTCCCGTTCAACCATCTATAAACAAGGCACGTTAACGATTTACCTGCTCGAGAACTCCCACTCGTTCTCGATGCTCCCTTTTTTTTACCTTCTCCTTGATTATCGCTCGATTAATCGCAAATGTTCAGGAACGAACTTCGTCTCGCTTCGTTTCGCTCGGTTACTATACTCCCTTTCACATGCAAGGATTTGTAAGTATCAAACCGTCTCTTAAATCACTGATACTAAACCCTTAATCCCAGTGACTCGAATTGAGAAGTTAATTAGAAGTGATAAATAGAAATTGGGAACCTTCAACTCACCCTAGCATCCCTCTGCGATGTCATTGGACACTCAGATGAATCCTCGAAGCAAGAAATGAAAATTGGGAAGCTCCAACTCACCCCAGCACTCTTTTGCGACATTAGTGGACTCACAAATGAGCTTTCGAAGCTAAAAATGGAAATTGGGAATCTCCAACTCACCCTAGCATCCGTTTGCGACATCAGTGGACTCTCAGATGAATCCTCGAAGCTAGAAATGGAAATTGGGAAGCTCCAACTCACCCTAGCATCTTTCTGCGATGTCACTGGACTCTCAGATGAATCCTCGAAGCTAGAAATGGAAATTGGGAATTTCCAACTCACCCTAGCATTCCTCTGCGACGTCACTGGATTCTCAGATGAATCCTCAAAGCTAGAAATGGAAATTGGGAATCTCCAACTCACCCTAGCACCCTTTTGCGACATCAGTGGACTCTCAGATAAATTTTCGAAGCTAGAAATGGAAATTGGGAATCTCCAACTCACCCCAGCACCCTTTTGCGACATTAGTGGACTCACAAATGAGCTTTCGAAGCTAAAAATGGAAATTGGGAATCTCCAACTCACCCTAGCACCCTTTTGCGACATCAGTGGACTCACAAAAGAATCCTCGAAGCTAGAAATGGAAATTGGGAATCTTTAACTCACTCTAGCATCCTTCTGCGACATCAGTGGACTTACAAAAGAATCCTCGAAGCTAGTTGGAGATCTTCGCGTCACAATAAATCCTCGAATCTTCGACGTTCCCAACTACAGATGATTGGACGCAGGTTTGGGACCTACGAGCAACGAAACTGCGAAATGTCAGCGCGTGGCAAGGGCCCAGCGCGTGGCATTTCGCCGCGCGTTCGTCGTCCTCCGCCCGTCGGATTCGCGGGCCCCCGCGTAAATGCCAACGCTCTCGGATCCTTCGACCGTCCCGGCTGGAGGTCGCCAGGTGGAATCGGTGGCGCGATCGAGAGACGATCGCGCGGAATTTACCCTTTCGCGGGACGATCTCGTCTCGAACGATTTGATAAGGGGGCGTGCGACGCGTTTCCTCCGTCGTCCCAGCTCTCGCAATCGGTGGAGACGATAATTCGACGTTCGCTGCGAGGCACAATGAACCGATTCAAGTCTGCCCTGCGATTAGACGGACGTGAGGATCGTCGTGACTGCGAGGTCGAGGGCTGATTTGTGGTGTCGTTGATGGGATTGTTAGCGTGATTGCCAGTCTCGCGAGGAGTTCATAAATTCTATCCGATTGATTGTCTCGTGCGATCGTGTAATAATGTCTCTGTGGAACAGTGTTTCCCAAACTTCTCTCATCGAGAAACATTTTTTGAACTTTAACATTTTTTTTAACCAGTTAGCTGTGGTGCCACCGTTTTGTGTCGCCAGAATCGAGCTAATGCTCATTATTATATACGCATGACGAGTATACTCGTCAATACACTGAATCGTGCCACTTCTCCATGACGAGTATACTCGTCAATACACAAAATCGTTTGATTATATGATTATAGAGTAGATTTGGCTTCGTTTAAGAGTTGCGATATTTTTTATTGTACAACTTAATTTATGTTTGCATTTTTTATTGTGTTATTATGTAATAGAAATTGCGTTAAACGCTTAAATATAGACGATGTCTCGTTGCTCTTTTAACTTCAGTTTTATTTCTCGTGGAACACTTAGCGATCGTCTGCGGAACGCGGTTTGGGAAACGCTGCTGTAGACTAATGATTAAGTCTGTTTTCGAGCAGAGTAATAATTTACCCGCCAGTACTTGGGTGTATATTATTGTGACATAAACAGGTTTCAACTTGGCCCTCTTCTGGAAAAGATATTATCGGTGGAAGTTAAGAGTTCCTGGCGTACGTACACCCTTTTCTACGGCTGCTTACGTGATTTGTAAGATCGCTAGGAAACACGGAACTCAGTGCCAGTGAAATCTCAATTATTAAGTAAATTATAATACTAATGAAGAAACCTAGTCGAAACTTCGCTGAGAATCAATAATTACACTTTGTTATACAATTGACAGTGGCTCAAGGCAAACGCAAATCCTGTAACCTGCAACACAAACGCGAAACAATTGTTTGCAAAAGAAAGTGTACACATTACGCAAGGTGGAGCAGAAGTAAAATTCTTGCAGAAAAAGTAAGAGTAAATTCCGTGAGCGCACACAGGAAACGTCGGCGAATTAGGTGCGTTCTATGATCATGATTGTGCGTGTAGATAAAAATTGTTTAAATGAAACAAATTTTCCTGTTAGCCGCGTTCTTAAAACGGACTAAAAAATAGAAAATAATATAATCCCATATAGACATTGTAATTCTGACAATGAATCTTTATTCAAAAGTTATGAGGATATTTGTAAGATTTAAATCGAAAAAGTTGGGTCGCATACAATGCACGAATAGTTTATCTAATTTACTAACAATTTTATTGCACGCGCCCCACGTTTTTTGTTTTAAATCTTACAATTATTTATTATATCTGTACAAGGCTAGAAAAAATTATTTTATACCTTTTAGTTCGTGTTGAAAATTTTGTTTACTTAAATAACTATTTTCTGCTTTTTAGTTTTCTCTGTATGAAAATATTTTCTCTTTCTTCCTCCTTCACTTCTTCTTTTGTATCTCTTTTTCTGTATTTCTGTGCATCTACCAATCTGATGCTTCGAGAATTACTAATACAGGTTCCTAATCGATATTTCTAATCCAGATTGAACCTTACAATAGAAAAGATGCAGCCATTTGACTCTAAAACAGACAAACGAAGGGACAGACAGTGTGAGCTTAGTAATATGGTTCCACATTGGATCTCAACAATCAGATAGACAAGAAATCGAATTAATATTGCAGTGTCATCCATTTCTGAGTTACGTTTCAAGTTTCAAGTCTCCAGCTCATCAGAAAGTCAATTTAAAATTAATTAAAAGATTTCCATCGAACAGACAAGGAAACGTTCGAATAAAAAGCGTCGAAATTCTACTTGGAACGTATCTCGAAGTTGGACGAATTCGTGGGTCGCGCGTCGTTCGAGAAAGAAAGTGAAATCGTCTATGTCGCATTTCTGCGAGGGCCGCGTTCGCACGTCGGTGTGTACTCGTATCGAAATTTCATTGTGAAACGCCGCGAACCGGCTCTGAGCGGCGTTTATCGTTAAATTCAGTCGCAGGAATTTGCCCTTTGCGAGCCGGACGAGCCGAGCAGAAGCGACGTGGCCGAGAAATCGACTGTGCGTGGCGAACAATTCTATTATTCGAACTTTCCTGGTGCGACCGATTGAACTCGCTTGTTTCTAATAACCGACAAAAATGTATAAGCATTTATTCTTTTTTCTTTTCAAATTCTGTAACAATTAAGTGATCGAGGAATATGGAATTTCGTTTGCGTACGTGTGGAGCCAGTAAAGCTGCAAATTTATATAAATTCTGTTTCAAAAACCTTAAGTATTCTCTGTAGACTTTTCATCATTTTATTGGTATTAATTCATTTGTGAATTTTGTAATTATATTTCGTATATCCTTTTCTTTGCAAAATGAAAACACAAATGAATTAAAAGCAAAAAATTCATATAGACAGTTGCCATCGACATATTAAAATTATTATTTGACGTAACAACAAAATTATTCGATTTGCAACTATAAGAAGCAAAAGATGGAACACTTTGCATGAGATTGAAATGTCAACGAGACAAGAAACAAACGAATCCCAATCGATCTCGATTACTTCCTCAAAAGAACCATGGCTCACCCAAGACGATTATTATTCAAAGTTAAACAGAGCCAAGTAGGAAGTGGACGTCTGTTAGGCTCATCTCAATAACCATCGTGATCGAAAGCATCCATCTTGGTCTTCGCCATCGCGGGGTGCATTTAGAAAGTGATCGACGATAACGATTTGCATTACGAATCGCAGAACGTGACTGCGTGCAGCTCTAAATCAAGGGTTACCCTAAAAAAAACCACTACTCGATGCAACATTGTTCAGCATTAGGATCATTGAAATCACCTACCCATTTCCGTGTTACGTGGCGCCACGACTCGATCGAGATTGCCTCGACTCGAATTAACTAATCTCCTCAATTGAGCCTCGCTGTAAACTCGAAAGTTCGCGGATGAGCGTCCAGCTGCTCTTCGAGCAAAAGGTGAGCAGACGTTGGAAAAAAAACGATACTCCTCCATCAGCATAACGAATTACGCAATCGTCGTTTCTCTGGAAACCTCGAGCACCCTGTGGAATAATTAGAGGAGCCGTTTAATTCCACGAAACGAAATCCATCGAAAAGAATAGACACAAACAGATGAGTCAGCGTTGCCACGTGCATCGAGACACAACGGACACTTATTTCTGCCCGTGACGAGGGTGTCGTTGCAGAGAAAATCGAAGAAAGGAACGAGGTCCGTTATCCTTCGAACGAACCGGCGTGCCGTCTATTTAAAGGAGTGATCGCGAGGAATGTTAACGATCCACGGCATCGCTAACCGTGCACGCACTTCCACGATGGGTGCACCGTTAAATCGAGCATCGAAATAATCGCCAATAGTTCGTCGACTCGATGAAACGTTGCCACTGGCGGGTTAATTGGACGCTCTGACGCCGTTTTGCGCGCCCTTTGCATACGTAGCGGCAGTTTCAGCTTCAGTTGATTGCCCCTGCTTGCTTCCTGGTGATTTAGATCCGCTTTCGATAGCCTGCGAACTGGCGAAGTACTGGTTTTACGAGGCGTATCGTTAATGTCGCGTGAGGGGGTTGGAATGGTAATAATTTCATTGAGAGAAGTGACGTAAGTTATTACTTATAATATAATTTAAAATTAATTATTAAAAATCGTAGCAAAGTTACGTATCGTTATTATTACTCTCACTATTATTATTACTACAAAGCACAGCTACGTTTTATCATTATTTCTACTATTATTATTATTATTAAAATTAAAAATCGTAGCAAAGTTACGTACATCGTTATTATTACTCTCACTATTATTATTACTACAAAGCACAGCTACGTTTTATCATTATTTCTACTATTATTATTATTATTAAAATTAAAAATCGTAGCAAAGTTACGTATATCGTTATTATTACTCTCACTATTATTATTACTACAAAGCACAGCTACGTTTTATCATTATTTCTACTATTATTATTATTATTATAATTAAAAATCGTAGCAAAGTTACGTATATCGTTATTATTACTCTCACTATTATTATTACTACAAAGCACAGCTACGTTTTTATAATAATAATGATAATAATAAAATAATAATTATAATAATAATAATAAAAATGTAGCTGTGCTTTGTAGTAATAATAATAGTGAGAGTAATAATAATAATATGTAACTTTGCTACGATTTGTAATAATTAATTTTTAATTATTGAACAGAAGTTATTTCGAGACATCAGACTGAATTTAGATGCAATGCAGAGGATGCAAGATGGATGAACCTATTCTAAATATTAAACATAAAGCCTCAAGCTGTCTGACAAGCCTCAAGCTTTTCATTATCGATACTGAATAATAAGGAGATAAATATATCGAGTGAACGTACAGTTCCAAACAATCGAGTTGAGATAAAAAAACTGTCGTGTCGTTGTACAGAAGTGATTAATGTCCGCGTGGGAATATTGCGAGGTCGATCCTTTAACGCGAGGACAATAACTGCGACCCACTAAGTCCGATTTTAAGGTGACGCTGTTTCAGTCGGTGCATCGAAGAGGTGAAACTCCAGGTACTTTCTTATGAGTACACTTGACAGTATCTAATGCATTTTAATGAACGCTCCATTCTGCATCGCACCGTTCAAACCGAAACGAGATTAGCGTTCGACTTACGTAAGTTTACAGGTTTTTGCCTGTATTCTCTGACCTCGTTCGTTAGAAACAGAAGGAGGGGCCTGTTTCCAGGATTTCGATCGGCAAAACTTGTTATACCCTCGGGATAAAAATCTCGCCCCTATATTTAGCCGCGGCCAGGATTAATTCGAATATCGCCTGACAAAAGTACGACTTTGAAGTATCGACCTGAGGCGCAATTGTAGGCCTGCGAGAATTTCCTGGAAGGTCTCGCTTCTAACTTCCTTTGGATCGAGATTTGCAAGCCCCGTAGCGAATCCTCTGGCTCAGACTAAATCGCTACTCTGTCGAGAAGAGAAACTCGTTCTATAGCGTTGCGTAAAGTTTTATATATTTTGGTGAAAATGAAACACGAGGGTGAAGTCTACAATAAATGCTAGATTTCCACAAAATTAAGGCTAATGTAATGTTTTTTAAAGATCCAAATAGCGCGATGGTGTTTCTTAATTTCTATGTCTCAAAGTTCTAAGCGGAGCAATAGTGCTTCTCAATTTCTAAGCTCTAAATTTGGAAGCATCGCGATGTTACGTTGCAATTTCTAAGCTCTAAATTTGCAAGCATCGCGATGGTGCGTTGCAATTTCTAAGCCCCAAAGTTTCAAGCAATGCGATGGCACTTCTCAATTTCTAAGCTCTAAATTTGGTAGCATCACGATGGTACGTTGCAATTTCTAAGCTCTAAGCTTGCAAGCATCGCAATGGTGCGTTGCAATTTCTATGTTTCAAAGTTCTAAGCGGAGCAATAATGCTTCTCAATTTCTAAGCTCTAAAGTTCAAAGCAATGCGATGGCACTTCTCAATTTCTAAGCTCTAAATTTGGAAGCATCGCGATGGTACGTTGCAATTTCTAAGCTCTAAATTTGGAAGCATCGCGATGGTATGTTGGAATTTCTAAGCACTAAACTTGCAAGCATCGCGATGGTGCGTTGCAATTTCTAAGCACCAAAGTTCCAAGCAGCACGATGGTGCTTCTCAATTTCTAAGCCCTAAAGTTTCAAGTAATGCGATAGCACTTCTCAATTTCTAAGCTCTAAACTTGCAAGCATCGCGATGGTGTGTTGCAATTTCTAAGCACCAAAGTTCCAAGCAGCACGATGGTGCTTCTCAATTTCTAAGCCCTAAAGTTTCAAGTAATGCGATAGCACTTCTCAATTTTTAAGCTCTAAACTTGCAAGCATCGCGATGGTGTGTTGCAATTTCTAAGCTCTAAACTTACAAGCATCGCAATGGTGCGTTGCAATTTCTAAGCCCCAAATTCCAAGCAATAAAATGGCGCTTCTCAATTTCTAAGTTTCAAATTTCTAAGCAGAGCGATGGTGCTTCTCAATTTCTAAGCTTTAAACTTGCAAGCATCGCGATGGTGTGTTGCAATTTCTAAGCTCTAAACTTACAAGCATCGCAATGGTGCGTTGCAATTTCTAAGCCCCAAAGTTCCAAGCAGTGCGATAGGGCTCCTCCATTTCTAAACCCCAAAATTGCAAGCAATATAATGGCGCTTCTCAATTTCTAAGTCTCAAATTTCTAAGCGGAGTGATGGTGCTTCTTAATTTCTAAACTCTAAATTTGGAAGCATCGCGATGGTGCTACTCACTTTCTAAGTCCCAAAGTTCGAAGCAACGCGATTACACTTCTCAATTTCTAAGTCTCAAACTTCTAAGCATCGCGATGGTGCTTCTCAATTTCTAAACTCTAAACTTGCAAGCATCGCAATGATGTTTCTCAATTTCCAAGCCCCAAAGTTCCAAGTAGCGCGACAGAGCTTCTCAATTTCTAAGTCGCAAAACTCCAAACAACTCATGGTGCTTCTCAATTTCTACATCTTAAAATTCCAAGCAGTACGATGACGCTACTCAATTTCTGCACCTCAACATTCCAAGCAACGCGATAGCAATGTTTGTCTACTTATCAACAACGAATCTCGCATTACCATTGCTGAGCTATTCTTATAAGCGTACATAATCAAATGAGTCAGTGATGAGAGTCACAATCGCACAGTCTTTAATTACTACAATAAATACCCTACACATATCTGCCTACGTCTAACAAATTTTTCTTTTCATCGTAGAGTAGACAATATTATATAAACTTCTTAAAAAAGACCATCGATTAACCAGTTAAGTGCGTTTGACGTGTATACTCGTCGTGTAAAATAAAAAATTACCATTCATTATAAGAACTCGAAATCTAAATAAAATGTAACAAGAATATTATTTAGTGCTATGTTCCCCTTATATACATAGCTTGAAATTTTGTAACCTATTTTCTTATTTTTCTTGTTTATTCTTGCTATCTTCAATTTTCCTTGTTTATGTATTTTATTATTTTTTGACAATTTTCAAGATTTTAGTAAGAATAACGTAAAATCGTATAAAAAATTACCATTCACTATAAAAACTCGAAATCTGAATAAAATGTAATGAGAATATTATTTGGTGGTATGTTCCCTTCATATACATAACTTGAAATTTTGTAAACTATTTTCTTATTCTTTTTGTTTACTCTTGCTATCTTCAATTTTTCTTGTTTATGTATTTTATTATTTTTTGACAATTTTCAAGATTTTAGTAAGAATAACGTAAAATCGTATAAAAAATTACCATTCACTATAAAAACTCGAAATCTGAATAAAATGTAATGAGAATATTATTTGGTGGTATGTTCCCTTCATATACATAACTTGAAATTTTGTAAACTATTTTCTTATTCTTTTTGTTTACTCTTGCTATCTTCAATTTTTCTTGTTTATGTATTTTATTATTTTTTGACAATTTTCAAGATTTTAGTAAGAATAACGTAAAATCGTATAAAAAATTACCATTCACTATAAGAACTCGAAATCTGAATAAAATGTAACAAGAATATTATTGCTATGTTCCCCTTATATATATAGCTTGAAATTTTGTAACCTATTTTCTTATTTTTCTTGTTTATTCTTGCTATCTTCAATCTTTCTTGTTTATGTATTTTATTATTTTTTGAAAATTTTCAAGATTTTAGTAAGAATAACGTAAAATCGTATAAAAAATTACCATTCACTATAAGAACTCGAAATGTGAATAAAATGTAACAAGAATATTATTGCTATGTTCCCCTTATATATATAGCTTGAAATTTTGTAACCTATTTTCTTATTTTTCTTGTTTATTCTTGCTATCTTCAATGTTTCTTGTTTATATATTTTATTATTTTTTGACAATTTTCAAGATTTTAGTAAGAATAACGTATTCAGAAACGAATTGTTAGTTTCTTTGACGAATAAAAATGTAATCCTTCCTTGTGTTTCGTAAAATGTATAATAGTACCATTTGCCCTGCGTTCTACGTATATACACGTCGTTGCTCGTTTTTAATTCCGCACTCTCTGCTGATCTTTTGAAACTAAATTCCACAGTCAACTGGTTAATTAACAGCAATGGAGAACGGAAATAGTAACTGACTGTTAGGTAAGAAGAAGCTCGACGACACTCACAACGGTTCTCGTGGATGATCTTCGAGGTCGCCAGATGAAACCGTCTCGATCGTTATCAGAGCAGTGGGCACGGTTCCATTTGAAATCGTGCGGCCCTGGCGTGACATATGCCGCGTGTCGGTGAAAGGAAAAGAAGAGGCGACCACGGCGATATCAGCTGAAGCCTTCGAGGCTGTCGACGAGCTTTCTCTGCCCGCGGCCAAAGCGAACGGAAACGCTCCTCGAGCTACGAAACTGTCGTACAGTAGGCTCCATCTGGCGTGGCGCGCGTCATCCTCGCCCATCGACGATCGACGATCCACGATCCAGACGGGTCCAAACCGTGGACGAACAAACGAGATGAGGAAAAAATCGTCGTTCAATGGCATTCCATACCTCTCTTTCGACTGCTTTACCGATCTGGAACCTCGAGACTGATTGCAGTGTCCTCTGTTCGTGTACGACGATCGATCGATGAACTATTTTTTAAGATTGCGTCGAAGACGAAAGAAATATCCTGAGATGATTTTTCAGTAGAAACATTGACATTTTTCTGCTCGAATAAATCGTTTCTCAGCGAATTCTTTTCGGATTGCTTAGGGTACTTTAGATTTATGAACTATTTTTTAAGATTGCGTTCAAGACGAAAAGAATATTCTGAGAAGATTATTCGATAAAAAAATTGACATCTTTCTGCTGAAACAAATTGTTTCTTGTAGCATTCTTTTCTGATTGGTTAAAGGTACTTTAGATTCCATATTCTTTGTTCTTATTGGCGCCTACGATGAAGTGAAAAATTCACAACGTACAGATTCGAATTTGCTAATCATTTAAACTGCTTTGGAGTTCGATTTTTTCATTAAGACTTGGAATAAGCTAGATTTAAGGGTCATAATCTGGAACCTCGAGACTAATTGCAGTGTCTTCTGTTCGTGTACGACGATCGATCGATGAACTATTTTTTAAAATTGCGTTGAAGACGAAAAGAATATCCTGAGAAGATTTTTCAGTAGAAAAATTGACATTTTTCTGCTGAAATAAATTGTTTCTTGTGGAATGCTTTTCTGATTGGTTAAGGGTACTTTAAATTCCATACTCTCTGTTCGCATTGGCGCCTTCGAGGAGGTGGAAAATTCGCAACGTACAGATTCGAATTTGTTAATCATTTAAGCTGCTTTGGAGTTCGAATTTTTCATTAAGACTTGGAATAAGCTAGCTTCAAGGGTCGTAAATGTGTAACGAAGAGGAGGGAGAAAGAGATTTGAGAGTTCGAACATCCATGCTCGAACCATTTGGTTACTCAGATTTGAAAATAAGCTAGCTTTAAGATTTGTAAATAATTTACAATGAGAGAGAGAATTTTCAAATTTAAAGTTCTGTCTCTCTACCTTGAGCAACCATATTTCTTCTTCCAGTCTTTATCGCTCTAATGAACTCGAAATTATCAGAGTAAGGTTCTCTGAATTAAATATACGACTCTTTAAAGGGAGTAAAGAATTCGCAGTTCTTCTCGAAAACGCCTAGCACGTCGAGACTTACGCAATAGAAGGCAGTTGAGATTAGGATCATTAACTTCCACTCTGCGATAATCTCGCTGTTAGTAGACTCGAAAATCGATCACATTTCAAAAAGATCGCACTCTAAAACATTCTGTAGACCCCAAAAATTGCATGTTAAATTCGTCCTCGAATTTAAAAAATTTCATATGTGTTACAAAAACATAAAACGCACGAAGCAAATTAGTTCTCAAATTTATGATCGCCATAAACCATTTTAACCAGTTAACTGCGTTCAACGTGTATACACGTCGAACCAAAACATTATTTTGTTGCGATTGGCGAGTACAATTATGAATTTCTTGTCAACTAAAAGTGTAAAAGCCTTCCTCGTTTTACTTTTTTCGTGAAATGTATAATAGGAGTATTTCTCTGCGCTTGACGCGTATTCTCGTCATTGCTCGATTTTAATTACGCGTTTTGTAGGTAATTTCTAAAACTAAATTCCGCAGTTAACTGGTTAAGGACGTATCACAAAAATTCCATTTCTCAGCGTCTACAAATCGTTCTCAATTAAAAAATTGATCTATGCGATCCGCTTAAAATTTTGTTCGTTAAGCCCAAGTTTCGCGTTTCGCGAGGCTCGTTTAGCAGAACCCGTCAATTAAGGCGCAAGAGCAGCGAGAGACAATTCGCAGGGAGCTTACTGGCAGAGAGCAAGGGGAGAACTACCCCTCTGGCTCGTTAATTCGCTTTTTATAATCCGGCTGGACGCAGCCGGCGCCGTTTTATTGGCGCGACAGCGGTAACCAGGGGATTCTGCGGCAGCGATCCGAGGAGAAAATCGAAGCAGCCGCTTTTTCCACTCGGCTCTCGCCCTACGTTTCGAGAGGAGAGGCAACGGGCGCGACAGAAGCAATCTGTTGCGTCCGGAGGACTTGACCCCGTTTGTCCTTGACCGAATCGCTGCGCAAACACCCCTTTCCACGATGCGTGTCTTTAATGGCGTCATCGTTGTTCCCATCGACGATTCGACCGTTTTATTTGGCGGCCAACAGAGATTCTTCAAAAATAATTGCAACCGTTTTCGCAATTTTCGCGTTTTGTTAACTGAAAGTTAATTAAAATTGTTTCTACCACCTAACTACCCCTTTCCACGATGTGTGTCTTTAAAGGCGTCATTGTTATTTCCATTAACGATCGACCGTTTTATTTGGCAGTCAGCAGAGATTCTTCAAAAATAATTGCAAATCTTTTCATAATTTTCGCGTGCTGCTAGCCTAAAGTTAATTAAAATCGTTTCTACTATCTAACCACCCCTTTCCACGATGTGTGTCTTTAAAGGCGTCATTGTTATTTCCATTGACGGTCGACCGCCTTATTTTTCAAAAAACAATTGCAATTTTTACGTTCTGCTGGCCAAAAGTTAGTCAAAATCGTTTTTACTATTTAACCATCCCTTTTCATGATGCGTGTCTTTAATGGTGTTATTGTTATTCCCATCGACGATCGACCGTCTTATTTTTCAAAAACAATTGCAATTTTTACGTTCTGCTAGCCAAAAGTTAGTCAAAATCGTTTTTACTATTTAACCATCCCTTTTCATGATGCGTGTCTTTAATGGTGTTATTGTTATTCCCATCGACGATCGACCGTCTTATTTTTCAAAAACAATTGCAATTTTTACGTTCTGCTAGCCAAAAGTTAGTCAAAATCGTTTTTACTATTTAACCATCCCTTTTCATGATGCGTGTCTTTAATGGTGTCATTGTTATTCCCATCGACAATCGATCGTTTTATTTGGCAGTCAGCAGAGATTCTTCAAAAATAATTGCAACCGTTTTCGCAATTTTCGCGTTTTGTTAACTGAAAGTTAATTAAAATTGTTTCTACCACCTAACTACCCCTTTCCACGATGTGTGTCTTCAAAGGCGTCATTGTTATTCCCATCGACGGTCGAACGCCTTATTTTTCAAAAAACAATTGCAATTTTTACGTTCTGCTAGCCAAAAGTTAATTAAAATCGTTTTTACTACCTAACCACCCCTTTCCACGATGCGTGTCTTTAATGACGTCATTGTTATTCCCATCAACGATCCACCGTCTTATTTTTTGGCGGCCAACAGAGATTCTTCCAAAATAATTGCAATATTCGCGTTCTGCTAGCCGAAAGTTAATTAAAATCGTTTTTACTACCTAACCACCCCTTTCCATGATGCGTGTTTTTAATGGCGTCATCGTCTTATTTGGCAGCCAGCAGAGATTCTTCAAAATAATTGTAAATCTTTTTCAATTTTTGCATTCTGTTAGTCGAAAGTTAATTAAAATCGTTTCAACTATCTAACCATCCCTTTCCACGATGCGTGTCTTTAATGGCGTCATCGTTGTTCCCATCGACGATCGACCGTCTTATTTTTTGGCGGCCAGCAGAGATTCTTCAAAAATAATTGCAATTTTCACGTTCTGTTAGCCGAAAGTTAATTAAAATCGTGTCTAAATCTCATCTATAAATGTACCAAGGTTTCTGCTATCTACGTGAAAGAAAGAAAAATTGTGTTTCCTACGTTACATTTGGATCTCGTTCAATTCTTTACCCACGTTTGCAATTTATAAGAGAAACGAAGTAGAGGTTACGTGAGAAATTTATGCTAATGGTGGAATTACTGAGACAGTCGAGATAATGGTTTCACAATTTCATTCTAGAATTCTTATTTCGTGTTACGTTTCCTATTTTAGCAATGATGCGACGAGTTTTGCAGGAATAATTAAGCTGTACAATAATTCTACAGCTTTAAATTCCTTTTGCAAAAAATGTTATTATTAGAAAACCATTCACTTCGACTGCTCATGGTAAAAATAGCTTCGTTTCACTCAAATAGTTCCAGCATTAAAGATCAACGAGTATCTTTCGTCATTCGCAACGACGTTTTAACGCGTTTCATTTGTACCTTCGCGAGTTACGTCCAATCTCGAACTAAAGACGGGTTTAAAAATTCCCGCGGCTGTAAAGCGTGCCCCCAAGGAAATTCGCGTGCTAGAAATGGACCTCGTGAAGGTACGCTCCTCCAGTGGAGGACTATCTAATCCTAGCAGAGGCGAATGAATTTTTAATCGACACGCTGAACTTTTCCACGACGAGAAAGTTCGTCGCGTCCACTCGAGAGCTTCCTTATAGCAAAGATGAATCGCGATCGCTCTGACGAGCCTCCAATTACGTGATCAGCGTGTCGCAAAGCCCCATGGGTCGGTTCAGTCGTGGTAAATTGAATTTCTACGCCTAGTCGAGGAATTTTTCTCGAACGAACTTCAAGACCATCGCGACAATCCCTTTGGGAGCTGAAAATTCCGTCGCTGAGAGGTTTTGGGGGGGAATTTCAGGGGAATTTGGACTCGTGTTGATCGAGTTTCAACTGGGAGATGGGAGACGAACGTTTTCGTACAACGAAAGGGATGTTTTTGGTTCTCTATATGAGTAAAGTGGTTTCTCTGGTACGTCGATAATTCTCGTATGCTTTGCGAGAGTAAACAAATATCTGGGGTGAAGGTGGTTAATGTTTTTTTTTTTTTGTTACTCTGTATGTGATTGATAATTTTTTATTGTTTTGCGTTGTGTGTGCTTTGAGGGAAGGAGAAGGAATGTTTTATGATTTTAAGGGGTGATTAATTTCGTTGATAATTATTAATTGTTGTGCGTTGTGTGTGTTTTGAGTGAAGAAGAAGGAATGTTTTATGATTTTAGGGGATGATTGTTTTGTGTTGAATTATTGTTGCAAGTGGAGTGTGATAAATAGTTTTATTAATTAGTGTGTTATTGACTAGGTGTGTTTTTAACGAAAATGAAGGAATTTTTATGATTTTATGGGATAACTGTTTTGCGTTGAATTATTGTTGAGAGTGGAGTGTAAAAAATATTTTTTTAATTACTGTGCGTTATTAACTATGTGTATTTTACACGAAAATGAAGGAATTTTTATGATTTTATGGGATACTACTTTGCGTCGAATTATTGTTGAGGGTGAAGTGTGATAAATATTTTTATTAATTACTATATGTGTAATAAATAATTATTAATCACTGCATGTTTCTGGCTACGTGTGTTTTAAGAAAGAATGAAGAAATTGTGATTATTTTAAGAGATAACTACTTTCAATCGAATTATCGTTATTTCTATTACAGATTCAATAATAACTCGTTAGAATATCGATGGATTACCACTTCTGTTAACCAAATTAACTATTATTTCACCATTTCATAGAAAAGTTTAAATCACTCTACAATTTACGACCTATATCTTTCTTCTCTATAAAATAACAGTAATACAGCGATTATACTCGTTAACACTTTGACGCACATTTTTGAATTTAAGATCGTCCTCAGAAACACATTTTTTTTTTCGATTGTTTATGACTGCCAGATGAAATAATCGTCATTTGCTCACCATGTCATTTTTCTATTCTCGAAGCAAATCACGGCTATAACCGTCGTGACGACTATACAGCATTTGCTTTACTAATTCATTGTATTTACTTAATTCATGAAAAAATACTTTCAGAATAAATGGTTCGTCTTCACAGAATCATTTTTCGACTGCGTCAACTGAAATCGACTAAACTTTTGGTACGACTGTTATAGCAGTCATTTGTCTCTAGATACCCAAATGTATCGAAGCAAAAAAAAAAATAATAATATGCTGTCTGGCATGCTATCACTTTTTTTCTAGATGTGTTACTCGATAATTAACAAGTGTGTTAATATAATATAATTAATTACACTTCGTACTAACGCTGTTCTTTTTTTAATGATTAAAATATGGACGGCGGCTATAACCGTCATTTGTGTACACATCGCCAAAGATCTGACGGCTATAGACGTCATTTACGTAAAAGTGTTAATTATTATCTCATCATCTCGTAGAAAAGTTTAAATCGCTCTACAATTCATATACATTTTGCGACCTATATCTTTCTTCTCTATGAAATAACGCTAATACTGCGATTATACTCGTTAACCAGTTAACTGTGGAATTTAGTTTGAGAAGATCAGCACAGGGTGCGGAATTAAAGACAAGCAACGACGTGTATACACGTCGAACACAGAGCAAATGGTACTATTATACATTTTACGAAAAACGAGGAAGGATTACATTTTTATTCGTCAAAGAAACTAACAATTCGTTTCTGAATACGTTATTCTTACTAAAATCTTGAAAATTGTCAAAAAATAATAAAATACATAAACAAGAAAAATAAGAAAATAGGTTACAAAATTTCAAGCTATGTATAGAAAGGGAACATAGCACCAAATAATGTTCTTATTACATTATATTGAGATTTCGAATTTTTGTAGTGAATGGCAATTTTTTTTTTACATGACGAGTATACACGTCAAACGCACCGCAGTAGAGATTTGGTTCGACGAGTATACACGTCGAACGCACTTAACTGGTTAAAATATGAACGACGACTATAACCATCATTTGCATACACATCGCCAAGGATCTGGCGGCTATAGACGTCATTTACGTAAAAGTGTTAATTATTATCTCATCATCTCGTAAAAAAGTTTAAATCGCTCTACAATTCCTATACATTTTGCGACCTATATCTTTCTTCTCTATAAAATAACAGTAATACTGCGATTATACTCGTTAAGTACAATTTAAATTCCCCCTGTTCGAGTAATTATACACACGAAAACTCTCGTACAGTCGCCGTTTCCTGTCTGCCTGCGAGGTAACAGCCTCCAGCGCTTCTCGATGGTAATCGCCTCTGAAATCGGTGCTTCCACGTCTGGCGGGAAATCACGCGAGCAGAACGGGCCTGTAAATCGTCGTGAGAATTCCCGTGGACGACGATTTCAAAATGGACGGCACGCGAGTCCCAAATCGACGACGCGAACGCGACCTCTCGCGTTGTTACACGAACGTTCGTTGGAAAGTATCGCGAGACGGAGAAAGGTTACGATAACCGTGTGTTACGCGTTGAAAAATTTCCAGCGTAATAAAGAAATATATTTATAGCGTTCGCGCAACACGCGTTATCTAAAATGACGTACGGAGGATCCTGTCTTCAAGGCTGCTCTCCTTGGCATGGTTAAATCTCTATTAATGGAGACGACGTACTCTTCGTGGAAAGAATAAGATTGTAACTAGATGAAATTGTATTCGATATCACTGTATTTTCTTGTGTTATTAAATTATGTTGTATATGTTGTATTATGTTAGATTGTGGTATTAAATTATGTTGTATTGTGTTATTAAATTATGTTGTGTATGTTCTATTATGTTAGATTGTGTTATTAAATTATGTTGTATTGTGTTATTAAATTATGTTGTGTATGTTCTATTATGTTAGATTGTGTTATTAAATTATGTTGTAATTTTGTTGTATTAAATTATAACTACATAAAATTGTATTATACATCACTGTATTTTCGTGTGTTATTAAATTATGTTGTATACGTTGTATTATATTGTATTATGTTATTAAATTATGTTGTATATGTTGTATTATGTTGTATTAAGTTATAACTAGATAAAATCGTATTGAATATGACTGTGTATTCTTGTGGTTTGATTCAAAAATCGAAGATAATGATGAATATATACCAGTGTTTGGTTTTTAAATTTTATATTTGAATATATATTTAATTGGTTATTAATTGTATATTTAAATTTTCAGTTAAATATCGTGTTTAAAAGAAAATCGTCACTTTCTTCTACCTTGTTCTCAACCTACCCTCATTAATTATATCGTTAGAAAATGAACTCTTCGTGGAAAGAATAAAATTATAGCTAGATAAAATTGTATTGTATATGACTGTGCATTCTTGTGGTTCGATTTAAAAGTCAAAGATAATGTATTAATGATGAGTGTGCACCAGTGTTTGGTTTTTAAATTTTATATTTAAATATATACTTAAGTGGTTATTAATTATATATTTAAATTTTGAATTAAATGTCATTATCCTCGTGGAAAGAATACAATTATAACTAGTTAGAAGTGTATTGTATATGATTATTCCTCCTGTACTTTGATTTAAAAATCAAAGATAATGTAGTAATAATGAGTATGCATCAGTGTTTGGTTTTTAAATTTTATATTTAAATATATATTTAAGTGGTTACTAATTATATATTTAAATTTTCAGTTAAATATCGCGTTTACAAGAAAATCGTCACTTTTCTCTACCTTATTCTCTACCTACCCTCATTAGTTATTTCGTTAGAAAATGAACTCTTCGTGGAAAGAATAAAATTATAGCTAGATAAAATTATATTGTATATAATTATTCTTATGCTTTGACTTCAAAATCGAAGATAATGTATTAATGATGAGTATGCATCAGTGTCTGGCTTTAAATTTTATATTTAAATATATATTTAATTAGTTATTAATTGCAAATTTAAATTTTGCATTAAATGTCATTATGTATGACGTGTTTAAAAAAAAAAATCGTCACTTTTACTTCTACCTGCCCTCATTAGTTATTTCGTTCGAAAATGAGCTAAGGAAACGAAGTCTAATGTAAACGCAACGATTCGTGCGTTCGAGCGAATATGAAAAATGAAATTGAGGAACAGAGTGAACGTTTAATTATTGGCACGAAATTGTCGGTGAAACGTCTATCAGAGCGAGTCGTTAATTACTTATTTGATCGAATTTCCGAGCGAGGCTGCTGGACCGTGAAGTGCGCGAAGCGAAATATTTGCCAATCACGCGAAATGGCGTCTATGATAAAAGCGACGACGAAACGTGCAGCGATATTTAGCGTTCATAAAAGTCGTTGTTGTTACAGTCGTCGTTTAGTTGCATTTTACCAGCCACGAAACTGTAAACGCGACGAGAGCTGCAACTGTTTGCAGAAAATATAAAAATAAACATGTGCAAAGTAACGTTAATCGCGTTAATTCTATCGATTTACAATTTAAAAGATTATAAATTGGGAATATGAGATATAAATAATAATTCGTATGCTTGTTTGCTATGCAACTGTTTGTTGAAAATATAAAAATTAACGTGGGCGAGATAACGTCAATCGCGTTGATTCTATCGATTTACAATTTAAAAGATTATAAATTGGGAATATGAGATATAAATAATAATTCGTACGCTTGTTTGCTATGCAACTGTTTGTAGAAAGTATAAAAATTAACGTGGGCGAGATAACGTCAATCGCGTTAATTCCATCTAATAATAATAATTCGTATGCTTTAAATATTTAGTAAAAGCTATAAAATAGTTTCAAAGCGAAAGACATTTTGTTAGAGTTCTTAGTTTCATATTGGCTTGTGCCAACTAAAGTTCTCGGCACTTTCACTGTTCAAGTATTGCAAATCACGTTGGAAAAATATGAAACTACACAAATTAATCTTATTTGTTCCATTAAAATTGCTGGGAACTGGTAAGTGTACCCGCAAATAAATCGTTCTCGATTTAAACAAGTAATAAATCATTAAAAAACGAGAAACGATATTACATTCCAGCTATCTTTATCGTATGTCGATCATAGAAATCTATTAAACGACGCCTCATGAATTCAAAGGAAGTAACACAAGTCCATGAAGAATATCCTCGTCATCCCAAATCTCGATCTTATTTATTCTCAGAGGAACCCTTCCAGATGAAGCCAATCAGGTTACCCAAACAGATATACCTCTTCGTTCAATCAACCCAACCTACCACGTTGAATCTAATAAAAAAAGGAATCTTTCTCAGAAATCTTGCGCTAGTGATACTGCAAGCACTCAGAAAAGTCATGCTTCTGACTCTGCATAGACAAGTTAAAGACTTTTAGAAGAATCGCAATGCAACAATATAGAATAAATAAACGAATAACACCGTTTGACTGTTTTTCTACTGTCATGCTGCTGACGTTGTATACAAACTTAAGGACTTTTAGAAGAATCGCAATGCAATAATGCAGAATAAATAAACTCTACAGTCATGCTTCTGACGCTGTATACAAACTTAAGGACTTTTAGAAGAATCGCAATGCAATAATGCAGAATAAATAAACTAATAACATAATTTCAGTGTTCCTCTGCTGTGTCGTACAACTGTACCTTCAGAGTCCACCATAATCCAACCTGCAATGCAACATATCAAACGCAACACCTGCAACATCTACAAAATGACACTTTACAGCATACAGAACCACGTAAATTACCACTCGACCATAATGTTCGACAAAATGTACCTAAATAATCGCCAGATCCTAAGAGAGAGTCACAACTTTCCCTGTTGGCTCACTTCGATTGACAATGCAACAATATAGAATAAATAAACGAATAACATCGTTTGACTGTTTTTCTACTGTCATGCTTCTGGCGCTGTATACAAACTTAAGGACTTTTAGAAGATTCGCAATGCAATAATGCAGAATAAATAAACGGATAACATAATTTCAGTGTTCTTCTACAGTATCGCACAACTGCACCTTCAAAGTCCACCATAATCCAACCTGCAATGCAACATATCAAACGCAACACCTGCAACATCTACAAAATGACACTTTACAGCATACAGAACCACGTAAATTACCAGTCGACCATAATGTTCGACAAAATGTACCTAAATAACCGCCAGATCCTAAGAGAGAGTCACAACTTTCCCTCTTGGCTCACTTCGATTGACCCCAGAGCGTTCGTCGAGCTGCGCGCTTTCGCTTCGCATCGAACGCGTCCACTTATCATTCTTTAACCTTTGACAAACCCGGTTCAGAAAGCAACGTCCACTGGGCAAAGGGCAAGAGTAATCTGGTCACGTGAGAATAAGCGAGATAGCGCGAGCATTGACGCGAGCCCTTTGTCGCTGGTTGCTCGCGGGAGGAGGAGCAGCTCACCTGGTTCACCTGGTTCCAACAACGGGTTCGCCATATCGATCCTGCGAGACGCGAAGATCGTCCCTGCACGAAGCTCGCTTTTCGAGAGGGGTTTCAGGGACGTGCCACGGGGCTCGACGCCACCTGCGGTGACCTTGACCTACGTGGTTCCTCCCGCGCCGGCGTCGCGTCCTCGTTCCTCACCGTTCACCTCCTTCGAGGGTGTCCCGCGTTTCGCGTCCCCCTCTCCCTCTTTCTCTCTCTACTCGATCCTAATCAGTGGAACGCAGGAACCTCCACCTTACGTCCCTCTCACTTTCTCCTCTCGCGTCGTTTTTCAATCCGCCAATCGTGTCGCGTTCTATAGATCCATCCCTCGTCGCTGTACATCTGCTGGTCTCATCATCTTCCTGACGCTTTCTTTTTCTTTTCTCTTTTTTTACTCATTTGTTACTCGTAATCACGCCAGTGAATCGTGGTTGAGGTTATGTTCGTTGTTTGACGATTTGACCTAGTTATTTATGGTTTTGTTGAGTTTTATCAGGTTTATCGAGGGTTTGTAGCATCGTTTATAGATTGAATCGTGTTTGACAAATTTTGCTACTTTGTTCGTGGGTTCCCTTTTTTTGCTTTCTACCTTTCTCTGTCACTTTTTTCCGGTTTTCTGCTTCGTGACTTCGTTTTTTGCTGTTGTTTCTCAATCCGCCAATCGTGTCGCGTTCTATAGATCCATCCCTCGTCGCTGTACATCTGCTGGTCTCATCATCTTCCTGACGCTTTCTTTTTCTTTTCTCATTTTTTACTCATTTGTTACTCGTAATCACGCCAGTGAATCGTGGTTGAGGTTATGTTCGTTGTTTGACGATTTGACCTAGTTGTTATATTTATGGTTTTCCTTATTTTTATCAGGTTTATCGAATGGTTGTAGCATCGTTTATAGATTGAGTCGTGTTCGAATTTTCCTACTTTGTTCGTGGGTTCCTTTTTTTTCTTTCTGCCTTTCTCTGTCACTTTGTTCCGGTTTCCTGCTTCGTGACTTCGCTCTTTGCTGTCGTGCCATCCGGCTGCTGAATTCACGGCTCGCTGCGGCCAAAAGGACGCTTTAATTTGACGCTTCCTGCCGTTGGATCCGAGTGTTTCATCGATTCGTTGTTTTATCTTTTTTTGTACCCGTTTGCACTTTCTCGTTCCAACGTTGTATCAATTCAGCTGAACCCTCGTCCTCGTTGAAGCTGGCGTTCCTTCGTCCATGGGAATATCTTCTCATCCATCTAATAATATAATCCCAGGAAATCCCACGTTGATTCGAGCAATCCTCTAATTAATAAGGGGACCAGGTTTCCTCGTCTGGCGAGATCCGTTCCTTAAACGCGTTTAGCTCGCCGCGGGCAACATCGACTCAAGTCGGATCTTCCTTCAGCTCTTTCGTTATCGCGGGAAACGGAATCAAGCACTCGAGAGAGTCTCCCCACTTCCGACCAGCCGCAGCGACTCGAACGTTTCGCTTCGAGTCCCTTCCGCTCGCTCCACGGGAGTTTCAGTCTCGACCAACCCTCATTTCCGTCTTCAGACAACGAATTGCTCCCACCGGTTGAGCCACTGTCTTCGTCGCTGCGTTTAAACGACTCGATGCTCGACACTGTAACTGCGAGTCTAAAACAATCCAACCAAATCACTCGTTAATTCCTGCTATCTATTTTTTCTGAAAAACAACCACGGATACAGATTGCACTTACTTATGTGAAGACCAAAATGGAAGATCGAGGACCACGAATTGAAACCATCCTACATTTAACAACCCCAAAAATTCGCGAAGACTGATCGTCACTAATTTATCAACCCTCAAACACTTCACCCTTCCATCCACGCTAATAACAGTGCTCAATTACAAGCACTTACTCATGTGAAGACCAAAATGGAAGATCGATGACCACGAATTGAAACCACCCCACACCTAACAACCCCAAAAATTCGCGAAGACTGATCGCAACCAATTTATCAACCCTCAAACACTTCACCCTTCCATCCACACTAATAACAGTGCTCGATTACAATCATTAACCCGTCATATACATCCAGCAACAATATTCTAGCGAATGACAAGCATAGAATCGACCCAACGATCGTCGTCATCGCGTAACTCGAGGGTGCCTCGAACTCACGTCAAAGTACTCACCTCTCTGGACCTCCTCCTCTCCGATTCCCGCGTTCTCCGTCTCTCGATCTCTTTCACTCTCGCTCTCTCACCCCCTCCCTCCTTCTTTTGCCGTTTCTCTGAACAATGTCATTACAATCATTAACTCATCATATACACCCAGCAACAATATTCTAGCGAATGACAAGCATAAAATCAAACTAACGATCGTTTTCTTTGCTCTCTCACCCCCTCCCTCTTTCTTTCGCCGTTTCTCTGAACAACGGCATTACAATCATTAACCCGTCATATACATTCAGCAACAATATTCCAGCGAATGACAAACATAAAATCGACCCAACGATCGTCGTCATCGCGTAACTCGAGGGTGCCTCGAACTCACGACAAAGTACTCGCCTCTCTGGACCTCCTCCTCTCCGATTCCCTCGTTCTCCGTCCCTCGATCTCTTTCACTCTCGCTCTCTCACCCCCTGCCTCTTTCTTTCATCGTTTCTCTGAACAACGACATTGCAATCATTAACCCATCATATACATTCAGCAACAATATTCCAGCGAATGACAAGCATAGAATCGACCCAACGATCGTCGTCATCGCGTAACTCGAGGGTGCCTCGAACTCACGACAAAGTACTCGCCTCTCTGGACCTCCTCCTCACCGATTCCCGCGTTCTCCGTCTCTCGATCTCTTTCACTCTCGCTCTCTCACCCCCTCCCTCTTTCTTTCGCCGTTGTTCAGAGAAACGGCGAAACACGGCCGCTCATCCCCACCGGCGCCTGGCTACCGGACCGAGGCGACCCCACCCCCTGAGCACGCCGCTATCTCGGCCGTCCTCACTCGCGGAAACCAGTCGCAGTTCGAACCCCGTGCAGGTCGACAGAGGAGCCGATATCCTGGACGCCGATAACGGGCACGACGCGGACGATCGTGCCGAATACGTTGGCCATGAGCCCCGCCGCGGAACCATGCAGGTGGGTGGATAGAATCAGCCTCGCAAACCCCTTTTCACGCTGCGTTCTTCGCCTAACTCGCGCGAGAGTTCTTCGCGTGGCTCGCTCGACCGCGCAGAGGTGGAAAGTTTCAGAGGGCTCCGCTGTTTTTGCTCCTTCAGCCTCTGCGCTCGTTCAGAGGTGGATGATTTAATATACAATGTGTGTGGATAGAATCAGCCTCGCAAACCCCTTTTCACGCTGCGTTCTTCGCCTAACTCGCGCGAGAGTTCTTCGCGTGGCTCGCTCGACCGCGCAGAGGTGGAAAGTTTCAGAGGGCTCCGCTGTTTTTGCTTCTTCAGCCTCTGCGCTCGTTCAGAGGTGGATGATTTAATATACAAAGTGTGTGGATAGAATCAGCCTCGCAAATCCCTTTTCACGCTGCGTTCTTCGCGTAACTCGACCGCAGAAGTGGAAAGTTTCAGAGGGCTCCGCGGTTTTTGCTTCTTCAGCCTCTGCGCTAGTTCAGGGGTGGATTATTTAATGTACGAAGTGTGTGGTGGAACCTTGCAGGTGGGTGGATAGAATCAGCCTCGCAAACACCTTTTCACACTGCGTTCTTCGCGTAACTCGCGCGAGAAGTGAAAAGTTTCAAAGGGTTCCGCGGGTTTTGCTTCTTCAGCCTCTGCGCTAGTTCAGGGGTGGATGATTTAATGTACCAAGTGTGTGGAGTGGAGTGGACGCGTTTTATCTTATTTGTGGAAAGATTGAAGCAGATTGAAATCGCGAATGGGATCTTATTTCATTTTGCTTCTGTGCTTTTCTGTGGAGTAAAAGCGTTTGGCTTGAGGAGAGGATTCTTGTTTTTGCAGATGCGATGGGTTTCTTGTGTAAATATCGATGTAGATTGAAGTAGTAGCGAGATTTTAGTTGATATTGCTTCTGTGGATTAAATCGTCGATGTAGTCTTTCTAAAGGGTGAATAGGGTTTTAGAATTTATCGTGGTCTTCCGCAGTGTTAGTGAATCGATCAGATGGAGAACTTTTAGAGATCTGTTCGAACTTTTGTAGAGACAGACTACTTCGTCCTGTTCTTGTGAAGAGTAAAAGTTTCGCGAATTTTAATTTCGCAGTCTGATTACGGGAGTTTTAATATTCACGAGGAAGTGGACGTGGAGAGGGTAGCTGAACGTAATTTAATTCGCCTCAGAATGATTATAGGGTCGTACCATACCGCAATTGAATTTCTAATTAATCGTAACGATATCAGCGCACGTTACCTCGTGCTTAGCATGCATTTATCTGAACTTGGATAAAGTTCGAGCGTTCGTTCGTTCGAGTTTGGTGTCCCAGGTCGTTTGCGATCCCTGCTCGTGATCTCATTATCAGAGGGATGAGTTATCTTCCGTTGAACCGTGAGCCGCTTCCTGATGAGGTCGCTCGAAATTTTACTTTATTTTTATTCACTTATCCAGCTTCGTTATTTTCCAGAGAATGCGTTGGTTACCAAAGAATTAATTTTAATTCAACGTCCAATTTTTCAATGGCTAAAAAGGACACATAAATATATATAACCTCTCAACTTAATTTAAATTCTAATTGAAATGAAATATTGTCTTTTCTGAGAATAAAAATTAGGCCAACTGTATTTTCTCCAATTCTATATCTTCTTGTATCTTTTTTTTGTGGTAGTTCTTCAGCAGTTCTTTAAAGCTCGTTACCTTCATCTCTCTCGAAGGAACTATTTATTTTCTTTTTTCGATCCTTTTTTCACCAATCGAACGGTTTTCAGCCGCCAAAGGATTCATTCGATCTCTAATGATGGCGTGCTGGCGACAATCGAGAGGGTGGCTTCTCAAGGAGCTCGACAACTCGGATACACTCGAGTCGCACGTAAAATCGTGTCGAAACGGGGAAGCATATTTGATAACGACGTTCTTCGATCGTTTTCCTTGGTTCTTCGTGATCGTTCGAGCGACGTTGGATCGCGAATGAAAGGGGCGACATAATGAGAGTCCTCCCTTATTCTCGCTCGCAAACCAGACGAATAGAGTGAATGCCTCGCGTTCCTTTTCGAAGCATTCGAGGCGTTAATACTGGGATGTAAACGACACTATTAATTAATTTCAGAGTTGTATATTCATGAACCTCCTTCTCGCGCATTAATTTAAATAGCTAAAGGATTATTTAAAATATTTGAAACAATTTCATTCCGTATCTCTTCTGCAATAAAAAGAAATCTATTTATTTATCGTTCAATAGAAGATACGAAATTTGCTACGAGGCAATTTTTATTTTATTAATAACTCGTTTATTAATTATTTTTGTAGCTTTCTTACCTCGATCCGAAACGCAACAGTCTCGATCGATTCTGACATCATCGTCAGCCTTCGCATCGATCTTTCAAACCGCAAACTTTCCACAAAGTTACAACTTTAATCGCCCCCTTTAAATATTTCATTTCAAAGCGAGTGTCTGAAAAAAAAAGTTCGTTTAGAATGAAGAAGAAAAACTGAACCAGTTCTCGCGCTCGACTTTTGCAAAGGCCATCGTGCAAGTTTCTTCAGCAACTCTCGCGTATACAAAATTATTTATATCGACGACCGTATAAACGACTTCGAAAAACGTGTTTGTCTTTCATTCTCCACGTTCAACAATTAAAACTGTCCTTTTGCAGCCTCGTTCAGGCCACAACTAACTTCTAGTTCAGATTCGCGTCTCTGAAAATGTATTTCAAGTTGACGCAGAATTAAAAAGAACGCTTTACAATCTTAAGAAACAGTTTAAGCGACAGATTATGCATTGATTAAATTTTCTACACGCTCAACAATTAAAACTGTTCCTTTGCAGCTTCGTTCAGATCACAAGTAACTTCTAGTCCAGATTCGCGTCTCTGAAAATGTATTTTAAGTTAATGCAGAATTAAAAAGAACGCTTTACAATCTTAAGAAACAGTTTAAACGACAATACACATAGATAAAATGCTCTATCGAGCGATTTCAATTCACACGGATTCAACCAACGCTCGCTGACACAGATGAGCGACGTCAATCACAGCTCTGCGCACTTTAACGGAGGATCGACGTCTTTTTGCGCGCGCGAGGGGGTTGGAAACGTGTGCACGCGTTGGAAGACGCCGCGCGAGGAAAAGCAACCCCCTTTTACCTTTCCTTCATCGACCGTCCCGTGTCAAGGCTGAACGAGGCAGGATCTTTCCAGTCACGGTCACGAACACCGACCGTGCGCCTGTTCGACACGCTTCGCGAATTATCAGCCTCGCCCTCCAACCCTTAGCTAACCCGGCTACGAGAAATTTTTAATGGATTGCGCCAACCGTCGCTGACTCGACATTTATGCTGCCACTTTGCTCGAATTTGAGATAACGTGCTGGTTTTTGGGGATATCTTTCAACACTCGCGTGTGTTGCGATGAAAACGAATGGTAATTAATTTTTTTTAGGGAGAGAATCAGTTTCAGTTAACAAGTCTTTGGTATTTCTAGTGTAGGATTCGTATTGGTAATGGTAAAAAGAATTTAGTGGAGGCAAAATTGTTACATTTGCAATTATGTTAATGTCAGATACAATCTTAGGGAAGTGGAGAGCTATTTTGAGAAATAAAAAATTGTGTTGAGCAAGAGAAACTACTTTGGTTAATCTAAAGGGGTTTTGAAGTTACAGCTTTTGTTACTTTCGTTAATCGATAGAGTTTTAGTTACGATAAAACAGTATTAATAAGAATAAAAAAAACTTAATGGAGTGAAAATTGTTACACTTGCAATTATGTTAATATCAGATGCAATCTAAATGTTGCAAAGAGCTATTTTGAGAAGTAAAAAATTGTGTGGAACAAGAGAAGTTACTTTGGTTAATCCAAGGAGCTTTTGAGTTACAACTTTTGTTACTTTCGTTAATCGATAGAGTCTTAGTTACAACTTTTGTTACTTTTACCACAGAGCACTATTCATACGAATAAAAGAATTTAATGGAGTGAAAATTGTTACATTTGCAATTATGTTAATATCAGATGCAATCTTAGGGAAGTGGAGAGCTATTTTGAGAAATAAAAAATTGTGGTGAACAAGAGAAATTACTTTGGTTAATCCAAGGGGGTTTTGAGTTACAACTTTTGTTACTTTCATTAATCGATAGAGTTTTAGTTGCGACTTTTGTTATTTCTACCACAAAGCACTATTCATAAGAATAAAAGAATTTAATGGAGTAGAAACTGCTACATTTGCAATTCAGAATTAGCGTTCGATACAATCCGAATGTTACAGAGAGCTATTTTAGAAAATAAAAAATAAAGTTTCGAACAAGAAAAATTACTTTGATCGATCGATGGGTTTAAATACGTGGTCATTGGAATATTCTTCATTATTGCATCGCGATATAGCTGCTTTGTTAAAACGAGACCGCTTCCGTTTAACGTCATAATGAATATCGAATTGATCAGACTGGGGGCTGACAGCATACAAAATGCGAATCGATAAACGAACGAGGAATATAAAACGAATGCGTCATAAAACCAGTGTAATTGCAGCACAAATTGCCACTATAAAACCCAGCCTTCAATTATAACTGATTTCTCTTTAGTACCGGAAGGGGGTTGCACGTACTCAGCCGGACGAGTACAAACTCGCTTTGCATTATTTACCCCACTGCAAAGCTCGTTAAACCAGCCCCTGCGTACGAGTAACGTATGAGAAAAAAAATGAATTAAATATCTGTAGAAAATTACATGCAAAATTATCCAAATTAATTCCACGTTAAACCTCGACGCGTATATTTTTTTTTCTTTTTTTTTCCTGTTACGAGTGATTTAAATGAGACGCGAATTTCGCGTGGACGAAACGCAAGGATCGATCGCAAGAAATGGGTAGCATCGAAGTTTCTGGTCCTCGTCGAATCGCGAAACAACCTCGACTATTTCAGACTTTATTAGGTCGCTGATAATGTAACCATCCCCGTTTATACGGCGCGCAACAAACTTTTTAATATCCCCAGCCAGACACGGGTGTCGATGAATTAATTAATATCCGAGTTCCAATTTAGCGGAAACGTAGCGGAATTAAGCGTGGCTGCATCGCGAGATGGATTATTTAATTCCTTGGCGTTCGCTCTGGCTCGATCTTTCGACGCTCCCGAGGGATGATCACGCGATGCACATATACGAGGACATAAATTCGTTCGTAAAGCTGGTCATCGTAATAAACCAGCAGAAGCTTGCCAACAAAAATGATCGAGAGTCTTTGTTTTAAAAAACGCTCGAGGTCGCTAAAAGGGTGGCTTATATCCACCCCATGACGATATAAAAATCTGAGACACTGAGTAGAAGAATAATTAAAGTAGCATAGAAATTAGTCTATAATTGTATTTAAGTTCTTTTTTTTTTATTTTGATTTATTCGTGAATAATCGCGACGCGAAAACGAATTCGAGTCTGTATTTTAAAAAACGCTCGAGGTCGCTAAAAGGGTGGCTTGTATCCACCCCATGACGATATAAAAATCTGAGACACTGAGTAGAAGAATAATTAAAGTAGCATAGAAATTAGTCTATAATTGTATTTAAGTTCTTTTTTTTTATTTTGATTTATTCGTGAATAATCGCGACGCGAAAACGAATTCGAGTCTGTATTTTAAAAAACGCTCGAGGTCGCTAAAAGGGTGACTTGTATCCACCCCATGACGATATAAAAATCTGAGACACTGAGTTGAAGAATAATTAAAGTAGCATAGAAATTAGTATATAATTGTATTCAACTTTTTTTTAATTTTATTTTCGTTTATTCATGAATAATCGCGACGCGAAAACGAATTCTCGTTTCGCCAAAAATACGCACAGCAAAAGGGAATGCAAATATTCCTTCTGGTTTCGCAACGCCGCGCTGTATCCGCCTTCGCGTGTCACTTTTCACACGCAAAAATCTGGAGCCCGGCCAGACTCTTGTTTCATCGAAATTGCATCGTTTCTCTGGCTGCGAGCCTTGCTCGCGCAATAAAGAACACAATGGAAGACACAAAGAGGCCTACTTTAGCTACTGCATCGGTCGCGATAAAAAGGAACTGACTATTCAAGCTCTTCTCTAAACATTTCCTCGTTATCTGTTAAATCCATCATCCTCAGCTCGTTTATTCTCAATCAACCGCCTGTATTGTTATTTTGAACGTTAATTTTAGTAGAAAGAATATTTTATTACCATTCTTGCACAGTCTGGACAATACCAAGAAGTCAATTTCTTGTATTGTTATTTTGAACCTTAATTTTAGTAGAAAGAATATTTTATTACCATTGTTGCACAGTCTGGACAATACCAAGGAGTCAATTTTCTGTATTCTTATTTTTAACGTCAATTTTAATAGAAAGAATATTTTATTACCATTGTTGCACAGTCTGGACAATACCAAGGAGTCAATTTTCTGTATTCTTATTTTTAACGTCAATTTTAATAGAAAGAATATTTTATTACCATTGTTGCTCAGTCTGGACAATACCAAGGAGTCAATTTCCTGTATCGTCATTTTGAACCTTAATTTTAGTAGAAAGAATATTTTATTACCATTGTTGCATGATCTGGACAATACCAAGGAGTCAATTTCCTGGTCGAGTTTCAAATTTTCCTGGTAGCTGCTGGTTTCGTTCTTCACCCGCCCATCTCGTGTTTCCTTTCACCCTCTCTCGTCCTCGTGGAAAATGTTGAATAACGTCCCGTCCCCATCTGGGGGATGGTGAGACTGTAAAGAACCATCCAACTTCATTAGAGAGCTTCCTGGTTGCGCTCTATCGATCTGCGCTCGCATCGGCTGTTTGACCAGCGGTCTTTTTTCGTACGAGGCCGTGCTAATTATACGCCAATGAAAAAGAGCTGAGATGAGAGAGTCGTGTCGATAAATTTACGGTGTAATCCCATCAGATCGGTTCTCGAATCGACGCGTATCGCTCGCGCCACTTTGGAGCTCGAGCAATAGATGGAGTCCCTCGAAAGTCGTTTAAGATAAGATCGCCATCGTTGCAATCGCAAGACGCTTCTCTCTCGATGTTTTTTGGTTAAGAGGAAAAATATACAACGAATTAATCGCATAACTCGTGAAACGCGCGGTTTTGTGAATGAATGCTCACTCGTACGACGCCATTGCTGAAAGAGAGTACCAAAGGAGGAGGCGTTTCAATTGAATTTCGAAATACGATATCGTGGCTCGAAGTGGCGATAAAATAATGAAACCTGGACGCTTTTAGAAAGGAAGAAATATACAGGGAGGAGCGTAAAAGGTTCTTCGAAATCGAGTTACGTGAGCGTGGACTCCTCTTTCGCAGCTTTCTTCGTCGCTCGGGTGGGGAAATTGCGTCAAAAGGGCAGCAATCTGAACGTGTCGGCAATGCGAGCCGTTTAGCTTGAACTTTGCACTTTTATTGTTACGCGGTGATAAATATTGGCAGGTGAACTGTTGCAATTTCTCGCGTGCATCTATCCTACGTCATTACGTTGCAAACAGGCGAGCCTGTCGCCGCGACCTTCGTCGTAGTGCTGTAAACAGGCCTTAAATGAAAATCCAATTCGTCGATACACGCGTTCGGAAGTGACGAGTTCGTCGATATTGTCGAAGACGTTCGAGTTACGCTTTTTATTTTCTTCTTCGATTTCTTGTTCTTGCCAAGTGCATTAAAGTATAACAATTTTTAGAAAAATCGTTCGAAGAAACCATTTGGTATGTTATTTTCAACATTTTAGAGTTGATGCTTCAGAATTGAAGAGTTTCATAGCTGAAGACGTGGTAGAGGAGTAGCACAGGGTGTCCTTGAAGCAACGAAACTTTCTCTCAGAACTATAGATACACTTTTCTTCGTTTATAAGTTGAAGCTTCAGAGTTGAAGAGTTTCATAGCTGAGGATGTGGTAGAAGAATAGCACAGGGTGTCCTTGAAGCAACAAAACTTTCTCTCAGAACTATAGATACACTTTTCTTCGTTTATAAGTTGAAGCTTCAGAGTTGAAGAGTTTCATAGCTGAAGATATGGTAGAAGAATAGCACAGGGTGTCCTTGAAGCAACGAATCTTTCTCTCAGAACTATAGATACACTTTTCCTCTGTTTTATAAGTTGAAGCTTTAGAGTTGAAGAGTTTCATAAATGAAGACGTGGTAGAGGAGTATCACAGGGTGTCTTTGGGGCAACAAAACTTTCTCCCACACTATAGATTCATTTTTCTCTGTATATAAGTTGAAGTTTCAGAGTTGAAGAACTTATAGTTGGAGATGTGGTAGAGGAGTAGCACCGACTGTCCTTGGGACAACGAAATTTTGTTTCAGACTATATATTAAATTTTCTCTACTTATTACATAGACTGTACTGCTGTATCTTTAATATTTATACATCGAATAATTAATGGGATTTAAATAATGCCAGATTCTCTGCAATTCGGTGGTCCGTTTACGTAACTAAATTAATGTCGAATACGGTGGAAATAAGGAGTGATTAAGAAGTTAGCAACGCGGGTATGTGCAAACCGCTTTCTGCAACCTCACATTTTCGTGAAATCTTCGATTTCTCTATTGTATACGAGAGTTAAGTAACCGCGATTCCTGCGCTTCCTGGAGGCAAGTTAACGACAGCGTCTTGGTTAATTCAATTAGCTGTCAGGTCAGCTGTAATTCATAGGTGAAATCAAGATCGTATCACGGGGAGAATCTCTCGCCGATAGCGATCTACCACGGTCGGAAGTGAATCGATCCTTTCATTATTCTTGCTACAACAGCGATAAACAATAGCCGTTTCTATCCAGCCCCGGCGTTATTCTCAGTGGCAACAGTCTGAAACGTCGAAGGTTGTTTTATTTTTACCCCGTTCCTCTTTCTTTGACGTTTCTTCGAAGCGATGGGGCGAGACGCGGCGCTGAGACTTCGTTAATACTCGATTGGTCAAGCTTATCAATTCATAAAACGTCCTTCTAGCCACGATGTATTTTTAATCCTTGTTTCTGGTACTAAATTCGTACGTCTCGTTCTTTAATTTATAAATTATTGCACCAACGTTACAACCAGCTCAAGCGTCGCAGTTATTACGCGTTTTTCAAATAATTATATCATCGATTCTACTTAATTTGTATATCGTGGCGATTAAGGATCGTGTTTAAGGTTTGAGAAAAATGGCGTACGAAATAAACGATAAATAACGCGATAAATAGCGCAAGATTGACGAGACCAGATCAGAGGTGTTTCGAAAACCGATCCGCGCGAATTACACGAAGCCCTGCTGCTCTAAGACCATAAGCCTGGTTCAAGTCCCTGTTCCGTAAACAGGAGGCTCTATCACGATGCAAATTTCATTCGATGTTTGCTCGTGTTCGCAAACGAAGCGACACAGTTTCGCATTTTCGAAGAACACAAATCTCGTTCGTACGCCACGTGTACAAATATGCAGAATTCGTCGATTGTTATTAAACGTTGCATCGCTAAGAGAAGACGTAATCGAACGATCGACACAATGGAAACGTCAGTTGCCCACTGACGGCGAAATTTCCGGAAACAGCGAATCAATTCGAGCCAGGGACCAGGCTCCACGTGACGTAAATGCAACGTGCATAACCTCTGTGCGCGCGTGCGGTTAATATAACGGGGAACACTGCTATCTGGGATTGAACTGCGTTATATAAGACACGAAAGGAGGGATTAATGGGTTCTGGTTACTCTGCATGGAACATTAAAAATGTTTCGAGAAGTAATAAAAATCTACCTCCTTTCCGACGATCTCGAACACTATTAATCCATTTAACGAGGTTGTTCGTAATTAAGGTTGAAACTATCACTTCCTCGAGCTCGTAACACGTTTTACACTCGTAATTTGCCTTTCACATAGGAAGCAGGTATTTATGTTTCTATTACACTGAAACGAGGAGCGTGTGCGACCAAGCACTGGCTTCGAGTGTCCACCATACGGTTGAAGGGCGATGGATTCTGAAGTTAACATGCTACGCGATTACTATTCTTATGAATAATAATTAGGGCAGACACGTGCTCGTGGCCTCTCGCGAACCTGTTCTCCATTCGCGTCAGTTCGCGTATGATCTCGTGGAAATACATTATCGCGTGCTCTATCGTGACAGCAGCTTCTATTTTCGACTGGTATCGTGTCACGTGAATGGACCGCGAGGAGTAGAAGAAATTTAACTGACACTGGACATGCCTGCCCTAAATATTTCGCTGTACCTCATCGACTAATGAAATCGAATACCTTCGAGCATTCTGCAACGTCCATGTCGCCTCCACTCTGGACGCATTCTCGACTGATGAAACGGAGTACAGTGAATCACTATTATCGTGGTCGAGTTGCACAGCTTTAGATAAATCGTGTGTACGTTAATGCTTTCAGTGTTAAGAGATTTTGGAATTCTTTCAGATGCATGCGTGTGTTTCTTCGATACAGTATTGGCGCCTCGAATTCGTCCTTTTGAAAATCAGATTCAAGATTAGATAATGAATGTACGTATCCACAGGCTAGCATATATAAATTATATTTGCACACAATTTTCATATATATACATACTTATCAATTATTATATAATTATGAGTTACGTGATGTGTACTGAGTTTCATGAATTGCTAATTACTTTTGAATAGATATCTCTATTATTTTTAACTGAACTTTTTATTTTTCAGAACCTAGTGAATACGTGGTGTTTTTTTTTGTTTTAAATTATTATTAATGTATTTATTAATATTTATTAATTATATAATTATGACTTACGTAATATGTACCGTGTTTCATGAATTGCTAATGACTTTTGAATAGATATTTCTATCATTTTGAATTGAACTTTTTATTCTTCACAACCTAGTAAATACGTGGTGTTTTTTTAAATTTTAAATACTTATTAATATACTTATTAATATTTATTAATCATATAATTATAAGTTACGTAATGTGTACCGTGTTTCATGAATTGCTAATGACTTTTGAATAGATATCTCTATCATTTTGAATGGAATTTTTTATTCTTCACAACCTAGTAAATACGTGGTGTTTTTTTTATTTTAAATAAAATATTCAATCAGAAGTATTTGATTTGCAAAAGGATTGAATTTAAAGCGTTAATACTTTTAAATAAATATCTCTACCATTTTAAATTGAACTTTTCATTTCTCACAATCTAGTCTATACGTGGTGTTTTTGGAATTTTTTTTTAAATAAAATATTCATGTAGAAGTACTGGATTTGCAAGGGGGTCAAATTTAAAGCATCAATACTTTTAAATAAATATCTCTACCATTTTGAATTGACTTTTTTCTTTCTTACAATCTAATCTATACGTGATGCTTTTTTTTAAAATAAAATATTCAAGTAGAAGTGCTTGATTTGCAAAAGAGTAGAATTTAAAGTGTTAATACTTTTAAATAAATATCTCTACCATACTAAATTGAATTTTTTATTTCTCACAATCTAATCTGTACGTGGTGCTTTTTTTAAAAATAAAATATTCAAGAAAAAGTACTTGACTTGCAAAAGGGTAGAATTAAAAGCGTCAATACTGTATTAACATAACTCCCAGATAAAAATACGAGTTAGCACTTGAAACTTACCAGTGCAGATATCGAAGGGAATGGTTTGATGACTGGTTGTTGCACGTTGTTTAAAAACAGAAGCCATTGAGAGAGCTGGGCCGATTGTGCCTCAGTACAGGCGAGCAGAGCAACGAAGTCGTTACGGAAGTTCGCACAGAGCCACGCGCTGGACTGCCGCTGCTGCAAGTATGGCCAAGCGATTCGCCAAGAGGCGAAGCCGACGGACAGGCACAGGCGTTCGTCTTCCCGGATGTCCAGGAGAGCGTAAACGACAGCGGCATCGAGTCCATACAGGTAACGTGAAAACAGAACAAAGCAGCTGTTAAACGCAAAAGTACAAGAATGTCGAATGATAATTAGCAATTTCCTTTAAAATTTGGTAACATTACGAATAATCGAAGTTTATTATATTTAGATATATAGTACTAGAAGAAATTTTGTAAATCTTGGAGATATTGAAACGTACTCTTAGCTTTAGAATTGAACCCTTTGCGCTCGAGTTTTTGAAGTAGCAACTTGAGATAATTTTGTGCACACTTGACAAGTGTTTTTTAGGTAATAGAAAATAATTTTGTGTACAAATTAACTTGTAAAAGATTGAAACTTTTGAGAACTATTTTTTATAGGGTTTTGAAACTTAAAATCAGTCGATGAGAAACTCGAGTTGCCACGTGAAACAGCGTGGTAACTGAGAGTCGCTTCTCGAACGCAAAGGGTTAAGATATGTTATAGCAAGAGTCGTAATTGAGTAGTAAAAATTAGATGGCGAAATAGATCGAATTATGGAACACAGGAAGCAACAAGTTTCGCATAATAGAATTCGATAGCGTTGATCAGCGGGACGTGAAAGTAGGAAGCAGTAGACGTCGAATCGTAGAAATCGATAGCGTTAACCATCGAATCGTATGATTCGAGACTCGGAATGGCGGTGTAATATTGCCACTTTGAATTCACCCTTTTACAAAACGGATTCATTCCTTTTACAAATTATAATACATTCAACACTTTTGCAATTAATTTCTTTTACAAATTACATTCAACACTTTTGCAAGTAATTTCTTTTACAAATTACATTCAACACTTTTGCAATTGAAGCACTTCATACATAACATTACATATAAACTAGGTAGCAAGAGATAAAAACTTCATTTAAAGAAGTACAGATACTTGTTTAAAAATAATTACCAATTCATTAAAGTCACAAGTAACATGTATGTATAAGTTAGGATATATAAATTATATTTACATGCAATTTTCATACATACACATTATTAAATATATAATTATGAATTATAATATCTGCTGAGTTCAATGAATTGCTAATTACTTTTAAATAAGTATCTGTACTTTTTTCAATGAAGTTTCTATTTTGTGTTACCTAGTTTATATGTAACATTTCTTACAATGAAATATTGAAGTATATAATGAATATATATTGTAATAGATATAGTAATAATATCTGTAGGTTTTTAATTAATTTTCTGATTTTCTACTACCTAATTTTTTACATTTAGTGTTACTTTTACTGTCTTAATAAAATATCTGACTAGAATAAATATAATAATGAACATCTATAGTTTTTAAATTAAATTTCTGATTCTTTACTACCCAATTTCTTACATTTGGTGTTTCTTTCCTTTTCTTAATAAAATACCTGACTAGAATAAATATAGTAATGAATAGCTATAGCTTTTAAATTAAATTTCTGATTTTTTACTACCCAATTTTTCACATTTGGTATTTCTTTTATTTTCTTAATAAAATATCTGACTAGAATAAATATAATAATGAACATCTATAGTTTTTAAATTAAATTTCTAATTCTTTACTACCTAATTTTTAACATTTAGTGTTACTTTTATTTTCTTAATAAAATATCTGGCAAGAAGTACTTCATTTGCAAAAGAATGAATTTAACACGCGAATGGGTGAATTTCATTTGCGTCAGAACGATTTCGATTTGCGAAAGGCTGAATCCAATTCAGAAAACAATGAATTCAAAGTGGCAATACCGTACCCCCAAACGATAACCGCTTCGAGAGCAGTAGAATTCCAACGATCGAATATCCGAACGATCTTCGATTAGAAGCTCGATACCAACAGCCAGCTGGTAACAATTCCGCGCGTACGATTGTCGCAAAAGGCCTCACCGTCTCCGTGCGGCGTGGCCAGCACCAGCCCAGCGACGACGCCTCAGCAATCGCGCCGCGCCAGTCTGCTCCATCCGGACCACGCTCGGCTACAGTTGCACCATTTGCATCACAATCACCATAATTCCGGCGCGAAGAGCCCGCCGTCGCCTGACAGGACGTCGATCGACGAGGAACCGCCGCTTCCGCCCAGCCCATCGAGCTCCACCACCAGCAGCCTCCGCTCGATGCCCAGCTCTGCGAATGCACCGATGCACTTCTCTGAGAGGAGACGCAGCAGCAGGTAACGTTGCTTGTTGTCAGTTAATTAATGTTTCGCATGACACCTGTAAATATATATGAATATTAGATACATCTGATGATTTGTAACAATAGTATTATCTTCTGTTCCTCATTTGGTATTGTAATTATACCATAATTATAGTATATAACTCGTTTGCTATTGTACTTATACCATAAGTGGTATAATAATAATACTTAAGTTCTTGAGGGACGCACTTGAGGTGTGCACGTTTATGATACGTAAGAAAAAGAATTAATATTATGAAATTGCAATTTTAAATTAATCGTTAAAGCTTCTCGAATGAATATGCAAATTAGATGCATTCGATGCTAGTAGCGATAGTATTATTTTCAGTTCCTCGTTTGGTGTAGTATTTGTACCATAAGTGGTATACTCGTTTGCTATGGTACCTATACCATAAGTAGTATACTCGTTTGCTATGGTACCTATACCATAAGTGGTATACTCGTTTGCTATGGTACCTATACCATAAGTGGTATACTCGTTTGCTATGGTACCTATACCATAAGTGGTATACTACTTAAGTTCTTGAGGGACGCACCTGAGGTGTGCACGTTTATGATACGTGAGAAAAAGAATTAGTATTATGAAATTGCAATTTTAAATTAATCGTTAAAGCTTCTCGAATAAATATGAAAATTAGATACATTCGATGATTAGTAGCGGTAGTATTATTTTCTGTTGCTCGTTTGGTATAGTATTTGTACCATAATTATAGTATATAACTCGTTTACTATAGTACCTATATCATAAATGGTATACTACTTAACCCTTTGCGCTCGACGACCTTTTTGGTCAGGCGGCTCTGCAACTCGAGACAATTTTAAAGTTTACATTTTGAAAAAGATATTTATCGAAGTTCAAGTTCTGTAGTGGTGTTTGGTGTGATCAAAAAACACTTACCAGGACATTCTGAGTCGCCAGGATCTTGTGGGTGATCGCTGCTACTTCCGAATTCACTGTCTATTACACTAATTTTTCTATTTCTCACACGCGATACGTGATTACTGTTTACACTTGTTCTACCACTAATTTGATCATGATCAATTCAAAATCAAACTCGCCTTAAAACTTTCAAACGAGTGGTGCAAAATTTCGCGACAAATGTGCTCGCTACGACCGTCGAAACTGTACTAACGTTAGACACATCGTATTCAGGACTACAGTCGTAGAGGAATTTACGTCACAATGTCACTTTCCAACCGAAGACATAAACAGCCTAAGGGGCCTATTCACGAACCAATACTTCGTATTTATTAACTGGAGATAACGAAATTCAGCGTAAATACAGCCGCTCGAGTTGCCACGCGAAACATCGTGGCGAATGAGAGTCGCCGTTCGAGCGCAAAGGGTTAAGTTCTTGAGGGACGCACTTGAGGTGTGCACGTTTATGATACGTAAGAAAAAGAATGAATATTATGAAATTGCAATTTTAAATTAATCGTTAAAGCTTCTCGAATGAATATAAATATTAGATACATTTGATGATTTGTAACAATAGTATTATCTTCTGTTCCTCATTTGGTATTGTAATTATACCATAATTATAGTATATAACTCGTTTGCTATAGTACTTATACCATAAGTGGTATACTACTTAAGTTCTTGAGGGACGCACTTGAGGTGTGCACGTTTATGATACGTAAGAAAAAGAATTAATATTATGAAATTGCAATTTTAAATTAATTATTAAAGCTTCTTCAATGAATATGAAAATTAGAAACATTGAATAATTAGTGGTGGTAGTATTATTTTCTGTTCCTCGTTTAGTATAGTAATTATACCATAATTATAGTATATAACTCGTTTACTATAGTACTTATACCACAAGTGGTATACTACTTAAGTTCTTGAGAAACGCTGACATATGGACTGTTTATTTTGAAAGTGGTATAAATCCTTTTTTAAAACAAATGCGATATGACGTAATTTATGCTTAATTTAGTGTAAAAATTTTGTTTATATCTAGTCAGTATCTAATATCTTAAAAGAATGCCAATGCTTTATTCCATTTAAATGTTGTATCACGATGCAAAACCTATTACATACGAAAAATATAAGGATATGCAGCAGTTATTACTATATATACCTACTGTGCATTATGAATACTTCAAAACACTGCCACATGAAGAGCATAAATAATTAATAATACCAATATCTTGTGTTAAGTTTAACAATATATAAATATAATTAACATTCACAATAAAGAATGCTAATCCTATTTTATTTCTTGTTATTATATATAAACAAAATTGGATTAATATGAGATATATTTTAAGTAATATTTGCTATTTGAAAATTGAAATTAAATGATATTTACAATTGACTAATTATGAAAGTGGTGTAAGTCCATTTGCAGCCTGGAAATTGTCAATTATTTTAGTTAAATCCGCCTAAAAGAAATTTATATCATCAAATTACACATTGATAAATTAGTACAAACAATCCCAGATTTCACACAATTAACCTATACCTTTTAATTGTCAGATCTGCTAACATTCAATTTTCTCGAAACAAAAGAAAATGGACTTGCACCACTTTCAAAATAAACGGTCCATACGCAAGAAAAAGAATTAATATTATGAAATTACAGTTTTAAATTAATCATTAAACCTTCTTCAATGAATATACGAAAATTAGTAACATTGGATGATCAGTAGTTCGTTTCTATTCTCTATATGTTGGCTTGAGAATCATTTGTGTGACTAAATTGGAAAAAATAAAAAAAAACAGTGGATTTTTATACATACAGGTACAAATTTTTTTAGTGCAACGATAACTGTTTGATTATTAAACAGCAACGAAGGTTCGTTTAATAAACCGATAGACTTCTAGTTTATCGTCTTTGAAAGTAAATATTGAACAGACGATGCTGCTTTCAGACTTAATTTAATTGCAGGGTTCTTAACGACACTGTTCGTCTTTCAAAGTAAATATGTTACTTTCAGGCAGATATAATTCAGTTTGATTCCACAGGGTTGTTACGACACTGTTTTACGCGTATCGTTTTCCTAATTACATTTCAACGAATGTCCCTTACGGATTTACAAAAGCGATTTGACCAAAGCGCGCCCACGCGTCACTAAAACCTGATAGTCGGTAGAACGCGATAGAAGGGGTAGATAACGCTACCCCTTTGTCGAAATTGTACATATACGACTGGCCTTAATAACCACAGACCCGCATTGCTTGCGGTTTGGTCATTCGCAAACACAATCCGGTGTACGATATCACAAAAAATGGATCTCGTCTCTGGCAAAGTCGCGTTAAACCCATTGGTCCAATAGAGACCACTTTACCATCCTATTGCGCGAACTTGCTTCTTTAATCCTCGCGTGTGTAGATTTCATCTGACGTGGAATAAAAATTGCATGCTCGATCAGGTTTTATTAAAGTTATTCATTGCGTAGCAGATCTGTTATTTTCTGCACCACGTCTGATCGAATATAGGATATACTACTTAAACTCTTGAGAGACGCTGACATATGCACGCGTGCACGTTTATGACACGTGTGAAAGAGAATTAATATTACAAAACTAATGATTAATTTAAAAACGCGGTTTCTCGAATAATCGAAGAATCATTGATTTGGAAAGCAGTGTCTCGAATAATCGAAGGAACTTTAACGTAACAAAGATAACGCTAGGATATTAAAAAAGCAATGATTATTATAATATCAAGTAGAACAAAGTAGATTCTGTCTTAACAGATTTTTCGCAAATAAATCTCCACCAAATTTGAATTTTTCTTCTTTCAAAATAATTTCAAAAGATTAAAATGATTTTATTCGAACATTTTATTCGAACATTTTATTCGGATACAGTGAACTGAAATTATTTTAATTGAAAAAAGAAAAATGAAACGTGCACACGTGTGTACCTAAAGGCATTAAACACTGTTAAACAAACGTTCACTAAATTTTAACGTCCCACATACGCGTGCATGTTTATGACACGTGAAAAAAGGAATGAATATTACAAAATTGTGTTTATAAATTAATTATTAAAGTTTCTTGAATAATCGAAATAACTTAAACATATCAAAAATAACACTACAATATTAAAACAGCAATAATTATTACAATATCAAGTAGAACAAAATAGATTCTGTCTTAAATACTGTCGCAAATAAATCTCCACCAAATTCTAACTTTTCCTTCACTCAAAATAATTTTGAACGATTAAAATGATTTTATTCGAATACAGTAAACAGAAATAATTTTAATTGGAAAAATAAAAATGAAACGTGCACACGTGTGTCCTTAAAGGCATTAAACACTGTTAAACAAACGCTCACTCTAAATTTCAACGTCCCACATACGCTTGCACGTTTATGGTACGCAAGAAAAAAATTAATATTATGAAATTGCATTTTTATATTAATCATTAAAGTTTCTTGAATAATCGAAATAACTTTAACGTATCAATTACAATAATAAAGTTTGTATCAGTTATAATATTAAAAAAGCAATGATTGTTACAATATCAAGTAGAACAAAACAGATTTTGTATTACAGATCCCGTCACAAATAAATCTCTACCAAATTTGAATTTTTCTTCACTCAAAATAATTTCAAGAGATTAAAATTATTTTATTCGAACATTTTATTCGAATACAGTAAACAGAAATAATTTTAATTGAAAAAATAAAAATGAAACGTGCACACGTGTGTCCCTAAAGGCATTAAATACAGTTAAACAAACGCTCACTCTAAATTTCAACATCCCACATACGCGTGCATGTTTATGATACCTAAGAAAAAGAATTAATATTATGAAATTAATAATTAAAATTTCTTAAATAACCGAAATAACCTTGACGTATCAAAGATAACGTTACAATATTAAAACAGCTATAATTATTACAATATCAAGTAGAACAAAATAGATTCTGTCTTAACAAATCCTGTCGCAAATAAATCTCCACCAAATTCTGACTTTTCTTCACTCAAAATAATTTTAAGTGATTAAAATGATTTTATTCGAACATTTTATTCCAACACAGTAAATCTACATTATTTTAATTGAAAAAATATGGAACGTGCACACGTGTGTCCCTAAAGGCATTAAAAACAGTTAAACAAACGGTCACTCTAAATTTCAACGTCCCACACACGCGTGCAGTACGGCGAAAGGTTAAATAACCGTTTGTCTCTTCCCTCGCGCGATCTGCATCCCAAGGGAGGCGGATATCAATGGTCCAGTCGGTTCCAATCGCGTCACGCCCTCCTCTACGAAAGGGTGAGCAGCCCCTGAACGTGTTTTCTGTTCCCGATCCGTGAAATTACCGGGAGAACAGGCTCTGAAAATAATCCCTCGGGCTGACACGGTCTGACGTCGATCTTGACTCGTGTCAAGGCGCGACCCTGGCACCATGCAAATACGACACGAGCGCGGCTAGCCCGTTCTCCTTTTCATTTATACATCCGGAGATATTAATCGCGACCCACGTATCCAAACTGCTGGAGTTTCGATTCCGTCGCGCCCTTCCTCCGTGTCGAGCCCTGAACTTTCGAGGGTGGAACCTTCGCAGAGCCACGAATCGATCCAGCGGAACTGCTTCGCCTCGTTTTCATTTTGGTGCCTTTACGGTTCGAGGGAATGGGGAGAAAGTTCGTTGGTTTTGAGGGTTCGAGGGATTTTTATGTGCTCTGATGATATACGCGTGGCAGAGATCTTTAATAGTTATATTGTCTTTCAGAATCGCTTTAGTTGTATTGGTTCACTTTGAATTCATCCCTTTTGCAAGTTAGATTCGTTGTTTTGTAGATCAAATTCGTACTTTTGTGAAATTGAATTTAACATCTTGCGAATTGAATTTAATTTTTTGCAGATCAAATTCACCCTTTTTCAAGTTAAATTTGTTCTTTTGCAGATCATATTCGTACTTTTGTAAAATTCAATTTAGCCTCTTGTGAATCGAATTTAATTTTTTGCAGATCATATTCGTACTTTTGTAAAATTGAATTTACCCCCTTGCAAATTGAATTTAATTTTTTGCAGATCAAATTTACCCTTTTTCAAGTTGAATTCATTCTTTTGCAGATCAAATTCATCCTTCTGTAAAATTGAATTTACTCCTTTGTAAATCGAATTTAATTTTTTGCAGATCAAATTCACCCTTTCGAAAGTTGAATTCATTCTTTTGCAAATCAAATTCGTCCTTTTGTAAAATTGAATTTACCCCCTTGGAAATCGAATTTAATTTTTTGCAGATCAAATTCACCCGCTTTCAAGTTGAATATATTCTTTTACAAATGAAATTTGTCCTTTTGTAAAATTGAATTTACCCCCTTGGAAATCGAATTTAATTTTTTGCAGATCAAATTCACCCGTTTTCAAGTTGAATATATTCTTTTACAAATCAAATTTGTCCTTTTGTAAAATTGAATTTAGCCTCTTGCAAATCGAATTCAATTTTTCACAAATCAAATTCAACCTTTTGCAAGTTAAATTCATTCTTTTGCAGATCAAATTCGTACTTTTATAAAATTGAATTTAGCCTCTTGTGAATCGAATTCAATTTTTCACAAACCAAATTCACCCTTTTGCAAATGAAACTCACATTTTTACTAATCAAGTACTTCTGCTCAAACACTTTATTTAAAAGGACACCAAATGCAAGCTTTAAAAATCTGATATTTTCTATAGTCACATTTTCAAAGAAAATACCTTCAGAAACCAAGCAAATGTTGAAGATACATTAAAGAACTCATTAATACCAAAATGGCGAATTCTTACAAAAATAGGATTAAAAAACCAGAAACTTCTTGAAAAAAATACAGAATCCAATGGTAGCTATTCCTTGAAGAAGTTTCACTCAAACTTTGATTTCACATCACACAACCTAACTCCATCTGATCTCAATATCGAATTAACTTCTATACACTCTAAACTACCCTCATCCAGCCTTAAATACAATCTCTCAATGCAACCAACGCGTATCATCAACCATAACTCAATTCATTAATCAATTAAAAATCAATCAATTAATAAACCAGAAACTTCTTGAAAAAAAATATACAGCATCCAGTTGAAGAAATTCAACTTACTCAAATTTCGATTTCACATCGCACAACCTGACACTATCTAATCTCAATATCGAATTAACTTCTATACACTTCTACATTCTAAACTACCCTCGTTTACCCTTAAATACAATCTCTCAACGCAAACAATCACGTATCATCAACCATAAGCCAATTCATTAGTCAATTAAAAAACCAAAAATTTTTTGGAAAAAAGTACAGCATCCAATGGTAGCTATTCATTGAAGAAGTTTCACTCAAACTTCAATTCCACATCACACAACTTAACACTATCCGATCTCAATATTGAATTAAATTTGATGCATTTTACACTACCCTCATCCCTTAAATACAATCTCTCATCACAACCAACGCGTCTCATCGACCATAACCCAATTCATTAATCAATTAAAAATCAACCAGTTAAAAAACTAGAAACTTCTTGAAATAAAATATACAGCATCCAATGGTAGCTATTCATTGAAGAAGTTTCACTCAAACTTCAATTCCACATCACACAATCTAACACTATCTGATCTCAATATTGAATTAAATTTGATGCATTTTACACTACCCTCATCCCTTAAATACAATCTCTCATCACAACCAATGCGTCTCATCGCCCATAACCCAATTCACCACCAACTATCCCACTTACTTAAACTCCACGTATACCAAAATCTCTGTTTGATTCAACAGGTACAGCATGTTCGACGCCCTGGACCTGGAATACGCGCTCCTGAGAGCCGCAGCTCGCGGCTCAGTGGGTCCCTACTCGCTATCAGAGTCCCTGCACAAGCTGACCTTCACGCAGAGCCTGGCGTTCCCAGCACTGGCCAGGGGCCTCGCCTCGAAGCAGAGCGTGCCCACCAGAAGGCCCCAACAGCACACTGAGAGCGGTCTGAACGCGTTCGCGAAGGTGGTCACCGCTTTGGTCCTCGTCCTCGTCAGCGTTCTGGTGTTTGGTGTCGTGTACAAGTTCGTGAGGACGTGAGGATGGCTGCTGGTGCCCGATCGACCGCCAAATTCCTCGCAGGAGTTCGATCGACCGGACACCAGCCACGCATTCGACCATTGATCGATATTCATCCATCAATCAGAGTCGTCGATCGTGATTTTTGATTAAGAAACGTACACAGTATTGTCAGTGAACGTTTAAGTGAGTCTTGGTGACATTTAAATCTGAATTTTGGTAACAACGTTGGATTACAACTGTACTTGCTGCGAGGCCTAGTTCGAGGGTTGCTGAGCGATTAATTGTGCTTGTGACGTGTGAGAGGGTTCGCGTGATTCGAGATGTATCTCGTCGATCGAATTATACGAGGGGTTGGAGCTGGTTGAATTTGAAAAGCAACGCCATGCGATGATAAAGCGTAATCAAGGTGCTCGTTGGGGGACAATGAATTCGAACGCGAATTGTTTTCAGTCGATGCACGCGCGAGCTCGACTGCCAGTGAAAAAAAGGAAATAATCGAGCTGGATTTTGATACTGCGGTGAGGGTTTTGGGATCGCGTTGGTTTTTTATTGCTGGAGAATGGCGCGATGTGGAGGACAGTTGGGAATTTGTTCACGCGGACAAGGTTTTTTTGCGAGCGAGAAAATCGTGATCGAAATATCGAGCGTCGTTGCAGTTTTATAGCCTTGTTCGTTTTCGAAATAAACGACACGTGGAATAAAATTTGTCGAATACATAAAAGGGAGTTTAAACGATTTTGTGACAGCGATATTTATTTAATTCGAATGTTATTATTGAAACAAGTTTCGTTCAATTCATTGTTGAAACCTCTGCAACCTTGTCCGTGTGTGGAAATATACGATCAACAGAAATTTGGTGAAAGTCCGTGACTCTTTAAGTGCTTTACACGATTCTACCCCGATGACAATCGCTTTGACATTTAGAATTTTAAGGGAATCGTGGCTGAAAGTCTCGCGAAGAGTTTATAAAACTCGCTGAAGCGTTCAATGCGACTAACGAGCGAGTAACTTGCGAATGCGATCGTCAAGTTATTAATTTCGCACTGAATATCGCATTGAACGAGCGTTATCGAGCAGCCTCTACTTTAAAATGGCGAAACTAAAAGTGTCCCCTCGCGTTTCGCGATCATTTTTAACAGAAGCTTTTATCATTTCACATCGCGTTCAATTTAATGTTTTAAGTTCTCAATTGAACCCCTTCGAATCCACGCCAGAATGCAAGGACCATATTTTTTAATTGTCATATCGAATAATTAGAATTAACGAATTGATTCGTTTAGAAAAAGGGCAGAGAATTGATTGTACGAGAGAGAGAAAAATTTTTTCTGAATTTGATACGTGTTTAAAACGATTAATGTGGACGCAAAGGGGTGAACTTCGATCAGAAGCTTAAACGCTTGCGTTTTAAATGAAATTGTATATTCGCTGTTATCCAATGCGTAATCAAATACGTTGAAATTATAGATTTATTCGACGCGAGTCTGGTACGCGTACTTATTTACGCGAAGTCGACACTTTACGCAAGGTAATCGTGAAACGTACACGTGTGTATACGTGCATATAGTCTCTATATATATATACATATATACATTGTAAATATATATGCAAATATTAACGTTCGAGCGCCATTTCATTCTTCGACGTTGCGTTATATATCCAGCAACGAACCTGCGACGATTCATCGCGCTGTAGATGAAAGACAGCCACACTTTGACGATTTTTTTTTATGTAAAATGAATGTATATATACTGCACCAATCGCGAAGTAGTGAAAAAGTGAACATTTCTTTTGTATCAACAGAAAAGTTCAACATTTATTCGAAGTGATAACGAATCAGGATCATTTTCAGAGGGAATTATTTGAGATAAAAAAGATTAAAGATCTTGTCATCGTAGAATGTAAATGTAAAATCAATCCAGCTGCTGTAATTACTTTTGTTCTGATTCTAGATACAATTTCTCTGTCGAGGGGATTCTGTTGAATCGTCTCAGACCTTTCGTTCAATCGCTTTGTACTGTAAAAACATTCGAACTCGTTCGAAGAAAAAATTCTGAATAAAGTTTTTTCCAGTAATTCGTCGACTATTTTCCGTGCCTGGACCTTTGCAGACTTTTACTGTATTTGGTTAATAATTGAACGTTAATTACACAAAGGAACTTGTAACTTTAAAAGTTTGCAGGGCTGCAGAGAATTTTCTTTCTTCTCTTCAATTGTCTAATTTTCGTATGGCATATGAACAAAAGATTCTATATTTTAGAAAATGAAAATTCTCATTTTCTAAATGTAAACGCGAAAATTTCAATTAGACATTAATTAGCAACATAATTATAGCAGTTTTAATGTACATCTTTAAATCAATTGTAAATCACTAAAATATCAAGATTTATATGACAAGTGTTTGAAAAATAGCACGATGTAGATGTTTTGATAACGAAACTTACAAATTCGTGTCAAGAAGAGAGCCACAGGAGTTTGATGTAGGTAGTGTCTGACCATGCACTGAGACAGTCCTTATACTACTTACACGAGTTGAAGATACTCCTGGAATTTTGTAGCATACACTATAGATTCTTCTTGTTACTATTTTCTGCTAATTAACTAAAAGTTTACTATTAAATAGCCAAATTGTTTAATAGTAAAGCTCTGCTATTGATTAGCAATATTATTTCTACTGATTAACTAAAGCTATTCTATTAAATAGCAAAGCTATTAATAGTAAAGCTTCGCTATTAGTTAACAACACTATTTCTGCTAATTAACTAAAATTTTTCTATTAAATAGTAAAGTTATTAATAGTGGAGCTTTGCTATTGGTTACCAAAACTATTTCTGTTAATGAACTAAAATTTTTCTATTAAATAGCAAAGCTATTAATAATAAAGCTTTGCTATTAGTTAGCAACACTATTTCTGTTAATTAACTAGAGTTTTCCTATTAAATAATAAAGCTATTAATAGTAAAGCTTTGCTATTGGTTAACAAAACTTTTACTGCTAATTAACTAAAGTTTTCTTATTAAATAGTAAAGCTATTAATAGCAATGCTCTGCCATTAATTACCAGAACTATTTCTGCTAATTAACTAAAGTTTTCCTATTAAATAGCAAAGTTATTAATAGTAAAGCTCTGCCATTAATTATCAAAACTATTTCCACTAATAAACTAAAACTTTTCTATCAAACAGCAAAGCTATTAACAATAAAGTTTTGCTATTAGTTAGCAACACTATTTCTGCTAACTATCTAAAGTTCACCCATTAAATAGCAAAACCAATTAATACTAAAATGAGATATGAAAGTAACCAAAAAACTAGCCTGACACGAACATGCTAATAAACTTGCAGCAGCAGAGGTAGGGCAATAAAGGCGTCATCCTTTGAGACATCCATCCGATTTACATCGGCGAAGAAGCCGTTTATTATTTTACAGTCGCATGATTCCATTCGACTCGCACGAGTCCCCGGCGTGTACCAGTCTGAAGAAGTAATACTTTGAAAGTTTTACAACAAGTGTTCCCTCTTCGAAGTCTCACATCTAAGGTGCTAAGGTATCTACAGTGATATAATTCTTCTTACACGACTATACACGCATTTGGCCGGGTCGTTCCTCCGATTCCACCATCTCCATCACCCATCTACCCTCTCGCCTAACCTAGTTCTCCATCACGTCGAAGAAACGCACGTCTCGTTCTCGAGATTCGAGACTGATCGACCCGTTATCCCCTTTGCCGTCTCTTTATATGCAACATATGTACACAACCACCCTTTATTGCTACTTTACAAGATCTTCGTCCGATCGAACAACCTCTTCGCAAAATCCATGTTCAAATCCACGCTTCCCGCCAATTCCATCTCGTTTGTGTCCGTGTATCGCGTGTAACGTGTCCTCTGTGTGTCTGTAAATACGTGTACACGTAATTGTGTTAGCGTGTCTATCGTGTCGAACGCGAGTATCAACTGGAAGTACGCGATCAGTGGAAAAAGTTTGAGATTTAGTATTTTTACGCGCGATTGCATTCGTACCTGTCCCTCTCGTCTCGTGCGATCCTGAAACTCCGTCGAAGGAAAGAGGTTCGTCAATAAACAAACACGCCAGAGTTCTCGACCAGATCTCGAATACACTCTTCGCGTACACAACGGACTGTCTTGACGCTGATGAAGTTAAACGTATCTAAAAGTGAGTCTGTGAGCGGAATTTAAAAAAGGCTTGGAGTTTCCTTCGGACGAGACCGCATTCGCGCTCGAATCTGCCTCTGCATCGCCTGCATCCGTTCAGATTGACGACTTTAATCGCGTTTAGGCCGTGCTTTCTCGTTCCTCGTTAATTAAAACACTCTCTATTTCTCTCTCTCCCTCTCTCTCTCTCTCTCAGTTCATTTCTTCAATCCTTTCGTGCTAGATTAACGTATAAAAAGTGTCACTAAAAAGACTGTCGTAAAGAGCAACGAAAATATTCAGTATGAAAAGTTTAGTACGTCAGTTCTTTCGTTCGAAATCACAGCGAACGAACTCGTTCGTTTCCAGCCTGCTCGCGTTACGAAAGGATTAAACGTCCTGGCTGTCGTGTGTGCGTTGTACCGTACTCGAGTCATCGTGATCTAGAAACTCGGAGTGTAGAAAAATAAATCGTTATATCAGAATGGCTCGCGAAGTCCTCTCGCAAATTGCAGCTGAACGAATCTCGACCGCGAAACAAGACGAATAACGACTAGCGGACTTGATCAGACGGCTACAAGCGGAAGTGAATCGGGACTCAGCTCCTGAGGAACGTTCTCGCTCGTGAAACGGTCCTCTAAACCGATTCTGCACGCGAAAAAATAGAATTTAATCGAAACTATCGAGGTACTTGTTCGCCAGTCGACTAAATATTCGTGGTCTGTTGTTTAAATGTAGGCGAGAACATTCTGCAGCGAACTTCTGGCCTGTGCTCGCTCGTTTACGTCGAGCAATCAACACTCTTTGGATTTCGATGACTCTTGATTTAACTTCAAAATGTCCAGGATACAATTCTTCGCTGTTTACTTCCTCGAATTACTCCCCTCGACTTCTGTCTACCCTTTGGAGTACGTACATGTAGATTCGTTGAGATTATCCGTAAAAGTTTCAACACGCGGAGGACTCCTCTTTCGATGCTATTTTAGACTTTCTCGCTCGTTAAAATTCGATCGTTCTTTTGTAGATTCGCTTTGGAATTAAACGAGAACGACGAAACTCCCTTCGAGAAGTTTTACGAGAATTTTTACGATGCACAGCGACTCGTTTACTTTCGTTTCCCGATATTTGGAATGCGTGTACCTACTTTCGTCTCGAGTACTTGTGACACCGCCATTTTCACTGTACAGTAACCGCGGTTACGCCCATCGTTACAATTTAATTACACTCGTCGCCTGACTCTCGCTTCGTTTAACGATATCCACCAACGATCGCAACGGAAGATTACAGAATCTTATTTTACGATAATTAGATCAGAAATCAGTCGAGATTACGCGATTCGTTTCATCTCGACGAGCATTAGAACGCACTGGTGGCGAACCCAAGCACCAAACAGCTGATCGATCAAGCTCTCCTCGATTTCGAGTCAACGATTCTTGTAGATTCTTCGCTGCTACGTGATGCAAGGCTTAAAAGAGGAGTCGCCTTGGCTCTCTTTAGGAAAGTACGTTCGAAGAATCACAAAATCATTTCGAATTTAAACACAAGCGCTCTTAAAACTAACCAGCTTCCTATCACGCCTCCCACATTTTTAAAGGTACAGCCTCATTTATTGTGAGCAACGACAGGATCGTTATCATTACTTTTTTCTCGCATATTGCTGTATATTACCCTTCCACATTTCTATCTTCAGTAAATTCACTTGTCTTTTACGCATATATGAATCACGTCAATCTGTTCCGTTTCTCTAAACACGTCAAACAATCTACTCCATCAAAATCGACGATAAATAAATAAATAAATAAATTAAGGGTACAAATTACATTCTACGACAGACTTTCGATGCAACGCGGAACGGATTAACCACGTCGAAACGCGTTGCGAGTGTCACTCTTCATCTGATCGCGTTCCACTTCCTCCATTCACGATCAAATCTCTCAATATAGTGTTCAACAACGATCGAGATCGTAAGAGAGCAGATCTCGATCGTCGATGGAACGCGTGTCGATGAAAAACGAATCACGCGAGCCACGTCTGGAAAAATACCTGCCACTAACCAACCCACCGCGTCCAACCCTCGCACCCTTAAATCGGCTCGCACACGAGCGCGCCCTCGAGGTCTAGAAAAATAGTGCGACTGGTCGCGAGAAATACCGATATCGACTTATCTACCACAACGATTTACGAGCTAGTACACTTTCATTAAAGTTTAAGTCGACTCTAAAGCGGGGGTTGATCGACACGCGATTAGACGCCGTCTCCGTCTCACTCGTACTTCGAGACTACACTTAAACCTAGATATGCACGATTCGACTGGGTTCTCTGGCAATCTCTGTAACACGTAGGACGATGCGTAAGAAAATTTCGGTTAAAATCTGTTTCTTCGTTCCGATTACATGAGACCAGCCTACTGTCGACATGCGTCTCGCTGTTATCTTCGTTTCTCTTCTTTTTATTCATGATGGATCCGCGGTTCTACGTAAAATAGGACTCCTTCGAAGGCCTGGTAACAGCTAAGACAGTCCACCAATGGACTAGCAGTCGAGGGACCACGAGAGAGATCTATCCGAGTGTCGCTTTAAATCTACTTGTTTCTTCGGTTTATACCCTGTTCTTCGTATTCAACGAACGATTATCGATAGTAGCTGTGGACGACGGTTGTCGTAGCGGTAAGAATTTTTCGTATGTGGCTGAATAAGTGTTCAACGTCTGACCAATACTGAGCACCGTCGTGGAGTATCTTCTCGACGAAAATCGTGATAACTTAGAAAGAAAAGAAATTTTCTAAACAGACATTCCTTCGAGAAACAGAAAGAACAAGAATCGTAGCAAAATGTCTACATAAATTGAGTTAATCTAATCAGCCTGGATCTGTTCTCGATATTTCTCTCGTTTCACAGATCCTTCGTCCTTGTTCCACCTCACGGGTCCTTCATTCTGTTGCTCTAGGCAGGTTCTTCGTTACCTTCACAATTCTTTCCTGGTTTGCTTCGCGCGACTTATTTGCAGCGCGCTGGGCTTCGTTTCCTGCGGATTCTTCCTTCTTCATCCGCCTCGAACGGCCTCTTGGAGGGTCATCGAGAGAGAGAAAACCTTGCTCCGACGAAAGGTCCCTTCGTGAACGAGGAAGAGTTTGCGTTGAAGTTTTTTAGAGCCTTCGAGTATTAGCCTACTGATAGATGATCGGATGGGTGGGTTCGACTGGCAGGTCGCTGTCCAGGTTCAAGGACACCCCGTCCTTGGACACCAGGTAGTGGGTGAGCAGCTGTCCTTTGCCCTTGACGAACACCAGGCCGCGTTGCTCGAAGCCAAAGCCAAATGGCTCCAAGATCTTTCGCGTCTCGTCTGTGACCTGCGATTCAATGATTATTTTTTATATTGTTCTACTGTTATTTGTGTGGCGTACAATGTCGATACTTTGAGTTCACTTTTTTGCGAATTAAATTCAGCTATTTGCGAAATTGAATTCACCCTTTGGCAAACTTAAATTCCCTTTTTTCAAAACAAATTCATTCCTTTGGGAATTAAATTGATCTATTTGCAAAATTGAATTCACTCTTTTGCAAACTTAAATTCTCCCTTTTCAAATCAAATTTATTTCTTTGCGAATTAAATTCATCCATTTGCAAAATTGAATTCACTCTTTTGCAAACTTAACTTCCCCCTTTCCAAATCAAATTCATTCCTTTGCGAATTAAATTCATCTATTTGCAATATTGAATTCACCTTTTTGCAAACTTAAAATCCCCTTCTTCAAATCAAATCCATTCCTTTGCGAATTAAATTCATCCATTTGCAAAATTGAATTCACCCTTTTGTAAACTTAAATTCCCCCCTTTCAAATCAAATTCATTCCTTTGCGAATTAAATTCATCCATTTGCAAAATTGAATTCACCCTTTTGTAAACTTAAATTCCTCCTTTTCAAATTAAATTTATCCTTTTCCAAATTAAATTCGCCCTTTTGCAAATCAACTTCTACTTCAACTTAGCAAAAAATAAATAATTTCATATAAAAAAGTTGGGATGTTTATTCAAAAGTAATTATCTATTCCTTAAAGTCAGTACATAATTCATAATTGCATATTTAATGTATGTAGTATGTGCATATGTATGAAAATTGTGTGCAATTGTCAACAGAAAAATGCAAATATATCGATCTTTCGAAGAGTCTAACTACCACCAACTTTTTAAGTCACCAGCAAATGCTATAGCAGAATATGTCAATTATACTTACATACTATTTTCATGCATACATACCATTTATTGTACAATTCTGACCTACGTAATATATACTGACTTTAACGAATTGGTAATAACTTTTAAATAAATATCTGTACCATTTTGAATAATATTTTTCATTTACATAGTTTACATTTGGTGCTTTTTTAAATGAGATATTCAAGTAGAAGTACTTGATCGATAAAAGATGAGTTTGACATTCAAAAAGATAAATTTAATCTGCAAAAGGGTAAGCTTAAAGTGCGAATACTACTAATAATCAAGTATTGCATTTTTTTCTCTATTTGTTAAGTGTATTAAGTCACCAGAACATCACATTACCTTAATATTTTATTTATTTGATAATGCCAATACTACTAATAATCAAGTTTTTCTTTTTTTTGCTATTTGTCAAGTGCATTAAATCACCAGCACATTACATTCCCTTAATATTTTATTGATAATGCCAATACTACTAATAATCAAGCTTTTCTTTCTTTGCTATTTGTTAAGTGCATTAAGTCACCAGCACATTACATTACCTTAATATTTTAATGATAATGTCAATACTACTAATAATCAAATTTTTCTTTTTTTTTTTTGCTAATTGTCAAGTGCATTAAGTCACCAGCACATCACATTACCTTAATATTTGATCGATTTACGTGTATTTAGAGATATTTTACCTGGATGCAGCCTACTTTCCCAGTGCTCTCCATCCTGGACGCAACATTCACGGTGTTCCCCCAAATGTCGTAATGAGGTTTCCTGGCGCCAATTACCCCAGCGGTCACAGGGCCGTGATTGATGCCCATCTTCAAGACGAAATGATTGAAGCTCTGCTCATTGATACTCGACAACGCCTTCTTCAACTCCAGAGCGAATTCAACGAGCGTGGACAAGTGACTCCATCGTGGCGCTTCTTCTGATTCCGCTGACTCCGTGATACCAGACGCCGCCATGTACGTCGAGCCTATCGTCTTGATTTTGATGATGTCTTTGAATTTGTACTGGTCGAGGATCTGACGAGAGAACCATTAAACCTTACCACGTGATTCTCTCAAATTTTCCTTTCAATTGAAGAATACAATTTGTATAAATCAATGGACAGTTCCATAAACCATCAATTTCAAGGCACACCCTATCTTTCATCGCGAGATGTATGCCACAGTCGAGGTGATTGCTATTTTTGAGGGATTTGACGAGAGAACCACTAAATCTTCCCACGTATTCCTCTCAAGCTTTTCTTTCAATTGAAGAATACAATTTGTATAAATCAATGGTTGGTTCCAGAAACCATTAATTTCAAGGCACACCCTATCTTTCATCGCGAGATTTATGCCACGGTCGAGGTGACTGCTATTTTTGAGAAAGGTCTTTAATTTTTTCTACTATCTGAATATGAAACTTAGATAGTACGTGATTTTACGCCTTCACCTTGCACTGTGTCATAAATCTCATCAGTGTCTACAACCCTTAATATCACCCAAACAGACTGCGACCACATAGACACCTTTAATAAACGTCCAATGGACTTTTATCCGCATTCTCTTCTCTCTTTCTGTACTTTCCCGCTTTTTCTCATTTTCTACCTTTCCGTTGATCCATTTCACCACCTTGACACACCCTCAGACCAAAGGCCTTGCCAATACAGGAGTACAATTTCCACATCCACCAGAACAACCCCTGATGACTCCAACCTTCTCATATAATTAAACAGATCTTCATTCTCACATTCATTCTACAAACTCATTCAACTTCCATGCACCATTTAACCTTAAGATACTTGTAAATGGTATAAAATAGTTCTGAAGTATAAGTGAAAACAAAACTTAAAACTTAGAACTTGAAACTTGAAACTTGAAACTTAAAACTTAAAATTTAAAACTTAAAAAACAAATAGTTGATCTCAATCAGTAGCCATCGAGTACTCAATATACTAAGTTCAACAGTGCAATGAACAATTAATAAATATAGAATCGTTCAGAAATTCGCCAAGTTCTTCTGCTATAAATTAAACTCGAGCTCGAATGAAATCCCTGGACAGAAATTGGAATCACTCACCGCGTCGAAGTCGGATATAACTTCGTTGAGAAACCTGAGACACTCGAGGCCCTGGTTGTTGATGCTCTCCTCGCTGTAGAAGTCGGCAAAGTTCGGCATGCTGGCGAACAGAACGCCCACCTCCGCGTAGCTCTGGCTGTACAGGTCGTCGTGGTGTCTCGCCCTCGAGAGGAAGTAAGCGGCCACGTGCGGCGGAAGTATGTTGTATATCAGCGCGCCGTTTCTGCGCTTCATGTCAGCCGCCCTCTCCCGCTGCGCGACCACCTCTCTGCCTCGCAGGTACAACATCCTCCTCGACTTCTCCGCCTGGAAATCGATCAGCCTCTGAGCCACAGAGTGGTCGAAACGAGCCACGCATCGCCCCTAACTCTTAACCTTTCCTCGCATTTGCCAATTTTATAATTAGAGACCTCGACACGCACACGTGTCCGCTTCACTTTTTCCACGATAATAATTATATCTCGCACCTGACTTTGGTAACACTTTTTAGTATATATATATATACGCGCAATTTACATTTAGCTGAAATCAAATCAACCTGAATGCCTCTATAAAGGTATCGAACTCTTCATAAAACCGTGGAGTAATTTCAATTGCAAATTTCATAATTATAACTAATTATATGAGCAAACTTCCAATTGACTGTTTTAGCTTCGTACATATATATAAAATATATAAGCTAATATATAATCTAAAAGAGTCAACTGGAATTTTGCTCGTATAATTTGTTGTAATTATGAAATTTGCAATTGAAATTTCCAGTTGTCTCTTTTAACTTTATTTGTATATATAAGTAATATAATATGAGTCAACTGGAATTTTGCTCGTATAATTTGTTATAATTGTGAAATTTGCAATTGAAATTATTCCACGATTTTATTAAGAATTCGGTACGTTTATGGAGGCTTTCAGGTTGATTTGATTTCAGCTAAATGTAAATTGCGTTCAACGGGGTGAAGGATGCGCCCGCAGCTGTCGAAACAAGCGCGCCCTCGTTGGCTTTGATGAATTCAAGGGCCTCGTACGGAGGCTCGATTATTATTCCCGTATCGAGGGTTGTACTCGTGCGATTCCATACGTGTCGACGTTTTAATCCAACAATCGAGCGGTAGAAAACTTTCGAAGACAGTGATGGCTCGCGTATGGGCACTGTGGAACCACAGCACCCTTCTATTTCCACTTGACATTATCGATAACATTTAATATAAGATTTTTTTTTTAATTCTTTCTTTACACTTGTGCAATTCGTAATCCTTAAGCTTAATTTCAGTAGTATTTCGTAATCTTTAAGCTAAATGTCAGTAGCCATCTTTCATCTTAATATCTTTGCATGAAACTTTGTAGCAGCACCCCTCTATTTCCATTTAATATTGTCGATAATATTTAATACAAAACTTTTTTTCTTTAATTCTTTCTTTACACTTATGCAATTCGTAATTTTTAAACTTAATGTCATCAACCATCTTCCATCTTAATATCTTTTCATGGAACTATGTAGCAGCACCCCTCTATTTCCATTTAATATTATCGATAACATTTAATACACTTATGCAATTCGTAATCCTTAAGCTTAATGTCAGTAGCCGTCTTTCATCTGAATATCTTTGCATGGAACTGTGTAGCAGCACACCTCTATTTCCACTAAACATTATCGATAATATTTAATACCAGACTTTTTCCTTTAATTCTTTCTTTACACTTATGCAATTCGTAATCCTTAAGCTTAATGTCAGTAGTTAATCTTTTATCTTAATATCTTTGCATGGAACTGTGTAAAAAACATTTATATGAAATGAATGACAAGAAAATACTAATGCTTGCTGCTCAGTTCTTAGCATCAGGAAAATAAAAAGGATACTTCTCAAGATCCGCGTTAGAAACCAAATAAGGCCGCTTTTTGACCTCAAAAGAAAGAAAGCACTTGTCAACTAACAATTCTACAGTACCTTACAAATAAATTCTCTCTAATTATTTCTCATAAATTAACTATGCATCGACTGTGGATCACTCCTCAGCGATTCTCACGTTCAACAAAGACAAACTAATGCCACTCGACCTGGTGACGACGCAGTCACACCGTCGATCCACCAAATCAACTTTACAGAGCGGAAATTAGCAATTAGCATCACTCACGTATCTGGAGACGATGACCAAACAGGTCGCGACGATGAGCAGGGTGGCGGATAGGCAGTATTTCGCTGGGACAGCGCTCGGTTCGAGGGGCGAAGAGGCGTGGTCCTCCCAGTCGAGTCTCGAGCCGAGTAACCAGATGTTGATGGAACACTGCATGCCTGCGATGCCGTACATCAGGTATGCTTTGCCCAGGTAGCATATGTACGTCGGCATCGAGATCGCCACTAGCGTCAGCACACCGATGTACGAGTAGTAAGAAGGGTACGGGCATCTCGTTGACAGGGTTATGCTGGCGTTCAGGGGCGGAATCGTTTCCTCGATGACCACGCAGTTGAACTATTAAACGACCAAGAAAACGTAAAAGTTAATAGTTTAAAATTTACAACAATGTATAGAAAAAAAAAATACTGAAACAGCAGGCAGAATAAGAAGTTGCGATCGTTAAGAACCGCTTGTGAGCTTTCGTCAAATCTTTTTTACATGTGTACAAGTAATTAAGCTTTTTTTATTTCATTTCTTTCTCAGAAAAAACTCTAAATATTACATCACATTTTGATAATTCAAATAGTCCCCATTTTCATCTTCTAATTCCCGAAGCTTCCAAAAATGGTCTCTTTCAGAGCGGTTCTTAATGTTAATTGATTAAGTTCATTAGTTTGTTATACTGTACGATATAACAACAAGGTAGAAGTACTCTGAGATATAAAGTACTCTGAGATTTTTGAAATCTTTTTCACATGCGTACAACTAATCAAGCTTTTTTTATTGTTTCTTTCTCAGAAAAAAGTCCAAACATTACATCGCATTTTGATGATTTAAATAGTCGCTATTTTCGTCTTCTAATTCCTCGAGCTTCTAGAAATGGTCTCTTTCATAGCGGCTCTCAATATTAATCGATTAATTTCATTAGCTTGTTACATTATGCAATATAACAATAAGGTAGAAGTATAATGTAAAATAATCTGAGATTTTTGCAATCTTTTTTACATGCGTACAAGTAATCAAGCTTCTTTTATTGCGTTCCTTTATCAGAGAAAACTCCAAACATTATATCTCATTTTGATGATTCGACTAGTCACTATTTTCGAGCTTCCAGAAATGGTCTCTTTCATAGCGGTTTTTAATATTAATCAATTAATTTCATTAGCTTGTTACATTATGCAATATAACAACAAGGTAGAAGTATAATGTAAAATAATCTGAGATTTTTGCAATCTTTTTTTACATGCGTACAAGTAATCAAGCTTCTTTTATTGCGTTCCTTTATCAGAGAAAACTCCAAACATTACATCTCATTTTGATGATTCGACTAGTCACTATTTTCGAGCTTCCAGAAATGGTCTCTTTCATAGCGGTTTTTAATATTAATCAATTAATTTCATTAGCTTGTTACACTGTACGATATAACAACGAGATAGAATTATAACGTAAAGTACTCAGAGATTTTTGAAAATGGTCCAAGAGTAATACGCTTACGAGTCGATATAAATTCAATGTAAAATCTATACGTACCATATCGAGGAGCAGGAAGACCCCGAGGGAAGAAGTCATCAGCAAGGCCAGAGTTCGCCTGAGCCACATAGCTTTAATGGAGCTGCCCAAACAGGTGGCACCGGCCAGAACTATCGCGAACAGTAACACAACTCCTATACCACCCCACGTGAAAGGTCCCCAGGGTTGAAACGTCCAAACTGGGGCAGCGCAGATCATCACCAGCGGCCCGCCCAGCAGGGACAGCGGCGAGAACGCCTCTTCCGCGTGGTGGAACGCGGACTCCACTTTGGCATCCTTGAACCGCAGAGTCAGCCAATGCGCGTGGCCCTTTAGATGCGCGCCACAGCCTGCGATCAACATTTTTTTCAATTAATATACTTTTAGTTTGAATGGATTGGATTTTTTTTTTGCCTTGAAAAATTATTTGTAACGAAACAAGTATTGTAACAAATAATGAAGCAAGTATTGTAACAAATAATGAAACAATTATTGCAACAAGTAGTAGTGAAACAAATTGTAAAGTATAAAATAATCTAGTAGAGAGATATTAAAATGTTAATTAATAGCATGGGAATTCTCTGAAGATCAGCTGAAATTGGTGAGTGAATATGAAAATTGAAATTGTTAAGTCGTAAAACAGCAAATTTCGTAAAATTGTACTAAACGAATCTGCTTATTCTAACGAAAAAAGGACACAGCCCATTCCTCTCCAGTTCTTAACAATCTTTACCATTAACCATACACAGTTTTGCAAATAATAATCAAGAAGTATATATATAATAATTTAGAAGCATAATTCGCTGAGAACTTAATTATGTACATAATAACATCGTGTCATTTATTCATCGTTAATGAAACAATCAACGAGGATTTTATTTTGCCATCCTTGAACCGCAAAGTTAGCCAATGCGCATGGCCCTTTAGATGCGCACCTCAGCCTGCGATCCACATTTTTATCAATAATTATACTTTCAGTTTGAATGAATTGGATTTTTGCCTTGAAAAATTATTCGTGGTGAAACAAGTGTAAATAATCTAGCAGAGAGATATTAAAATGTTAATAATTAATAGCGTAGAAACTCTCTGAAGATCAGCTGAAATCGGTGAATTTGATCACGATTGAGTATGAAAATTGAAATTGTTGAATCATAAAACACCAAATTTTGTAAAATTGTATTAAACGAGTCCCCTTATTCTAACGAAAAAAGGACACAGTCCATTCTTCTCCAGTTCTTAGCAATCTCTACCATTAACCATACACAATTTTGCAAATAATAATCGAGAAGTGTATATATAATAATTTAGAAGCATAGTTCACTGAGAACTTAATTATGTATATACTAACATCGTATCATTTATTCATCATCAATAAAACAATCGACACTACGACTCAACAGAAGTTAAAAGAGAACCAATAAGAAAAGTCGAACATTGATATCGCTACGAAGCTTCTATCAAACGTCTCAATAACAAAAGTTAACTGAAAAGTTACATATTGGACGTTCTCAGTTCCTGTTTCGAGATAAAGAGTCAACATCCTCACTTTTGCTGACGAGCTCCTTCCTGAGCCTCTGCCTGAACTCCTCCGAGTCCTCCTTGTTGTTCCTCCCATCCCTGGAGCTGTCCATCGTCCTCCTGGTGGTCTCAGCGTCCGTCAGCGAGGCGAGGCTCTTGGTGACAGCTGGTTTGAACGGCTTCAACGCGCGTACTATGAAATAAGTGACGATACCCGCCTTCTGTAGTGCCTCTTCTCTGTCCTCACCGTGAGCCGGCTCGACCTCGAACTCGCCGTTCAAGAAGCTCAGCGTCGCGTTCGAGATGTGCACCCTCCTGTAACAGTAGTCATCATTTAGCGCAACGCTTTCGTTGGTAATTTTTGATGGTTCTAGTTTTACGTCGAGAAATTACTAATCGTTTTAAAAATATTGCGACACTAGATTGGCGGTTCTCAGGAATTTTTTCGTTGAAAAGCACCCCCAGCACCCTTGATGGGGTGTCTCTAGGGTGCTCTAAATTTCTTGAGGCTAGACAATGCTTACCAAACATTTCTGGTGGTTCTAACTTTGCAGCAGAAAATTATGAATCGTTTTTAAGAGAGTTTTTAAGATATTGCGACACCAGACTAGAGGTTTTCTGGAATTTTCTGGTCACAGCACCTTCGATGGAGTGTGTCTGGGGTGCACTAAATTTCTTGAAACTAGACAGTGCTTTTCAAACATTTCTGGTGGTTCTAGCTTTGCAAGGAAAAATTATGAATCGTTTTAAAAATATTGCAACACCAGACTAGCGATTCTCAGGAATTTTCTGGTCACAACACCCTTGGTGGGGTGTCTCTGGTGTGCACTAATTTTCTTGAGACTAAACAGCGCTTACCAAAGATTTCTAGTGGTTCTAGCTTTGCAGCAGAAAATTATGAACCGTTTTTAAAATATTGGAACGCTAGGCTAGCATCTCTTGAGCTGCTTTCGTTGCAACACCCTTCGTGGGAGCCTCTAAGGTGTCCTGAATACTTTATAGTTGGATAGCACTTGCCAAAGCAATATTAACTTTATATTCTTATAATACAAGAAGATAATGATGTTGACAGATTGTTTGAAAATGGATTCTACTATTAAATTGCTAGATCTTGATAAGAAATTAAATATCACTGTTGCAGCTCATTTTTTAAAAACCCCTGCACTAGGCTACTCCACAATTAAAGAATGAAAAATAGAAATACTGTTGACTCTTCGAAAATTCTTTGATGGAACACGCTATATCGAAGAAAAGGTCAAGAGAATAACGATGCTAAATCGTCTGAAAAGTGAAAAAGCTTAGTAATATATTATTTAGATTAAAATTTCAATTTTCTAACACAGCTACCTCAAACTTGTAACGTGCACGTACATTCGATACTGATGAAAGAGTTTCAATACTGGATTCCATTTCGCGGCCACAATTGGACACTGGATTATTCAAAGGGGAACGAGGAAATAGGAATTTCTAAGGGATTCTGATTACCCGAGGACGTGAACATGAAACGCGACGGAATTGATACGAGAATACGCTATTTTCAATTCATGGCGCCATTGATGGGCGTTCGAACATCTTTTGAAAGCTGTTCTGGAGGGAACTTCGCGTCGCGTTATTGTCCTCGACTGAATTCTGGCTCGTGCGAATAATAATTACGTAATACGCGATTATAGTAGGTGGACTAATTCGAATCATGACACGAGTAATTGTAAACTCTCTTATAACTCTCTCGTAAACTCTCTTAACTCTCTTAACTCCTTTAACTATCCCTCTCTCAACTCTTTTAACTCTCTTAATTCCGTTAACTCTCTCTCTCTCTCTCTCTTAACTCTTTTAACTCTCTTAACTCTCTTAACTCCCTTAACTATCTCTCTCTCAACTCTTTTAACTCTCTTAATTCCGTTAACTCTCTCTCTTAACTCTCTTAACTCTCTTAACTCCCTTAACCCTCTCTCTTAACTCTCTTAACTCCCTTAACCCTCTCTCTTAACTCTCTTAACTCTCTTAAATCCCTTAATTCTCTCTCTTAACTCTCATAACTCTCTTAACTCCCTTAACTCTCTCTCTCTCAACTCTTTTAACTCTCTCTCTTAACTCTCTTATCTCTCTTATATTTCTCTCTTACCTCTCTTATAGCACGATACTCTAGTTGTACGGTTCCATATTCTAATGTATATCTATTTAATATATATTTAACTAAGTAAGAAAAGTATTGCAGTGAAAAGAACGAGCTACGTGCTTCCTCTAAGCTAGCCATACAGCAACTGATGCCTTCGCTGCGAGCCTCGCGTCCTACAGGAAGTAAATAGACGCGACTTTATCTCGCGACGACGCAGTCGCACAATCAATCCATCAAACTTTTACAATATTATTATTCCACACTTATAAAGGTATTAAGCTGTATATTGCCTCTTACATTTGTAAAATTTTATTTTATAATTGTATGTATTATAACTTGGTCATCTGAGAATGGAATTTTCATGCAACGTAGAAGGAATCAAACTGATTTATATTTTATTCAGTTCTGAGTTTCTTATAGCGTAATTTAAATTTAATACGACACGAATTGACATGATTTGTATTAGGTGTAATCTAATAGTTTTTTATAGAGCAGTTTTCATATAATGCGATACGAATTTATCGTGTTATAGAAGAGTTGACTGTATAACACTCGTTCGTAGAATACGTATAGAAATCGTATAAAAGGGACTCGCATAACGCAGTGAAAAAATGAGACAGCTACTGCGATTTTATCACGTTTTAGTTTTATTAATTAATATGACTCTGTTATCTCAGCTACATAAATACTATCAATCAAGCTGTGTTTAAACCTGCGTGTAAAATAAATGTAAAATACCTACATGAATTAGATATGTTTAGTAGTTTTATAACTTTCTGACTATATATCTTGTGAAAAAAGAATTTATTATTCAAGAGCCATAAAAATTGCCATGTACTGTCTTAAGCCTGATTATTAAAGAAAGTTATTGTAAATGTAACAAATATTTTCATTGCTTTGGTTTTTAAAGGGCAACAACATGGATTCATATAATACAAGACATGTCTACCATGTCATAGAAGAGTCTACTGTATCAAAATACTTAATATTCTAAATTTCCCTTTAAGACAGTAATATTCTACATTTTAAATAATATTCTAAAATTATTTAAGACACTAATATTCTAAATTTCCATTTAAAGTACCTACAATCTAACGTTCCAGCATAATAAAAATTGCACTCAATATTTATCTATTTTTAAAGAAGTCTGTATCTTCCTTCTGAAGAAGACTTACTCAAGATTCTCTTCTTCTGAAGAAGATCTATTCTAATATTCTTTTCTACAGATATCCTAGTCTTGTAATTACAGAACAGTCGATAGAAATGCAAATGTACCGGTTAATTTATTATGCAAGAGCCATAAAAATTGCCATATACTGTCTTAAGCCTTATTGTTAAAGAAAGTTATTGTAAATATAACAAATATTTTCATTGCTTTGGTCTTTAAACGGCAACAACATGAATTCATATAATACAAGACATGTCTACCATGTTACAGAAGAATCTACTGTATTAAAATACTTAGGATCCTAATTTTCCATTTAACGTATCAACAACGCAACGTTTTACCTTAATAAAAATTGTACTCATTATTTATCTATTTCTGAAGAAATCTGTCTTCTTTCTAAAGAAAATTTATTCAAGATTTTCTTCTTCTAAAGACGATCTCTTTTAATATTCTTTTCTACAGACATCCTAGTCTTGTAATTACAGAATAGTCGATGGAAATGCAAGTGTATCATATTCTAAATTTCCACTTAACGTACCAACATCACAACGTTTCAGCTTAATAAAAATTACACTCAATATTTATCTACTTCTGAAGAAGTTTATGTCTTCTACCTGAAGAAGATCTACTCAAGATTCTCTTCTTCTGAAGACGATCTCTTCTAATATTCTTTTCTACAGATACCCTAGTCTTGTAATTACAGAACAGTCGATGAAAATGCAAGTGTACCGTAATCTAAATTTCCATTTAACGTACCTACAACGCAACGTTTCAACTTAATAAAAATTATATCCAATATTTATCTATCTCTGAAGAAGTCTATGTCTTCTATTTCAAGAAGATCTACTCAAGATTCTCTTCTTCTGAAGTAGATCTATTCTATTTTTTTCTCTACAAATATCCCAGTCTTGTAATTACAGAACAGTCGATGGAAATGCAAGTGTACCATATTCTAAATTTCCATTACCAACAGTACCTACAACGCAACGTTTCAGCTTAATAAAAATTGCACTCAATATTTATCTATTTCTGAAGAAATCTATGTATTCTATCTGAAGAAGATCTACTCAAGATTCTCTTCTTCTGAAGTAGGTCTATTCTAATTTTCTTTTCTATAGACATTCTAGTTTTGTAATTACAGAACAGTCGATGGAAATGCAAGTCTACCGTGTTCTACATTTCCATTTAACGTACCTACAACTCAACGTTTCAACTTAATAAAAATTATGCTCAATATTTATCTATTTCTGACGAAGTCCTTGTCTTCTTACCGAAGAAAATGTATTCAAAATTCTCTTCTTCTGAAGACGATCTCTTTTAATATTCTTTTCTACAGATATCCTAGTCTTGTAATTACAGAACAGTCGATGGAAATGCAAGTGTACAGTTTAATTTATACCTCACGTAAAAAGGGAACAGCATAATCGCGTGACACGGAGACCGTTAATTTTTCCAAATACATTAACCTGATTGAAAAAGAGAGGATAGAAACTGAGAGCGTGGCCATCGACGGGGCTAGCTCGCGACGGGACTCGGGTATCTCACCCTTTAATACTGGCTGGCTAAAATTAAAGTACGACGGGGCATTAAAAACTGCTCGCCAGGCGGTTTCGCCTGGTAATTGATGTCAAAGATGTACACGTGGGGTGTGCTCATTACGTGTCCGTCGGCGTCAAGGACGCGTTTTATATGTCGCGTCGATATCGTTTAGTTCAAAGTCTGCCTACATCCCCTCTGCCACTCTGCTCGACGCGCTTTCCTTCGATTTTCTAAATCGACGAAGTCGAACAGTGAAAATGTTAATGGTAATGTCTTCGAACGAATCTTCAATTTTTAAACAAATTCATATCGATGTTTTGTTACCAAAAGCAATTGTTAAGATTAGAAAAGAGACCACCCTTTGTGCATCACGCGCATAATTTCTTTCCACAGCTTGCAACATCTCAACTCTCACAAAAATTAGAACACGTCTCTAGATTCTAATTTCACAACAGTAATATTATAAAAAATAGAAACAGTTTGCAACATCTCAAGTCTTATAAAAATTAGAACAATTTTCCAGATTCTAATTTCATAACACTAATATTATAAAAAATAGAAACAGTTTGCAACATCTCAAGTCTTATAAAAATTAGAACAATTTTCCAGATTCTAATTTCACAACACTAATATTATAAAAAGTAGAAACAGCTCAACTCTCACAAAAATTAGAACACCTCTCTAGATTCTAATTTGACAACATCAATATTATAAAAATTAGATACAACTTGCAACATCTCAACTCTCACAAAAATTCGAACAATTCTCCAGCTGCTAATTTGACAACACCAATATCATAAAAATTAGAAACATCTTGCAACATCTCAACTCTCATAAAAACTAAAACACCTCTCTAAAATCTAATTCGACAGTATCGCATTAAAAAATTAGAAATTGCTCAAAAAAAATTCTACTAAAGAATAGTTTCAGTTTAGAAGAAGAATCCTCACCCAGCCCTTCCGCTGCTCTCCATCTTGTTCGCCAGCTCGACGTCCTTGCTGTATACATCGAACTGCCACTGCCTCTGTCCGAGGACACCGGCTAGAACAGCGCCTGTATGTATGCCAACCCTCATGTCCACGGGGCTGTTGGTCGTTTGCTGCACGTACTTGATGGCGTCCACCATCGACAGGCCCATGTAGACGCAGAGGACCGCGTGGTCTGGCCTTTCCACGGGCGCTCCACTGATGCAGTAGTAACAGTCGCCCAGGATCTTGATCCGCAGCTGCTCGTACCTGAACACAGATTCTCGTTACACAGCTGTGCATGAGGGTATGCTTGCGAGTAACAATAAACTGAATACCAGAGATAAAAACCAAAGGCTTGGTCAATAAATCTTTTCCAAAATTTAAATTTGCTTAAGATTGCGTGCGAATGGATCTTGATCCGCAGCTGCTCGTTCCTGAACACAGATTCTCGTTACACAGCTGTGCATGAGGGTATGCTTGCGAGTAACAATAAACTGAATACCAGAGATAAAAACCAAAGGCTTGGTCAATAAATCTTTTCCAAAATTTAAATTTGCTTAAGATTGCGTGCGAATGGATCTTGATCCGCAGCTGCTCGTACCTGAACACAGATTCTCGTTACACAGTTGTGCATGAGGGTACGTTTACGAATAACGACAAACTGAATACCAGAAATCGAAACCAAAAACTTGGTCAATAAATCTTGACCAAAATTTAAATTGCTCTCTGATAGGATGGAATTAGAAATGGTGTTTTGGGAAACCTACGTGTGTGAGGTAGAATAACGTTCGATCGGAAATATGTAACAAATAATTTATTTTAACAAGAACAAATTAAGGATCGACGCTATGGCTGCTAGGTACGCAACTCCTAGCTAACTAACTTCCGAGGGCTCCTTTCTCTCACATTTTATCTGTTTTTCGCCCCCTCATTTCGGTGCAGGAAGGGAGGGGGCACGTTCGCAGAAATCGTCCTTAACCCTCGAAGACGAAGAGAAAGTTTGGAGTCAAGCATATGTTTAATGTCTCCAGTCTCTTCGCATCGAGGGTTAAGTGTTCTCTTCCGTCCTGCGCCACGAGGTGCAAAGGCGATTACGGTGGTCGCCACAGTGTAGAATGTGAACTACTCTGATTGCGTGCGAATGGATCTTGATCCGCAGCTGATCGTACCTGAACAACGATTCTAATCACAGCTGTGCATGAGGGTATGGTTGCGAATAACCACAAATTAAATGCCAGAAATCGAAATCAAAAGCTTGGCCAATAAATCTTTACCAAAATTTAAATTACTGTCTTGTAAAATGGAATTAGAAATTGTGTAGATTCTGATTGCGTGCGAATGAAACTTGATCCGCAGCTGATCGTACCTGAACACAGATCCTTGTCACACAGCTGTGCATAAGGGGAACTCATGCTTGCGAGTAATGATAAACTGAATACCAGAGATCGAAACCAAAGCTTGGCTAATATAATAAATCCCTTCCAAAATTTAAATTGCTCTCTGACAAGATGAAATTAAAAATAGTGTAGAGCGTGAACGATTCTGATTGCGTGCGAATTGATCTTGATCCACAGTTGATCGTACCTGAACAACGATTCTCGTTACAGCTGTGCATAAGGGTACAGTTGCGAATAACGACAAATTAAATGCCAGAAATCAAAATCAAAAGCTTGGCTAATAAATCTTTTCCAAAATTTAAATTGCTCTGTGATAAGATAGAATTGGAAATTGTGTAGAGTTTGAACGATTCTGAATGCGTGCGAATGGATATGCGTGAATGACATAATGTTTAGAAGATGATAAATAGAATAACTGCGTGCGATTGAGTTTGAGAGGTCGAAACGTGAAAGTAGAGTGCTTGGAAGAAAATAAGTGAAGTGACTGCGTGCGACTGGGTTCGAAGAGCCTGAGGTGCAAAAGAAGAGTGTTTGAAATCAAGCGACAGGACCTCGCGACAGGATCGTCTAAGAATGAGAACAAAGTGAATCTGAGGAGCGTAAAGATCAAAGTGTTCAGCAAGAAGCGACAGCGTAGAGATCAGGACATTTGAAGCGGGTAGTGAGAGAGTAAAGATTGAAGAGTACATAACGAACAGCTAGCGAGTTAGAGTTAGTCTAGTAACTAAGTCTGTTAATTAATTAATTTATTGTTGTATTACAAAAATTGATGTATATCTAAAGTTCAAACATTATTAACGTATTATTTGTGGATCGTATAAAGTTATGTTTCTCGCGAATTATTTCTGGAACGAGGATTACGTTTATTAACATAGTATTTAACGTTTACTATGTTAATTACGCTCATAAATGATACATTTCTAGGTACGATAACAAAAATGACTTTTATTTTTATCTTTTAAATAATAATTACTTTCATTCTCTTTTATGGAAAGCAATTGAACAGAAACATTGTCAAGCATACCTTCGTCGTTTCTAATTATACTGATTAAGTTGTAAATAAAATTATTAATACATTATCCTCGCCAAATTTATCCACCTAATAACACTTTCCAGTTAATTAATTAATTAACAGACTTGAATACTTAAAGTACGTATTTATTTATTAACAACAGCGAAGATTTATTTCTCCTCCGAATACGAGGATTGAGATTATTCTACAAATTGTTAGAGCTCGTCCAGGGATTGGGAAATTTGTGTTACAATAATAACAAACAGAGGGCTCGTTTAAAGAGAACGAGAAGCGTATCCGGCGGCGATTCACGGGTGGAATTTATCTATTGAAATTGTTTCGAAAAGCCGAGTAAAATAGGGAGTCGGGTTATACCCGTTTTCTCTGTATCGATTAACCTGCCGGGAATTTGTGATTGAAGCGTTCGCGTGGAAACGGGGTTGAGTGGCGGGGATTTCGTTTTAGGAAGCCGGAGCGGAGGAGAATTTAATTTTTCACTTGCTCCCGAGCCGACGCTGTTTGACAAATGGGGCGGAGGTACGTGTCAAGGAGCATCTTAAGCGGAGGGTGTCCCGCCGGATTTATACGTTGACCTCTACCACTTCTGTACAGCCACTCTTAACCAGTTAACTGTGGAATTTAGTTTCAAAAGATCAGCACAGGGTGCGAAATTAAGAACAAGCAACGACGTGTATACACGTCGAACACAGGGCAAATGGTACTATTATACATTGTACGAAAAATGAGGAAGGATTACATTTTTATTCGTCGAAAAAACTGAGGTTTGAGAAAAAGGTTTGAGAATTGCCAAAAAATAATAAAATACATAAATAAGAAAAATTGAAGATAGCAAGAATAATCAAGAAAAATAAGAAAATAGTTTACAAAATTTCAAGCTATGTATATAAAGGGAACATAGCACCAAATAATATTCTTGTTACATTTTATTCAGATTTCGAGTTTTTATAGTGAATGGTAATTTTTTATACGATTTTACGTTATTCTTACTAAAATCTTGAAAATTGTCCAAAAATAATAAAATACATAAACAAGAAAAATTGAAGATAGCAAGAATAAAGAAGAAAAATAAGAAAATAGATTACAAAATTTCAAGCTATGTATATAAAGGGAACATAGCACCAAATAATATTCTTGTTACATTTTATTCAGATTTCGAGTTTTTATAGTGAATGGTAATTTTTTATACGATTTTACGTTATTCTTACTAAAATCTTGAAAATTGTCCAAAAATAATAAAATACATAAACAAGAAAAATTGAAGATAGCAAGAATAAAGAAGAAAAATAAGAAAATAGATTACAAAATTTCAAGCTATGTATATAAAGGGAACATAGCACCAAATAATATTCTTGTTACATTTTATTCAGATTTCGAGTTTTTATAGTGAATGGTAATTTTTTATACGATTTTACGTTATTCTTACTAAAATCTTGAAAATTGTCCAAAAATAATAAAATACATAAACAAGAAAAATTGAAGATAGCAAGAATAAACAAGAAAAATAAGAAAATAGTTTACAAAATTTCAAGCTATATATATAAAGGGAACATAGCACCAAATAATATTCTTGTTTTATCTTTTATTCAGATTTCGAGTTTTTATAGTGAATGGTAATTTTTTATACGATTTTACGTTATTCTTACTAAAATCTTGAAAATTGTCCAAAAATAGTAAAATACATAAACAAGAAAAATTGAAGATAGCAAGAATAAAGAAGAAAAATAAGAAAATAGATTACAAAATTTCAAGCTATGTATATAAAGAAAACATATCATCAAATAATATTCTTATTACATTTTATTGAAATTTCGAATTGTTATAGTGAATGGTAATTTTTTATTTTACACGACAAGTATACACGTCAAACGCATTTAACTGGTTAACATGTGCACGCACACGTAGCTACGATAACCAATTTTCATTTCCTTTCTGAGGGTTGGAACTCGATATCACGGACATTCCTCGCTTCCTGAACAACCCCATCGATAATTCATAATTGTACCAGGTATTCATTACTCTACGTGGAATAGAAAATCCAATAAAAATGCTTACTCCACGTATTCACTCTACACCCTATAATTTTAAGACTAAAAATTTACGTATATTTAATCGTGTAAAGTTATGGTTTTTGCCAACTATTGCTGGAACCAGGATTACGTTTATTAATGTAATTTATTCAACGTTTATTATGTTAATTACGTTTATATATAATATATTTCTACGTGGGATAATAAAAATTACTTTTATTTTTATTTTTTAAGTAATAATTATTTTCAATCTCTTTTATCAAAGGTAATTGAATAGAAACATCATCAAGCATACCTTCGTCGTTTCTAATTATTCTAATTAAGTTGTAAATGTAGTTATTAATATATTATCCTTGTCAAATTTATTCATTTAATTACACTTTTTAGTTAATAGACTTTTGAAAATGTGTCGTGGGTATACTAAAGGGGGCAGTCGTCTAACAACGAATAAAATTATGTATGTTTATTATATAAGGATTTCAAGATTTAATTGAGATAGTTTAAGTGATTTTTGGAATTTATTTTCTTAAAAGTAGCTGGGCTATTTTACGAAACTTTTGGAATTTTTTTCTAGTTTTACTTGGATTATACTAGGAGATTTTCAGAATCTTTTTTTTAGTTTTGGTTGCATTATTTTAGGTGAACTTGGGATACTTTAAAGTGGCTTTAAATATTCTATTTTAAGGGATTTTCGAGATGTCTTCCCCTAATTCTATTTTATCGACTTTTAGAGATTTTTAGGATATTTTGCTTTACTTTAACTTGCCTTATTTTAAGCAATTTTTGGTGTAATTTAAAGTAGCATTAATTGGACTAGTATTTGAGCTACTTTTAGAAATTCTGGGAATATTTTGCTTTACTTTAACTTGCGTTATTTCAAGCGAATTTTGATATAATTTAAAGTAACTTTAATTAGACTAGTATTTGAGTTCCTTTTAGAAATTTTTGAAATATATTGCTTTACTTTAACTTGCCTTATTTTAAGCGATTTTTAATATAATTTAAACTAACTTTAATTAAACTTAGTTTAGATCATTCCTCGAATTTTTTAGTTGAAATTGGGCTACTGTATAAACCATTTGAAATCCCTTTTCATATCTACAGCCAGATTGCATCCTATTATATGCAGAACCTACGCATCTCCACCAAAAACAATATAAACCCAATTAAGTAACGCGTGTTGGTTTCAGCGTAATCATTAGCCATCAGTGAGTTAATTGACAACGGAATTCCGCGACGCGTGTACTCGAATCACAGGACACAACGCCAGAATGCGAGCAATTTGTCGAAGTACCGCGCGATGGAAACACGCGAGCGATACTGCCTCGTCCGTGGACGTATCGATTCCAAGAGACGCCAAACGAAGGACTCGCGACGCGTTACTGCCTCAGAAAACAGGACAGACAAAGAGAGAAAAAGACTGAACAGCATTCCTTGATAAAGACAATCTCGTGGCTAGCGATTTCAGGATTTTCATTATCCATTGGACTCGACAGAGGGGCGAAAGGGTCCGCGTGAAGCTCGTGAAAGGTTTTCACGTCCATTTCGCCCAGGTCACAGTCGAGTGGACGACAAACGAATTTCCCAGCGGTGGCAATAACTTCGTAGCCGATTAATTCGTTTCTCTCTGCAATGCGTGCGTTCTTTCATTTCTGCGTTCGTGAATGCTCGTCCAACTGATCCAGAATCGCTGTTGAGAATTTTTTTTAGAAGCATTCTTGACAAATTCTTAACGATTTACACGAAGAATACGCCAGTTTGGGTACCAACGTCAAACTTCGTTCACATACTTTATTTTCGCGACCTCTAATTATAAATCCTGAACCTGCTTCCTCTTCGATCCGCGTTCCCTAATGTTCTATTAAAAGACGCCTCAATTCGGCTATAAATAATTCCAACGACGGTCCCTTCGATTCCCCCGAAAATTACGGAATCAGGTTAAACTCGATACCAAGGTGGTCTCGAATGGTACCACCCTTGTATCACACTCGCAACTTGTCGAAGTATAGAATGGCGTGCGAAAGTTCCTCGCCAAACTATTCGTACAATACATTCACCATTCTGTAACATATCTTTAGAGAAAATTCGTCTCAAATTTGTCATATTCACGTACAATAATTCTAATAATAATAAATTCCTTTCTTCAAGATTCTATCAAAAGATAAATCAATTTGCAAGTGTCTGTCATAAATAATTGTAATAAAAATAAATACTCGCGCCGTCTTTAAACACAAGTTCAGGAAGAAAATCGCCCTTTCGCTTACATTCACCATTTTGTAACATATCTTTAAAGAAAATTCGTCTCGAAACTTTTGCACGCCATCTCTATAACGCGTAAAGAGTAGTTCGAAATTTTTTATATTCACGTACCATCAATCTAATAATAATAAATTCCTTTCTTTAAGATTCTATCAAAAGATAAATCAATTTGCAAGTGTCTGCCATAAATAATTGCAATAAAAATAAATACTCGCGCCATCCTTAGACACAAGTCCCATCGAAGGGACAACACAAGTCGAGAAGATCACCCTCTTGCTTATATTCACCATACTGTAACATATCTTTAAAGATAATTCATCTCGAAACTTTTGCACGCCATCTATATAATGCTGAGTAAAGAGTAGCTCGAAATTTTTCATATTCGTATACCATCATTCTAATAATAATAAATTCCTTTCTCCAAGATTCTATCAAAACATAAATCAATTTGCGAATGACTGCCATAAATAATTGTAATAAAAATAAGGGGCTCCTGTCATCCTTAGACACAAGTCCTGTTGAAGGGACGACATAAGTCCCATCGAAGGGATAATAAGTCCAGAAGAGCACCCTCTCGCTTACGTTCACCATTTTGTAACATATCTTTAAAGAAAATTCGTCTCGAAACTTTCGCACGCCATCTCTATAACGCGTAAAGAGTAACTCCAAATTTGTCATATTCACGTATCATGATTGTAATAATATTAAATTTCTTTCTTCAAGATTCTATCAAAAGATAAATCAACTCGCGAGTGTCTGCCATAAATAATAGCAATAAAAATAAATACTCGCGCCATCCTTAGACACAAGTCCCGTCGAAGGGATGACACAAGTCCAGAAGATCACCCTCTCGTTTACGTTCATCATTTTGTAACATATCTTTAAAGAAAATTCGTCTCGAAATTTTTGATATTCACGTACTATCATTCTAATAATAATGAATTCCTTTCTCCAAGACTCTATCAAAAGATAAATCAATTTACGAGTGACTACCATAAATAATAGCAATAAAAATAAATGCTAGCGCCATCCTTAGACACACGACCCGTCGAAGGGACGCCACAAGTCTCCCTCTCGCTTACCTCTCGCTAAGCTGATCGAATCTGGCGAACAGCTCGTTGAGTATCTTGACCAGCTCGCTGGCGCTGTAAGTGGAAGAGATCGCGGTGAACCCAACGATGTCCGCGTAGAGGATCGACACGTTCTCGTGTCTGGACATGTAGATCTTCTTGAACTGCGTGTCCAACGAGGCGCCAAGGTCCTGGCGCATCTTCACTGCCACGTGTTCCGGAAGCACGCTGAGCAGCAGCCTCTCCTGCTCAGCACTCTGCTCTTCGATCACCAGCTGGACTTCCAGGCTCTGTCTGGTCTCGAGGAACGCGCGTCGTTGCTGGAATTCCGTGAGCGAGTAACACGAGGCGCCCAACAGCATCGCGCCCACAGATAGCGTCACTGTCAACACCTGCGAATCACGTCACGTCAGAATCACAGTATACAGCAGCGAAACTCTCTGTCGGCACCTTTGATGTCGGCACAGTATACAGTAGCGCAACTGGCACGATTTTGTGTTATAAAATTTAATGCGCATGCGCGAAACAAGGCTCCGAATCGCAGTGCCATCTGAACTTCCGCCTCACTTGCTCTTTGGTTTTTCTTTCTCTCTCTCTTTCTTAGCAAACAAAAAGACGATTGAATATCTAACCAAACCTGAAGCTGAATTTGGAGAGAATTCAGTATCTGTTGAAAGCTGCTTGAAAGCGCTGAAGCACGTTCGAGCTATTTCGAAGATTTTAGGAGGAAAAGGAAAGAAAGCGAGAAAGAATCAATTTAAAATAATTGCTAATTTCTAAAAGTATTTTGATAAATAATTTAAGGGAATTGTTAATTTATATAAATATTTTATATTGTTTTGCAATTTTCTATAATACATATTTTTTGTTGTAGTATTACATATGCAGAAGGGGCTATAAGAATTGAAGAATTTTTCATTATAGTTTCTCTTGTTTATCTTGTATAATATTTATGTTCTTACATTTTTATAGTCATAGTAACATGTGTATTTTATATTTTTTCGATTTTTGCTTTCTTTCCTTGTTTTTCAGTATATTAGAAATAATACATTTATTATTTTGATTAAATTTTGATTAACTAAACTTAAAAATAAATTGGCCAGATAGAGAGTAAAAAAATGCAAGTGAGATTGAAATCCAGGTGGCACTGCGATTAGGTTGCTTCTGTCGCGCATGCGCACTCAATTTTATTACTGTGATGGTGTACCATAAAATTGAGCGCGCATGCGCGACAGAAGAATCCAAATCGCAGTGCCACCTGGATTTCAATCTCACTTGCATTCTTTTACTCTCCATCTGCCCAACTTATTTTTACGTTTAACTAATCAAAATTGAATAAAAATAATGAATTTAAAATAATGTCGCTTCACGTTGAATTGTTTTAAGCATCCCAGTATTGCACTTTTGTGACTTCTTTCTTATGTCCATTTTTTAATTATTAAATTAATGCAGCAACATCTGAAACAAAGCTAAGATCAAAGTGCTTCCAAAGAGAATATATAATTTAACATATTTATATAAATTAACAACTCCCTTAAATTATTAATCAAAATACTTTTAGAAATTAACAATTATTTTAAATTGATTCTTTTTCTCCTAAAATCTGCGAAATAGCTTGAACGTGCTTCAACGCTTTCAAGCAGCTTTCAACAGATATTGAACTCCCTCCAAATTCAGCTTCAGGTTTGGTTAGATATTCAATCGTCTTTTTGTTTGCTAAGAAAGAGGGAGGAAAGAAAAACTAAAGAGCAAGTGAGGCGGAAGTTCAGATGGCACTGCGACTCGGAGCCTTGTTTCGCGCATGCGCATTAAATTTTGTAACACATAAAATCGTGTCAGTTGCGCTACTGTATACTGTGTCAGAATCTTGGTGGTTTGATGCGTTTAGAGAAAATATGCGAGAGGTGACGCGAGAGTCGTTATATTTAGAGAATGAAACGAATGCATGTTTAGATTACGTGTTTTCTGTGATGTTTAGACTTGGTTCTGAGGATCGAGGATTGTTGATGTTATCTCGCACTGGTTGTTTACGAGCTGATGACGGTTACACGTGTACCCCTTTTTGGTACACGCTAATATATTCGATCGTTTTGGGTAAATACTATTTTCTCGTGTTTGTGAGAGAAAATGTTGTGTGGTGATAATATTGGTTTTTGTGTGAGAATAAGTCTGCAAATAGTTTGTTTATATAATAAGACAACTGTGGAACTGTTTTCAAGTTTAACGCGTGTAATGAAAATTATAGACGTGACAGAGAATGTGTTAATGTTTGGTGACACATGTTTCTTTAAATGTAAGTTGTTTTACCAATTTTCGTACTAAAGGATAATACCAATATTGCTTCTGTACAATTCCAGAAAATTTCAATAAACTATATTAATTACAAAAGTAGTTATTGCAGTTTTAATGGAAATTTAATTTTTAGATTTGAATGAAAAGTTTGCGAAAAATAGTTGGACGCGAGTATATCAAGGTTTGAATTCCACGAATCCTTTTAAATTCTAAAATATTTGACCAGTGACGAAGTCTCAGTTTTATGAAAGCAATAACAGTAACGATTTTCTGTCTTGGATAATATATGCAAAGTTATTCTCATTTTTATGATGGAAAGGCTGTATCCTGTAATGATTTGGCAATTTAGTCTCGTGTGATTAATATGCCTCGATGATTAGACGGCAAAACGAAGAAACGACATTCGCGTGTAAAAACGTCAATGGAAGAACGATTACACATAAAGCATTCAAGATATTATTTATGGATAATAAAGTCAGATATCTCGACAACTGGTAAAGGTTGCGCGAATTTTTTCATTCAAGCTCGATTAATTCAACTTTATTAAAAATTCAACGCCTCGATAGCTTCGCTTCGATAATTTGTCCGCGATAATAATTTTCAGCAAATGCCTCGGCTAAATGCGATTTTTCGATGTTTATTCATACGAGCCGACCTTCGACTTCGAGTCTGCCGCTCTCGAAGCGGCTGCCTTCGAAAATGACTGCTATGTACACTTGTCAAGAGATGAAAAGTCACTGCGCGGTTAAATGCATCGCTGAAAGTAATTAGCCGATCCACTTTGTCGATCCCAACGATAGAAAAATTGTATGTTTTCTCTTGGGATTTGTGCTACCTCTGTTCGAACGTAAGAGTCCCATTTTACGTAAGACTAAGGATCAACGTTAGAGATGGAAAGACATTAAAAACAAAAAAAACCAAAACTGTATTACTTAAGTAATTTACTTAAATTATATCATTTTGTTTTCAGTCGATCAGATGTGTTTCTAACTCTTATCCTTTTTTTAAACGATTGTGTAAAGTTCATTTGGGAACTTTACATGAAACATTTTTGATAGTTTATAAAAATTTTCAAAATAATTCTTCTTCTTCTATTCATCAGCATTTACGTTTCTTTTTAGATAGAATTTTAATTACTGATTGCTCTGCAATTTTCCAAATTCTGAAAAATACATTTGGGAATTACACATAAAACATTTTTGATAGCTTGTAAAAATTTTCAAAATAATTCTTCTTCCTCTATCATCAGCATTTATATTTCTTTTTGGATAGAATTTTAATTATTGATTGCTTTGAGACTTTCCAAATTCTGATGAAACTGATTTTGTTATCTAATTTAGTTCTTTTGAATTGCTAAAATAAAGCTTGGACGATTCCATCTTTTTCGTCGCAACTCAAATTTTTTCTAAGTATGTGACAATTATTAACCTTTGCACCTTGATTTATACTTTTCGTTTCAAAGGAAAAATTAAATTTTACCACTTAAGTAACTCTTACTCTATGAAGTGGTTCTACGTTTAAATTGTCTTATTTGAAATTTCATACTTCTGACATTTGTTTGACGTTTCAAACAACAATAAATTTGATCCATTCTCTTTTTATTTTTCTACTCCTAATAAATAAAAGAACCAAATTTTTCAAATAGAGCTCTTATTTTCGGACAGAGGTTGTATTAATTGCTTCAATTCTTTTGCATAATTTTTTTCTAGCCTTTTATCAATCAATCTGTAAAAATAATGTCTGCTGCTGCTACTAGATTTATCGCATTAAAATTTGATAAATTTTAACTTGTTGAGTACAAATTTACGAAATTTCTTAAATTCTGACGTTCGCAATCAATTTCATCTAATAAATATATAAAAAGGAAGAGAAAGAATGTTTCGTCTTGAATCTGCTGGTGGACTCATCAGTTATGCTACCAAAATGGTGGAGTTGCGCCTTGGACGCGAAGATATTAAGAACAAATCAGAAATTCTGTTATATGAAAACAGAGGCTGAAATGAGTGCTTTCAAAAAACTGTATTATCTATGTTAATTTATCATTCAAGCCATTGAACAAATTCTGATTGCAAAATACCGAATGCAATTAAAGTTTTAACGTAAATTTCTCAAAAATGAAATTTATTGCTTTCTTGTATTACGCATCTTAATCTCCACGCTCTTCTTAATAATTATGGTCCTCGCATTACTATAAAAATTATAAACTATATTGCAAGAAGCAAAACTATTTAACCATATTTAATTCCTGAACAAAAAGTACCAAAAATAGATCCACTACGAAATGCATTAAACTCGCCAAACCCTCTAATGACGAATAATCGAAAACCATCGCGATACGATCCAATCTTCCACTGTACATCGAACCAACCCTTCCCACCCTTCACCGCCAATTTACCCTCGCGAATGCGAATCCAGCTCGACTACAGCCTCGAATTTCAACGAATAATTAACCCACAACCTGAATCCACCCTCGTTAAAGCGGAATCCCAAATACCAGCTAAGAAACGGTCCCAAGACTGCTTCAAGAGCTAATCAATAGCGCAACCCTTGCTCGTGTTCCACGTTCGAAGAGAAAGCTTTCGCATCCAACTGGTGGAACTCGCATCGAGCGAACGATCGCATGGTTTCTGGTGTTCCTCGTTTTTCCCCCACCTTTGCACGCGAGAAATCACGAAACGCTGATCGTAGCACACTGGCGACGTCCCGTTCGACGAGCATTGCTTTTGTCAGAGTCGTTTGTCCGCAGAGACAATGGCTGGCTCGTAATTGAATCTTCCACGGTGCAGAGAAATTGACGCGGCGAACGGGTTTTGGTCGAGCGACCAGCTCGATTAAAATATTACTCGTCGATGAATTACGGCTTGTTTGGGGGAGTTCGAGCTGAGCCGTTGTTCCTTTCACTGTCGCGGTGCTCCATCGTCGCCATATTGCATGCTCGCGATCATCCTCGCGGTGGAGTCGATTGTATTTCGGTTCTATCGCGATCGTAACGCTCGATGATTCGAGAGTTGTGCCAGACACGGGAATTGTTGAGGCTGTTATCGACACTATTTGCTCGTTTCTCTTGTTGTCGAATTGTAACGGGTTTATGGAAGTGAAATTTTAGAGAATTATTGGTGTGTGGGCTTGTGTTGCTGGTTCGAGAATCGCTTCAGCATGTTAGAGGTGTACAGTAAGGAGAATCAAACAGAATGTTGCTGTTACATAAAATATTAGGTTGGGGAATAGGTTCATAGCGTTTTTATATTTCTTTTATTTTACAACGATTTGTTTGCTGTTTGGCAAAGAGTAAGTATTCATTCGATAGAACTCTCTTTCTGCTCTACAAAACTATGTTAATTGTATTTTTGAGTTATTTAATTTTTTATTAGTTTCGAGGCTTAGAAGTGGAGAGCACGGAAATGGTTTGCAAAGTTGAAAAATGACAAATTTTCAGAATAATCCTTCTTCTTCTATTCATCAGCATTTACTTTTCTTTTTGGATAGAATTTTAATTACTGATTGCTTTGAGACTTTCCAAATTCTGATAGAACTGATTTTGTTATCTAATTTAGTTCTTTTCTTTTCTTTTTTTTTTAAGTTTCTTTTCTTTTTTTAGTTTGGAAGGCCTTCTGAATTCGATGAAGAACGTCTGAAATCACTTTTGAAGGAGAACGAAAGCCAAACCAGTCGTGAATTGGCGGAAAAAATGAACTGCGATCATAAAACGATTCTCAATCACCTTCATTCAATGGGATTTACCGAAAAATTGAGAGTCTGGGTGCCTCTCGAGCTCGTTTAAATAAAAGTCTTTGGTAAAAACGCTACGAACTTATTCCCCAACTTAATATATAATATTGTAGAGATACTTTTTGTGTATATCTGTATTAGTTGAATAGAGTATCATTTGTGCCACTCTAACAGCAAAATATTGTACAGATTCTTGTGTGTATATTTGTATTAGTTAAATAAAGTATCATTTGTGCCATTGCAGCAGTAAAATATTTTACAGATTCTTGTGTGTATATTAGTTAAATAAAGTATCAGACAAATGAAAGTCAAATAAAGTAATTTGTGCCATTACAGCAGTAAAATATTATACATATTCTTGTGTGTATATTTGTATTAGTTGAACAAAATATCAGTTGTGCCATTGCAGCAGTAAAATATTGCACAGAATCTTGTGTGTATATCTGTATTAATTAAATAAAATATCATTTGTAGCACTGCAGCAGTAAAATATTGTGCAGATATTCGTGTGTATATCTGTATTAATTAATTGGAGTATCATTTATCCTTTGCTAGGTTCGCATAAATGTAATTCAACAGTATCGAATTAATATTCTGTCCACAGAAAACGTTTTAATCGTGACATTCATCAAAATCAAACTTTCATTTCTCATCTTCTTCTCTAATTTCCCTTGATATTTCTGTATGATACGAGCACACCATAAATGACAGTGTAATTGACAATTATCGCTGAAAAAACGTGCAATTTGTAGCTTGCATGATCAAGTCGATGACTTTGAAAGAAACGTTCCTGCCATTGAAAACCGATCGTACGTCGTGCATGGAACAGCGTCACGTCGCGTCGTTGCACATCTCTCTGCCACCAGCTCTCCTCTCTCTCTCTCTCTCTCTCTCTCTCTCTCTCTTCCTCTCTCTGTTTTAAACAACCATTGACCAAACTCTACTCGAGTGTCACTAACGATAGAACCACGTCCATACACGATTGAAACTTTCGCTTTCGTGGCCATCCTCGTCTAGGAAAATTTGTAACCGATTTCCTGGACTCTCTCGTCATAGTTCTAACTCGAATGACGATCAACGAGACGCCAATGAATTACGCTACACCGAATATTTTGCTTTTTAACCCAATTTCGTTGTCGAAACTTTTTCTTCTATTCAACGAATTCATTTCACTTCTACATAGTTATTTCGTTAATTCTCAATTTGGAGAACGATCTCACCCGCTGAGAGTTCCTCTTAGACTACCCTATTGCAGAGATTACGCTGATTCTCGAAAATAAGCCGATCAAGTCTCGTTACGCTGGCAGAAATTCCGCTAATTTCGCAGCGCAATTTCTCGTCGTTCCTCTTACACGGAAACTTCGTTACTTTTTACGCGCGTTGAACTTTCACCGAGTTTCCACTGAAACCCACGTCGACGTTGCATCTAATTTCAACGAACAACCTGGGTTCGCTGAAACCACCAACCAACGACTTCGAGTAACTTACACCTCAGTTAAAGTAAGACGCGACGCGCTTTAACTTAATTTTAATTAAAAACGAAGTTATAAAGTTGAGAAATGTGGAGATTAAAAAATGAATTTCTCTCGTGTAATCGAAATTGCATTTCAGATGACCAATTAAAGTTGCATGGAACGTGCAGTCCACGTTCCACTTCCGATAACCGTTAATATTCGTAAATTCGTTTCGAGCAACCCTAATTTAACCCTTAGAGAGCCAATTCCGCATCGATCAGTCCGTCACGCGAAAAAGAAACTGCTAGTTCTCGAGCTTGTTCGATAACGATCTTACAACTGGTTCGAACGCGTCTTCAACTGTCAACGAAACGAAAAGAAAAAACTTCAGATTTCAACGAAATGAAATTCGCGAACGCTTCGTTAACGGCTCTCGTCGAGATCGATTAATTGACGTTTCACTGGCGAGATGACATTGTAATTTCCTAAATTCGAACTCTTTCCACGCGGTGGGAAGGAAAAGTCGTAACTAACTTCTAGACACTGTCACATTAATTAGCGAACGTCGGCTAAATTCCAGAAGATAATTAAATGTCACGGAACGGTGATTTTAATGGCGGTGTTTGTTCCGACTTCCTGAGAGAGATAAACGAAGTTATCGTTTAAACGCACAGAGATATGGTAATGTCGTCGAAAGTCCAAATTTACTGAACACGAAACCAAATGAATAACGAGAAATTAATTATATAATAGTTATAACAATTTTGTATGAAAATAAGAAATTAATAATTTAGAAAAAGTGTACCTTTCTTGTTAGAAAATTGAACCTCCTTCTTACATTCCACAGAAAATTGTATCTATTACAAGATTGTTAAAGATGCATGAACGCGAAAAGTATTCCCAAAGACTTGTTTAACGTTGTTACATTATAAATATGAAAAATTAATTATATAATAGCTATAGCAATTTTGTATGAAAAAAAATTAATAATTTAGGAAACGTGTACCTTTCTTGTTAGAAAATTGAAACTTCTTATATTCCATACGAAATTGTATCTATCGCGAGATTATTAAAGATGGATGAACGCGAAAAGTATTCTCAAAGACTTGTTTAAGAATGTTACATTATAAATATGAAAAATTAATTATATAGTAGTTATAACAATTTCGTACGAAAATAAAAAGTTAACAATTTAGAAAACGCGTACCTTTCTTTATTAGAAAATTGAAACTTCTTACATTCTACACGAAATTGCATCTACTGCGAGATTATTAAAGATGGATGAACGCGAAAGGTATTTCCAAAGACTTCTTTAACGATATCACATTATAAATACGAAAAATGAATTATGTAATAGTTATAAAAATTTCGTACGAAATTAAAAAATTAATAATTTAAAAAGCGTGTGTACCTTTCTTGTTAGAAAATTGAAACCTCCTTCTTACATTGCATACGAAATTGTATTTATTGTGAAATTATTAGACTCAAAGACTTGTTTAACGATGCCATATTATAAGTATGAAAAATTAATTATATAATAGTTATAGCAATTTTGTACGAAAATTCAAAATTAATAATTTAGAAAACCTGTACCTTTCTTGTTAGAAAATTGAAACTCCTTACAATCCACACAAAATTCTATTTGTTGCAGGATTATTAAACGTGGATGAAACAAAAAGTATTCCCAAAGACTTGTTTAAACGACGCCACGTTATAAATCGAATGAAATCGGCAAGATCGATGAAACTTCATGGCAGACACCCGTGCTTCCGATTGCACAGTTGTTTACTACCAGCAATACGAACAGATTGTTACGGAAAAATAGAGAACGCGCGAGAATGGCTTCCCGCAAATTGCTCGAGCGAGGATCAGAAAGTTAATCAGCCGGGGCGTTAACTTGTTGCACGGACGGCGCGGTCTGCGTAAATTTTCTTGCCAGTTTTGCGTCGCTAATTTGCCTCTGGTGCTTTGGGAGGCTTCGTTTCCAGAGAGATGAATGAGAAACCTACACTGCCCCTGGAACAATCTCTGATTCGTTCCAATCCGAAACGAACCAAATCCTACCTCCGCGTAATCCTTGCAGCCTCTTTAAAAAGAACTCGCCATCTAATCTAAAAGATTTGTTATTTTAATCAACGATGTAACGCGTCGAGTTCTATAAATTCTGCTCGCATCAACTAAAATTAGCTCATCTGCAGTACCCTCTAGCAGTCATCCGAAAGGATCACCATAACAAACACGTGTGGCGAGGTAACGAGACCCCCAACGAGATAAAGAATCGAAAGAAACGTGATACTAATTGCTAACGAGGGGGTTCGAGGCGTACTCGATCGCCAGGATCCACCTTAAGCGTCCACCCACGGCTATTAACCACAGTCGAGCGAAAAAAACGTTCTATTTAAAATTCGCACGGGCGCAGACCGCAAACTGGCAATCCCTTCCTCGCGTGCGAGGTTGGTATTTTCAAAAATAGCAAGCGAGCCAGTCCCAAGCGCGCCGCGGTCTCGGTTCCATTCAGCGTCGCAGTGTGCAGGGGCGTTCGAATAGAAAATAATCGGAGGGAAAAAAAAGTTGGTCGCGCGCGCAACAGCTAACTTTACAATGGATCGTCCGTGGCTGGCGTGCCGCTGCGTAATCGATCGATCGAACCGCGACTCTCAAGGAGGCGGCCACGGGAAATTAGTGCGCCGGGTTTCACCGCGGCAACAGTTGTTTGCACGGCTGTGGGAATTAAAGTCGCGAGAAACGGAGCGGGACCAGGGTGTTCCCCTTCGAAATCGTTCACCCGTAATCTCAGCGAAACGCGAGTCGAACTTCGAGACGATCTCGAGCCCAAGCGGAGGAAGTTTGTTCGAGCAGTTTCGGATAGTCGAGGAGCGCGGATCGATCGTGAAGCCAGAGCACCAGAGAGGACAGCAGAGGCACTCGTCTAACGGATAATCGATCACTCGAGTGAGGCTGAATCGCTGAGGATAGAGAACGTCTTAATACCAACGCGTTAGATCGCTTCTTTGTGAGAGTCGAGTGTGTGCATGCATTGTTTCCTGGGGCGGGTCAGTGAAGCGATTCGACTCGTTAAACCGTTCTCCACCTCTCGTCACACTGCTCGATCAACTTTCACCATATATTTCCGGTTACCATGTATATCCTCGCACCCCAAACAGTAGTCCGCATCCCCTGCTCAGCGTCTCGTTTCGTCTTACACACGGTAAACCTCGATCTAATAACCGCGAGCAACCTACCAAAACATCCATGGGTATCTGCGTGGGCGCCTTGGAGAGGCCCACGACGGAAACGATGTAAGTCAACGCGGTTCCAAAGGCCAGCAGGGTGCAGAGCGAGAGCCTCAGCGGCAGAGTGGCGAACAGCAAGTAGAGCAAGAGCAACAGCCAGCCTAGCCCGTCCCTAGGCGTGACCTCGTTCGACTTGAGGAACAGCTGAGAGAGTAGGTGTGCGGTGGACAGCTCCCAGGCCACGTGAGGGACCACCGACCAGAGCGCGTCCTTCGCCCTGGGATTGTGCTTCGCCCATGCGAGCAGCCCCAGGTTCAAGCCCAGGAACACAGCGGTTATACCGCGAGCTGGTAACTCCTGACCTGGCGAGGCCAACGTGTGCACGCCGTAGAGCAGAGCGGAGAACAGGAAATACTCGAGGCCACCGCGTCTCTGCTGAAGGGAGGAAGCACGATAGAGCGTCTCTAGCTTGGCGCTGCTGAAGCTCGTCCGCAGCAGGTTCGACGGCCTGCCCGCGCTCAGGTAGGAATCCTCGTTCGAGGTCTCTTGTCTTCGTAACATGGCGCCGCTCTCTCTCTCTCACTCGCTCTCTCACACACTCTCTCTCTCTCTCTATCTCTTCTCTCCGTTTCACATTCCTCTGGTTAAAGTGCGCGTTACACGCGTGAAAACTTGGTCAGGTAGCTCTGGACACGGCAACGTACGAAGGACATCGTCCCGAGAAGCGTCTCGTCGGGTCACCTGGAGAGACCAGGCCCAACCCCAGACAGTCTCACCCTCGATCAACCGCGGCTCGCGACGCGTACACGCTTCTTCGCACCCCAGGTAACTGGGTAAAGGCGACACGGAGGACGAACAGTGCCAGCACAGTACACTCCACACCCCTCGTGGGCGATCGTTGCTTCGCGGGTAAGAACACACACGCCTCTCGTCGCCACTCTCACGCACTCTCACACATACGGTCGACGGTTTCGGGATGCAGCTGCACCCGCGCGCGGGGTACTGGCCGGGTCACTACTGCCGGTGCTCTCTCTTCACTCCTCGGAGGGAAGCGGACCGCCACTCTCTCCGTCCGTCGCCACCGCTCGCAGCCGCCTCCGTTCACCTCCTCGTCGTGGCTGTTCCAGGCTTGCGCCATGCGAACCCCCGACTGTTCCCGACCCTCTACAACGCTGGGTCGATATCAACCACCACAACAGCCGACCGCGTCCACGACACGCCCTACCTACGCGTACCCACCGACCTAGCTGCACCCTCTGCGTCGCGTCCGTCACCATCGTCGAACGACCACGACCACGGCCGCTCGTCTCATCCGCGGTGCTCGTCGCATGGATGTCGGTCACTTCAACCATCCGCGCGACCGTTACGCTTTCTCGTTTCGAGGGAGATCGCTGCTGGCTGGTCACCACGACCGCTGGGGGTGCTGCGTACTGCTTCGTTTAGTCCTGCGGGGTCGATGAACCCTGACGCGAGAACGGTTCCGCTTGGGGTGCTGGTCCCTGGTTCGAGGGGGAACTTTCTGACGGCAGTGGGAATGTGAACCAGGTAAAGAGTTGATTGTACACTTTGGGGGTGTAAATTGTTCGAATTGGTTGAGTTGAGAATGTTTAGAAGTAAGCAGTAATTTGTTAATTTGGTTTTAGAGTTATCTAGTGTTGCATATATTCTACATTTTTTATCTGTTCGATTATTTAGTAATTATTTACTTGGGAATTCTTTATGAAATGCTACGTTAAAGGGTGAAATGAAAAGAGTTGTAGGATAACTTTGATGAAAGTAAGAATTGAAGCAAAAGATTTAGATTGTACACTTTGGGGCGTAAATTATTCTAATTGGTTGAGTTGAGAATAATGTTTAGAAGTAATCAGTAATTATTCATTTGGTTTGAAAGTTAGTTAGTGTTGCATATATTCTACATTTTTTATGTGTTCGATTGTTTAGTAATTATTTACTTGGGAATTCTTTATGAAACGCTACGTTAAAGGGTGAAATGAAAAGAGTTGTAGGATAACTTTGATGAAAGTAAGAAATGAAGCAAAAGATTTTGATTGTACACTTTGCGACGTAAATTATTCTGATTATTCGTTTGGTTTGAGAGTTAGTTAGAGTGTTGCATATATTCTACAGTTTTTGTGTTCGATTATTTAGTAATTTTTTACTTGAGAATTCTTTACGAAATGCTACCTTAAAGGAGGAAATGAAAAGAGTTCTAGGATAACTTTGATGAAAGTAAGAATTAAAGCAAAAGATTTAGATTGTACACTTTGGGGCGTAAATTATTCTAATTGGTTGAGTTGAGAATAATGTTTAAAAAAGTAATTATTAATTTGGTTTGAAAATTAGAATGTTGCAATATTCTATATTTTTTATGTGCAATCATTATTTAGTAATTTTCTACTTAGATTCTTAACGAAATGCTACATTAAAGAGGGAAATGAAAAGACTTCTAACTTCGATAAAAGTAAGAATTAAAGAAAAATTAATGTATCTTCAGATCTGTCTGGTTTCTGTATTACTAGTAGAGAAAAGGATGGAATGTGTATACAGTGAAAAATATATTTAACTATTTAGTTAACTAATTAATTTCACGTGGAGTGATTTTTTGTGTGCCTCGTTATCGTTCTCGAGTGTTCGATCACTCGAGTTATATGAATCATTGGATGTAATTGCTCTATGTTAATCCTAAACGATATTATGTTTCATAATTTATCGCCACTAGTTTCTCTCGTTTTTACATGCTGATCGATTTATAACACTTGAGCGATAATTTCCATTAAGTCGATCGTTTGCTCGGAAATTTCCATCGAAAAAATAATCCATCGTTTCCTTAACAATCGTTCGCCTGGTGACTCAGTCAGTGACTCACTGTAAGTTCATATCGGGTCCCACTAAAAAAACATCTAAGTGCTATTGTATACTTGTTCGCGATTCGTTCAAACGTGAATTGACGCGCCTCGACGCAATCCGTCCGAATCGAGTCTCGTTACAAATTCCACGAGATCATTTATTAACAAGCTATTGACACCTCGACGCACATCGAACGGCGTCAAGTGTCGCGGTTTGAAAAAGATTGATAACCCTTGTTCCATTCTGCGAGACGGACTCTCGATTCGACCCATCGACAAAGACGACGCCAGGCCCCTCCGTCCTCCAGGAAATTGAACGACGTCGATTTTTGTCGAGCCATTAATCCGCTCCATCTATCCAGGACCCGGTGAAAACCCAGCAGGAACTGGGAATCGTTTCCTCGAAACGTTTAATCGATACACGTTGGTCCCTCGACTAAAAACAAAATCTAAAAACGCACGGAAACGAACGAAACATCGAATGCAAGACGTACAATAACTGCTTACACACCTACCAAAATGCATGCTAAAAATAAAATGCAGTATCCCCTAACAATGAAAGAACGAAGTCGCGTTAAAGCGAGCGTATACACAAGACGGGTACCCAATGGAATGCCATCGAGATCGACACCTATTCGTGAGTTAGAATGTAAAGGAGATACGTGTGTTAGAACGAAGTGCGCAAATTGATGTTCAATTCGAGACACGTAGCGCTCCCTCAAGATTAACCCTAACCTAATCCTCAGCTGGTTGCTGCAGCTCCTTCTGTATATCCTCGGAGACTATGTAACCGAGCTGCCTCATCTCCTTCACGATTTGATCAACCTTGCTGAGGCTGTCGATCCACTTGTAGTAGGGCAACTCCTCCCTGGTCCCGCCATATTTCTTCGGCAAATGGGACGGGGATATGTGCTCGTGGAGGCTTTTCATGTTACCGCCGTGGAAGAAGATCTTGTTCTGCATTCTGACGTCCAACAGCGGCTTGAACACCGAGAACATCACGTCGAAGACCCACGACTGGTGCAGGATGTGTATCGCGTACGTTTTCATTGGAAACGCCGACACCATCAGAGCTATCACCATACTGGCCACCTGAGAAATAGAAGAACGTAGTCAGTGGACTTGGAGGGTAATTAGTCTGACTGTGCATACGTATTCAAATCAGTCTGCGTTTCTGGTACTTGGGTCAGTGTATCGTTTGTGTAACAGTCAACTCGTTGTACTTAAATCTCTAATGCGAGCGTTCTTCGAATTCTGCTCTTATTGAAGAACGATTTTTAAGGTTTGAGGAACTGTGGCGGTCCTCCAAAGGTCGTCACTAAAGGGACAACGACACCTACAGTTTCTCGAAGGCACATGGTTTCCCATCATACCACTTCTTGACCTTTTCTTAACAAACCTGCGTCTAAGACAGTAGTCTGCTAAACAGCCACACTTATGAGTCCACTAGCAGGCCCAAAAGGAAACGTTTTTCCTTCTCTTTTTCTTCCATTTTTCCTCTTTCATTCTCACAGTAAACAAAAGCAAATTCAGAGCACTAAAGTCAATTTTCAATGGTATAGACAATAGAATAATTTGGAACTTATAAACTTTTGAAATATGGAATAGCTGTGCAGATCCCAAAATTGGTAAAAAATATCTTGAAACTCAATATTTGGTCTCCAAAATCTAATTTGGAACGGTCCCTCGACACAGTTCGAAATTAGTAGGCACGTTCAGCACAAAATTCAGCGAAACTCGAAACCAGAGGCTCGATTAGCCCTCGAACCAGACCTAACAAGATTAAAAACAGAGATAGAGGTAGGATCAGTTTCGCTTAGAGAGGAAAAACAAAATAACTCAATCACGCAATTAAAGTAATTAATTCACGTCAGTCTCATTCTCTTTCTCTTTCTCATACAAACTGTTTAAAAAATGACGACTAAAAAGGCTGTATGAATTGAACTGAGAATACTCAGTCGTTGAAAATCTGAAGATGGATTCAATTACGACTACTACTTAAAAAAAAATTGCAATGCGCCATGGTTTGGTTACCTCTACATTAAAACAACCCATCAGCAGAGGATTAAAAAATCGCTACGAGCTTCCTTCCACTAGTTTTCCTCGACAAACTTCCCAGAAAGCGATTCTGCGCGTGACATCGAACAATACCCGCCTGCAACTCTCCGGATATTCCGTGTCGCCAGACACCCTTATCCTTCCCAACTAACGATCCGACGAACGATCGGGTGTACACGTTCCAGAGAACTCTGCAGTTCGTCCAAGTTTCAAGGACACCATTAGTACCACGCAGCCGTCGCTCTGTCGGATACTCGCGCGAGATGAATAAACGTAACAAAGCTTGATCGAATGAAATAAGAGACTGCTAGTAGTTCTGTGATTATCGCAGACGTCTCGAGTTTCAAGAACGTTGAAAGCGAACGAGCGCATCGACACACCCGAGGATTCAGTCGAATCGGATCTTGGTTCCACGTCTGAGGGAACCATAATCCCTAATCCTGGTGTATTTCACTGATCTCGTTCGAGCATGGTCGAAATTGATTACTGAAATAAAAGGAAGGATACCTGAGGGGTGATGGTCCACGCGTGCGCCATAGTGATACCCTCCAGATCGAAAAGGACGACGCCACCAAGGATCTGCGCTCTTGGCTCCAAAATCCCCAGCTCGAGGACGATCACAGTCGCTTTAAAGATCTCCTCGACTGAGTACTTCCGCGGATCCCAATTGCCCAGTCGATAGATCATCATCCTCCTGCCGCACTGGGTCCTGTACGCGGGCACAGTCATCACGTCGTCGTCGCCAATGTGCTTCATCTCCATTGGGTTCACGTCCTGGTGGATCTCCGGGTGCTCCTCTTTGAAGTTGTAGTAGTTCACGATCTATCGAAAGATCCCTTGAGGAGAGACAGGCTGATTGTTTGCCAGTGTTAATATCGAACCTTCTGCGACTCTTTTACGTTTCGACGTTTCGATTAAAGCTGTTCTATTCTGCTCGATGATTTTTTAAAAATGTATGCTCGAACATAAATTTTGATATTTTAGTATCAAATTTTCGTTGGTGTCTGCTGAATTGCAGCTGTTCTATTCTGCTCGATGAATTTTTTGGCAGTGTTAATATCGAATCTTCTGCGACTCTTTTACGTTTTGACATCGCGATTGAAGCTATTCTATTCTGCTCCATGAATTTTCAAAAATGTATGCTCGAACATAAATTTTGATATTTTAGTATCAAATTTTCGTTGATGTCTGCTGAATTGAAGCTGTTCTATTCTGCTCGATGAATTTTTTGGCAGTGTTAATATCGAATCTTCTGCGACTCTTTTACGTTTCCACCATCGCGATTGAAGCTATTCTATTCTACTCGATAAATTTTCAAAAATGTATGCTCGAATTAAACTTTAATATTGTAATACTAAATTTTCGTTAATGTCTGCTTGTCCCAAAAGCAATATTTCAATTCACTAAAGGCTCGTTTGAATCAAAGCAATTTTTAGTAACCTCGAGTTTAGATATTTTAGTATCAAATTTTCGTTAATGTCTGCTGGTCCAAAAAGCAATAATTCGATTCACTAAAGGCTCGTTCGAAGCAGAGCGTGCAATTTTTAGTAACCTCGAGTCGAAAAGCGAACCCCGTGCAAACGAACGATCAACCGAGAGATCGCACGCTCGCGAATCGTTTTTCGAGCTCTCGCGAGCCACGGAAACAAACAGGAGAGACCAGTCAATAATTGATGGCGTTTCAAAGGAGCAACGAGCGGAGACGAGTGCGCTGGCGGTCCTTTTGATCAGCACTGCGAAGCAAGGAGAGCCGTGCAATTATTCAAGCGTCTCGTGGCTCGCTGCTGGGCGAAAGGACGCTTGGCTGGGAAAAAGCGCCGCGGCTCGAGGTAAATATTAAAACGGCTAACGCAATCAACCCCGTTAATGATCCAGCCAGAGGTGACACGCGAAATTGTCAACCATGACAGCGATCGCAGCACCCTCTACTGCACCCTGCGCGATCTCAAGTTTCTCGATACCTCATCACGAATCTGTTACCTCGATTCTCGATCACGCGACGACCATTTCCGCTTACGTGAAAACGATCAGACTACTCGAACGAGCATTCAGAGTTTAAGTGTGCCCTCGCAACTGCAAAATGGACTTTGAATCGATGTCGTTGAGTGACTAATCGACTTCTGCGATTTATACACGTTTGTCAACGTTCGCAGTTTCGCTGAGACGCGAAATCGGTTGAGAAATTTCGCACGAAAGCGAAGAGAGTTCCAAAGGGGATTGCTCGATTCTGAAACGGAACGGGTCGGAATTCTCGCTACTTTTTTCGAGCACACCGAAATAGATAGTCGTCGGTTAGCTCGCCTTGGCATAGTTACGCAACCACTGTGGCTGGACTCGTTCCGCGGATCGCGCAGCAACGCTGCCAGCCTGCTAATTATCCTCGTGGATTTTTATTCGACAGTCGATGAATGTTGTTAAACGGCGAACTTTCGTACGGTGTGAGGAAAGCCCCTGTCGCTTGTATTGATAAACGAGCAACGAAACGATAACTCGAGCGGAGAATTTCGAGCGCAAGCTTTCGCTGTTACCGATCAGAAACTTACCATTCGATGCGCACGGTTCACGCTGAAGCTTTTCGCCCTTAGGAACCTAATCAGAAAGTCGTCGTCCGTCCTGTGCGGCAGGCATTCTCCCCTCTCTGTTGAACACACAATGTTAATATAAAAACAACGAGTAGAGTAATTAACTGTGACGAATGCTATTTTCTTTGAATAGATTATTATACTGTTTACTATTTTGTAATGCTTGAAATTTACATTTGAAGCGAACTCAGAGCGTTGTATTTGTTTGTATTAATTTATTTCACTAGTTTTGCTTACTTTTGTCAGCTGATCGGAATTAACAATTTTTGTGTATTTAAAATGTTATCTATCTTTACATTTGAAGCGAATTCAGAGCGTTGTATTTGTTTGTATTAATTTATTTCACTAGTTTTGCTTCCTTTTGTCAGCTGATCGGAATTAACAATTTTTATATATTTAAAATGTTATGTATCTTTACATTTGAAGCGAATTCAGAGCGTTGCACTTATTGTTATCAATAAATTTCACTAGTATTGCTTATTTTTATCAGCTGATCGAAGTTAACAATTTTTGCATATTTTTACATCTAAAGCGAATTCAAAACGTTGCATTTATTTATATCAATCGATTTCACTAGCTCCACTTACTTTTATCAGCTGATCGAAGCATACCTTAATTGAAACATACCCTGACGAAAACTAACTCGCGTATTACACCAATCGTTTCCATTCAAACATTATCAAATCAAATTAACTATTCTATTTTCAAAACTTCAAGAAAAGCGATCTATCAATGTACAAATCATCCATCGTACATTTCTTACGAAACCAGGAAGTAGCTCCAAGCGACAGAACACGCGATCGAATAAAAACGGCAGTGTACCAACGTTAACCATAAAACGAATCAATTTTCCAAATCAATCAACGTGCACTGTCGACTTTTTTCAAAATATTTTAAAAAACATGATTATCAAATTCCTTCGCAAAAGTACCATAAATCATATCCCTGAAGTAGCTCTCTGAGACAGAACACATGGTTGAATAAAAACGACAGTGTACCAACATTAACCATAAGACGAATCAATTTTCGAAATCAATCAACGTGCACTGTCGACTTTTTCCAAAATATTTTAAAAAACATGATTAACAAATTCCTTCGTAAAATTACTATAAATCAAATCCCTGAAGTAGCTCAAAGGACAGAACACACGATTGAATGAAAACGACAGTGTACCAACATTAACCATAAGACGAATCAATTTTCGAAATCAATCAACGTGCACTGTCGACTTTTTCCAAAACATTTTAAAAAACATGATTAACAAATTCCTTCGTAAAATTACTATAAATCATATCCCTGAAGTAGCTCAAAGAGACAGAACACACGATTGAATGAAAACGACAGTGTACCAACGTTAACCACAAAACGAATCAATTTTCCAAATCAACCTACGTGCACTGTCGACACTTTCCAAAATATTTTAAAAAACATGATCAACACCCCATAGAAATTCCTTATAAATTACCATAAATCATATCCCTGAAGTAGCTTTCAGAAACATAACACACGATCGAATGAAAACGACAGTGTACAAATTTTCCAAATCAATCTACGTGCACTGTCGACTCTTTGCGCGGAGTTAATCACGTTTCTTAGAATATTTTGAAAAAATTCCTTTGTAAAATTACTATAAATCATATCCCTGAAGTATCTCCAAGAGACAGAACACACGATCGAATGAAAACGACAGTGTACAAATTTTCCAAATTAATCTACATGCATTGTCGACTTTTTGCGTTCTGTTAATCACGTTTGATAGAATATTTTGAAAAAATTCCTTGGCAAAATTACCATAAATCATATCCCTGAAGTATCTCCAAGAGACAGAACACATGGTTGAATGAAAACGACAGTGTACCAACCTTAACCACAAAACGAATAAATTTTCCAAATTAATCTACTCTGCTAATAAACTACTGTGCACTGTCGACTCTTTTCAAAATATTCTAAGTAGCATGATTAACATTCCATAGAAATTCCTTCGCGAAATTACCATAAATCATATTCCTGAAACAGCTCAAAGAGACAGAACACACGATCGACTCAAACGACAGTGTACAAATTTTCCAAATTAATCTACGTGCACTGTCGACCCTTTGCTGTGTTAATCACGTATCTTAGAATATTTTGGAAAAATTCCTTCACAAAATTACCATAAATCATATCCCTGAGTTCCTGAAGGGTGCTACACTTGACCTCGTCCGTCTCTCCCAGTTCCCTCCTCGCGTATTCCATCACTTCCGGCGACGGTTCGCCCAGGTCCAAACACACCTCCTCGTCATCCGTTTGCAGTTGGTCGCCCTTCAACTCTGGCATTCTGTCCTCGTCCTCGTCGTTGTTCGCCGCTTGGAGAACCAGCGCCCTTCGCTTCTCGCAGCTCCTCAAGGCTGGCTCATCGGTCCCTCCGTCGCCCTGCGGCATCGCGCGGCTGTCAGACGATCCTCGCCGCCGCGGTTCGCACCGTCTCGCGCGGAGAACTCCGCTCGCGGGTACCAAACGCGCGAGGTTAACCACGACGAAACGATCGCGCGCCGGTACCAACTAAATACGACGCAAGCAACGCTCACCGTTCCGCGGCAAGCTTTCGACCGGTTTCGCTTTTGTCCCTTTGCCCCCCACGTTTCGACCCACTTTTGCCGCGGTTTCCTTCAACGCGCGCCGATTCGCGGGTACGTGCACTTAAATCGCCAGTTACCAATCGAGACGTCTGATTTTTTCGTTGTTTTTTTTTTTAGTTCTGTTTAAAGTTCTGTTTCAGTTTTGTTTGTACAATTACTGAGCTGATTTTGTTTCGCGAATGATTGCAAAAGAGCCACGATTGCATATACTTTGGCAGGTTTAGAGAATTCTAGTTGAAGAAAAGAACTATTGTTCAGTAGCGAAGGGTTTGAAAACTGAAAGAGAATAGATTTAACGGGGCTCTTCGCAGTCCCGCGCACTTAAATCGCGACTGACCAATCGAGACGTCCAATTCTGTCGTTGTTTTTTTTTTTTTTTTAGTTCTGTTTAGAGTTCTGTTTTAGTTCTGTTTGTACAATTACTGAGCTGATTTTGTTTCGCGAATGATTGCAAAAGAGCCACGATTGCATATACTTTGGCAGGTTTAGAGAATTCTAGTCGAAGGTAAGAACGATAGTTCAATGGCGAAGGGTTTGAAAACTGAAAATCGAAACATTTGACTCTTTCGTTGTTTTTTTGAGTTAGAGTTAGTTAGTTTTTTAGAGTTGTTTTTTGAGTTTCTGAGTTAAAGAAAAGAACTATTGTTCAGTAGCGAAGGGTTTGAAAACTGAAAGAGAATAGATTTAACGGGGCTCTTCGCAGTCCCGCGAACTTAAATCGCGACTGACCAATCAAGACGTCCGACTCGTTCGTTGTTTTTTTTTTTTTTAGTTCTGTTTAGAGATTAAAGGATCTTCCGTGGGTGCAGATTAGCGAAAGGTTTCGAAAGGGATTTTAAAAAATTCGAGATAGATCTAGATTGTATAATTAGTGGTCTAATTTCGCTTTGTGAATGATTGCAAAAGAGCCACGATTGGATATGCTTTGGCAGGTTTAAAGAATTCTAGTCGAAGGTAAGAATTATCGTTCGATAGCAAAGGGTTTGAAAACTGAAAATGGAAATATTTGACTCTTTCGTTGTTTTTTTTTTTTAGTTCTGTTTAGAAATTAAAGGATCCTTCATGGATGCAGAAAGAATTGTTGATTGGTTAACAAAGGGTTTCGAAAGGGATTTCAAAGAATTCAAGCTAGATCTACATTGTTACTGGTTTAATTTCGTTTCGCAAATGATTGCAAAAGAGCCACGATTGCATATGCTTTGGCAGGTTTGGAGAATTCTAGTCGAAGGTAAGAATTATCGTTCGATAGCAAAGGGTTTGAAAACTGAAAGTGAAGAAACTTAACGAGCCTCTTCGCAGCCCCGCGCACTTAAATCGCGACTGACCAATCGAAATGTCCGACTATTTCGTTGTTTTTTGGTATTGTTTAGAGATTGAAGGATCCTTTGTGGGTGCAGAAACGATTGTTGGTTAGCAAAGGGTTTCGAAAAGGATTTTAAAAAATTCGAGATAGATCTAGATTGTATAATTACTGGTCTGATTTCGTTTCGTGATTGATTGCAAAATAGTCACGATTCCTTTTCGCTGGATACGCCTTGGCAGGTCGAAGGTTAGAACTATGGTTTAATAGCAAAGGGTTTGAAAACTGAAAATCGACACGTCCGAATCTTTCAATGAGATTAAAGAAACCTCCATGGATACAAACATGATTGTAGGTTAGCGAAAGGTTTCGAAAGGGATTTTAAATATTTTAAATTCAAGATAGATTTATATTGTATAATTACTGGTTTGATCTCGTTTCGCGAATGATTGCAAAAGAGCCACGATTGCATATGCTTTGGCAGGTTTAGAGAATTCTAGTCGAAGGTAAGAACTATGGTTCAATAGCGAAGGGTTTGAAAACTGAAAGAGAAGAAATTTAATGAGCCTCTTCGCACTTAAGTGCGACTGACCACTCGAAACGTCCAACTCTTTCCTTGTTTTTTTTTTTATTTTGTTTAGAGATTAAAGAATCCTTCATGGAGGCAAACACGATTGTTGGTTAGCAAACGCTTTCGAAATGGATTTTAAAAAATTCGAGATAGCTCTAGATTGTACAATCACTGGTCTGATTTCGTTTTTTGAATGATTGCAAAAGAGCCACGATTGGATATGCTTTGGCAGGTTTAGAGAATTCTAGTCGAAGAAAATTATCGTTCAATAGCGAAGAGTTTGAAGACTGAAAATCGAGACGTCTGACTCTTTCGTTGATTTTTTTTTATTTTGTTTAGAGATTAAAGGATCCTTTGTGGATGCAGAGATGATTGTAGATTAGTGAAGGGTTTCGAAAGGGATTTTAAAAAATTCAAGATAGATCTAGATTGTACAATCACTGGTCTGATTTCGTTTTTTGAATGATTGCAAAAGAGCCACGATTGCATATGCTTTGGCAGGTTTAGAGAATTCTAGTCGAAGAAAACTATCGTTCAACAGCGAAAGGTTTGAAGACTGAAAGAGAAGAAATTTAATGAGCCTCTTCGCAAGATCTTTCTCTTACGAAACTGAAGTCGATTCGCATAATAGCTAGAAGATGTGTAGTTTGATGTGTGGTTCAATATAAAGAGAAAGGTCATATTGCAGACAGTGACGAACAACAGCATTAAACTATAAGGAATTTATGATGGATAATGGCTAAGATTCCTCATAATACCTGGTTGCGAAACGATAGTTACAACTGTTTGAACCTACCATGGCTACCTTACAGAGTTTTCATAATTGCGTTTCCATATACACATTTCTTGTCCAGTCAACAAGAAATTTGCACAATCGCGAGGACACTGGAGCGTCCATCAGCAACGTGACAAACCTCTCACGTGCGAGACGAATCCTTCCGGTTCTCGCAGAAAACTTTCAGCTCGAAACTCGCGCGACTTTTCCCTCTCGATGATACAATTCACAAGCTCGATCATTAACGAACACCCATTACATAACCTCAGCTTACAATAACTCGACAAAAATCACTCGCGAACGATTGTTCAACCAGTCAGTCGCTCGAACACATCACTCGATCTCTCGACACGGAAGATCGTCGGTCAGACTTCGATTGCACTGCTCTAGAATAGAAAACTGGTCGATCGAACGTTCGAGGTAGTCGTCAGACTGAGTTTTTAGAAGGACTCGTCGCGTAGCGAAAAGGAATCGCGTCGCGAGAATCGCTGGTTCTCGATCGTGCACCAACGACACTGGTCCGTGACGCAACTGGTTGCAAGTACGGAGTGCAATCTCGTTGCATCGACTCGAAATGCATTGTGGTTTCTCGCTGGTGCATCCGTGGCCTTTGAAAAGTATCTCGCGTTAAAGAGAACGATCGAACCGCGCTCTGTTCTGTCCCCATTATTCAAAACTCGTTCCAATCAGTTCATAACAATTTTAAAATATCGTATTCAAGCCTCTCCTCAAACGCGATGTTTGTTAGTCGACAGTTCCAAGTCACGTTCATCAAGTTCAATTAATTCAACAACTCTGTACAGAACTTTGGATCAATGTTTTGCAAAGCAGTTTTCTCGAGTCTATTAAAAAAGAAAGGTACATAATAATTAAGTACCGTAAAAAAAGATAAGCGACGTGTAAAACACGAGCGACACTGTGGCTGAATACGATTATCGAGATGGCGCGTTTATCACAGCCGGAAGGGAATAATTCTAAATGTTTTTACGTTTTTATGTATCTCGCGGTCGAGTGTCAGTGGTCGTTAAATAATATCGTCACACGTTGGAATATTGCAACGCGGATAAAATAATAAAGAAAAAAGGCCATCGATAATCGGATGACGCAAGAAAGTTCTGTCCGTGCGGATATGGTAAACGACTTGTCATCTAATTTACAAGATTGCAACTGGACTCTCGCGTGCAACACGTTTATCGCGTAAATAAGTTATTCGCGGGTGCGAAGTCCAAGTTCGTTCAAATGCGAGAGACGAGCGAATTAGAAGAGCCCTAATCGCGCGTGCGTGCGATATGTAACAATCGATTAGCAGCGAACGGTGACGTTATCTCGACGCTCGCCAATTCGTGCGATCTTTACGAGCTTTCTAAATTGGAGAGAGGATTCGTTCGCACGGATCGTTGGATCGTTAATGGTTAACCATTACGCGACGCAGACGTTACGATAGGCGGATGACATTTTTCTGACTGGAAATATCGATCGTAGAAATTATTCTCGCTGGAGAAAGTCGCGGGAGGCGAATGTGAACAGGATTTATCGTGGAAACGCGCGGATCGAACGACGAATCGTACGAAAGTTGGTTGAACGATCGCTCGTTGGATTTGTCGAACGAAATTTCTTAAAAATAATCGATCAATTATGTAAAAAATATTAATTGTTCATTTGAGAACTTGAAATGGTCAGATTTATAGGCGTGAATGGAATTTCTGTCATTCAGAAATAATAGAATTCTATTCTGCAAATTATAATCAAATTTCAACTCGAGTTATACGAGAAACACTTGGTTAAATAATTCTTAGGCAAACGTGAACAGGATTTATCCTGGAAACGCGCGGATCGAGCAACGACAATCGCTCGTTGAATTTGTCGGACGAAATTTCTTAAAAATAATCGATCAATTATGTAAAAAATATTAATTGTTCATTTGAGAACTTGAAATGGTCAGATTTGTAGTCGTGAATGGAATTTTTGTCATTCAGAGAGTATAGAATTCTACTGTGCAAATTATAATCAAATTTCGAGTTATACGAAAAATACTGGGTTAAATATAATTGTTAGGCGAACGTGGACAGGATTTATCGTGGAAACGCGTAGATCGAACGACGACGATCGCTCGTTGAATTTGTCAAACGAAATTTCTTAAAAGCTATCGATCGATCGTGTAAACATTATTAATTATTCTTCTAAAAACTTGAAATGGTCAAATTTGTAGTCGTGATTAGAATTTCTGACATTCAGAGATAATAGAATTCTATTCTGCAAAATATAATCAAATTTCAACTCGAGTTATACGAGAAACACTGAGTTAAATGATTCTTAGGCGAACGTGGACAGGATTTATCGTGGAAACGCGCAGATCGAGCGACGAATCGTACGAAAGTTGGTTGAACGATCGCTCGTCGGATTTGTGGAACGAAATTTCTTAAAAATAATCGATCAATTATGTAAAAAATATTAATTGTTCATTTGAGAACTTGAAATGGTCAGATTTGTAGCCGTGAATGGAATTTCTGTCATTCAGAGAGAATAAAATTCTATTTTGCAAATTATAATCAGATTTCAACTGGAGTCAAATGATTTTTATCAATATCTAAAATTTAATGATAATATGAACGATCGCTCGTTGGATTTGTCGAACGACATTTCTTAAAGGTAATCGATCGATTGTGTAAAAAATATGAATTCTTTAATGGAGAACTTGAAATGGTCAGATTTGTAGTCGTGAATGGAATTTCTGTCCTTTAGAAAGAATAAAATTCTACTGTGCAAATTATAATCAGATTTCAACTCGAATCAAATGATTTTTATCAATGTCTAAAATTTAACGATAATGTTCTCGACTTTCTGTAACTCGAATTCCATGGTATTCGAGGCTGTCGACTCGATGCGATTCAAGCGAGGTTGAAAGGATACCATTCAAGGTATCCTTTCAAATCGCATTCAACTTGACTCGAGTCGTTCCACGAGCATCCGCGAACACTCAGACAACTATGATGTACACTTGAGCGATGATAGAATGGCATCAGCTCGCCAACGAGGCGTGCCTTTCGATTTCTTCAGCAGAAAGAAAGTGAAGATTGCGTAAAAATAATACTGACTGAGTGAGCACACTGAAACAGTGAAACTGAATGGAGATCACTAACGACGAAAGTTCCATTATTGCAATCAATGGACGTTATACTTGGAAGAACATCTTTTCTGGTGAACTGGGCCAATTTTCTGTCGAACCTTGCCTCGTTTCGTCATCGAAATCTTCCGTATTCTGCGTGGCGTGTCAACGTTGATGGAGACAAGTCATCGACGAAGAAATTAGACGGTCGATCGTGCACAAAACGCACGATGATCCGCTGCGAATGGTTGCGAAACGTGTCACGGTCATCCTGTTGCATCCACGGCTCGATGCCTGCACTAACCGTCGGTCCCGTGTCGTGGGTGCGTCCCGATGCACGCGTGGAAGGAGAAAGTAAAAGTAAGAGACTCTTACGCAGCTCGCTCGAGCATTCTACCCGATATTTCCTCGTTTCCAACCGAGTTCTATAAATATCTAACCCGATCCGTCGCCTCGATGCACCCGTCAAACGTAATCTGCGAAGAGAACCGCAATTAGTCGCATGCTGTCGATTTCGTTTGTCAACCGTTCGCATTTGTATAAATACTTGAGATGGAATCCAGTGAAAACGTTTTTTCTGTCGCTGGTTAATTGGTCGTGTTCTCTTTCGTCATTTCATTAGTCCACGCATTACATATCAGCTTGCTGGTTTAGTAAGAAAAATTAAAGAGATACTCGAAACACTTTATCTGTATCTCGCTCTCTTTCAAAATTTTCTTGAAATAACTTCTAAATTAGAAGGCAAAAAGGAACAACTGTGAGAAAGCAGAAAAGTAAAGATGATACAAGTAGTGTTTGAAAAAGTTACATTTTTCACGTGACGAGTTACAAATGTTATCATTAAATTTCCATTGATAAGGATCCTTCACCAGTTTTGCATTCTTTGATATCGTTCGAAACAGTCCTCAACGTATAATTCTGATTTACGAGTTTACGTGTACAATTACCCCTCGTATAGCATTAAAAATTGTGACAACTTTCGAACAACACAGAGTCACGAATATTATCGTTAAATTTCCATTGATAAGGATCCTCCACTCATTATTGGAGAGTGACACAGATCGAGCATACGGGATTAAAAAATTGTCACACTTATAAGATCGTGACTTTTCGATTTCCAAGTCTCACTTCTCTAAATTGTAGTTTCAGTGAAACTGAAATCGTACAACTTGTGTTCTTACTTCCACTGTTTCCTTAATTAATCTCTACAACGAAATGTACAAATTCTTATGAACCTCGAGTCTAAACTGCACAGTTTTGAACAGAAAGAACCAATTAACCCATTTGCTGAACCACGAAAAAATCTCGTGCTTTGCGTTACAAATTGCTCGCGATTCGTCACGAAATAAGTATAACCTCCAAATAGATCCTTAGCACCCATTGCAAAACGCTTTAAAGCTTGTGTTATTCAAGAGATGCCTGCATTTACATTTAAATAGAACAAAAATTCCTAAAATGTAATACTGATGTAAATATGTACGTATATAAAATAATAAAACGTAAGATGTCTGTTATGTAACGACGTACGAGTGCAAAGAGTTGAATCCACCTTCGACGCACAGTTTTGAACAGGAAGAACCAATTAACCCATTTGCTGAACCACGAAAAAATCTCGTGCTTTGCGTTACAAATTGCTCGCGATTCGTCACGAAATAAGTATAACCTCCAAATAGATCCTTAGCACCCATTGCAAAACGCTTTAAAGCTTGTGTTACTCAAGAGATGCCTGCATTTACATTTAAATGGAACAAAAATTCCTAAAATGTAATACTGATGTAAATATGTACGTATATAAAATAATAAAACGTAAGAAGTCTGTTATGCAACGACGTACGAGTGCAAAGAGTTGAATCCACCTTCGACGCACAGTTTTGAACAGGAAGAACCAATTAACCCATTTGCTGAACCACGAAAAAATCTCGTGCTTAGCGTTACAAATTGCTCGCGATTCGTCACGAAATAAGTATAACCTCCAAATAGATCCTTAGCACCCATTGCAAAGCGCTTTAAAGCTTGTGTTATTCAAAAGATACCTGCATTTACATTTAAATGGAACAAAAATTCCTAAAATGTAATACTGATGTAAATATGTACGTATATATAATAATAAAACGTAAGATGTCTGTTATGCAACGACGTACGAGTGCAAAGAGTTAAATCCACCTTCGACATGAACCTTTCCACGATTCTAATGATCGATGTTGATAGACAGCAGTTACGCCCGTTGATGCAACTGCACAGCGCTGCATAAGAACCTCTCATTAGTACTTTCTCCATTGTCGCGGACGATGCTGCAACACCGTAAGCTTTCTCGTGTACAGTGACCTCCATTTCGCGCGTGAGTACCGATCGTTCTCAGCAGGACTTCAAATGCCCGACTCGCAGCGCCTTTAGTTACCGTTCGAGTGAAAAAAAAGTTGTACTTTATGTAAGAATGTGGTTATGCGGTTTTGTACGAAAGAATGCGCGTAGTGTCATCAATTTGTTTTCGTAATGCAGAATTTACTCGATGATTCGAGGCTAGCAGAGATTATCGATCCTCCTTTTTTACACAGTTGTGAGTAATCGCCTTTGTCGTTTAATTCTGATGCGAGAGTCGCGGTAATTGTGATCTATTGTTTTCTGTGATTCATGTTAGAAGTGAAACTGATTAAGTTCACTTTCTGTAATTTTATTCAATTCAATGATTCTACTTTTAATTTAAATTTGTAAGTAGTAGTCTGAGTACTACTCTCTTAAAATATTTTCTTTGATTTTTATTAGAATCGAAATTGATTAAGTTCACTTTCTGTAATTTTATTAAATTCAATGATTCTATTTTTAATTTAAATTCGTAAATAATAGGCTGAGTACTACTATCTTAAAATATTTTCTTTGATTTATATTAGAATCGAAACTGATTAAATTCACTTTCTGTAATTTTATTAAATTCAATAATTCTACTTCTAATTTAAATTCGTAAGTAGTAGCCTGAGTACTACTCTCTTAAAATATTTTCTTTGATTTTTATTAGAATCGAAACTGATTAAATTCACTTTCTGTAATTTTATTAAATTCAATAATTCTACTTCTAATTTAAATTCGTAAGTAGTAGTCTGAGTACTACTACTCTTAAAATATTTTCTTTGATTTATATTAGAATCGAAACTGATTAAATTCACTTTCTATAATTTTATTAAATTTAATGCTAAATGAAGAGCAAATGATTCTACGTCTAATTTAAATTCTTAATTGGTACTCTAGATAGTACTCATCACTTACAATATTACGCGCAACTTAATTATTCTAACATTTTAACAATTACGAAAGAAATTAAACAGCAAACTGATAAGGTAAACTGTTTTGGTGACTTGCGAAATATAGTACCGTTATTTGCAAAATATTTCAGACACTGCAACTACTTAGAGACGATATATTTAGAGTGCTCGATTACAAAAATGACTCACTAGATCAGCTAATCTAATTAATACACAGGCGCTAATGAGATAACAGACCAATGACCTTTGACATATGAATGCAAGCAAAAATCAAGGAAACTCTCTTGAATGTTCAAGATCAACTAAGATCAGAGACCTCCGTAACGAACGACGAAAACAATTTTACTAAAAACGTAAACAGGAACCCACATTTAACCCATTCACTACCAACCACGAGAACTCTGATAACTTCGCGTTACAAGTGCGTTTCGATTCCTCTCAATTCATCACGAAACAAGTCAAAATCTTACCACCCAAGATAAAACGCACTAAATTTTCCCAAGCAACGAATTAACCCTGAATTAACTCTTTGACTACTGTAAGCACATATACACTTTCAAAAATATTGCTTTTGCAACACGTAGGGCGCATATAAACTTTCAAAAATATTGCTTTTGTAACACGTAGGGCGCATATAAACGCTCTGAATATTTTATCTATAATTATTCTGATAAATCTCATTTCAGCTGAACGAAAACAAACGCTAATTCCGCTGTTACACGTCTGGTTAATTAAATGTAATTTATTGGTTCAGAAGCAATCGACAAACAAATTTTTCGTTCTCCATCGTAGCCAAAGAGTTAAAGTCGAACATCTCTGAAGGAACGAGGACACTTCGCGTGGACCTATACTCACCCTGGCAACGCTTAGCTCGACTGGTTCAGGCTCTGTCAAGGACGCGTGGTGATCCGCACGCTGCCGCGAACCTACGTGCACTGCGACCGCCGGAGAAACCACTGTGGCCGGTTCCAGGCTGCTTCCGTGTTTGTAAATCTACGAGCGTGAAAGTTGCACAGCCGATCCTGCGACGGGAGGACCCATATACCCGCCACTGAGTCACCAGACAACCGTCGACTCACTTTCTGTTTAACAACCCCCTCGTCGTTCGACAACAAAATAGTGGACACGATCGAGCTGAAAGTGGCGAATCGTACGAGCCAAACGAATGTTTCTGTTACAGCGTTTCTTAGCTCTTTGCACTCTTAATTGTCTTTTTCATTCTGGTAAAAGCTACTTACTGCTATTTGTTTACTTGAAAGTTTCGCGACTTGTGAACGATTTTGTTTGTATTAAATATATTAAATTTGTGAAAGTTATTTACTGATGTCGAGGCACGCATAAGAGTCCTACAGAAGAGTTCAAAGGGTTAAACTTTCCTCGTAGCGAAATACTATTTAAGTTGGACGATCTTTTTCAAGACGCCGCAGTGAATTTGTGTTTAATAAAGAGTTATAATAAATGATTACGGGTAAAATAAGAATTTATCTTAATTTCTATGATGTGTGTATAAAATGAGTGTTTTTTTTTAATTTTTAGTAATAAAGCAGACGCAAAGAGAGCAAAGAGAATTTTTTCGTAGCATGCTTCGTTTGGAAAATTGTGGACTACAGGAATTTCCATTTTTCTGTTCTTATGGGAGATATTCGACACTGTTTAAATAGAAACTAGGGAAATTAGCAATTCGAATGAAGATCTGTGGATGATATGAAACGATTGATCAGTCTGAATATAAAATTATTAACTTGATGCAATATGAATGTTGGTTTTTATATGGTTGAACTTTACCATTGAAATTTTAATAAATTTTAAACTAAGTATTATCGATATATATAACAATATTTGTAATCAAAATAAAGAGCAGATTCTAAGCTTTAAAATTATGCTTATACATTGACAATATTTATTATAAAATGTATAAAAGTTTCAAAGATAAAGTTCATCCATGTAAACATTAACATTCCTTTTGCATCGACCTAATAATAAAAATTCTTTAGCAGATAAAATTGCCTAATAATAAAATGTACAAAAATTTCAAAGATAAAGTTCAACCATGTAAACACTAACATTCCTTTTGCATCGACCTAATAATAAAAATTCTTTAGCAGATAAAATTGCCTAATAATAAAATGTACAAAAATTTCAAAGATAAAGTTCAACCATGTAAACACTAACATTCCTTTTGCATCGACCTAATAATAAAAATTCTTTAGCAGATAAAATTGCCTAATAATAAAATGTACAAAAATTTCAAAGATAAAGTTCAACCATGTAAACACTAACATTCCTTTTGCATCGACCTAATAAAAATTCTTTAGTAAATAAAATTGTGTACTATTGGAATTAATGTTGATGTAAGAAGAAAGTGCAGTAGCATTTGCAATTTGATACGCGAGTTGTATGCGTTATTCGAAGAAAGTAACGGCGAGGCGCAATCGTGCGGAACGTTTGAAGATTTTGGCTACCTTTTATGGCGTGTCGATCGAAACCGTTCGAGTTTTATCATTTAATTTCGTTTCAACAAAACGTGTTAAACATCGCGTTAAATGCAATAAAATAAACGTATCACTGGCGAGAAATAAAAAAAGATAACGCGATACTTTACGAACTGTGACACAGTTCAAAAATTCTCAACGTCTTCGATTTATTTAGAAGTGAGATGAAGAGACAATGAATAAAAAGACTTCCACAAACTAAACTTGAAACGATGTCAAGTAATCGTGAATCAAGGGTCACTTAAATGAAGATTCGCGATGTTATCGCTGAAACAGTATCAGCTCGTTACGCAAAACGAGGAAAATTCCTATTCTAATCAATAAAGTCTATCTACAGATGTTTTTATTGTTCCGCGCGTTCATTTTCTATTTAATAGCCGACCAATTTCCTGGTCAATCGACCGATACACCTTCGAGAGTTGCCAGACGCTTAATGGCTGGATAAACTGCTCGCTGAAGCGACGATTCTAACTCCACTCGCCTAATGAAGTTTCTCACGAGGAGAGATTGCGAGAAATTCGAAACTAACGAGGATCGTCGTGCGAGGAGTGATCCTAGTTCGATACTAATCGAACGAATTTTATTTGCGATAAATAAAGTTGCATGAATCGAAAGAAAGTTGTGAAGGACCACGCAGAGTGTACTGATCGCGGCAAGATAGTTGCACGAGTGCTCTCCGGGTTAAAGCTTGGGAAACAACTTTCATTTCGAACATCCAGCGTGCGCTGATCGCGATTCATATCTCTTGGTCGTTCTCGCTGAGAGAATTAATTTTCTATTAAGTATTTTATCAGAAAAACTGCAGCAATGTTGCGTTCGAAGAGTAATGCGAAATTGCTATTTAATATCTCGTTGATCTTTTTTTAAAGGATCATATGAACGCTCGTTGAAAGACATGCTATAAATTGGTTGAAGTAAGAGAAAATGAAAAGTGAGAATAAACGATGCGATCGCGCAGGCGTGCGTAAACAATAGAGCCGTGTCGATAGCCGAGTCAATATCCTGGCTCGAGCTTTGGAAAGGGAAATCGCGAAATTTATCCGCGACCGGAAGCACGGCTGACATGCCTCAGGCAATAACGAACGCGATACACGAATGTGTACAGGAAGTAAGAGTACGCCTTTCTTTACTCAGCTCTGCGCGTTTAGACGCGACTTTTATCTGATAAAATATCGGGCGTAAATGAAAAACCAGGTGGAATTATTAAAAACGCTCGATAGAGGAAATAAAGCGCAACCGTGGCTGCCATTTTGTTACTCTTTTACCGTGCTACCGATATATCCGCGAGCTCAGGAAATAAATAACACGCAGACAAGAGGAAATTACGTGAGACGAAACTATTTTTGCTACAACGTTACGATTAAAAAGGATTCTTATAAATTCTTTACTTTTGTAAAAAAAAGTTGCACTTTTCTATGCGATAATAATTTTGATAGAAATTCTTAACTTAAAATGTTGGAAATATTAAATTGTTAAAATGTTAAAATGTTGGAATAATTAAATTGCGCATAATATTGTAAATGATGAGTACTATCCAGAGTACCAATTAAGAATTTAAGTTAGACGTAGAATCATTTGCTCTTTATTTAGCATTGAATTTAATAAAATTACAGAAAGTGAGCTTAATCAGTTTCAATTCTAATATAAATAAAAGAAAATATTTTAAGAGTAGTAGTACTCAGACTACTACTTACGAATTTAAATTAGAAGTAGAATTATTGAATTTAATAAAATTACAGAAAGTGAATTTAATCAGTTTCGATTCTAATAAAAATCGAAGAAAATATTTTCAGAGAGTAGTACTCAGACTACTACTTACAAAATTAATTAAAAGTAGAATCATTGAATTTAATAAAATTACAGAAAGTGAACTTAATCAGTTTCAATTCTAATATAAATCAAAGAAAATATTTTAAGAGAGTAGTACTCAGACTACTACTTACGAATTTAAATTTGCGTCGTAAGCTGGTATATGCGCGGAATTTTCCTTATGAATTGAAGTATCTTTCTGGAAAAAAGGCGGAAACGTTCGATTAAACTGAAGGCTCGCAATTCTAACAGCAACAAACAACTAATTGGGCCTGCAAAAAAGCGTTCACGTGTTACTGCGATATTAAATTTTGGCGGTACGAGTAAATTTCCCACTTTTTCGAATGCAAACTGGTTAATGAACTCGTTCTTAAGAACGCCACGTTACAATTACCGTTGAAATTATTATTGTAGCACGATTCAGACGGGACGTTACGTGCATGGGCGCACGCTCGTACGTGCTGTTCAGTTGGCGAATAATTTTCCTCCAACGCGCGTTCTCAGCCTCGCTGGTATCTGGAAAACTACTAAATGACGGATGAAAACACGTCCCTTCCTTTTTCACGGCGACACGCTCGCTGAATACAAATATTCTGGCTGGTGCTACGTGCTCCTTTGAAGCTCTTTCCGCGCGACTATCCCAGAGCTGGAACAATGCCACTGGATAGTCGACTGACTGTTATACGCCATCTAATAAAACGCTGTATGCTTTCGAATTTCATCGTGCGATCGTTATTTTCACCTGCCAACTAACGAATTAGTTTTGTTCAATGTGAATTCGAATCCAGAAAATCGAACGACTCAAGCGTTATGTGACGGTCTTAAGTTGTCAATTGATTTTATTCGTTTTATTTGCAATTTATTAGATTATCAAGCGATTTCACAGTGTTTCAAGCGATTATACGATAATTAAAGAAAATAACCACTGCTGGAAGTGATGAGAATTTCAAATTAATTAATATTCGTTCGCCTAGACGATAATCAAGATTTAATGGAAAAAGAACGGAAATCGTTCGAATCCAGAAAATCGAACGACTCAAGCGTTATGTGATGGTCTTAAGTTGTCAATTGATTTTATTCGTTTTGTTTGCAATTTATTAGATTGTCAAGCGATTTCAAAGTGTTTCAAGCGATTATACGATAATTAAAGAAAATAACCACTGCTGGAAGTGATGAGAATTTCAAATTAATTAATATTCGTTCGCCTAGACGATAATCAAGATTTAATGGAAAAAGAACGGAAATCGTTCGAATCCAGAAAATCGAACGACTCAAGCGTTATATGATGGTCTTAAATTGTCAATTGATTTTATTCATTTTGTTTGCAATTTATTAGATTGTCAAGCGATTTCAAAGTGTTTCAAGCGATTATACGATAATTAAAGAAAATAACCACTGCTGGAAGTGATGAGAATTTCAAATTAATTAATATTCGTTCGCCTAGACGATAATCAAGATTTAATGAAAAAAGAACGGAAATCGCGAGTAGCTTCCGCGAAATTAATTCGTGAGTACGCTTTCTTGTCAAGTGACTGGAATCCATTTACGCAACACTGTGCATCCAACTATCGTTAAACGCTAAACATCTTACTCCATTACAATTTACATCCGCAGAGTGATATAACGAGAACGATTACTTTTCGATCCTTCGTATGATTCACTCGACTCGATTGATATTACGTAATACCTTCGCCACGTAATTATCTTTCGATCTTCTCCGCGATCCACTCGACTAAATTAACATTATATAATCGTATCGCTGTCGACACTTACCATACCGCGATTCCACGGTACAATCAAGTCATTTCTATCCAAGACGTTGAAACGACGTCACACAGTTCCTGGCATTGTGTTAGCTTACGAGTCTCTCTCCGAAATTACGTTCGTTAGAGCGCAGCAATTCGAACTCCACGTGCAGAACTGAAATCGAACTTTACTCTCGACAACGTCAAACGATCGCACGCATGGTCGTTCGCACCTAACCTGCAAAGTGTCCTCGGGTTAATGGCAAGGAAGAAACGTGTCACGACTGCTGTTCAAGTTTTTCTTACTTACATCTGTTTTCTTCTCTCGCATCATTTTCTAATTTTTAAATGTTTGTCGAATTAAATCATTCCAACGAGCTCTGTTTAATTTATACCAGACGTAAGTGAACGACTATCGAACGTACGGTAAACGCATAAATATGTACGCGTCCTTGCTAGTGAAAAAAAGAAGCAAAACATTAAGAATATAGTATCGTGTGACCTTTAATTTCTTACATTAATTGAAACGAAGAAATGAACACGTAAAAACTGTTGCTGGATGAGATCTTACGTAGTTTTGCTCGATGTTACCTGTGACGTAAGTTATTAGCGAGTGCCATGACACGTAACCGTTTCCCCAAATTTATTAAGCGTTCGATGAATTATGAGTCGAGCGTCGAATATTCCGCGAGGGATCATTTTTCGTGGTCCAAGCATTCGTCGAGATGTAACCCATTAATATTACTGTTTATACCATTGGAAGTCACGAGACACAGCTCGAAGGCAATCGCTTAGTTAAACAACCTTCTGCTAAAATATTCGAAGGATTTTAATAATCTACGGTATAACCAATCAATTTCTCAGTCTCAATTAATCAATTCGCACGTTCAATGCGACTTCGATCCCGTGACTGATTCTCACCATTACATTGCCACTTTGTCACGCGAAATGTGACGATCGTCGTGGCCAAAATTATCGATTACTTGATCACAAATTTTCTTCCACTTTACTAATAAAACTGAGATGCTAATAATATTGGTTAGCCTTATTTTCGTTCAATTCTGACTGAACAATTCCTAAAAATAGTGCAAATTTAAATTTCTAGATTCTTTTTTAAGTTTACAGTGACACCTCGCGAAAAGTTCGTGATTGAAATCAATTTTTCCCAATTGCGATCAATGTAAATCTAAATGACACGTTTCTTATCTTAGAAAACTCTTTTTCACGCGTTGTGGCTTTAGAGACGATACAGAAACAGTTCAATTATCAAAATAAGACGCATTTGTAATCTATCGTTCGCAAAACAAAGCAAAGTTAATTCGCAAAAAGTTCGCGACTGAAATCAATTTTTCCCAATTGCGATCAATGTAGATCTAAATGACACGTTTCTTAACTTAGAAAATTCTTTCTTCACGTTATGGCTTTAGAAACGATACAGGAAGGATTCAATTACTAAAATAAAACGCATTCGTAATCTAATGTTCGCGAAAAGTTCGCGACTGAAATCAATGTTTCCCAATTGCGATCAATATAAATCTAAATCACACGTTTCTTATCTTAGAAAATTCTTTTTTCACGCGTTATGGCTTTAGAAACGATACAGAAACAGTTCAATTACCAAAATAAAACGCGTTCGTAATCTAACGTTCGCAAAACAAAGCAATGATAATTCTCGAATAGCACTCATCAACCGAGACATAAACTCTACCTTCCATCTCAATCTTTAACAATCGTCCACCCTTGAGATGGCGATACAATAACTCGAATCGCTGCACGAGAACGTCAGCTCGACCCACGCACCCTGACCCACCCCAACGTCATAAACGTGGCTCGTCCTGATCCGTACTCCAAGTTCAGCGGCAATTTATTTATAAGCACAGCCACGACGCGATGCCAGCCGCACCCTTTGATAAACAAACCACCCCTTCCTCTGCAGGGGCCGCGAACAGGGAAGAGGCTGTCGTCGACAAACAGGCTGCAGCTGCCCCATTAATTCCGTGACCGACAGAAATCATCCGTCTATCCCGCTTTCGTTCGTCCGATCTATCGATCGGTCGATCGCTCCACTTAGTCGCTGATGGACGACAAACCCGCGCGTCCTCGTCGACGAGCACCGCGACAACCGGGGAGGGGAACTGGATCTCGTCGAACGAGGAAGGTCAGAGTACAAATCGTCGAGCATTCGCACGCGTTTATATAAAGGAGAGGACACGGTTTATGCACCATACGTTTAGCGCGCGACATTTCGTTTCCGCCAGACGGTTCTGTTCGTCGGTTCAGTCAAGGAAAGAAGAGACACGAGGAGACCTGGTGAGTGAATCGTCGTCCAGTTTCTGCTCGACGACGAGGATACAATCGAGTGCACGGTGACGAGTCGCGTTCCTTTTTATTCTCGCGTTCTCACGCGACCATTTAGGAGTTCGCTGCGAGGGTCTCGCTGCAAGTGGTTGGTGAAAGTTCAATAGTGGTACAAGGAGATCCGATCTGCTTGGGATTGTGAATCGTTGGGCCTGGGCCAATCGAAGTTCTCGATCAAGTGAGTTTCGTGGACACGAATTAATCGCTGATGAAATGAACGATCTCGTTTTGATGAAGATTTCATGATTTATGTTTGCTCTGGGCTTGTCTGTTGTAGATGGCTGGCTTTTGTATGAATCTATGATAGAGTAAATTGTGATTGTTCAAACTTAGGTATTCAAAGTTCATTGTTTCTTCAGGAGATTTGTTTTCACTGGAAACACTCTCGCGATACTTGCAACAGTCTTGATACATATTTGAAAATTCACTGAATACTACAGAGAACTGATTCAATTTCTTAATTATTATGATAACATACGATTTCGACATTGATTTTGATTTTGAAACGTTTTTGAAGCTGAGTTTACCTCACACGATCGAAGATATTCTTATATTAACAGCAGTTGATTGGTAATTTATTAATTCTACATTCGATTGATCGTATCTCTAAGTCGTAGAGCATGTTAATTAATTTAAAGAGCTTCAGTTCAATTATATTTAGACTACAGAGATTCGAAAGAATTTAAATTCATAGTTTAAAGTATAAATTCTCTTCTCGTAAGAAACTGTACAGTCGATTCAGCATAAATTTTGTTATACTTTATACTTTGAAAGAGTTTCGTTCAAATTTTGACTTATAAATCATGCAAAAAAGTCATAAACCGTTAAAATTCAAGAATCTGATCATTTTCAGTAATTCGTTCCATCATCATTTTATCGAACGTTTGAAACGAGAGTACGCAATAATCGATTGACCAGTTGCAACGATTTTTAACATTCTTTAAAAACAATCTACTTAGAAGTAAACAATGATACGATATTTACAAGATTGTCGATCACGAGAATCGCCATTCATACTTCGTCACGTAATTACTCCATCCTACACGCACACGTGTTTACAATTACGATAGCTTCTTCGGAAGCTTATACGATCCAAGCATCGACAAAGAATAATTTCCCATCCGCGCAGAAACTTTCACCATCCGCACACGAACAAGAGACAATTCTAGACAAAGGATAATGACCAGCTTGAAGCTCCTATCGCAGCTCCAGAAACCACTTACCAGAGCGAACTTATCCACCGCAATAACCCCAACCTTCCACTCGATCATTCTCACGAATCGTATCCAACCACGAAGCCAGCCAGCTTCCTCTACGAGGCCGTCGTAGCAATTTTTCCAAGCATTACGCTCGAATCCGCGCCCCTATTTCCCGCTCGCGTTCATCTCGATGCACAGTCCAATTTTCTCTTCAACTCGCGCGACGCACGGCTCCATCCGTCACGCTGCTCTCACGAAATGGCTCGTTCAGGTAGCCCCATTCGATCGGCTAATCCCATTTCCCTCACTCGAGCCGCTCAGCCAAACCAATTCCAACGCGAAACGAGACGACTTCAACCCCTCGGCTCTCGCGAGCCATCGAACGAGCAACGGACGCGAAAATCTAATCGGTGGACGCTGCTGTTGGCGACTCGCGCGACGCCAAACGTCGCGTTGGCTTCTCGATTAACCAGTTAACTGTGGAATTTAGTTTCAAAAGATCAGCACAGGGTGCGAAATTAAGAACAAGCAACGACGTGTGTACACGTCGAACGCAGGGCAAATGGTGCTATTATACATTTTACCAAAAACGAGGAAGGATTACATTTTTATTCGTCAAAGAAACTAACTATTCGTTTCTGAATACGTTATTCTTACTGAAAGCTTGAGAATTGTCAGAAAATAATAAAATACATGCGCGTGTTAAAGCAAAGCACTGAACACTGTCCAGTGTTCGTCGCGTGGAATAGAGACGTGTTTTTGATCGTTTGAATCGTAGAAGTTGTTGGAGAAACGTTAAAAATGCTGAACAGGGCAATAGAGATTGTCTTAATCGAATGCAAATGTTTGCTCTTTTTTTTTAAATAAAATATTTAAGCAGAGGTACTTAATTTGATTTGTGAAAGGGTGAATTTAACCAGTTAACTGTGGAATTTAGTTTGAAAAGATCAGCACAGGGTGCGGAATTAAAAACAAGCAACGACGTGTGTACACGTCGAACGCAGTGCAAATGTTGTTATTATACATTTTACCAAAAACGAGGAGGGATTACATTTTTATTCGTCAAAGAAACTAACAATTCGTTTCTGAATACGTTATTCTTACTAAAAGCTTGAGAATTGTCAAGAAATAATAAAATACATAAACAAGAAAAATTGAAGATAGCAAGAATAAACGAGAAAAATAAGAAAGTAGTTTACAAAATTTCAAGCTATGTATATAAAGAGAACATATCACCAAATAATATTTTTATTACATTTTATTGAAATTTCGAGTTTTTATAGGGAATGGTAATTTTTTATTTTACACGACGAGTATACACGTCGAACGCACTTAACTGGTTAACGTGTGCACGCATGAATTAGTTTCAAAAGATCAGTACAGGGTGCGAAATTAAGAACAAGCAACGACGTGTATACACGTCGAACGCAGTGCAAATGGTGCTATTATACATTTTACCAAAAACGAGGAAGGATTACACTTTTATTCGTCAAAGAAACTAACAATTCGTTTCTGAATACGTTATTCTTACTAAAAGCTTGAGAATTGTCAAGAAATAATAAAATACATAAACAAGAAAAATTGAAGATAGCAAGAACAAACAAAAAAAATAAGAAAATAGGTTACAAAATTTCAAGCTATGTATATAAAGGGAACATTGCACGAAATAATATTCTTGTTACATTTTATTGAGATTTCGAATTTTTGTAGTGAATGGTAATTTTTTATTTCACACGACGAGTATACACGTCAAACGCACAGCAGCAGAGATTTGGTTCGACGAGTATACACGTCGAACGCACTTAACTGGTAGCGTCGAAGTGTCGGTTTTGGACGCGCGCGTGTTAAAGCAGAGCGTTGGACACTGTCCAGTGTTCGTTGCATGGAATAGAAACGTGTTTTTGGTCGTTTGAACTGTAGAAGTTGTTGGAGAAACGTTCAAATTACTGAACAGGGCAATAGAGATTGTCTTAATCGAATGCAAGAGTTTGTTCCATTTTTTTTAAAGAAAATATTTAAGCAGAGGTACTTAATTTGCGAGAAACTGAATTTCAATTGTGAAAAGGTGAATTCAAAGCGTCGATGCTGTAATCGCAACATCTCTGTAAATTTGTATTATTATTCACGTTTAATTGCGTTTATTTACTCGCACGACGAACTATTTAGCATTCGTTGCAAATTTATTATAATCGTGATAAATAACTGCATGTATGCAGATTCACACACAACGATAAATCATCGTCAACACTTTTTCAAAGTTTACTCGACGATAATACATCGTTGTACGACGCTACAAGGGTTAAAATGAATTCAGAATTATCGTTTGCATATAATTGTTTCATATAGAATCTCATAATCGAAACGATTCGTCGTGATTTATTGTATCGACTATTGGAACCGCAGCAACTCATGATTGCTGTTATTTCCTCTTGATATTATCGATAAAATTTAATAGAACGAGTCTTTTGTTCTTCAATGCTTTCTTTATACTTGTACGATATATAATCCTTAAGATTAACGTTGGTAGTCATTCCAGTTTGTGAAAAAGAAATAATCTTTGTACGGAACTGTGCAGCACCCCCATTAATTTTAACCACGAGCCGCCACTGTCAGCTTGTATTTTATGGCTCACTATTTTAATTCCTTTTGTCGGTATTTAAATACGATAGGTCAGTATTCAAATATAAATGGTCAATATTACACTTTGAAATTGACCATTCTATTTTCGTTATTATGCTTTGAGTGTCAGAAGTGAGAAGTAACCTGATCTAATCCAACTTAACCATTATTGCCAATAATTTGATTTAATATGTAGATAGTAAAACTATATTTACTTGTTTTACATATAAAAATATATTTAAATGTACTTTTATTTGACATACAATGAGTCTATATGGAGTTCATTCAGTGTTGTGTGTTTTCTGTTCTATATGACTTGTTTATTAATTTTATACTAACCGTAATGACACTACAACCAGTGATTAATTCCATACTGATCATTTCTCATTTATACTGACCATTCGTTATTTACGTATTGACCGTTTAGTATTTTTATACTAACCTTGTTGGTAACAAGGTACTGACCAACACTTGATTTAAATACTGATTAAAGGTAGATTTAAGTACTGGCCATTTAACTCGTTGTATCCATGTAGTTATTCAGGGTTGAAAGTGGGGGAGGGATGCAGTCAACCCTTCGACACTCCTACAAAACGATCAATTCTTGTTACATGAAAACCGCGCGATAAGAAACTTAAAAGTAAGCAAAATATCAAACAGTTTAATTTTTTTCTAAAATCGAAAACTTTGTAAACACAAAAACCAAGAGATATAGTTTAGTAGTAATTAAGCCTCGATTGACCATTTGAAACATTTTTTAATTATACAATATCAAAGTCACGATGTGCATATTCATGTCTCTTAATGAGGAAATAGAACGAACATTGTTTCTTATCTCAGTCTAAAAACGATCTATTTAGAAGTAAACACTGATACGATATTTAAAAAACTGTCGTTCGCAAACAGTCGCCAAGTGTTCCACGAAAAGAAATCACAAAATTCAAATTACAAACCAACGAAACACTATCACTTTTATATATTCAACACAATTCGAAACAAATCTCAAAGAAAAACTTAATAACCAACAACAAAATTTAGTCTACAACGTCCCTACAAAAATGTTTGAACTTAAAACTGATACGATATTTAAAAACTGTTATTCGCAAACAGTCGCCAAGTGTTCCACGAAAAGAAATCACAAAATTCAAATTACAAACCAACGAAACACTATCACTTTTATATATTCAACACAATTCGAAACAAATCTCAAAGAAAAACTTAATAACCAACAACTAAAATTTACTCTACAAAGTCCCTACCAAAATGATTGAACTTAAAACAAGAAAAATTTCCATGACACTGATTTACTGGATACAAACGATTAACCAATTAAGTGCGTTTGACGTGTATACTCGTCGTGTAAAATAAAAAATTACCATTCACTATAGAAACTCGAAAACTCAATAAAATGTAACAAGAATATTATTTGGTGGTATGTTCCCTTTATATACATAGCTTGAAATTTTCTAAACTATTTTCTTATTTTTTTTGTTTATTCTTGCTATCTTCAATTTTTTTTATTTACGTATTTTATTATTTTTTAGCAATTTTCAAGATTTTAATAAGAATAACGTATTCAGAAACGAATTGTTAGTTTCTTTGACGAATAAAAATGTAATCCTTCCTCGTTTTTGGTAAAATGTATAATAGCACCATTTGCCATGCGCTTGACGTGTATACACGTCGTTGCTTGTTTTTAATTCCGCACCCTGAGCTGATCTTTTCAAACTAAATTCCACAGTTAACTGGTTAAATTCACCCTTTCACAAATCAAATTAAGTACCTCTGCTTAAATATTTTATTTAAAAAAAGAGAGCAAACACTTGCATTCGATTAAGCCAATCTCTCTTGCCCTGTTCAGCATTTTCAACGTTTCTCCAACAACTTCTACGATTCAAACGACCAAAAACACGTCTCTGTTCCACGCGACGAACACTGGACAGTGTCCAACGCTCTGCTTTAACACGCGCGCGTCCAAAACCGACACTTCGACGTTAAAGAGACTGTCACGATTTTAGCCTCGTGTTACACGGAAACTCGTAAGAACCTCGCGTTGTAGGAGGGTTGACAATGCCCCTTCCGATTTCGCCAAACGTAAAACGCGAACAAAGATCCCCGCCGCGAATGGCAGCCACAACAGAATTCGTCCAACCGATTTCTACGTCACAGAGAGGCATCGACTTTAAACCTCGTTGACCCTGGAGCCGCAGGTGGCACCGCGTATATAAGTACGGACCCCTGGGCAGGGGCCCGGCGCATTTTCGTCTGTTTTTCGGTAGAACGCGCAGCAACGCGTCGCTTTCCCCGCGTAACTCGTCCCCGCCACGATTCGATCGCCGCGCCTCCGCCTTGCCGATTAAATTCACGGTTGCTCTTCAGTATCGCTCGATGTACTTGTGTTGAGACGCGTACACGGTTAAACGGACCAATCGACACGATCTCTGGCTGATAACGACATTGTTCAACTTCCACAGCATCCGTGGTGGGACCGTTTCTGGACATCGAGCCATGGGACAACCGATGGACGCCGACATGGCGGTGCTGAGACGTGAGTAAGCGATTTAAACGTGAAACGTGCTTGGTGCGAATGTTGTTTGCGCATCACTAGAGCGTTCCAATGCACTAGAGCGCGTCTTGTTAGAGCTGTCATCGTGTAAATAACATCGCAGTTGTTGGACTATTTTATCTTGCCAACTGGCTGGTTGTAGCGCTCTCGTTTATAAATAACGCATCGTTGTTGGCTTGATAACTGTAATTCTCGCGATATCTTAATAGCATGTGAACCGAAGGACAGCTGAGAGGGATTCGATATGTCGCGTGTATTGCTCAGAGCGAAAAAAAGAATGGAATATCAAAATTTCGTATTAACATTAACTTGACATTTAAATCCCCCTTAGCGTGGCTCTGTCAGGCTTGTACTTTCAAAGTAAACACGACATTGGCCAAGATAAGCCGCTCGAGCTTAAAGGTTAGCTTATTTTAAAGCTTCTAACTAACTTTTATTTCTACAATCATCTGCATCCGCATTTATATCCTTTTGGAAGCTCGCTGCGGTTCAACGCAACGCGTAGACAACAAATTGCTTTTGCAACACGCGATCATAACTGTAATTGAAGATCTAGCTTTTCAATTAAATGTAGATACGTAGATCGCACGAAGAAAGAGTCGTATCTCCTCTGTCTTCTTTATAAAAAGTAATAAAAATCGCAGAAGATGACTGGCAAATGAGATTCAGCGATCGTGGATAGACAAACGATGGTATATTCCATTGAACAGGGAAAAACCGTGGTTGCACAGAAGAAGAACAGTTCTGCGTGCGTTGATACCTAGAAAAATAATATGCAAATGGAGTCTGGTGCGTGCAATGAAACACAAAAGGACGCTGGTGACCAGAAACTATTCCTGCCTTCGAACAATTCCAGTTCTCGTTTCGCGAAAGCGTGTCGATCGTTCGAATAAAAAGTGAGAAGAGACGAAGGCGTTACGGAACGAAACGCAATCGTGTATAAATTATATGGTTCACGTGCGTAAACACATGACGTGGCGTGGACGTAAGATCGTTTAGCTGCATTGACAGAAAAATTACATCGATTACAGAACGAAAGCGACAAGAAACGCGGATGTTTTTTGCGAGATCGTCCACGGGATATCCTCGCTTTAAATCGCAGCGAGCCAGCCAACGTGATTGGCCATCATCCCCATCGTTCTCTCCAATTACTGATCCACCAGACAAACAGATTAACGAGTCACTTTAAACGGAAATTAACGCGCGCCATTTGGCTACACCGTGTCGCGTACTAACGCATTCACTGGCTACTTTGTACTCGCGTGCAAAAACGTAATCGCACTCGTTGCACCATGCAACAACAGAAACCCAGACTGGCGGTCGTCCAATAAAAAAAGGCTCTATCCAGCGACATCACGCTCGATTGGACGATCGTGTCTCTGTCAGCGTCATATTGGACACCACGGTTTTATGAGCGCGATTTACAATTGTAATCGCTCGTTTACGATGTGTTTTGTATAATCAATTTTATGTCTACCTCTCGAAAGATTGCATTTACGAAGACTCGAGTGAAAGAAACGAAAGTATACACACGAATATGGATATACAGTGTGTTCCAATAAAGAGTTTGGGGATATGATCGCGTATAATCGACGCCCTCTAGGGACGTAACTCGCAACGCGATTACGTCACGCAGATTGGCTGAATCTGTGCCCTCATTAAACGAAAGTGTCCCACGCGTTTCGCAATATGGTTCTTGACGGGACTCAGCCTCCGTTTTCCCGCGATTTCGCAGGTGTTTCGTGGATTTCAAGCGACAGTTCTTGGCGCCAAAGCTCGGATATTCTTCGTACAGACGAATCGTTGGGGTTCGATGTCGGACGAGCCGCTTTGTCTTCATCGCACGTGTACATTCCGTACTAGGAGAACGTGCCAGCGGTTTCTCCGCGACCATGGCACGTTTCCTGTGTCCGAATGGCGTGCACGGGTACGTTCGATGCGACACGATACTCAGCAGCGAGTTTTCCGCGACTACCAACAGCGAAGTTGCCACCAAGTTTCAGTTAGAAAATCTTGACGATACCTTTGCATCGCGAGGATGCGTTTATGCGAGAGGGTGGGAGGTTTTATTCGAAAGAAATGTACCTGTGGGATGTTGCTTTTGCATATTTCTTGGCTTCTTGTGCATCGCATCTTAATCACGCGTGTTTCTTGGGTCGATCAATCTGGTTTCTTCGAATTAATCGAACAAAAATTACGTAATCATGGAGTACATTTAATACTTTTGAATTTGTTACTATGAAGATTAATTAATAGTTTAATTATCAATCCTGTATCCTCTCACAAAAGCTGAAAATGGAGTGCAAACGTCGACAGTTGAATATAATATTAAATCTGATTTGCAAAATAGAAGTCGATGAACGACATAGTAAAATTATTTTTTGTCAGAGAAGATTATCGCTGTCGCAAAATCGCTTTGCAATAATATTTTTTAATAATACTGGATTTTACGGAATTATCGTCGACATTCGTTGAACTCCTTAATGTCACACAGTGTTGACGCTTTTTGTATCAAGACCTTTGTCTACAACCAATAGATTTTGAGCTAGCTTCCTTTTTTTTTTAAACAACTGCAGAATTTTGCAATCTGGAATGGTCAGCATGGCTATCGTCATTTTTATCTCAGACCAGATTTCGAATTTAATATTGGAAAGTTGATCTTTGACTCTACTGGCTGAAAAGAATTTTATTTTATAAATTTCGAACGCTTTGAAGTGATTAAAATACGCCATTGAAGAGTGCACACACTCGACGATGGATTTAATAAATTAATGAACTTAAAATATCAAATATCTCTTATATCTTTTAACGAACTTAAAATATAAAATCTCTTCCATCGCGTTTTAATGATATTCCTTCCACGCCATTTTGTTTCGTCACTATTAAACCCTTGAGAAGTGTATCGCAACCGTTTATCTTCTCGATCGTGTTCTTGAGAGGCTTTCCTCGATTACGATCAAAGTAACGAGCCAGTTCTCCATTTCTCTAAACGTCGCCGCCATTACCATGGCGATAACGCGCTCGCCAGCGCGTTTAACAAACACTTCCTTTCCTCTCCATCGTCTCTTTCTTATCTGAAGACCCAATCCGACTGAACGTAACGCATCTGTCACTCGTTATCCACGCTGGAACTTCCAGAACCGATGTCTCTTTTCTTTTCCCTCAGTCGCTCTCTTTCTTCTCTTCTTTTCTTCTCGCCCATTGTGAGCTGTACTTCTATTTTACTCTTATTCTTCTGCCTTTCCTCACGTCGGACCAATCTTCCTTTATTTCTCGTTCAAACGAAGAACCTCGCTGTTTTCTGAAATTAGACTCGCTTTCCACTGTTATCAGGCGGCGTGATTAACATCTGAACGAAGAACAAACGGCTAAGAAGCAGTTCCTTTTCTTTTTTTTTTTTGAGAATGGAACAACAAGGACGTCTTTTCGTAGTTTTAAACAATTTTTCTTGCTGATTTGGTTACATCAACTCTGGAACTTTCTGGTAACAATTAATATCAACGTATTAATATCAACGTTTTACCAAGTAATTTAATTTTTTTCACGAAATAGCGTCTTGTGATGCTTGGCAGCATTAGTAACTTGAAGTATCGAAGTTAATATGTTGCAAGCTATCTGGAAATAAAAAAAATTCCAGCCATAGAGGGTTAAGTTAAATTAGGTTCGACTTTTATTTGTTAATTAATTGTACTTATCGAACTTTCGTTCGTTGCTGCGCAGAATTTGAAGCAATGTAAAAAATAATTCTAAAATTTCCAATTTAATGCTTCATTTCACAACGCATCGTCTTTCAACTAATTCACTACGATCCAAAGTGACTTATATTATTAGGCTGGGGAATAAGTTCTTAGCGTTTTTACCGAAGACTTTTATTTAAACAACACCCAGGCTCCCAATTTTTCGGTAAATCCCATCGAATGAAGGTGACTGAGAATCGTTTTATGATCGCAGTTCATTTTTTCCGCCAATTCACGACTGGTTTGGCGACTGTTCTCCTTCAAAAGTGATTTGAGACGTTCTTCATCGAATTCAGAAGGCCTTCCGCTGCGAGGCGTGTCATCGATGTCAAAATCGCCATTTTTGAACTTTGCAAACCATTTCCGTGCTGTAGACTCGCCTGTGACACCTTCTCAGCAGGTGTAGAAAATGTTGATTTTTGCCTCCTGGGTATTCCATTTCTAAGCCTCAAAACCAATAAAAAATTAAATAACTCAAAAATACAATTAACATAGTTTTGTAGAGCAGAAAGAGTTCTATCGAATGAATACTTATCCTTTGCCAAACAGCAAACAAATCGTTGTAAGATAAAAGAAATATAAGAACGCTATGAACTTATTCCCCAAGCTAATACTAAAAAATATGAAACGTCCGGAAGATGTAGAGTTTTGCGTCGATATGAAATCGCAGCACGAACGAAAATTAACGAGGAGACAGAAAGTTCGTTCTAGCATCGTTATTTATCATCGCGCGAAGCAAACAAGAACAGGTGTCGAAAATGTTGATTTTTGCCTCCTGGGTATTCCATTTCTAAGCCTGAAAACTAATGAAAAATTAAATAACTCAAAAATACACTTAACATAGTTTTGTAGAGCAGAAAGAGAGTTCTATCGAATGAATACTTGCCCTTTGCCAAACAGCAAACAAATCGTTGTAAAGTAAAAGAAATATAAAAACGCTATGAACTTATTCCCCAACCTAATACTTCGCAGAATCGTCATTATTAGAAGATCGCTATACTACACGGTGGCTACCTTTCGCTGCAGTTATTGCCCGCGATTTACGAATTTAATTGCACTCCTGACCAGACCTGGTCGTAACGAGACCAAATGAAGTAGGAGAGTCGCTTTCCTTGCGAATTCCTCGCCAAACAGTACCAAAGAAACGAGCGTCGTTTGGTTGGCTGCCAATTTGCGGAGTGTGATCGACGATCGCGCCAAAACCTAAGCGAATCGATGCGTCTCGTCGATCATTATCGAACGTCTGCGAGTACCACGAATGGAAGGATCGTTAGAGGAGAAAGCATTCTCACGAATCGCTCGAGGGTGTCCGTTACTCGAAACGAGAGTTGATATCTTCTGCCACGAGAAAACGTCCCTCTGACGGTTGCGTAAGAGAGTTACCTCGCCCTCTTTCGGCTCTCGCGACGAACTAAACTGGGAAATATCATTGTCTCGCTGAAGAAAATTGCTTCTTGGTACGAAGAGCACGATTCTATCGATCGCAACTTGTTACGCGTGGCTAGAACATTAACGAGTATTGTTTAGCGATCTTCGAGCACCCTTTTTCAATTTTCTTCTTGGCATGCAATCGTTGCTTCCTCGTTACAATTTATGAACCGTCCAATTATGCAGTGGATGCTTTCCAGCTCTGACTAAATGAAACGATCGATCTCCATTCTGAATACGATTGAGAGTAAATGTTTCTCTGATTGAAACTGTAACTTCCACGGAATAATTTATCGAAGACACAGCCAGTCGCGAAGTAAAATTGTGTAAAGATCGTACGATCAGTAATCAAATGGTGTTACGATGCATAATACGCTGCAGGCATTTTCTGCAGCTTTTATTCCAGCGTTTAAATCGCGCACAGGGTGTTTCGTACTGGTCGTGAAAGTGGCTTGACTCGTTACACTTTGTAGTTGTTGGTCGTTGGCCAATTGTAACTGCGGGTCGATGCGCCTAAGTGGAATCGCGAGAGGGAATTTTACAACCCCGAATTGCAGTCGTGTTGCACCTTGCTTTCAACCCTCTCGTAAATCGCGAGGTGATAAATATTGACGCGTGAGAAAGTTTGAAAGGAAAGTATGAAACCAACTATTGTCGTTCGCGTTTTAAGAGAGAAACACTTCTGGTTGCTGCTTCGTATTCTTTTTTTGCATTAAATTCCTTCACTATTTTCATATTTGCTTCCAGAGGATATCAGATAAGGTTTTTCAGCTGGTTCTTACTTTTTTTAGTTCAAAAGAGGTATTTAAGAATTTATTTTCTAAACTATCATCAGTCACCAGTTCCTTTTTTAAGGAAAACTTCTGTTGCTGTTATTACTAAATTAAATTCTATTTACTATTTTCACAGTTGCTTTCAGAGGATATCAGATAAGGTTCTTCAGCTGGTTCTCTTTTTTTTAGTTCAAAGAAGGTATTTAGAAATTTCTTTTCTAAGCTATCATCAGTCACCAGTTTCTTTTTTAAGGAAAACTTTTATTGTTGTTACTGCTGCATTAAATCCATTTTACTATTTTCATAGTTTCTTCCAGAGGAGGTCAAATAAGATTTACTATTTTCATGCTTGCTTCCAGAGGATATTAGATAAGGTTTATTAGCTGATTCTTTTTTTCTTAGTTCAAAGGAGGTATTTAGGAATTTCTTTTCTAAGCTATCATCAGTCACCAGTTCCTTTTTTAAGGAAAACTTCTGTTGTTGTTATTACTAAATTAAATTCTTTTTACTATTTTCATAGTTGCTTCCAGAGGATGTTAGATAAGGTTTATCAGCTGGTTCCTTTATTTTTTAGTTCAAAGGAGGTATTTAAGAATTTCTTTTTTAAGCTACCATCAGTCACCAGTTCCTTTTTTAAGAAAAACTTCTGTTGCTGTTTTATATTCTTCTCCTGCATTAAATTCTTTCACTATTTTCATACTTGCTTCCAGAGGATATTAGATAAGGTTTATCAGTTGGTTCTTCTTTTCTTACTTCAAAGGAGGTATTTAGGAATTTCTTTTCTAAGCTATAATCAATCACCAGTTCCTTTTTTAAAGAAAACTTCTGTTGCTATTTCACACTCTTCTCTACCCTTTTTTACAATTTACATAATTGCTTGTACAGGATGTTAAACAAGGTTTACGAGTTAGTTCCTTTTTTTTATACATTGGATAATTTCTTATAGATAATTTAAGACAGATACTTAGGAATTTTTCTCTTCTAAGGGAGAAAGGTCGGTTTGAGACTCATATCGTGGACTTAATACCTCATCGACACGGTGGCTAGGGCACCTCGGGATTGCCACACCCGTACCGTGGCCTCAACACGAGACCACGGCCCCTGAGGTACAAGGATTGATTTCTGGGGCAAATTCAAGCTACCCTTTCCTTTCTGAAAACGTTCATTTCGAATCTTTTAATAACATAAAAATAAAAAAGACTGACATCAACTAATATCTGCTAATCATTGCTACATCAGTGTTATTCAAACTAGAATTCCACAGAATGTCCTAAAGGGGCATCAAAATGATGAAAATAATAAATATAAAAAGTAGAGCGACTATGCATTTATGTGAAAATACGGTTACAAATAATATTAACTCTATAATATTATAAGGTTTTGTGAAAAACGAAACAAGCTCAACAAATTTTGCTTCCACATGTTAACTTTATAATACTTCTTTAACTTTTATTATAGTATAATAAAAGAATATTGCCACAATATTGTTACATTGTGATAATTCTACTGTTTACGATCCCAGATTCCGAAATAATTTTAACAATTTTAATTTTTTTCATAAAATTGAAAATTTTGCTTCCACATGTTAACTTTATAATACTTTTTAAATTTTTATTATAGTATAATAAAAGAATATTGCCACAATATTATTACATTGTGATAATTCTACTGTTTACGATCCCAGATTCCGAAATAATTTTAATTTTTTTCATAAAATTGAAAATATTGCTTCCACATATTAACTTTATAATACTTTTTTAACTTTTATTATAGTATAATAAAAGAATATTGCTTTAATATTATTACATTGCGATAATTCTACTGTTTACGATCCCAGAGTCTGAAATAATTTTGCACACACAAGGTTCCCTTAAATCGACAAAGTCTGCAAATAAAAATGAAAAACCAGAGACAACGCGAAGCACACGCTGACCCAGATCCTGTTTTCCCGAATTCATTTCGACTTGGACACTCTCATCGGTCACGATCGCCTCGAATACCGTCGCGGACCGATCGCTCGTAAAAATATAACGCAGCATGACACAATCGACCCTGATCATGGAAGAGGTTCACCTCGTGTCGCGTCTCGAAGTCATGAACAAGCGTTTTATCGTCACGGGAAAAAAAAGAAATGTTTATTAATCGTCCATTTCGTAATGAACCAGCTCATTTGCATTCACGGATATTTAACGATTCGATTGCGATAATGGTGGTCGTGAATTTGGTGAATCTTAATTGCGTCGATCGATACGTCCCCCCCTCCCTCTCAGAATTTTTTACCAATTCTTCTTTGGTGATAAACAAGCGTCGAGTGGTGACGTCTGTCGCACACATTATCAAACTATTTAACTTGTTACTTATTCTGAGGCAATAGATTCGTTCGAACGTTCAACAAACGCAATGAAAATTTATTTGGAGAGCTAATATGGCGGTTTGTTCCGACCCAACCGATGAGGTAACCGGATCCTTCCCACGATTTCGTCATTCTCGACGAGCAAACTGAATATTCAAATGGAAGGTTACTTGTGGAGTTTCGGGAACAACTCGACAAGCCTGTTCTCGCGACAGGCCAAGGTACAATTCCAGGATTTACCGCGTGTTCGTCCATTTTCTCCGTCCGTTTAGCGAAGGTCTCGCGCAGCGACTTTTTCCACGATCTTCGTGGCGGCGAACGCGGTTCGCGATGCAAAAAGTTGTTCAATTATAGAGGCTGGTAGATCACGAATTAACTCGTGACACGATACGACTACAGTTTCAGAGGGAGAGACGCGTTGCTCGTTGAACGAGTCGATGTTTCGAGTGATCAGATTCGGGCACGGTAGAAAATCGAGGGGAATTTTCTTCGCTCGTTTCTGAGCTCGCCTGCAGGCCGCCAATTACCGCTCGAATCCCGTCCTTGATCCCTTTTTCCCCGCACTTTCGCGATCGATCGTCCTTTCTACGCGCCATCGTGACACAAAGGAACATTCGATCCGATTAATTCAGGCTGACACGCCAGTTTGCATGCGCCATGTTCCCTGGTTTGTCAATTAAAGACGGAGAAATTTGTGTTGCTAAGTATATATGCGAAATTTCGCCAGGTTGCAAGCGGAATTTGGCTGAGAAAATTAGTCGCTAATGCATTCAGATTCTATTGTGATAAATTATTCTAGTCCATTCTGATAAAAAGATTTCTATTGCGAATGTCGGGTAAATAAGACGTCAATGCGGATCTTATTTTTCAGTACAGATTCTATTCTGATAAGGACGAAGAAATTTGTATGGCGAATATTATAAAATTTCCAAATTTTATTTCCAAATTTCCACATTCTAATCTGATAAATTATTCTATTCCATTCTGATAAAGAGATGTATATTGTGAATATCGTGAAAATAAGACGTCAATGCAGATCTTATTCTCTAGTACAGATTCTATTCTGATAAGGACGAAGAGATTTGTATGGCGAATATTGTAAGATTTAAAAATTTTATTTTCAAATTTCCAAATTCTATTCTGATAAATTATTCTATTTCATTCTGATAGAGAGTTTTATATTGCAAATATCGTGAAAATAAATCGCCAATGCGTCCTGATTCAATTCTGATAAGGACGAAGAGATTTGTATTGCGAATATTGTAAAATTTCCAAATTTCCAAATTCTATTCTGATAAAGTATTCTATTCCATTCTCATAAAGAGGTTTATATTGTGAATATCGTGAAAATAAGTCGCCAATGCATTCAGATTCTATTCTGATAAGGACGAAGAGATTTGTATTGCAAATATTGCATTTCACCAGGTTGTAAGTGGAATTTGTCAGAGAAAATAAGTCGCCAATGCGTCCAAATTCTATTCTAATAAATTATTCTATTCTATTCTGCTAAAGAGATTTTTATTGTGAATATTGCAAAATTTCACCAGGTTGCAAGTGGAATTTGTCAGAGATAATAAGTTGCCAATGCGTCCAAATTCTATTCTGATAAATTATTCCATTTTATTTTGATAAAAACGAAGAAATTTCTATTGCGAGTATCGTAGAATTTCGCCACGTTGCAAATAGAATTTGTCAAAAAGGTAAATCGACACATCAAGATTCTATTCTGATTTAATTGAACCGCTCCAGAACAAAGGGTGCGTTTCACAATGCACCAGAGGGTGCCAGTGACTTTTATTTATAATGCATCTTCGTTCGTACATGCTCGTTCTTTTATTAGTTTCCATATCCGGCATCCTTTACCTCGAAACGGGCAAAAAGTCAAAGCCACGTCATTCGCCAGACCGTGTAATTCAACTTCGCCAGGGGACCTTTTTTTTCTCTGCTCACGAACGGCTGACATAAAAACTAGAACCTGTTTATTCCGTAATGCAAATTAATCCTTACCCACGCCATCTCGTCCGACATCTGTGCATACAAACGCGCGATCAGGTCGTGTGACACGGTGCGAGGTGGTAACAGGTGACGAAACAAAAAGGAAACAACTTCCTTCAGGATCTCTTTCGGTGTAAAGGTCAATCGAACGTGCCTGTTCGATCATAACGCGCGCAAAAACGATGAAAATAACAAAATGTCGATTCTGCTGAGTCACTGTGCAATTTAGATAAATTATTCGCTGGATTATTTTTATGAACAATCGTCACGCGGTTCTGGTAGTTAACATCAGTTTCTAGCTGATCTATTTCTTTTAAGGGTAGCAAAGGGTTAGCAACTGTTTCTCTACGTTTATATTCGAAATTTTTCCTTGACGAACAACTGTCTCAGCTCAGAAACGGCTTTAAAATTGCTCAAAAATCTTGGACGCATATTACGTATTTACTTTACAATTTAGATACATTACTGTGTAAATTACTGTGTAATTTAGATAAATTATTCGCTGCATAATTTTTATGAACAATTGTCAGGCGGTTTTTGTAGTTAACATCAGTTTCTAACTGATCTGTCTCTTTTAAGTTTTCTTACGTTTATATTCGAAATTTTTCCTTGACGAACAGCTGTCTCAGCTCAGAGATGAGCTTCAAAATTGCTCAAAAATCTTGGACACATATCACGGATTTACTTTGTAATTTAGATAAATTACTGTGTAAATTACTGTGTAATTTAAATAAATTACACGCGGTTCTGGTAGTTAACATCAGTTTCTACCTGATCTATTTCCTTTAAGAGTTGCAAAAGATTAGCAACTGTTTTCTTACGTTTATTTTCGAAATTTTTCCTTGACGAACAGCTGTCTCAGTTGAGAGACGAGCTTTAAAATCGCTGAAAATCCTGGACGCATCTGACGGATTTACTTCGTTCTCGGTCCTCGTCGCCTCGTTTTGCGTAAATCTCGTTTAAAGACGTGTTTCCGTGGTCCATTTCGCGTGCTCCGTGCTGCACAAAAGGGGTCAAACAAAGCTCCACTCGCGGAGAACGTGACGCTGTTCGTCTTTCCCTTTGTCCCCAGGTGTTTCTCGTGCATGAAACTGGTGGTACGTCGAAAGGGGTGCGAGGATGGCGGTGGCTCGCGTCGAGAGCGCCTCCGCGGCGAAACTGCTCGTTTTAGTCGAATTAACGCTGGCGAGACTCGTCGTTACATGGCTCGAGGATGGAAGAGGAGTGTTTGACATCGGGGAGATAGAGAACGAGTGCTCTATTGAAATCATCAAGCGACCTCTGTCAATTATTACTCGAGGGGATACCCTTCGCTTCTTCTTCACAGCAGGCTTATTTGTAGAGTCAAAGAATATTCGTATCGAATTAAAATCTTGGTAATTCTTGGGGATGTTCTTGTCGATTCTTCCATTTTTGTGACCTCTGACGCGGTCTAGAAAAATTTTTAATAACTTCAGATGATTCTTTTTCAAACAATACTATTTTTTTTTAAATTGATATAATTGCAACTCCGTGTTTCCAACGTGATACTACTTTTTTTTTACACTATCGTAGAGGAATATTCGTATTAAAATCTTGTTAACTCTTGGAGACGTTCTTGTCAATTCTTCAGTGACCTCTGACGCGGTCTAAAAAAATTTTTAATAACTTCAGATGATCCCTTTTCGAACGATATCATTTTTTTAAAATTGATGCAATTGCAGCTGCGTGTTTCCAACGTGATACTATTTTTTTTTTTTTTTTTACATTATCGTAAAAAGATACTCGTATTAAAATCTTGGTAATTCTTGGAGACGTTCTTGTCGATTCTTCAGTGACCTCTGATGCACTCTAGAAAAATTTTTAATATCTTCAAATGATTCTTTTTCGAACGATATCATTTTTCTAAAATTGATACAATTGCAGTTTCGCATTTCCAACGTGATACTATTTTTTTACGCTATCGTAAAAGGATACTTGTATTAAAACCTTGTTAATTCTTGAAGATGTTCTTGTCGATTCTTCTAAAAAAATTTTTTATTATTTTAAACGATCTCTTTTGGAACGATACCATATTTCTAAAATTGATACAATTGCAGCTTCACATTTCCAACGTGATACTACTTTTTTTTTGCACTATCGTAAAAAGATACTTGTATTAAAATCTTGTTAATTCTTGCAAACATTTTTGTCGATTCTTCAGTGACCTCTGACGCAGTCTAAAAAAATTTGTAATAACTTCAGATGATTCTTTTTCAAACAATACTATTTTTCTTTAAATTGATATAACTGCAGCTGCCTGTCTCCAACGTGATACTACTTTTTTTTTATACTATTGTAAAAGAATATTCGTATTTAAATCTTGCTAACTCTTGAAGATGTTCTTGTTGATTTTAATAACTTCAAATGATTCTTTTTCAAACAATATTATTTTTCTTTAAATTGATATAATTGCAGCTGCCTGTCTCCAACGTGATACTACTTTTTTTTTATACTATTGTAAAAGAATATTCGTATTTAAATCTTGCTAACTCTTGGAGACGTTCTTGTTGATTTTAATAACTTCAAATGATTCTTTTTCAAACAATATTATTTTTCTTTAAATTGATATAATTGCAGCTGCGTGTTTTCAACGTGACACTATTTTTTTTTTTTTTTTTATACTATCGTAAAAGAATATTCGTATTAAAATCTTGTTAATACTTGGAGACGTTCTTGTCGATTCTTCAGTGACCTCTGACGCGGTCTAAAAAAATTTTTAATAACGTCAAATGATCCTTTTTCGAACGATACCACTCTTCTAAAGTTACAATTTTAGCTCCACGTTTCCAACATGATATTTCGTTTTACTATCTGTCACTGATACCATTGAGCAGCGACAGGAAATTATCGCTTGCACTGCAAGTATTCTCGCTTAGCTGTGCAGAACCAGTACATACATAAACAGTCGTTCGCTGAATCGAGTTTCAGATAAATAATTAATCATTCTTCATTTTTTCAAACAAGTGTCAACCCTGCTAAAAATATATCCGCACAGACTGATATAATTTCCTAGGAACGCTTGTCTATCGACTTCAAACTTCTACACGAATTTCCATTCTGTATAGAAGAAATTAAAACGAGGAAGTAGCAAGTGAAAGATGCATTCTCGATGTGCACGCGTGACGCAATCCATTCGTGGCTTGAACCAAAAGAAGATGCCACGTGTCTTGAATGAAGAATCGAATTGCTTTATTAAGCGCGCGCGGTGCTTATAAATCGACTCAAATGCATCAGCCTTTATAAATAAAAGTCACTGGCACCCTTTGGTGCATTGTGAAACGCACCCTTTGCTCTGGAGCGCTTCAATTAAATCAGAATAGAATCTTGATGCGTCGATTTACTTTTTTTTTGACGAATTCTATTTGCAACGTGGCGAAATTTTACGATACTCGCAATAGAAATTTCTTCGTCTTTATCAGTATAGAATAGAATAATTTATCAGAATAGAATTTGGACGCATTAGCCACTTATTTTCTCTGATAAATTCCACTTGGAATGTGGCGAAATTTTACAATATTCACAATACAAGTCTCTTTATCAGATCGAACAGGAACTGGTGGATATTTCCTTCCAATTACTCGCGTATAATTCAGAGACGCGGTTTCAAACGAACCAGATTGAATATTATGATACGAGACGACGAGAGGTGGTGGAAATACAGACAGGATGGAGGTCGAGAGAGATTAAAATTCATACGAGGAAAAGCGAGCCTCCTTCACTTTCGAGGGATAATGCTAAACGAGCTCCTCGTTACTACTGTGACCTCAACATTTCATTTCGTATTCCCAGCCGTTGATACATCGAATCGTTCCGTTTCTTCCTTCGAGTTGCGCCGTTTCGAAGCTCTGCACGCGCAACTCCCACGTTCGATTCGACCTACTCCAAAAAAGAACCATGTAATCGTCTTTGCAAATTTGCAAATCGCGTTCAAGTCGCGTCTCTTGCTTTTGACAGACTTCGCGTAATCTCGTTCGATGGAATTCTAAAAATAAGAACTTCGACTGCAATCGAGTGATTAGTCAAGAAGAACGAACGAGGAGAGAGAAGGAGGAATGGACAGAGAAAATTGCAAGAATTCTTCGAAGTTCGAACGTCATTGAACAGCTAGAAAAAGAATGTGTAATGTACGACGTGATTGTTTAAATTATCGCGCGACGATCAGGTCGATTAAGCGTTGACCCTGTCGTATCGCTTATAAGACGCTGAATTCGATTGCAATTCAAACGAAATATCGTTTATCGTGACGATGGAAGATCGATCCAAGCGAACTGTAGAAGGGCTGCTGCAGAGCCGTTTAAAAGTCTCGAAACTCGAGTGCCCTCTGCAAAGACAAAGCGAACAATTTCTAGCCTCAAAACAATCGTAATGACTTGGCTTATTCTGTTAGCAAAGTTTCGTTTATGTAACTGTAGAAAAAGAGCTGTTACTTTTTCGTTCAAGTGTAAAGTATTTAATATTAATGATGCGAATTAATTTTTGTTGGACGCCACGAATCAAGAAACTCGACTAGACCAGAGAAAAAAGAAGATACTATTCCAACAACTCGTGACATTCTCGAGCAGTGGTTTTAACTTGAATTTCAAAGACGAGTTGGCAAACACTTCGATGTGCCAACGGTGTGGAGAAACAGAAAACGAGTCGGGTAAACGACTCGACGAAACCATTGTCGACTGTCGAAACATTAACGCGACGGATAAACAGGATCTTGAGCAAGTCCACGGTAACGTTCTTCTTTGTTTTAATCACGTGGACAGGATAACGATGGCAGCGTTAAGAACTGTGCTCGCGGACGATCGAATTCCAGTAGCGAGTCGTCTTTGTGAAATGAGTCACGACGAGTGACGAAATGGTGTAAAATTTCTGCCATACCATTACTCAGCTGATCTGCGCGGATAATTAAAACGTTCGTGCGTAGGATGCTCAGTCGCACTCTGCTGATACCAGCGTGAATGGCCATTGTGCCATTGCAGGAGAGAGAGATTGTCCAATCTTTCCGTTTCGTTCGTTCGTCGTGTGTTAAATGTTGATGTGGACAGAATGGAAGAGTTGAAATGGCAGAACGATTCTCTGGTCGCAGAGAAGGACAGTTAGTATTGAAGATTAATGTTATTAACATTATTGGATCCTCGTTCTACATTATTATTTTATTCAATATGAAAAACGTGCGACCTTCAGTTCTAGATTATTATTTTATTCAATATGAGAAACGTGCAACCTTTAGTTCTAGATTATTATTTTATTCAATGTGAGAAACGTGCGACCTTTAGTTCTACATTATTATTTTATTCAATACGAGAAACGTGCACCCTTTAGAAAACGAACAATATGTTCAAAATTAATAGTAGAAAACTAGTAAAGAACTAATGAAACTTGGAAAATAAGTTGTATTTAATATTTCGAAAGTATCGATCGAGTTTAGAAGGGATGAAATTTTTCAATTAGTCTTCTATTACGTGGAGCAAAATGTAATTATTAATTATTAAAAGTTTTTAAAAGGAAGAGAGATATTTTATTATCCAGCTAGAAAAGCTTTAGAAAACGAACAATATTTTTAAAATTAATAGTAGGATTCTAACGAAATTTGGAAAATAAGTTGTATATAATATTTCGAAAGTATCGATCGAGTTTAGAAGGGATGAAATTTTTCAATTAGTCTTCTATTACGTGGAACAAAATGTAATTATTAATTATTAAGAGTTTTGAGAGTTATCTTATCCAGAAGAAGAGAGATATTTTATTATCCAGCTTCTTATATAGTAATTTTATTTACTCTAATATTTTCTTAACGATATCATAGTCTTGGAAACACTCAAACAGTGAAACTTTCCTTTTTATTACTTACGAAGAGTTATGCGAAACAAAACGTTCATTAAATAAGAAAAAAACAAGCATCGATAAGTGCACTACTAACATTTACGAATATTCTGCATGAAAATTATTAATACCCAAACCGTCCATGCTGAAAATCCGAGAAAATGAAATAATCGTGCATGTCGTAGTGAAAAATTGCAGTGGTAGCAACTACCAATTGCATCGATAATTATTTAATAAGTAATCAAGTAAAAACTCTCTATTCTGTCGACAGTGTAGCACGTTCCCTTGGCTTCTATCTGTGTTTACAAACATTACTAACGATACATCGAAAATGGCACCCTAACAACGTCTGATCTCATTTAGAAACAATCATCAATTTCGACGGGTTGCATCAACGCCCAGAACAGTTTACGTTCACTTATCCGCCTGACATTTAATCGTAGAAATCATGCTGAGCGATATGGACCAGATACCGTCCATCACGATCGGCCAGTTCAAGCTCGAGCTGGAAATCAATCCACCGCCTCCGGAAATACTGGAAATCGCTAAGAAGGAGCTCCGCGAGACGCCAGAAATTCAGAAAGAGGCGATGGCCCGACTTAGGGAGTTACTGGCAGGTGAAGTACCGTCAACTATCGATTAATCGAATTCGTTAACGATCGAAGTGCTTAGAAATCATTGAAAAATCCTCCAAAAAGCTCTCACGCCCGATTTGCTTGACTTTGACGTATATCATCAAGAAACCTGTTGAATGTTACTCGAGAGGCTATCCTTGATAACATATGTCAAGGCGAAGAAAATTGAATGTGGGAGTTTTTCAGAAGTTCAGCCCAAAAATTTGACTATCTCTGCGAACTAGTAGGCAAGTCGTGTTCTTGCAAGCGTACATCTACTCTTTCTATTAACGCATTCAGTGTATCTAAGCACACTCGTCGTTCGCTCACGAGTCAACCAACTGAATTATAAAACGTGAGAGGTGGTTAAAATTCTTTTAACGCATTAATGTTACTATCTTCTAAGGCTAAAGGTTCACTGCCCAAGAGGACACTACTAAACGCGCCCTCTTGCGGAAGTTTCCCCCCACTTGCGAGTGGTCTGTTTAAACCAGACCCCAAATGCCTACAATCATCCTCATTTCTTTGCATTCGTTACGCCATTTGATCAATTCTGATCTTCCGCAGCCGAGGAGAACCTGAAAGTTCCTCTGCACAACGACGCATGGCTGATCAGATTCCTCAGGCCGTGCAAATACTACCCTGAGTCAGCGTTGCGAATGGTGAAGAACTATTACGGCTTCAAAATGAAGCACGCGAGCATATACGAGAACCTGAAACCGAGCCGCGAGCGGAACATCTTCGAGCAGAACATGCTGACCGTGCTGCCGCAACGGGACCAAGAAGGACGCAGGATACTGATCGTAGAGATGGGACAGAAATGGAAGTACAAGAAGTGCAGCCTGGACGAGGTGTACAAGGGTTGCGTCCTGTTCCTGGAGGCGGCAATATTGGAGCCTGCGACGCAAATCGCGGGCGTCGTGCTCATCTTCGACATGGAGGGTCTCACGCTCCAGCAGACCTGGCAGTTCAGCCCTCAGTTCGCCAAGAGGATACTGGACCTGTTGCAGGAAGCGGCTCCTCTCAGGCTCAAGAATTTCCACATTGTCAATCAGCCGTATGTGTTCAACATGGTGTTCGCGCTCTTCAAACCGTTCATCAGGGAGAAACTGAAGAGCAGGGTAAGTTGGAGGGTATTTTAACGCTTTAAGACTGTCTAGAATTTTTGGTTTTTATTGAAGAAACCTTCTCACCTGACGTTGCTGCGTTTATTCTTCTGATCTTTCAGCTGGTTATTGTGTTGACTAAATGTTTGGTATTTGAGCGTGTAATTTTGTAGTAACTTTGCGTGGGCGTCCAACGCTGAACTTTTCATTCGAGTCACTTGAAACTCTGTCTTGTGGGACGAAGAATGCAAAACCAATTGCTCAGAAATCGAACGTCTCTTAAACTCTATGCTCTTTTCTTGATAATTACGGTCTTTGCATTGTTCTAAAAATTGTAAAGTACTGGTTAATTGTACTTTTTTTTGTGAGGTACTGTTTAGTTGTAAAGCGTGTTAAACGAATTGAGAATTGCCGCTCTCCACAGATCGTTTTCCATGGTATGGACCACAAATCGTTGCATCAGTACATCTCGCCAAAATGCTTGCCAGTTCGCTACGGAGGGACTCTGCAAGTAGAAACCGAGGGGCTACAGTGGTACGAATTGCTGTTGCTCTGCGACAAAGAATACGACGGTACGCAGAATGACTACAAAAGTAATCGACTGATATCCTCCAAATATCAGCGAGATAAATACATATACACTTCATTGATCATCTCTGTGTTCTTCTCTTCTCGACCCCACTTTCCTTTCTGAATCTGAATTGTCTCACGTTCAAGCGTTTGAAGTAAAATCTTCTCTTTTTCTCTTCTAGCAATCAACTCGTACGGTTGCAACAAGTAATCCATCAATTTTCGTCGCGCCTTCAAGAAAGTGAAGAACAACCTGTTCTGTTGAAAATCGGCATCCAAGGCGGTTTTCGAGCACCGACGTCGGCTGTGGATACTCTCGTCGGTGTGCTGACAATTCCGCATACGTTCTACCAGCTTATTTATAAAACGATACTTTTTAAACGATCATCCACAATGTTTACTGTATTCTTGCGATATGGACAGAAACGAGACAACGACTGACGAAAAAGAAACTCTGCATTGTCATAAATGTAACGCCGTTGAGTTGTCCGTGAACTTTTTATGTGTACGTTTACACGTTAAAATATCTTAACGTCAGCTATTTTTATAGAAAAGAATATTTAAAATATTTTTTCTGTAGAAACAGAGAAAATTGGGTTACGTTTATTGTTGTCTACTTAACGTTGCGTCTCGACATTCTGCGGAACTGAACATCACAGTCACACTGTGATCTTCATAAAAAGTCTGTCCCTTTTTGTAATATCACTTTGTTATTGTACGTTAAAATTCAGATTCCATTTGTTAAACGCGTCGATGGTAATTATCCGATGGTCTTCGAGAGAGCGTTTCCTGTTTCACGTGTCAGAAACTTTTGATTCGAAGAAAGTACGAGGTGGTTGCATTCAGCAATAACCACGGTCATTAATTACTTAGTATTTTGAGAAATTCTGGATCAGATTACTCTTTCCTCCGCCTCAATTATGTGCTATAAATAGCAGCAAAAGATGAAAGTATCAGGTACTGCTCTCTCTTTTTGGAAAATAAATTATACTATTAAATGCACATGTTGAAGATGAAATAAAAAACGAGATTACCTGTAGAATAATTGAATCCTTCATCTGTAAAATGTAATTCGCTGCGTAATTATATAAATTAATTAGTTACGTTGTTGTTAAGACGATATTGGTTTATTGAACGATTATAATTATCTAAAGTATGTACTTAATATATATGAAAAATACAAGTACAATAACTGTACATTCCTAATGTCATCGACTGAAATTTTTTTAGCCAAACGAAAAGTCTTTTATTAAAAAATCTCTCCTTTGAATTCGACGGTACCTATAACTGTCCACCATGGTTTTAAACCTGATTGTCTCCGTTAGACGTTTTTATTAAATCGAACGACAAAGTACAACAATTGTTCATCAAGGATTGTTTGTTTATTGCACTCGAGGTCGCTAAAATGAATCGTTTATCGATATTTACAAACGCAAAACACGAGCATAGGACTATGGAAGTTTGAAATATCCTCTTTTTTTTTATTTGTTTTAGATTCAAATTCTGATTACGACTTTCCAAAAGTACTCGCTGTCCTTTCATCGATCCGCTCCACAACCTTGTTTGAAATCGACGAGAACGATCACGGAAATTCGAACGATTAAACCATATTACCTATATAACACCATTACTGGTTGATCGGTCGCTGCGTTTTGTTTCTCATCATTCCGCACATTTTACGTAGCCATGTTTGCTGTTGGCTGGAAAAAGAAAATTGGAAAATTGCCAGTGAACTTAGCATGATCAGCATCCTCTTCGTTTTACGCGAATAAGAGGCTATTTGTATACAATGTTGGGACTTCACAAGAGTTTCTTAGTAATTTTCTCTAGGATTAGCCAGTAAATTCGTTTTGTAATTAACGGACGACGTTAAAATATCGGTTAATCAACGTTCTTTCCGTGGACGACAAAAGATTACCGTAGAAACCGTGATTGCGTAACGCGTGGCCATTAATGGCACACTTCGCGGTATACAATTAAGAAAAGCACGAGTTTCAACTACGAGCCATATTTAATATGCAGAATCATCCGTTCTCGTAAGAATCGAACGCGATCGCACACTTTGTCGAGAAATGTTTCTACGCGTATTTGGACCTTTAACTACTTCTTAACGTAATATGCACAGTATTAAGTTCACTCTTTTGCAGACAAAATTCATCGTATCACAAATGAAACGCACCCTTTTGCAAATTATATTCATCCTTTCGCAATTTCAAATAAAATACCTAATAATTATACATAATACCAAATATTTAACAATTTAATTTGCAAACTGGTGAATTTAAAGTGCCAATACCACAAAGCCACAAATCCACAGATCAAACGTAAATTGCAATCTATCTGTTCAGTGAAGATTCGTCACGAATTTGCCAATTAGAATTCATCTCTATCTGTTAATGCAAGCTGTGATTTACCTTCGAAGTCCTGCTCGAACCAATGGAAGTACTCGTAAATCTTTGGCCCGATCAATTCGTCCGGAAACTCGAGCTCTCCACCAAAAGCTATGGGCACTGCATTCGACCCCAAGGCAGCGATCAGTGAGCTTCTGTTCGTACCGTGGAATAAAATTCTCTTGCGTATTTTCTCCTGTGAAATTGTTCAACCGTGTTTAGAAAATTCTGTGACTTCATCGACGAAGAGACGAGCGCCCTCTCGAGTCGTTATTTGGAACGAACAACCCTTTGCTCTCGAATGTTCCCTCTGAGAGAACGACAGAAATGATGAGTGATTGAGTGATTATGAACGTTGGATTTATTCCAGCGTAACGTTTTTAGAAGTGCAATGTTCCCTTCGAGTTCTCCATCGAAATGTAAATTTTCCATTGTTGGCTGAACGTTAGCAATGGTTTCTCTTGCCAACAGGAAGTCGTCGAACGCAAAGGGTCACTATTGACAATGATACTAGCAATGGTGCGGAATGCCACTTTGACCCACGGGCAAAAGCTATGAATTTATTAATCTAATCGAACGAACTCGATTTTACACTCGTACATTGCATTCTAGTCACGTCCTGTCTGAGGAATTCGTTTATCATTCAAATTTCCTGGTCGCGTATGTAGAACGTGGTAACTAATCAGTTTTCAAAAACAAGTCAAGAATTATCGCACGTAAAATTTCAAGTATGATCTCAAAGCGATCGAACGATGATGTTTCTGGATTAATTATCATTGATATTGTAACAACGATCTAAATCGTTAATGCTAAATGTGAATCTCAGAAGAATTATGAAAATATTGTTTTCTTTGTTAACACATCATTCTTCCATTAATTAACGACGTTTCCTCTTGCAAACAGCAAAACCATAGCGTTGTAATCACTTTACACTAATTGTAAAAAAACCTTCAGTCATCATCATGTAAATACCTTTTCCCGCAATATTTCACTCAATTATTATAACACATTTCTCAGAAATTCGTATACAGTGTCTTCACAATTATTTCTAGGAATCGATATACTTGAAAAAGCTTGAAAACCACTAGTCTAGATGCAGACATTTCATTATACCAATTATGGTGTTTCAATGCATCGTTCTGACGAAACCACAACGACTCGAGACGCGCAAATTCGATCATCAATAATACTTATTCAGCCTTTAAATTGTATCAGAGCGAAAGAACGAAACAATGGATGAAAGAGACATTTTCACGTACCACAAGGAAGGGCTTGAAGATCGCGAAGACCATGTTGAATATATACGGTTGGTTTATTATGTGGATACCCTTCAAGCGACAGGGCAAACATCTCTGCACCCATTCTGTAACAGACGCAGCGAAACTGGGACCAAATTGTGTCACCTGAGCCAACGTCAGGCCCTCCATATTTAAAATCACGTGCACCCCTGCGATCTGAAACGTACGCATGTAATGACACACACATTAAACATATTTGTTAATAAAAAAAAATACACAAGTAAAAAAAAGAAAGAACAATGCGTTCCTCAACTGTGATCGTTTCACTGCGATCGTTCGCGTCCCACGAAAAACAAATGAACGCCCTCTGGCGAGGACACAGCCACAATTCACTGACTCTAACTCTTCCTCGATGTGTTATCGTTACAATAAATGATACGCAGACCAATCATGCGCTCGTACACTTTATTTGTTTATTTATTTTAAAAATCGACACTGTAAACGACAACGTTACCTGCGTTTTTGGTTCAGCAGTAGAAGCTTCGAGTACCAGTATGATCGCTCGAAATATCTCGTTCACGTTGATGATCTTCGTGTTCCATAGCTTCCCACAATTTATTTGCAGTATTCTACAATTGTCTATCGAGCGCTCTGGGAGTGGTATAAGTATATCGGATGATAACACTTTCTCCTCGGAGCTTGGCAGGAGGTTTTGACAGTACCGCGGATTTTTCAGCTTGTACTGGTAATATCGTTTCATCTGCGAATGTCAGACAATTTCCATGAAGAATTCTGCGGCCTCGTCGTGCCTCTGACGCATTGCAGTTCAGCAATTCATCGAGATTTATTTTCGTATTCGAGGGATAATAATTGAATCAGTATTTGCCTCACCAATTCGAAGCTACTTTTGGGGTACCATTTGCAAGGTCTCAGGAACTTAGCGTAAAATTGGTCGTCGTCAGGCACAATCAGGTTAGGCTCACCTGGGGAACAAAATAGAGTTCAGCTAGGAACTGTAATCAGTTTGTATACCTGGTCAGTGACTTATTAGGGGTGTTGCACCCTTCATTTCATACAAACATTTTTGTATCCTTCTCATAAACTGCAGAATGGCTACTGATTACACTCGCTATTAATTGTATAAAGTTTTCAATCACTATTTCATATTTTATAATTAAATTATAAATCATCTATATATATGCAATCATGAGTTTAAAATTATAATTCGAATATTCGATAACTGCTGCAATTAAAAACACTTTTATTAATATAAATATTAAATATAATCCACATTATAAAATAAAACTATCTAGCATTGAAACTCTTAAGTTTAGGAAAAGAAAAAGAAGATAATATCGAGTGGAAATGGGGGGATGCTGCAGTTCCACAGTGCCACCGTACCAGCTACAATCTGATCGTCATTTTAATTTCGATCGACAAAACCAGCTGTCGATTCGTCCATCAGTGTCCAAAGGAATCGACATGGAATACTATCATCATAAGAAGTTCGACAAGCTCCAAATGAATCTGATAATAAATATGTTCTTCGTTAAGCGAGCCTGGCTGGTCATAAAACTACTCTTCGAGGACGTCATACTCATTCCCCATGTAGATTTTCGTAGAACGTTAAACAAGTCCGCGAAAGAGTGAAACTTTCGTTTTCACCGAACCGGTTCTAAACATATTCACTCGTACGAGTAAACTCGCAGCGGTCATAAACTACGGCTGGCACAAAACTGCATTCCTTTCACCACTATTGGGACAAGCACCGTAGCGACATTGAATTAATGCGAACTGTAATAAGAACGACGTTCGACGAGAGCCTGCCACCTTTATCAATAACAGAAAAGTTTGTCAAATCCGATCGATGATAAAGTATACACATCACAACGTTCGACGAATTATTTCGAGCGACTCTCGAAGATAAGAAAGAGATTTACGGGGCAGTATCGACGACTGGAGACTCTGTTGCTCGAGATTTTTACGACGAAGGACATTCTTGCGTGAAAACCTTGAAACGAACGTTCAACGAGGAATGGCGCCACGTCGAGCGCGTGAAAGAACCATTTTCTACACCATTTTCAAGGTGATTTAGAAAAGATATTGGCGACTGAAATGTGAAGGAGGACACAAATAGTTAACCGTGTCCCGATGGTGGCATTTCGAGCTTCCGCATCCTCGTGATTCACGCGTACAGAAATATCTTCTGGTTGAATTTGCAATGCAAAAACAAGAGAACCCAAGGACCGCCATAAAAACCGTATTTCCCCCTTTTCTCATTCCTTTTTGACCTCCCAGAATAATCTCAATTTAAATTTCGCTAAATGAACCGAAAGTTTCCATCCAATCTTCACGTTTCTGATCTGATCATTTAATGCCATGGTCGATTCCATCGTTCACGCGTGAATTTTGACATCTCAGCAACTTCAATTGTAAGCGAATTCCATCGTTTTCTAATGCTGACTTAACACGACGATTTTGTAGCTTGTCTACATCTCTGCACGCGATTCTTTGTCAGACATTTGTCAGAATCTCCTGTAAAAACAGTTAAACACGATCCTTTGAATCTGAATACAGCCAATCCTCGACTCACACAATTTTAAACTTGTGTGATTTAAGAATAATTGAATTTTAACTGTTTAGTTTACAGAATGCTTATAATAGTTTATGAATAGTTAATACCATTATTTATGCCTGAGGTGAAGTCGTAATATCTACCATGAATCTAGTTTAAACGGCCAAAGTACTAAGTTCGAATCTACAAAATGAGGATCTCATTAGCTTTATTAACTCATTTGCATATCGTATGCATATATGTATATGAGCGGAATATTATTTACGAATAATAGTATTTCTCTGGGTAAAAAGAAACATTTTTTATAAAAATGCAGGGTTGCGATTCTAATAGCAGCGAAGAAGTAATTAGACCTACCTAAAAACGTAGACGTATCAAATATCAGCGATGCGAGCCAATTTTCTACTTCTTCGAACGATGCTAGTGAGTCAACAGTCATTTAGAAATGATCAACGATGTATCAACAGAATGTGAGGATAGACGAAAAGAAGATTCTTCTCAGAGGAAGAGAAATTACTTGAATAATCCAAACAATTTTAAACTACGAAGATCAGTGAATATTTAAATATGCAAGTGTAAATATTATAACATCTCAAAATTCAAGGAACCAGTGGACAATGATATTTCACGCTGCATTTTAATTGTCAAAGAAAAGAAAATTACTAAAAGACAATAAAATTAAAAGATACTAAACCTTGTGCATTTCGAAGATTTACTTCGAAACAAAAGAATTACGTAATTCAAGAATACTCGTATCAAATTCTCCTTCGATAAACCTGATCCCTTTCTTCATACAACAATTTAAAACTACAAGGATCAGTGAATATTTAAATATGCAAATGTAAATATTATAACATCTCAAAATTCAAGGAACCAGTGGACAATGATATTTCACGCTGCATTTTAATTGTCAAAGAAAAGAAAATTACTAAAAGACAATAAAATTAAAAGATACTAAATCTTGTGCATTTCGAAGACTTACTTCGAAACAAAAGAATTACGTAATTCAAGAATACTCGTACCAAATTCTCCTTCGATAAACCTGATCCCTTTCTTCATACAACAATTTAAAACTACAAGGATCAGTGAATATGTAAATGTACAAATGTAAGTATTATAACATCTCAAAATTCAAGGAACCAGTGGACAATGATATTTCTCGCTGCATTTTAATTGCCAAAGAGAAGAATATTACTAAAAGACAATTAAAGGTCCTAAACCTTGTGCTTCCTCGACTTACGCGAAGACTTACTTCGAAACAGAAGAATTACGTAATTCAAGGAAATTCTCCTTCGATAAACTTGATCCCTTTTTTTCATACGATACATCACAAAGTGGAATGGACGCTTGGCGCCGCCTATGCCCATCGTCCAGACGCAGCTCAAAGCAGCTTACCTTTCAGCAGCGCCCTGAACTCCTTCAAAGCTTGCTCGACTACCTCAGGCGTCTCCCGCAGTTCGTTCTTCGCTTTCTCCCTGTAAGACTCATCCGGTTCTTCCAGCTCGGCCCTGAACACGTACTTGCCCATCTTCAGCTGAGGCAGATCGAGCCGTCTCAAGTCCCGAATGCTTCGCTCCTCCATCGGACGGGACAAAGAGCTCTTCACCGCGAATTATTCTTTCCTGTCGAACATATATGCAGCATTGAGCATCGTTTTACGCGCTGCATCGAAGAGAAAGGTGATCTCTATCCCCTCATCGAAGATCCATGACCTTCTCTCTTGGTCTCGTTGTTTTCGCGCGGCTATTCGCGTGCGTGCACTTCGGTTCTGTGTTGTACGTATCGCGTATGCACCTGATAGTCGATAAATATCTTTCTGTGATTTTTGGATAGATTGGATATCGTTTGAACGCGGATTCAAGGGTTCTCGCGATCGATCATACTCGAAGATCAATGTGTCTGTGTGAATTATAACGATTGTACTGTGCAAGTGCTTATCGTGTTCGAGGAATTTTATATTATACAAATCCTAGGTGCTGTTTTGAACTTATTAACGAACGAGTTTTTTTACAGGGAATTAATGTTTCGTGATTTTTGGATAGATTGGATTCGTTTGAACGCGAATTCAAGGGTTCTCGCGATCGATCATACTCGAAGATCGACGTGTCTGTGTGAATTATAACGATTGTACTGTGCAAGTGCTTATCGTGTTCGAGGAATTTTTTATTATACAAATCCTAGATGCTGTTTTGAACTTATTAACGAACAAGTTTTTTTTACAGGGAATTAATGTTTCGTGATTTTTGGATAGATTGGATTCGTTTGAACGCGGATTCAAGGGTTCTCGCGATCGATCATACTCGAAGATCGACGTGTCTGTGTGAATTATAACGATTGTACTGTGCAAGTGCTTATCGTGTTCGAGGAATTTTATATTATACAAATCCTAGGTGCTGTTTTGAACTTATTAACGAACGAGTTTTTTTTACAGGGAATTAATGTTTCGTGATTTTTGGATAGATTGGATTCGTTTGAACGCGAATTCAAGGGTTCTCGCGATCGATCATACTCGAAGATCGACGTGTCTGTGTGAATTATAATGATTGTACTGTGCAAGTGCTTATCGTGTACGAGGAATTTTGTATTATACAAATTCTAGGTGCTGTTCTGAACTTATTAACAAATGAGTTTTTACATGGAATTAATGTTTCGTGCAATGAAAATTAATGAATATTAATTTCACATAAAAATGAACAATTTAGTAATAGTACAAAGTTTGCGCGATCTAGTTCCGTTTTGCACGCGTCATTCTAATACGACATTCGCCAGTCAGATAAGACAATCAAACGATTCGAGCAATACATAACGAGTGCGCACAGAGATCGACAATAATCGAACTTTTAATTACTCAGTTGTTTCCAAATAAACCAGCGCTCATCAAAATCCGTGCTTCGTTACAACAAGGTGTTACAATTCTCCCCAAAATTTTGCTAAACGCTAGCAAATTCCAAAATGGATTGCGATCCTCGTTGAACGTTGACAAATTCTCAAGCCTGTTCACAATCGCGATCCACCGTTTTCATTCAGGTTTTCGTTGAAACCGGTCCTGGCGGAGCGGAAACAGTGATCCGGTGAGGAACGCATCGAACCTCAACTCCAGCGATCCAACCAGTAAGCGAAGCGAGCGAAAGAAACGCGAGCTCTCGACGACCGCGACTTAAAACCAACATACCTGGGGTCCACTTCGAAGGGCTCGTTTCTTTGGATTTCTCGAGGTCTCGCAGCGCTCACCACCGTTCGAGCATCGATCGACACTGGTCCGACTTCGTGGTGGAACTGTAGCTCGTTTCACAGCATGATCCAGGATGGCATTTCACGGTTCCAGAACACGGACGTCGGTTACGCGGTTCGTGGCGGAGGGAGAGGAAAGAAGGTGGAGTGGCAACTGGCTGGTGCAACTGGAACAGGTTGCCACGTACGGTCGAACGAAAGTGGCCAACGTGCTCGAGACACCGGTGAAGACTGCCTCGAAGCAGGGCCTCGCGAGTCGGAAATCGGCTGGAAAGCGAGAGCGTTACTCCCACCTTTGTGCTCGTGTTTGTGACGGCGTGAACACGGCAGAGGTTACTCATTGTCATGGCTGCGCTTAATTAGACCTTCGAGTAGGTGCTGGTTGCTCCAACGGTGTCAAGAGGTGAACGTTTATGCCTTGGTACTGCGCGCGGTTCGTTTAACTTTAAGCGGCTCTTGGACTGCGGTTCGTTCTTACGTGGTCACCTTGTGTTATCGACAATTGCAGCGAATCCCACAGTACACTTTTGTTAAACGATGCCATGAATGTCCCATTTTCTGTGAAATTGAAAGCAACGTTAATGATTACACATTATTTATCGATGTACTGTACGTAATATTTAGATGAATATTTTTGTTAAATATATATAGGATTGTAATTAAATTCTGACGAAGGATACGTCTCTCATGAAAAAGATCGGAAGGACGTTGATAGTCGAGCACGATAGCCGTGAGACTTTCAAAGGATCAATTAAGCCTATAATTACACGCGAGAAGGACAACAATTATGAATTAAAAGAATTTCTGTTTGAAAGAAAGAGACTGTGAAGGAATTTACTGTTTACTAGTGGAATTTCAACTGGAGTGATAATTAAAAAATACCATCAATTGATTGTAAGCGAAATTCATTGCATCGACAGCGATATGCCCTGATGAAAAGAATTTCTGATTGAAAGAAAAAGACTGATCAGGAATTTACTGTTTATTAGTGGAATTTCAACTGAAGTGATAATTAAAAAATACCATCAATTGATTGTAAGCAAAATTCATTGCAGCGACAGCGATATGCCCTGCAAGCATCTGGAAAATTAAAAGCAAGCATCTGGAAAATTAAAAGAATCCAATTAAAATATGATAAAATAACAAATCGATACTTGTTGAGAGCCTTCTTTGGAATAATTATCTTTTCGCTAAGTTTGGAACAATTTTGGAGCAATTTTGAAGCAATTGTTCTTTGGAATTTCTTGCCTTCAAATGGAAAAGGAAATTGAATAAGTTGTATCTTCTACAAACGAGAAAACGTATCGTTTGCCAAAGTAGATTCGCAAACGCCGCGGGGGCTCCACTTCCGGAAGATATGACTTAACTGAACACGCTATTTGTCTCAACGCAACACGATATGACCAAATTCAGATATATACAATATATTCCAGCGCGAGGGTAACACGCATTCGTTATTTCTTTCGTAATCATTAATTACAGTTAATCGGTACAGTTACCCAGTGACATATTTTAAACAGGAAACGACGTTTCGATCAGCCGTATAACTTTCATTCTTATTTACGCACGCTGTTATTTATTCAACTTATCTTCGATCGATTCAATTACAAATACGTTTCAATCTAATTAACATACTTTTTACCGTTTTATTATTTTATCATAGCTTCATATCGCATTGATATTCATAGCAATCAACAATTTTACGATTCACATCCTTGTACTTTGTACACGTGTGAAATATTATCTCGGTTATGTTAGTAATTCGATTGATACTTCGCATTATTTTCTTCAATCTATAAACTGTATTTTGAACGATGAAATGTACTTTCCTATTGCCAGAATAACAAATAATAGAAACAGTGTAAATACTGTTAATCCATCGAAAACTTCTCGAAAGCAAATATAATAGCGGATAACGGCTGATTAAATTAAAACTCAAAGTTTAAACTCGGCTAAAACGTGTTCATCGAAAGTCGAACATTACAAATGCCACGATTCTTTAAAAACCAGCGACTGTTCTTAGTCCTGCGTTTGGAAAAATCTTAACGCTAACGTTGAGACTGTCGAAAATCTTTTCACTTCAGTTCATGCTCTACGATATTTCGAAATAATACTTGTATTTTCTGATTAGTCAGATATGCTTGATTAATGCGAGTAGTTCTTGGTAATATGAATACTCGCACGATTAACTCGAAATTAGAATTACGAAAGAAGGACGTGTAAACGAGGAGAAAGTCCACGCACGAAATTCTACTTCAACGCGTGAAAGTTGAAGTATATGGGAAGTTGGTTCGCTGGGGACAGTTTTAATTTACTCCGCGATTAAGATAAACTGTGATAAGCTCGGATGGTAACTCTTGAGAATCTAACTAATAACTCAAAACAATCGTTGAAACGAATAACAGGTTCTTAAATGGTTCGATAAGTTCTCGATATCCTTAATTAATTCGCAATACGTACGTCACGTTTGATAATTGTATGCGACACAGAAATTTTAATGATTTCTGTCCATGCGCAAAGTTATGCTCTTGCTTTACTACTTGTCGATATTTCTCATAAGAATGACGCTGCTTGTGTTATATTTCACTTCCATTTTGCTTAATTGTTACATAATAATTTTATACCAATCGCGCGTAATACTCTCATCGCGTTGAAATTTACAGTTCACATAACATATAAAATAATAAAAAAAATGCATAGAACAATACCAGGAGATGTTTAATTTTACGTTCAATTACAATGATTTTTTTTATAAAAAAAAAAGAAAGAGCGTACGATTAATTATAAATCTATTATGCGAAGTGCAACCACAATCCTTGGAATGCTTAATATATTTTGTACGATAGTGTGCAATCACAGACGCAACATCTTCAGTACACGTGATCCGTGTGTATTGTTGCCCTCGATCTACTTATTCTTCCGGTATCCATACGAGTTCCATTCTGAAACGCAAAAAAACGAATCAACTTTTCCAGTCGTCTGTGTTTGGGATGAAGTTAATCGATTTTCATTAGACTTGAGCACATTTCTGTTTGAAACGAATGTAAAACGTAAAACAATGCTTGCAAAGAACTTTGCAAAGTATAGAATATAAACAATTACTTATGACGACCATCATGGCATTATTCAATACGATTCAATAAGATAGAAATTTTTAATTCCTCTCAGTGCATTTATGTCAAACAACAAATTGAACAGTGACGAGTAATTAAATAATTCGAGCAAAGTTCATTGACTGGTTCACAAATAAACTAATTTATATAATTTTAATATATATCATCGAAGTATAATTATTTTGGCAATATTTCGTTCGAAAAATGCCCAATCCTGATTTCTATCGAACCTTTGATTTTGTCTTCATGTTTTATCAGAGTCGGATACCAATCAGCGCTGGTATAGTCGATTTCCGGTAGGTCACCATCGTAGTTCTTCGGCAAATGAGTAGGCGGGATGTGACTGTGAAGGGATGCCATCTTGTTGCCGTGGAAGAACATACGCGATTTCAACTTCTCCTTCACGAATGGCTTGAACATCTTCCACACCATGTTAAACAGGAACGGTTGCTTCACGACGTGCGCCTAAAATAATTCGAGAGACGTCGACATTGCGGATAACGTGTCGAAAAAGTCACGCGAACCGACCAGGGTTACACAACCACGCTGCTGCTTAAAAATGTGAAGCACGTTACGATTTCAAGCGACCAAAGGTTCAAATAAATATTAAACGTTATACCTTTCCATAACAACACTGTGCTTACTACCATTAATTAAAGCTTTATATTTATAAAAGTGTTGATTGTACTCTGAAACATTAGCAAACCAAGGACGTATCCAGGGTTGAACAGCTACCACATCTTCCAACTTTCAAAGAATTCAAAATAGAATAGAAATGCGAACGACAAACCTCTGAAAAATTGATTAACTGGTTGGTTGTTGGTATTTCAGCATTTTGAAAGAAACTAACTACGAAATAGACACTCGCATCGACTGTGAGTGAGAAATCGCAATAACTGCAACCTGTACACTTCCATTTCTAACTGGATACGCCTCTGTGCGAACAAGAGCAACAAGGATTAAAAGACGAAGTCTCTACAAACCTCCTTCAGACGCACTGGCATGGCGTCCTGGATAAAGTTCAACAGCCTCATGCTAAATGACGGCGTGAATCCCATCGCTTGTTTCATCGCCAAACCATCGAAGTCCATTATGACAACCACCCCGCATATCTACGAGAAAAGAACGATCTGATTAGTCCCTTCGACAACAGGATCAATTCCGCTTTAACGAACAACTAGAATCGACGAATCACGGAACTCTAGAAAAATCTAAGCCCCTTAACTTCGATCGTAATTTGACGTTTGCATAATCAAATATAATCGCGAGCGTGCACGATATATTGCATAGTAATGAGCGTTACAAAACCGAGCGGTATCGCGACGATTATCTTTTTCTTTTATTTCTATTCGAATTTACCTGGGTTTCTGGTTCCAACATGGCAAGCTCGTGAACCAAATAAAGCAGTCGGAACAGCTGATCAGCGCTGACTTTCGATGGATCCCAGGTTTTCCCACAGTTCATCAAAAGCATTCTTCGCCCCTTGTGGTCCCTGCTCTTGATTACATTCACCACATTGCTCTCGAGTATCGCTACCTTCTCGTCAGATGGCAACAGGTTGTCCAACAGCGCCGCGTTCCTCTCCTTGAAGTCAGCCACCCTCAGCATAAGCTCGTACGCGCTTTTCGCGTAGAACTTGCATGGTCGCAGGAAGATCAAGAGGAAATCGTCGTCCGTTTTGAAGTAGATAGTCTTATCCTCTGGAAGTGACGATTAGTTAACTTTTCTACGTGAAATGTTCGTCTTCTTACTACTCAGTTCTTTTTTTCTTTTTTTAAGTAAAATATTCAAGTAGAAGCGCTTGATCTGTAATCGAATGAATCTAATTTACAAATTTTGATTTGCTAAAGAGCGAACTTAAACTGCCAATATTGTAATTCATTTAAATTATTCGCGATCGTAATGCGCGCAGACGTTTACGAGCATCCACGTGGCTGAATTTCCTGCCCATACTGGTATTACCTAATCTACTGTTCGAGCGTTTGATTGTAAAAAATCACTTACACGAATTGTTTGTTCCCAAACAGATTTGAATAAATAAAATTCTACTACAATGTAATGCAATAAAAGCAACTAGAATTTGATAAGTTTCTTATTCAATCTATAATCTTATTCATATTAAACACACAATCTCCATAAATAGTAACAATTGCTGAATCTATTTTAAGCCCACGTACGTCATGCATATAATAAATGATTATTTTGTAATGATTTTATAACGAATTGAGTTCTGCTATCCTCTATTTTCTGCATTAGTTAGTTAGCAATAGTTCTTTAATTAGTTAGTTACTTAATAGTTAGTTAGCAATAGTTAATTAGCAATATTTCTTTGTTAGAAATAGCTACAATAATTGTCAATGAAAAAACCGATGAAAAAATAATCATTGACGAATATCGTACGCTTATTGACACTTGTGACGCTATCGATACTGTTTTCGCGTGGAATTAAACAGAAGCATAAAGCAAAGAAATCGATGCACCAAATTAGGATTCGTAAAATCTTTAAATAGAAGGCAAATACATTATTACCTTACACATTTAAAAAAAAAAACGGATAAATAGTGCATTAACTACCAGATGATTCATATTTCTAATATCGATTGTAATTTATAATAGTACTGTCGAACGTCATTGAACTCGGAGTCAGTTTATTTTTCAAGATGAACTCGTTATCATCTCGTTACGAAACAAAATTATTTACGGTTTAGCAAATACATTTTTGTTATCAAGTCGCGATGCGTTCAATTTCTTCTATCAATTTATCTCATCAATTTGTAACAGTTCTAAATATCAACTTAAACTAGATACAAAATGTTACAAAGCTAGACGAAAGATTACGAAGCTAATCAAATGCTTAGTAATTTTTATTCCTTAATCCTTTCATTCCTTTCATTAATCATTTTAAACATTAGTCATTTCTACATACGTTTAACGATCCAAAGATTGCACTTCTTTCAAACTCTTTGTCTTCGCTTGACAGGAAAAAAATTAGAATTAATTACAGAGCGTTGAGCATTTTGTTTTGATTAGAGAAACGTGAACGAATAATTCTTGTAGATAGATAAGAAACAATGTTAAAATTGATGAGGCATACATTTACAATGTGTTGATATTCTTCTTGGAAGCCAACATTATTTCTAATTACCGAACGATCGTAATCAAGAGTCATCATTACCGCGACGGAAATCGTATTTCAAAAGGAACGATTTTTATTTCACCGATGACAGTCGCAGAAGAAGCTCTTCCGTAGGAAATTACTTTGGGTGCTCCCCGTTAAGGAAATTGCGAGGATCCTCGATTCCGTTCCTCAACAACTGATTCTGTCGAGAAAAATCGAGAAAGGAACAAAAATGCGAGCTGTCTTCGTTAATCGTTAAACGATTGTACTAATAAAAATCATGAAAGATTGTCCAGAGAATGTGACAATTTCTCGCCATACATTGCTCTTCTAACCGTCGAAGAGTACTTCTAAGAGCTTCTAGATTATTCTAAATATCAAGTATTTAAGTGATACGTATTGACACATGAAATTCAAATCATTTAATTTCTTTTGCAAATCAAGATAATCTAGTTTTTAAATGTTGAACTTCACGAAAGGCTAATCAAAGTGAGATGAACTAACTTCTAAGAGCTTCTACATTATTTCAAATACCAAGTATTTAAGTAATAAGTATTTGCACTTGAAATTCAAATAATTTTATTTCTTTTACAAATCAAGGCAATTTATTTTTTAAATGTTAAACTTCACGAAAGACTGATCGAAGTGAGATGAAGTAACATCGTCTAACATTGCCACCAAGAAATCCTCACGAATACTTAACATCCCCAAAGCAACACGATCCAGAATTATTTCGATTTTCGATAGTCGATGCCCAACGTTATCAGCACACTTGCGCGGGCAGTGCAATGAGGAGTACTTGTTATCTGGAGTATTCGAATATCTATGGTATTTTTCGTCAACCTATCGAGGGTCAAGCTCCATGGCGCGTTATCATCGTGGACTTGAGATTGATCGCTTTGTCAGCGATTCCTACGTGCAGATAGACGCACGACTGCGTACACAGGTTGTTTATACGAGCCGGTGCTCATCGCTGAAACATCGGGATTCGAACAAAAATACGATGATAAACTCTTATCGGGAGCAGAAGAAATTAGTGCGACTTATTTCGCTCGATTCGTCCTCTTTTTCGTACTCAAGCGCTGTGCTTGGGTTTTGCTATAGAATGAAAGAGGAGGGAAGGCAGGAAAAGTGAGAAAGAAAAATGAAGAACGTTTCGTTCTGGGTCTGCTAGTGAGAACTCATCAGTAAAGGCTATCTAGCAGGCCTTGCTTTAGATGCTGAGATATTAGAAACAGGTCAGAACTTGTATACGTTTGAACGGATAAGTAATTGTGTACTTTTGGTAAACTGTAACTTGTGCTGTCCCTCTAGTGGCGAATGATAGGAGGCTGCCACAGTACACTTGGTGTTCAGTCAACCCTTCTATAACACGGAAATCTCGTAACACAGTCACTGCGTAACGTTAAGCTACAATTACGACAGCTTTTCTAATTTTATGTGTACACTAAATAATACAAAGTTTGATTTCATAACCGCATGCCTTCCGTGACTTGGTGCAGATGAAGAGAATGCAATCTTTCGAGTTTATTATTGCATTATTTTTGAGTTTCTTATAACACGATATTCGTATAATGCGGTATAAGTTAATTGCATTGTCTATAGCAAAATTGATTGCAGCTCCGATATCTTGGTGCAGATGAAAAGAATGCAATCTTTCGAGTTTATTATCGAATTATTTTTGAGTTTCTTATAACACGATATTCGTATAACGCGGTATAAATTAATTGCATTGGCTATAATAAAGTTGGCTGTAACTCCAATATCGTAGCAAAAGAAATTTCGATTCACAGAACGATCTTGTAGTTTTGTAACAGTCAACAAGTGTCTGTCGTTTATCACTCTTTCTTTCTCTCGTTTTTTTTCTTCCATTCAAATGTTTCTTCCGCGACTTCTTCTCCGAGCGTATTGAAAGCAACGATTACTTTAGAAACAAATGAAACGATTCATTCTAATTGATTCTCTCTCGCTCCTCCATTAGAACGTCGCGTTCTTTTCTTTTCTGTTTCCCTCTGAAAAAAAAATACGCTCGTGTAGATCAGCCTAGGTCAAACGGTTTTTGCTCGTTTTACGACTGCTTTTTTGATGCAAATGTAATTTTTCGCTTTGACATATCGCTAACGACACGTTTCGCATTCACACCCGTTGCAATAACGAATTGAGAAGAAAAAAAGAAGGAAAACTAACGCCATTCATTGTAGTTACACGCGTGAATAGGAAAACTTTGATAGTTCCTGGTCGTTTGGATGCTGATGGTAGCGAGGATCGCATAAGGGGAAGATAAACACGAGTGGAATCTTTTTGGAGTTTCTGTCAGATTGTTTATCTGTCGCGAACGCGCAGCGCTCGTTGAATGAACGCTATAAAAATAAGATAAATTATCGACAACGGGATACAAGGGAGTGGGACAGAGATACAACGATTCGTGTATTGTTTTCGACTGATTCGCGTCGATATGGAATGCTAATACGAATGGCGAGTAAATTCGAAGCGTGGCTGAACGTCGAACGCTTCCGCGCAACAGGTGTTCCACAAATGTGACGTCCACGTTCAGTTCCTCGTCTGTTTACACCGCAAATTGGTCAACGCGGTTTAAATCGATTCATCGTCAATTATTCGACGATCAATATTGAAGCGAACGCTTTTTAATTGGCTACCAAAAAGAATTTTACGTACGACGTTAAGAATGTTTATTGTATCGTCCCTTTATTTGTCGATTAACTTCGATATCGATTAATTTCGAAACAATGTAACTGATCGAAGGTATTGTATCGATAATGGTTTATCTACGATTCAAATGGAAACGGCGCAATCGTATCTTCCAAGTATTTACAGGGAGAGAACTGTACCGATTGCAGCGTATCTATCTTTAGCGGTTCACTGACGAAGTTAATGTTCTCAGCTTTATGGGCAAACATCGATAGACATGATTTAAACAGTGTTACGTATAAACAATGTTATGAATAAATATCGGATATTCTCGAGCAGAAATTGTTTACTCTCGATCCATCATCGCGTGAACAACGTAAAAGTAACCGAACCTTTGATTAACGCCAATTAAAATTAAAACGAACAAATTTCAGAACGACAGAGACATATATATCGATTAGATAAAAGTATTTTTAGTCACGTTCATTCAGCTGATAATTTTCATATACGAATTTCATTGAGTTTAAAAACTAACTGTACCCTCATACTTGTCTCTCAAAAAATCAATGACACAAATAGAACATTAATTAACCCCACTAGATAAATTCCAAACGATTATAGTAGTTTCTAAACTACTGTCAATCAAGTTCAGAACAACAATAACAATAATCGCAGCTTCACTCGAGTCAACGCTCTTCCTGTCGACGCACCAACCTCTGCGACGCGTAAAAAACATCATTTCGAATCCACGTGAACAAGCGCGACTGCTCAAAGAGACTCGAATCGAGAAAAGAATCCACGAAAATCCCGCAGACTCACCCTCGATCAGCTTCTTCAACTCGAGGATCCCTTCTTTGACGACCTCCTCGGTCTCCCTGAGCTCCTTTTTGGCGATGGCCATTACTTCCGGCCTTGGTGGCTGCGCCTCCACCTCGAACGACATTTTTCCGTTTACTACTCGCGTCTACCACAGCTGATCGAACGCTTGGCTACCGATGAGACGATCCTCGCAACAGGACCACCGTGATATATCTGAGGCATGATATATGTAGCACGAGGTGGTGGAGAATGTGGAGAAGGAGGAGGAAGCTTCAACTTGTCTACTATGTGACCAATCTTTGACCGCTCAAAGTCCAAACGGCGCGCCGCGGCCCGATTCTCTCACTGTTTTGGTACGTTCGTTTCCCATCGGTCAGCGTAACGTCGAGAGACGGTGGTTGATAAAGCTTGCAGCCCGAAAATACTGCTACGATTTTGATAACGGCCCTCTAGTCGTAGGCGAGAGCCAAATCTTCTTTAATACTCTCTGATAAATCGGTTTATTAAACTGGGGGACCGATGGTGGTAAATTTTCGTTCAACAGTGGGTTTAGAAAGAAGTAAAAATAAGACGACAGAGTTTTGGAAAGTTTTCATTGCTAAATACTTCATTCCTGGATTGAATGTAAGAAATAGATGAGAAAGGATAGGGTTTTGGACACTTTGTCAATCAAGTCTGACTCCATTGTTGAATCCTTGAGAGTGGATGCGAAAATGGGGTTGTTGAAGAGTATAGAATGTACGATCTTGTTGTAGTTCTTGCTTAGAATCGTTTACAGTATGAAACTCGCGAGAATGGATTTAAGGATAAAATCGTGAAGATTAAATGTTGAAATCCTCTTCGTCTCATAATGATTGTATTATCGTGAAGATAATACGAAAATGTAATTTTGAAAGTTGCTCTATCTTCAAAAGAAGTAGTTTTCGCAAAGAAGTTGAAATGAGATCTTAAACTGCTTTCCTTAAGACTCGTAAAGCTTTAATGTTTGCGGATAGAGACTATCGCATTATCCTTCCAATTTCTGTTAGTAACACGTACGGAAGAGAAGTCGTAGAAAGTGTTTCGAAATGTATTTATCAGGTGGCTGATTAAATAATAAACGTTAAAGATTGTACTGTGAACATTGGCTTACTGAATCAGCGTAGCTAATTCCACGTATCTTAGAGTAAACACATGACTCCTTTTCCCAATGAGATTGCATGGTTGGATGGATAGTTCGAAGATGCTACGAGGTAAATCGGGAAACAAGAATTCGTATCGTGTGCTGTGCGACGAAACGTACTCGCACAGGTGACAGTGGATATTAATGTGCTTCAGTGATCGACGATCCAGATACGAGAGATTAATGAGATATAAAAAGTGTTGATATGTTTTACGTACGAAATTACAGAACTTGGATTTTGAACTCTTATCTAATACGAAATCTATTATCGTCGTAGATACCTGCACACATATTTAAATTCCCTTTAAAACGGATTAGACGAAAACCCAATAACACGCCAGTCGAATCGTTTAATTGCATTACGTAAAAAGAGAACAAAATTAATTATTGCATTTTGCTTTAATATTACCATTTACTATTATTAGCTGCTACTGTTGCTACAATATTGGTACTTTAATTTCACCCTTCTGCAAATTAAATACACCCTTTTTGTAAATCAAGTACTTGTACTTAAGTAGTTTATTTGATTTACAAACAGATGAACGTGATTATGAGCTGCTACTGCTGTTACAATATTGGTGCTTTAAATTCACCCTTCTGCAAATTAAATACACCCTTTTTGTAAATCAAGTACTTCTACTTAAGTATTTTATTCGATTCGCAAAGAGGTGAACATGATTTGCAAAAGGGTGAATTCAGAATGCCAATACTCCATTATATTATTTATGTAGCGCAAATAACAAATATTAGCTGTCACTTGTAACAATTGACCGTAATCAAAGATAAAATCAGTGCCACACGGACGTACACAAACATGAGGAGAAAAATAAGTAAAAGGTCCTTCACATCTTTAAACTTCTTATCGGAAGATAAGATTAATAAAACTCAATAAAGTATAACGGTCACCAATTTTAGTCTGTAATCGACAGAAATTGTTAGATTTATCCATATTTGTTAAACGTAAAACGATAATAAATAATGCTGACGCCTACAAAATCCAGAAAAAAATTCAATAATTTAAAGACAAAGTAAACTTTTACATTTATGTAAACCTAATATCAGTGACAGTTTGTAGTTAAAATTATTGGGGATGCTGCACAGTTCTATGCAAAGATTCTTCTTCAAAGATTTCTACCTTTTTCACTAACTATGGAATGGCTACTGACATTAAACTTAAAGATTACATATTGTACAAGTATAAAGAAAGAATTAAAGAAAAAAAGACTCATTATCGATAATATTAAGTGGAAATAGGGATTGCTGCAGTTCCGCAGTGTACACTGAAAGAACTGGTTTAAAGTATTATACATATATAGAATTATAATCCGCAGATGTAATCTTCGCAATGAAATGCAAGAGAAAGGAAGACGTATCGAACACCCATGAAAGTATCGAGAATTTCACTACACTTCTATCTACAAAATAATTTTTTATAAGAGCTAACTTTTAAGAAGTACGTTTCCAACAATTTTCTACACTTATTGAAGTAAGAAAAAACTTACACATGAGCGGACAAAATGTATCGTCGATGATAATAAATTCTTGCAGGACACATATTAAGTGGCGAACAGCGGATCACCAAGCAGCGATGCGTCCTCAGACAGATAAAAATACGATTAAAGTCCAATATAATAATTTCACTGACTCAAAAGAGTGACTTCACTATGATGAGTATACTGGAACAACTGCATGGCTGTGCTCATGTAGCGAGAAAGAGAACAGATACAGCGGGACTGCGAGCCAAGGTTAAAAATGCCTAACCAAGCAAAGATATGCGCGATGTAACACGCAAAATGTGAGACTCGTCTTCGATACTATTTTGTTATTATTTGAGCAGAGCGTCGTTTAATCCTGATAATCAGATAACAAACAGACGTTAACAACAATCTTATAATTTTTATTGCGCAAACAGCAGCATAGATATATGCACCGTGGCGTTATTGAAAGGAAAGTTAGCGATGAATAAGTTGCTCTCGTGCGCTTGCGATGAAGCCAGCTTCGTGACTAACGCGACACATGCATCTTCCTTTTATGTTCGAAGACACGATTTCTTTGCGGGAATAACCATCAACTCCTCGCTCTGGTTCATTTGAATATCGTCGTTAATTATTGTACCCACATACTTATTCTATTGGCACAGCTGTCGACGTGATTCAGTTTCCGATATATTTTAAGATAATCGAGGCGACAGGTTTACGCGCGCGCGTGTGTCTAATTAAAAAAATGAATACAAATCATCCGTCCTCTGTGAAAAATGCATCGTAAAATAAGCTCGCGTGGAGTTACAAACATTTAGCAGATACAATCATATAGATAAGAAATTTGTTTGATATTGTTACGCTAGTTTTTGAGGAATTAGAAGTTTGATTCTTAATTATAATTTTTGTAATAATTGTTATGTAATAACAAGGTATTTACGTATGAGAATTTGAGTATTCAATTCTAAGGGTCCATCAAGTTCCATCAACGAAGTAATAGACACTAATAAAATTGATAATACTAAAACACTACTAATTAATAAAGTATAGGCTATTATAATAGAAAAATGTGATTGTGCAGAGTCACGATTTCGCAGTAGTTACTAGAAGGTGAGAAAAGCATGGATACATAAGTTCGAGCAAGCTTAAAGGAAGGCCTTTTCGCTGTGCAGACATTGCGGTGAGAAGACAAATCCAAGCTTGGGGTGGAGGATGCACAGATGAATGAACCATAGTGGACGACCCGTGAATGAATGAGTTATACGCGAATGAATTATAGATGAATGAGCTATGGTTAGACGACCCATGGATGAATGAGGCATGAATGGAAGAGCCATGGAGAAGCCAAGAGTGGAAGAGCTATGGTTGGACGACCTATGGATTAATGAACCATGGATAGAAGAGCCATTATAATATAAACATTAATATTAATTACCAATATTTTGTAAATTCGTAAGGTTACTATATAGTTGTTATATTTTCAGATTTCTATCTTGATTTTCTAATTAATTTACTGACTGCATGATTAGTGCTTATACTGTGGCTGTTAAGTTCTTTGCCATCATCGAGGGATGCCATCATTTCCACTTAAAACTAATTATAAACTAACACATAATTATGCAGTATCATTAGAGTATCATACGTAAACTCTGTTATCTACTATCGTTAGCCCTACAAAACAAGTAGCCTCGATAAATGTAAATAAAACTAACCTATGGCAGCCATTTGCTTAAACTATTTGCTACGTAATTCGTAATTGCATTACGATATGATGCAATTAATAATTACGTATCAAATATATAGTTCCCAGGTCTCACCACGTGGAGGTTGCTGCGAATGGAGACCCACTCTGCCTATCCACCCTCTTGTCATACAAATTATTATTAAATAACACATTCTTTCAGAGAATATTTGCAATACAATATTGCTACGCAAACTCACATTGAAATAAGCTGTTTTTATTTTTTATCGCGTGTTGTTTTAACAGAGGCTGCCCATACATTGATATCGTATCGACGATCGAGTCGGCTGTTTTTAAGTCCGAAGCACACCTGCAGATGTCGTTACACAATCGCACTGTTTCTCTATGCGCTGCGAATGTGTGACGCTGTTAAGCTCCGTAAAACAGCGTACACTCATCGCGTACGAGAAAGACACGAGTCGTTGCAGAAAAAGGAGGAAGAAACTGTTCGTTTCTCTGCAGTATTTGTTTCTCTCGTGTGTCGCCGCCGTTGTTCGCGGCGTTCGTTTTCAGTTTCACTTAATTCCTCTCGCCGTTGGCCAAGCCGCTCACAGGAACGAACCCGCGGGAGACTGGTGTGGTCCAAAATTTCGTTTCACGGATGTGTACTTCCCTCGCGTACACACGGGGAGCTTTTTCAGCAATAGGATGTCGGAGGACCAAATCAAGTCTCCGATCGACGGTATTCTGCCGTTCTTACAGAGCGTGAGTGGGACGATTATTGTTCATTTTCGCTGCACAACGCTTCGCCAGACCTTCTAAATTGATCACCCGCTGCCCTCATTATTGCATTCGATCCTTTTTGTTGACTTTTTCGACGCGCTCGACCTATCAGGACGCTATTTTCCTTCTAGCATTTTTCCCTTTTTTTCTCCTCCCTGCAACGTTCATTTTTTAAGCAACGATCGGCGAAAAAAATTTCGTCGCAAGAAACACTGTTGACACGAAACATGGTAATACAAGTTGACTCACGGTTTAATTCCATGCGGAACGCGTGACACAATTCGCGTTTGGCTTCCCCCCCGTTGGTACGAATCCGTAAAAAGTACCGAATAAACATCGATTGACAATTTTGTTTTCGATGCGCGCATCGCCGTTTATTAATTTAATCGGTTTACTCTGTGAATCAGCAGATATCGTTCGATTGTACCGTATTCAACGGGTTTCGTTCAAATTCAGAATACATTAGATGATATTTAATTTGCAAATTAATTGTATACCTTTACTAAACGGATGCATATAATTAACACTTTAATAATAGATGATGTATCACATTTTCAAAATGTGGATGAAGAGAATGATATGGCTCATGGTTAAATATTAATTACATATATACAGGACATTTATAAATAAATATCGAATATTACATGCTTTCTATGTTTCTTTCTTCTGTAAGAGATCACATCGGTATCTATGATGTTACCAAAATTGTAATATTTTTTTTTTCATTACCATTTGCCATTGCAAAATGAGCATAAACATAAAACTGATTTAATTCAATTGTATTTTTTACAGATTGAGTGGCGAGATCCATGGCTTGCATTATTATTAACTTTCCACGTTGCCGTCACAATGACTGCATTGATGACGCGGAATCATGCTAATTTTCAAATAATGTTATTTTTCGCTTTACGTAAGTATTCTTTGCTTTGCCACTGGTTTATTAGTTATTTACTGCAGCACATGTTTATATTGTCTATATTTACGCCGTAGTACTCTTGGTATATTTCTCCGAAAGCATAAACGAAGTTGCTGCATCTAAATGGATGTAAGTAATCTAAAATAATGCAAATAGTTATAAGTGAGTGCAATTAAAAATAGTCGAATGTATAAATAACGTTTGTAATAAATTTCAATAGGTTATTCTCAAGGCAACAGTATTTTGACTCAAATGGTCTCTTCATATCTATAGTATTCTCTGTGCCTATCTTAATGAATTGTATGATTATGATTGTAAGTATAAATAGATAAAACGTTCAATCAAAGTTTAAGATAAATTTTTTTATCTATTAAATTGCACGTATTTTATCTTTTCTAGGCAAGTTGGCTTTACCAATCCAGTCAATTAATGACTAATTTGAAAAGAGCTCAATTGAGGCAACAAGCAAGGAATCGGGAAATAGAAGACGAGTCTGTGAATGCGAATGGCACTGTTGTGAGAGAAAAGCAGGAATAATCTTTCTAGTCCAATGGCAGGAATCGAGGAAATTAAATGAAAGATTGTGGGGAGAAATGATGAGGGTCCAATCTCTGCAATTTTTTGATAACGAGAAACAAAGCTTTCTGTACCTTACAGATATTATTACAACCTATCAAGTTTAAGCTCAATCCTGAGGAATTGATATCGGTTAGCATACTTTATTTTTAAACTAATGGTAATATTTATTGTACAGAGCTAAAAAGTTAATTGACGAAAAGAAGGTGAGTGTTCGGTTAGATAAAAAAATTTACGAACGTGCTTCCCATAACAGATTTATAAAAGTTATGGTACACAGAGTATTTTAATTACCAAATCTGCAATATCGCAGGGGATAGCAACACGTCGTCGACAGAAACAGGCAAAGTGAAATAGCTCTGTCGCTTGAACAGCCTTTTTACAGCTCTGCATGTTATATTTATAAAATGAACTCTCATCGTTTTTCATTCTTGATCTTTCAAATATAAAAATGTATATTATACTACAGAAAAAAAAAGTCAACGTGTTCTTAGTACGGATACAGTGGTATATAATGGTATTATAAATTTTGAAGGCATTTTGTGTTCAGCATAGCATTTTTCTTTTTAAAAAACGCTACTGCCGACATAGCCATTGCTGTAACCCATATTCAAGTTGACTAAGTACGATTACCAATTAGAATGTGATTCGAAAATTTTAGAGGTAATTCATTTAGCAGCGACATATTTGTGCGTGAAAAAAAGACGCAACTTGAAAAGTACTAAATATAACGCGATCCTCGAGAGGATATTGTTATCTTATATTAAGGTACATTCCGAAAAGTCTCCATCTTTGTTTTAACGTTGAAATGTTCATTGCAACAACAGTGTTTTTTCAAACATTATTAATGTACTTACTATTGTAACAAGTATCGTTTGTTACAAAAGCTGATTAAAAAAGGAACGGCATAATTAGATAATAATGGCTCTAGATATGTATATGTACGTATGTATGTGTGTGAATGAATATATAGATTTTTTCAGGATCGTAGTGTATCGTGAATGAATTACAATCAATTGTAGCATCCTATTCGTGTTGTATACTTGTGTAAATGATCAAATTCTTGCCGTCGTAACATTTACTGCGTGACTAATCAGTTTAAATAGTAAAGTATTTCTTTTTAAAACTGTATATTCTTCAACCCCATCCATCTTTTCCATTACAGTCGCAAATCTTGAAAATAAATAGAATTTTTCTGCATCAATCACTTCGCTATTTTTATAGTTCAAACTCGATTACACGCGTGATGCTTAAAAGCGTTTCGATAAAAATATAAAAAAAAAAAAAAAATAGAATCTAGAGCACGCTTGTGGTCATATACCCTCATCAAATGTTAGATCTATACTCTATCTTGTCTATGGTAAAATTTACGAACAAGTTTACATCGTATAGTAATGTGTATAACAAGCATTAAAAGCATGTATCCCTTTATCTATTACTAATTAAGAAGTTATGTCTGGTGTGGCTTGTTAAGCTTTGTGTATTGTATAACATATTGCTATATAACATTGCTAAACATGATTTCACGATCGTACGCATTTTTAACCTTAACACAGTGTCAAGCTGGCAGAATTAAAAACCTTGTTCTTCGGAATCTGACAACAAGTTCCAAGTTTCTCGTCTGTTCTTCAATTGACAAACAAAATAAAACGCCAAATGATAATCTTAAAGAGTGTCACTTATTGGAGAACATCAAACCTGGCAGTACAGGTTATACCGAAGAGTGCAAAAGAGCTTTGTTTGTGCAAGGCAATGGAAATGTTGAAAACGAAGGTGATGGAAAAGTATCAACTGAATTGGAACCTATGCAAAGCGTGGAATTATTGGAGAAAGATAAATTCGACGATGCCTTGGAGGACATTGACGAAAAATTACCAGGACCGCTTGATCCTTGCGATGAAGATCTGTCTCACATAGGACCTAATATAACAGCAACCTTCAATTTTGCAAAATTTGCGGATCAGTCACACACGATTCAACAATTAGTCAAATTGGGAGTAGAGTTGTACAAGTTGGAAAGGGACAGAGATGTAGTAGAAATGTTTCTGAGCCTTGATTTTGGTAGGAACATAAAACCATACATACAATTTTTACACGACTGCGGTGTAAAGCCAGAAGGTCTTGGTCGTTTCATAACCAGGAATCCCAATATTTTCAAGGAAGATATGGATGATCTTTACACAAGAATCAGATACTTAAGAGCTCATAATTTTATGCCAGAAATGATAGAAACCATAATAAATCGTCATCCTCCTTGGTTGTCTTTTTCTACCAAAGATATAGATTCGAGGTTAGGTCACTTTCAACACACTTTTAAACTGAACGGTTATCAAGTAAGGTGTTTAACTGTTAAAAGCCCAAAATTAATTACCTACGACATGAACCGGATAAGAGCCAGTACGTTCGCTGTGAAAGAAGAAATGGGTTTTAATGAAAATGAAACGAAACTCGTTTTACTTAAAGCGCCACGAGTATGGATTCGTTGTAAGTAAATAAAATACGAATCACAACGCCGATGAACATATAAGACAATGTCGATGATAATTTTTACGATGAAAAACATGTTTTATTTTAATTTCAGCTAAGGTATCAGTGGTAAACTCCTTTGATTATCTTCACAACACTATGGAATTGTCACATGCTGCTATAAGTCGAGAACCACAGGTTTTACTCTGCAGAAGAAACAGACTTGAAACTAGACATAGATTCTTAGTAGAATTAAAACGAAATCAATACGACCCTACCAAACCATTGTACGTGTCACCATTAAGTTTAGTCGAAAATAGCGATATCGATTTTTGTAATCAAATTGCAAAAGCTTCTATTCTCACCTACAATGAATTTCTAAAGTCCTTTTAATGTACATAAAATAAATATAAGTTCGCTCTTGTAAATATCTATATTTTCAGCCTTCCATTCTTTTAAGAAGTATTCTTTTTTTTTATTGTATACGTTCGACTTATAAATAGATCTTTTCACGTATAGCCTAGAGATTTTTATGTACAGTTTCGTATGCACGTATATCTTACACAAAAACGTTTCGTCAGTTGTGCCAATACCACCATTTGGAACGATATAAAAAAATTAATAGACCTTATTATAGTTACATCGGCGTTTCTTTCGCCTCGTTGACGCGTGTCGGTGAAAAATCAAGTCACTTTACAAAAGATATCCCTCGACGTTCCACAAATACTTTCCGTTTACAAGTTTCAATTGAACTTTCCTAGCTCAATCTTCCTCTGTATCGCTCTGACCGAGTGATACAACAACGAGTCTATCAACCCAGCAACGGTGAACACGCCACCGATAATCGCGCATGTATTCGTCGCGAAATGGCCAAATGATTTCGCTTTTTCGGTGTATTTGACCATCAGCGGGCTTAATTCGTAATTGAAAAATATCCCAGGCATTCCTGATTCGCCACTGAACAAGGACACCTGCCTGGCGTGGCGAGTTACCGAGAATTGATTGGTCAACAACGTGGAGCCATCCGCGCGCACGTAGGTCGTTGGGACGATTTTGATGTAATGATAAAACATCATCGCGCCTGAAACAGAAACAACGAAATAACCGCGTTGAACTTCGGTTCGCTTACGGTGTTATTTACTGAGGTACACTGAAAAAGAAAGGCGTAACGATTTTGTGTATATCAAAATTGAAAGTAAAGGAGAAAGAACTTTCGATAAAGCGTGCTGCTGCGAGGTACTCGCGTAGAACTTAAATAGTCCGCCATTGGGAGCGACGTCAGCACCGGAAACAGAGAAGAGAGAGAGAGAGAGAGAGAAGGAACAGTCGTCTTGCATATCATATACGAGGAAACTAACATGGCATCTTTTCTACACTACCCTGTTGGTGTAATGTGTTGAACGTATTTTGTGGAGGATTGTGTAGATCGTGAGAACACGAAAAGATCACCACAGGATCGAGAAGCGTTACAAGTTTCAAAGGCGAAGTTTAACTCGTGAGTGATGTTGCTTATACCTGACGTCTGCGAATATGTTCACGTGTAGGAACGAATTGCTGCGAACTATGCCGGGGATAATTAATAGAATCAGTTCCACAATGCGTTACGATTAATTTACAAATATTGGATCGAACGATCGATCGAGAGTTAACGTCACATTTTGCTTATATTAATGAAAAAAGTTGTTGCTAATTTTTGGTTATATAAAAAAAAAAAAAAAAAAATAGCTACGCGAGAAATAGGTTAACATGCGTGTGATTATATGGTAAACTGTTCGTAGAGTAACATGCCAGTCGTACCAGGAGTGTATCAGCAAGCAGCTCCTTCATGCTGGGATAGGATGAAACTTGGTTTCATGATTGGGTTCTGTGTCGGCATGGCATCGGGTGCCTTGTTCGGGGGATTTTCAGCGTTTAGGTATCTTTAATGCATTTATCATTTAAATAACTTTCACAGGATGTTTGCGAAACGGAGCGTTAATGGAATGTTTATTACCAGATATGGATTAAGAGGGAGGGACCTAATAAACAATGTTGGAAAAGTGATGATTCAAGGTGGCGGAACGTTTGGTACATTTATGGCCATAGGAACAGGAATAAGATGCTAGTACTCGAAGACCCGTTATGTTTCACGTTTAGGATACAAAGGACTGTAATGTCGTACAGAATATTCAGTTGATTTCTTAATAAACTATTTCTACGGAGCAAGGGCATACCTTCCGTTGCGACCACAGTGGTATCGTCCATAGGATTTGTTTTTCCTGGAATGTTTAGTCCGAAACTTAAATGACGAATCTTATGGGTCATATTAAATTGCGTTGATGTATACGGTTGAACGTCGTGCACTATAAGCAGATTTAAGAACACCGTAAAGATTAAAAAATTTTGTTTATGTAAAAAATTTTTAGTTTGCTCAAGAAATAATAATACACATTTCTTATTTACCATGTACATGGTTAACAGAGAAGCTATCACCTGGTGCAATGTGAAAACTTCCTCCTACCCTATTCACTTCCATGTAACCATAGATTTGGCACCCTTGGGTGAAGGCAGTTTTCATCTTTTCCACTGATTTATCATTTTGACATTGTTTTATCATTCCCGGGTCAGGCGGAGCCCAATTTTTGAGCCTGTAGGCTTCTCTTACGTCTTCGCAAGTATTGCAACACCTACAGATTTAATTTAATTGTACGACAAGTTTTTATGAATACACATTTAATTGTATTGCAATACTGTACTTAATAGTTTCACTAGAGGCTCCGTAACAATCCCCACATACTTTCACAGTAGTACTTTCCATTGTCTATGAAAAATAATATATCTTCTTTAAATGTAACTTCCAAAAATTATATAAGACTAATGTATAAAAATTTGTAGATAATTTGCTCACCTTCGCCGTCGTTTTACTGAGTGCTTTTGTGTCAGTAATATCTACAATAAAGCAAGAAAAAGGTATCGACTGCATATTATTTGTTTCAACTATTCTAACAACGTTTTAACACTTAGCCGACCAAACAGGGAAATCTCCCCACTTTAAAGTAAATTAGTGGACTGGAGTTGTTCACAATTATTGACTAACTCTTTCTATAAAGCATAATATATAATAAAATCCACCATTTAAAGGTGAAAATTACTTAAAAAGACATACTCAGTTGGGACTAAATAAAGTTATAGTGATACGAGATGCGACAAATAAATTTTAAAATGTAAAGTGTAAGGTATAAAAAAATACCATTAAAAATATTCAGAAATGACAATGAAATTGTTACTGTAAGATATAATTGACCACTTAAATAATTTTTAGTCTTCTTTGATTTCAAATAGTGAATATCAGTTCTTGTTACTTGCAAACCGTACAATTTGCTGTGGCGCGAGTGGTCATTTAAGTGTTAAGATTTTTACGCAGGTATATTCAATAGCAAAAAATCTCTAAAAATAAAATTATAATAACAATATTCTTATACCTGTCCTTTGGGGATCTTCTATTGGTTTCCCATTTAAATCTAGGCGCCTTTTAAATATATTGTGTTCTATTTGTAAATGCTGTTCACCCGTCGTGTCCATCGCATCTATCGATAAAACTGAAACACGTTCAATTTAATACACTCGTCACTATTATTTAGTACACGTTCGCGTACACAAAATGATCTACACTTACGATCACACGATATCGTAGGAACAATTATATCTAAATTAATTCTTAATTTCGAACCCCTCGAAGTGTCCACAAATAGTTCTTCACTTAAGCTCGGCGTCAGATAATAGTTCACTTCGGATAGAAACAAAATACCCATGATAATGGTACTAATAATTGTCACTGAAATCACACACAGTAGTAAACAATGGATGAAAAAGAGGTTATAAACTTCATTTATGCTTGATGTCACATGTAAACAATAGCCATAAGTTAGCGAAAGGTTTCAACGAATATGATACATAAAAATTGAAATGTGGTTACAGAAAACAATAACGATGATGATATTCCAATTCAGAGGCTAGAAAACAAGAACTTTAAGATATATTGAACGGTATCAAAAATTGAGGTTAACCATATCCGTTCGTCGCGTTGTGTTATCTCGAAAGCAATTATCGTTACGAAAAGAAATTACTCGAACATTCTTGAACGTGGTAACTAGGCTAGAAAATGATCACGTTCGCAGAAAAATGCATCGCAAGCTGGCTCGTGCCAGTACAGTAATGTAAAATTTTGACAAGTGAAACGTTTTACCAATGGCACCACTAAATGTTCGCACAAGTATATCCGCTTCCTCGCGCACTTTTGGGTGCACGTCCAGTTGTCGTAATATTTGCATGTTCAGTCGACAAAATAAACTCGCCAACACGGATAAAACCGTGCTCGAACAATGCTTGACGTGCCAACTTTTCCCGCAACTCGTATGTGACAACGCGACAAACCCGGAAATGTGGCAGACGGTGAAACGTGATTGGTCGTCGCCGACACGTCGAGTGCAGTCATCGACCAATCACCTTTCGCGGTCATTCGCCACTTTTATTTAAATACGCTCATTCCTTTGGCGCTCTCGTAAGCAGAACTTAATCTCTGCTCGTTTACTGTAAAAATTCAACTGTATAAGAAATTCACTGTACCTGTACAAAAATGTAGTAGTTTTTTGTGATATGTGGTGTAAAAAGAACACTAAAGATTATGGATAATTCCGTTCACTGCAGCATTTAATATAAGATTACTGCGAAATGAATTATTATTACTTGAATAATGGTTTCACACTTTAGTAGAGTAATATGCATTATGAAATACACTGCGAAAAGGTTTTTCAGCTTTCATATATCCACTGTAACAACTTAACACTATTATTATAATATGTTTTAACAAGCATTTTGTTGTGGAATTTTAATTGCAAGTAAAATATTTCAATAGTTCCTGCAGAAAGTTAAGATAGAAATAGAAAAGAATTGTTGCATGAATTATTATTACTTGAATAATGGTTTCACACTTTGGTAGAGTAATATGCATTGTGGAACACACTGTGAAAAAGTTTTTCATCTTTTATGTATCCACTCCAACAAATTAACACTATTATTATAATCTGCTTTAAGAAACATTTTGTTGTGGAATTTTAATTACCTGTAAGATATTTCAATATTTCCTGCAGAAAGTTAACATAGTAATAGAAAAGAATTGTTGCATGAATTATTATTACTTGAATAATGGTTTCACACTTTGGTAGAGTAATATGCATTACGAAATACACTGTGAAAAAGTTTTTTACTTTTTATATATCCACTCTAACAAATTAACACTATTATTATTCCTGCAGAAAGTTAAGATAGAAATATAAAAGAACTGTTGCATGAATTATTATTACTTGAATAATGGTTTCACACTTTAGTAGAGTAATATGTATTATGAAATACACTGTGAAAAGGTTTTTCACTTTTCATATATTCACTCCAACAAATTAACACTGTTATTATAATATGTTTTAACAAACATTTTGTTGTGAAATTTTAATTGTCAGTAAAATATTTCAATATTTCTTGCAGAGAGTTAAGATAGAAATAGAAAAGAATTGTTGCATGAATTATTATTACTTGAATAATGGTTTCATACTTTAAGGTTTTTCACCTTCCATATATCCACTCCAACGAGTTAACACTGTTATTATGATATTGTTTAAGAAACATTTTGTTGTGGAATTTTAATTGCAAGTAATATATTTCAATATTTTTTGCAGAGAGTTAAGGTAGAAATAGAAAAGAACTGTTGCAGGTAAATATGGTCGAGGAAGGTGTAAATGATTAAAATCCGTAACGAACTGTCGATAAACTTTATTCTTCCGTGTATCGCGAGACACGATCGAGTGCTCCCGTTCGAATGCGCGTACAGCGAGATCGGCAACGGTCGTGTTTTCGCGTGTATACGTGTCAGAGCGTTAGAAAAAACTATGTTATTAGACGCGTCTTACGTAAAACTCTCCGAGTATAAGAGAATAGCTCGTCTCGACATAGTAGGTCTTCGCCGCGAGCCGATTAAACGGCCGCGCAATTAAGGCACTCTATGCCAGGAATATGTTCAGGGTGCGCACGAGCGGTACAAATAAGATCCATGAAGTACACAAATGTATATAATACGTATATAGATAGACCTCTAGAAAAGAAACGACCCTACGATAAATGGTAAGTAAACGTACACCATATGCAGGCTCGTGGTTCGACGAAAATTAAAACTAGGCGTACCCTAAAATTAATTGGACGGCGGTCTAATGCTTACTTTAAAACCCGTTCTCTAAACTTGCTATTACCAAACGATTAAGGGGAATGTATGCGAGAATTTATCGATAAAATCATGTTACGATTCTTGGTGAGAGAGGACAATTGTACCAGCGAAGCGTGTCTAATTCACTGCTATTTCCCTATTTGCCTCCTCCTGTATTCTTCTACTGTAACATTCGTGAAACTGTGATGCGTTTGTTTGCGATTTGTGTGCGAAATTTAGCAGGCGAACGGGTTCTCTCGGGGAAACCTAAAACAGAGTAACGTAAATGCTACGATTGTACTTGCTAGAAAAAACCGGCATTGCGACGCCGCGACACCGTTGGCCTTCTTCTTCTGAAGGTGCTCGATGGCGATGGGCTTCAATTCGGGAAGAGGACACCCCGCGTTTGTACGTGGATTATTCGCGAGCTCTTTCCGTCGTCGCTCGAGCCGAGTGCGTCATTCAGCTTAAAGAGTACAGCGTTCGATCGAGACAATATACACAACACATTAAAAAACTCTGTATACACATAGTTACGAACATAAAATTGTTGCTATCGCGCACAACCGTACAAATGCTATAAATACACTCGTAATGACGGTGCGCTCGAGGTCGAGCACGACGAACAAGGCTGGTAACGGTCGTAATCGCGTGTTCTTCTTCAGGCAGTGGCGTTGCAACGATTCGTCCCCTTGCTACGTGTTCCGTTGGGATCGCATTGTCTGAGACCACTCGCTTCGTCGGATACGCGATCTGAATCGCGTCTAGTAGATCCAGTTCACTGGTACCCATTGGTGCTCGGTGGCCAAGGCGTCCAACGCTGCGATCACTTGTCTGAAAGTGTTGTCGAAGTCCTCGTTCACTATCACCAGGTCGATGTACTTCTCGTACGCGCGCTGCAACGCCGCTGACTCCTCTAACGTGGCCTTCAGGTCGTCCTCCTGAGTAACAAGGAACAGATTCGGTTCAATTGCACTTTTTACCAACGACACGGTTAAAATTAAGTGGTTCTGTACAGTGACGACACTACACATCTATGAAGAGACTAGGATAGGGAAAGAGGGACTAAAATAAAATGAGTATGCATGCGATACAAACCTCGTACAACGAAGCGAGGGATTCCAGCGTTCTGGCCCTTCTCGAGCTGTACCTGATGGAACTCTGGCGGTCAAACTAGCAAAGCCAACATCAAATACATAAAAAAGATTAAATAAAGAATACTACGTAGATCGAGGAGAGATGGAATTGGATAAATATATATATATATAAATATTCGATGAATGTATAAAGTGTATAGTATGTACAGATGAATCTTTATGAGAGAAGAATCTCATAGGGAGAAACTAAATCGGTTGTGGATCGTCGCAATCGAGGAGAAAGTGCATGCGGATACATTTACAGTAGCCAAATTATACGCATTTACACGACGAAGGCAAACAGACTGGCAGGCAGGGGTTCGAAAGGCTGCGTCGTAAAAGATTTTGATGGCCAACGTGTGTTTGTTTGAAACGCGGCCTCTGCTACCGACATAATATGTTTCTTCTTTACACAAATTCCGCGGATCGAATTGTTTTCCCGCGAGACGATCCCTTGTCTTCTCATCCGCGAAATTGAGGATATTCTTAGAAAACCAACGTATCGTGGTCCTCGATGACCAGATGTAATTTTCGCGCGAGCAGAATCCAATTTGACAAAACAAATTGTGAAAGCTAACACTTGTCAATGATGCAACATCGATTAACGATTCACCAGCTCGCGTCGTGTCGAAGCAATGTCAAACTATTAATTGAAAACTTTCATTCGTGAAACTGATTGCTCGTGTCGTAAACAAAAACTGACAATCGTTACAGCGGTACAACGCGTGGTAACCGTGTAATTACCGTCAAGTTTCGACTGCTCGTTCCAGTCGATCTCGCCAGATCGTACAGCCATTTCAGTTGCTCCATTCCTGGCGCGGCTATGAAGATTACGTATGGCATAAACTCCGTGCTGTTGTGCAGGATCTTCAGAGCAGCTGGACTGCAGTCCAGAACGCACATTTTTCCGGCTCTGATCAACTCCCGCACGGAGTCCAACTTTGTACCGTACAGATGACCGCCGTGTTCTCCGTATTCGAGGTATCGATGCTCCCTGATGTCAGTTTCCATCGATTCACGGTCCGTGAACCAGTAACTCTTGCCGTCCTCTTCGAGTACTCTTGGCGGTCGTGAAGTAACTGAACAAAGCATCGTTTTTTATTTATATTAATATTACAACACGAGTAAACATTTGCTATCTAACTTTTAATCACGTAAGTGGCATTAGTTCTGCTTCGAGTTATTAAAAAAATTCTTTTAAAGAATTTTAGAAGAAGAAATATTTAATTTTTGAAGAATATATTTGAGAGCAGAATTTTAGAAGAAATATTTAATTTTAGAAGAATATATTTAAGAGCAGAATTTTAGAAGAATATATTTAAGAGCAGAATTTTAGAAGAAATATTTAATTTCAGAAGAATATGTTTAAGAGCAGAATTTTACGAGAGAAATATTTAAGAAGAAAAATATTAGAAAAATTGTTTTCAAAGAATTCAGTATAAAAATATTTATAACATTCGCAATTTTCTCGATTATGAAGGTTCTAAACAGTTAATTCAATCGTTTGCAGTCTTATTACCACTTTGAAGCGTAGAAACTTTCACGAAAACCTCGTAAAGCTCACTTTTCTATCAATTCAACGTCTGTCGCTTTAAACGAGACACTTACAGGGAACAATGGTGCCGAACTTCTCAGAATCGCTGTTAATCAGCCTGTTCTTCAGCGTCCTGCGACCGACACCCCTTGGACCGACCAGAGCCAAGGTTTTACGCTTAAACGGTGGCATCCTGGCCACCTCTTCATACAACAGTAATTCAGCACTGTCGAACTCGCCGTTCGACTTCGACTGGTACATCTTTCTCTTCTTCTTCTTGGAGATTTTGGTCCCGCAGATGCTTATCTTGTGCACGAAGTCTGCTTCTGGCGGGACGAACGCTTTCCTTCGTTCCTCGAGCTCCAACGACGGGATCAAACCAGGTGGACCGAGATCCTCGCCTTCAACTCGTCGTGCCTGCCACCAATTTGGATCTGCTTGGTCCACGATCTGCAGAACGTCTCCCTTTTGGAACGCAAGCCCAATTTCTCTGCAGGGCAGCAGCGTATCTTCCGACGGGTCGTAGTCGAAGAGCGCTCTCATGTAACACTGAAATTTGAACAATCGAAATGAGTGAGAAACAACGAAGAGATGAACATCAGCGTTCGAGCGTTTCTAATTTTACTTGGCAGACTTTTTTCTTCGAAAACTTCGCGGGTAATACTTTTATTTAACCCTATCGTTTCTATTCCCGTTTCTCACGTGGACGTAGAACACACGATGGTCGTCTTCCAACTTCAGTCCCCCATCGCTCGTCGCGTTTCATTTTTAATTCGACACTCAACTACTCTGAGAATCAATACAGCCGCGAGCATGCCGTTCGAGTTTACTCGCAAGTGTTTTTAGGCGAGTCTGGGCTTCCTATTCTCGATTCACCTTATCATTTATTTACACGTGGAACGCACGAGCGAGCACGGGACATAAAGCGCCGTTCTAGAGCTACTGTTCCCAGGCGGCGAATTTTATATTTAGAAGCAGTTTTCAACGGCAGGTGCCACGGTGTCGGTGAAGTTTTATCAACGAGCCAATAAAATCCTACGGTTCGTAATCTCAACGGCGTTAAGAGGTCGCTGGAAACTGTAATTTCTCACGCTTCACGTGTAAACAATTCTCTCCTTACCTTCTCCATTCTAATCGATCAAGAAAGGAATAACGATTTTTAAAAATTTTGTTAATGCGATAGCATTGCCATGCGACTAAAAATGAAAGATACAGGAAGGAACATCAGCTGTTCGCGCACTCACAGTTGATTTCACAGGTCGATTGCCATCAGAGGCGATCCCAGGGGCTAGTTTCAGCGTTAAATTCTCCTTCGACTCTTGAATGGCTTCCTGAAGCTCCTCTGGGGTGCGAACTTCCTTTCCGTTCACCTCGAGGATCACCTCGCCGATTCTGAGGAGCCCCTGTCGAGCAGCTGTGCTTCCGCCCAGGATCCTGGCGATTATTAAGTTCCCAGATTCGTCCACTTGCACTGTCAGACCCTGAAAAATGGATTAGTGAGAATGAACGTGTCTGTTCTCGTTGCACGCGAGTCAGAGATCGTAATTAGCGCGTTTTAAGAGCAATTAGTCATTCTTGTTAAGACCACAGACGATTTTATTTCTCTTTAGACTTTGTCGTTGATTTCTCTAGATTCTGTGTGTTTCTAAATGTTCGAAGTCACTAGTTTTACGTTGTTATTTGCCCAAGCAAAGATGTATTTCTTTTGAGGAGAGAGTGCATAGATGAGTGACATGAAAGATTAAGTATTCGTGTTTATAACTTTGTCTTCATTATCTCTTTTATTTGGTGGTTTGATTGTTTTCTGTCTCTGATCCCGATAGAACGAGCCAGATACTCCGAGAGCGGCCACGTGGCCTGGACTCGGCATTCGCGCGGATAATAAACGTTCCGGAATTATTTACGAACTGTGAGTGGCATTTCCGTCTTTTCTTCGCGCGAGCGTGCTAGGTTCCGGATTCAGTACAGGAATTCTCCCGCGTGACCGAAATGGTAAACCTCTAAAACTGGATCCGCGATCGAGAAAGTCGAGAGGAACTCTGAAGCTAAACATCCTCTCCAACCTCTACAGTTCATCTATTTTTTAATCAATTCATCTATCTCGCTATTCTCAATGTTTCAAATACTCGTATGGAAAGTATAGAAGCGACTGGACTCGTTGGTGACAACGTGTTTTTGGAAAGTCTAGAAGCGACTCGATAGCTCATCCATTTTATCTGTCTCAGTTCATCTATTCTCAAAGTTTCAAAGACTCGTATGGAAAGTATAGAAGCGACTGGACTCGTTGGTGACAACGTGTTTTTGGAAAATCTAGAAGCGACTCGATAGCTCATCCATTTCATCTGTCTCAGTTCATCTATTCTCAAAGTTTCAAAGACTCGTATGGAAAGTCTAGAAGCGACTCGACTTGTCGGTGACAACGTGTTTTTGGAAAGTCTAGAAGCGACTCGATAACTCATCTATTTCATCTGTCTCAGTTCATCTATTCTCAAAGTTTCAAAGACTCGTATGGAAAGTCTAGAAGCGACTCGACTCGTTGGTGACAACGTGTTTTTACCAGAGGTTCGTTAGGTTGCCTTCTAAGGCCAACCATCCTGACAGCCTCTGTCCTCTCGTTGGTGGGCATCGTCGGTAACGGCGGTTCCGGCTTCGATGGCGACTCCTTGCGTTCGACGACCGCGTCGTGCGTCTCCAGAAGCGCCTTGAAGTGCGCGCTGTTCAGCAGTCGTATCAGCTCGCGCGCGTTTTCCTCCCTGGAGAAGCGGTACCCGTGGCACACCTCGTCGACGATGTCACAGACACACGAGCATACCGGTTCCACGTGGGGCGGAGGATCCTCCAGACGCTCCTGGACCTGCAACAGTAACGACCGTTCAGACGCACGGGCTTCTCCTTGGGAACTGGTTTTCAAAAGGGCCCCCTCTTCTGTGGCTTTCGTCCGACTGACTCCAAGGACGACTTTTTCGTCTCCCTAGGATTTCAGATTATATTCTTTACGATATGAAACGTTTTAGAACTTCGTTTCTTTATTTTATGAGACTTTGTTCTTTTTCTTGGAATGTTAACTTCGAGGATCGAGGAAATACTTTCGATTCTAGATCGAATTAGATTGGGCTTTTCTCTTTACGACATAAAACATTTTAGAACTTCATTTCTTCATTTTATGAGGCATTGTTCTTTTTCTTGAAATATTAACATTGAGGATCGAGGAAATACTTTTCATTTTAAATTGGATTGTGTTTTCTTCTTTACAATATGAAACATTTTAGAACTTGATTTCTTGGGAGTTCTTGGGTTGTTCTTTTTCTTGAAATATTAACTTTGAGGATAAAGGAAATCCGTTCAATTCTAAGTTGGATTATGCTTTTTTTTTACATTATGAAACATTTTAGAACTTGATTTCTTGGGAGTTCTTGGGTTGTTCTTTTTCTTGAAATATTAACTTTGAGGATCGAGGAAATTCGTTCAATTCTAAGTTGGATTGTGCTTTTTTTCTTTATGTTATGAAACATTTTAGAACTTGATTTCTTCATTTTATGAAGCATTGCTCTTTTTCTTGGAATATTAAATTATAGGATCAAGGAAATACTTTCAATTCTATATTAGATTGTGCTTTCTTTCTTTACGTTATAAAATATTTTAGAACTTGATTTCTTCATTTTATGAAGCATTCCTCTTTTTCTTGGAATATTAAATTAGAGGATCAAGGAAATACTTTCAATTCTAAGTTGGATTATGCTTTCTTTCTTTACGTTATGAAATATTGTAGAACTTGATTTCTTCATTTTATGAAGCATTGCTATTTTTCTTGGAATATTAAATTCGAGGATCGAGGAAACTCTTTCAATTCTAAATTGGATTGCGTTTCCTTCTTTACGATATGAAACATTTTAGAATTTTCCTTTTTCGAGTTAAGAAATATAATTTTTTATTTCAGAATATTAACTTTGAAGACCAAGGAAATTCTCTAAATTCTAAATTCAATATGAAACAATTAGACGTGACGATAAGCCTCACTTATCTAAGAATTTCAAGATTAACATAATACGTAAGAATTTTATTAATAATCCTTAATCAATACACTATACATGTACAGTGAACGATCGATTGCTATAATTATTCATATCATCTTCTACACTGCACGATATTTCTAATGACGATATCCGCTGGTAGAAACCTCTCGAGCGGATTTATTTAAATCATACGAAATAGGACAGACCCGATACGTGCGCCGTTTTATGCTACTTTCCGAGGTGCGCGTTTGTGTATGACCAAAGCCACAAACAGTGAACGGCTTAGCCGTTGCCAGTTGTGAAAGTCGAAACGGGTTTCCGCATTAAATTCACCGTACGAGGAACCTTGGTCGCTCTTCGTCCCTCTCGCACAGCTCGAGGGAAACGAACACTGTTAACCTACACTTGGATCATTGGTCTGACGGGAAGATTTTCTCTCTCGTAGTAAGCAACCACAAAAAAACGCTGCTAATCTCTGCACGTTGTACGACAAAACATCTACACCCTTTTTCCTCTCGCAATCTTTTCTCTGAACAAACGAAGATTTTCATTATGCACGTTTATTTCGCGTAGCAATGAAATGCCAAGAATTTTTCGCCGATTTATCACCCAGAAGCGTGAAATTCTTATTGTGCAACGATGACCCGGTGTCAACGAGGTTTGATTCGATTAGCGTCGACCACGTAAGGCTGGTGTACTCGAGAACGGACAAGCCGACGTGACGTTACAACAATGAAAGAGTAATTACGAAAGTAGGCCGGTTCCCAGCGTTTCAGCGTCACCTTCGAGAACGTTTGATACCTGAACGCCGCCGCAGAGGTTCACCGTAAGGCGAATTAACGTTCGAACACCTTCTTCAATTATTTCTACCCGAGAAATCCCGTTAAAACTTACAACGAAATCGCACATCTGTTTACGTATCCACTACCACGATTATACAATGAATAAATTATTAACAATTAATAATTTATAGATAGACTAATAGTTTGTTACTGTATCAGCAAGAAAACAGAAGGAAAACGAAGGAAATATCTGTGAGGTTTGTACAGATGCGATCCCAACGGACAGTCAACTGTGAAACAATAACAACGTTTAGAGACTAGGAGTAGAGAGTTGTTAAGTAACAATCGTGATATTTGAATGAATTTAAATTGCAAATTAGTTATTAGTAAGAAGAGAATAAGACGAGAGATTAGCATGTCAGGATTATTACGAGGCAGAATTCAGAAGAATTTCTCTGGACGCGTCACGAGAGTCCAATCCTGAATGTTCGACTATGGAAATCACCTCGCGAAGCCTCGTCGTTTCTTGCGACCGGTATGATTCATCATCGAATCATTCCTCGTCGATGCATGTGCATCGCAGACGCGCGACGCTATTTCCACGTTTCCGTTTCCAGCGCGTCCGAATTGCCGTCAGAGGGGATCAAAAGGATCCAGCCTGCATCGATTTACGTCTACGCGACTTGTAACACGCGACATAAATCAGATCGCGACGTGGGACATCAAAGAACGCGCGTCGAGGCCCGTGTTTTCCTTGACTCGTTGGTAAACACCGCGCGATTTACGAGAGCGAATCGAAAGGTGGATGTCGAGACGCGAGAACCTTCCGAATTACGAAAGATCGAAAGTTACGCGAGATGGCCGTTTATGAATCGAAAAGTTCGTTGAAAGGAAGAACAGACGCTCAGGTATCCCCTCTCACGTCGCAGGATCGTAATTGTCGCGAGCATAAATGTACGTTGCGTTCGAAATGGAAACGACCGTAGAACAGCTGGCGTTCAACGAACGTTGCAACCTGTAATGAACACACCAGCTCTATCGTGACGTCCCTGGAAAATAATGCTCTCACGAAACGAACACGAGGATCGTCGCGCTGGGAGAACAAACAGCGGCTGACTGGTTACGTGCATCGATAAGTACACGTTATTATTAGGCATTACTGCTATACAAACGATTGCACAATAATTCTCCAATTTTTCTGACCATCGCATACCTCTTCAACACTCTGCTCAATAAAATCGCACGATATGTTTCCACGACTTCGACCAATTAAAATAAAAAAAAAGTAAAACCTTACAGAAAGACACTTAGTACACGCGCGATTAAAAAGAACTGTTGAAACCTTAAGATCCACTGGTTTCAGGATGCCCAAAGCGTTCAAGGGTCAGCCGATCGCGCTTTCTCTAAATCTCACGTGTCCGCAGTAGCAACAGCCTTCGACTGCAGACAGCCCACGCGCGTAACCTCCTCCAGACTTCCACATCGTCCCCTTTCAAACAGCGAAATCTCGAATTCGTCCACGATTGCACCAAGTTCGAGGCGCGAAACTTACGCTCGGATGCCTGGAGAAACTTGGAGGCAGAGGTCGCCCGTCTCCGCGAAGCTAGGGACGCCGTTCTCTGGAGAACGTGTCTGCAGCCCGTCCTGGAAGCGACGCGCGTCCGTATCGATCGCAGACGGGGGCGCGCTCGCACGGAGATAAACAATACGCGGGGTAAACGGCCACGACTGGTGCTGACGATGGTCTTCCACGGGGTTGAACACCGCGGGACACAGTGTCGTATGTTGCTTAGGTAAGCGGCGTCGGAAAACTGCCGCGCCTACTGACGTTTCTTTCGTCCCCACCAGACCGGGTAGAGCTCGTTCAGGCTGCCTGAAAACAGGTGGGGGCCCTTCTTCGGGTGGTATGCAACACTCCGCTACGTTCAGCGCAGGGCCGTCTACGCGCGTGCTTCAGACCCCATTCTACTCTGCTCCCAGCAGGCTGATTTGGTTCTCCAAAAACGTCTGAGTAATCCTTTTATTGGACACTCAATCGTGATCTTTTGGTATTTTCAAGATTTATACGATATAAAACTCTTGTGCAAATATAAGTAGCAGCAATGCTTGGTTAATTCGAATTGTTTCTATAGATTCGTTGAACACGGTTCTGTCGTGCTTCATTGGAAGACGGTTAATGATTAAGTGAGCGCAGGATGGCAGTCTTGTGGAACCAGGCAACTGGGTCGCGTTCAATCGTGATCTTTTGGTATTTTGAAGATTTATACGAAAATTCTTGTGTAAATATAAGTAGCAACAATGCTTGGTTAATTTAAATTCTTCTAGGGATTCGTTGAATACGGTTCTGTCGTGCTTCATTGGAAGATGGTTAATGATTAAGTGAGCGCAGGATGGCAGTCTTGTGGAACCAGGCAACTGAGTCGCGTTCTTTTATCGGACATTCAATCGTGATCTTTTGGTATTTTGAAGATTTATAGGAAAACTCTTGTGCAAATATAAGTAGCAGCAATGCTTGGTTAATTCGAATTGTTTCTAGGGATTCGTTGAACACGGTTCTGTCGTGCTTCATTGGGAGACGGTTAATGATTGAGTGAACGCAGGATAGGAGTCTTGTGGAACCAGGCAACTAGGTCGCGAGGCGTTGCTTTGGTACATGGTATTATTATTATCTATGTGGTATCAGAACTTCCGACGCTCCTTTAGTACACGGGAAAATGACACGGTTTAGCTGTTGTGGCGACGTGTAAACGCGAACGTGCCTTGTTACGAGGAATGTTAAGTATCCTAGGTATCTGTCTAGAAAAAGTGGTGGGGTACTACTCGAGCATTCCGATTGCGTACTCTGTTCCATTGCTTCATGATTGTGTACGCGTGCAGTCGTTAACTTTCGTTTGATTCTTGTCCTTGGACACCGTTTTCGTGGCTCATCGAAACTTTCGATGCCATTAGAGTACGTGTCGTTGATCCGACGAGAATTATGCAACTCGGTTGCTGTATATTGGACGAGTATTATAGCTGAGGCAAAAAGCGCTAGCAGTCATCGACACCGATCGGTTTGTCGATCTTGCGACATAGGTAGAACCTTCTCAAGATACCCAGCAATCCGTTACGCGATACAACGGGATCGTATAGCCTCGATGTTAGAGGCAACTATCGCCTGCTAAGATCCGTGCTCAGGCGTAACGAGGATCGAGGAAAATTTAAGTTTCGTGACAGAACTTGCGAGCTTTAGAAGTTATTTTGTTCTATCCAATTTCTAATTCCCAAAACGTGCTTAAATAAATTCATAAAACCACCATTTCCTTCCTAAATGTCAACCAACGAACTTACAAATTACTTCAAAAGTAGTTCAACAGTTAAGACAAGGCTATAAAGCACCCACTGTTGTTTTTTATAAGCACAGTTTTTGATAGACATTCCATTGCTCATTTTCATAAAACCATAAATTTATGGAAATTATTTTCACAAATCCCCCTTTTGCAGTTCGACGTCAGAACTCATCACAAAACGTGCTTAAATAAATTCATAAAACCACCATTTCCTTCCTAAATGTCAACCAACGAAATTACAAATTGCTTCAAAAGTAGTTTAAGAGTTAAGACAAGGCTATATAGCACCCACTGTTATTTTTTATAAGCACAGTTTTTGATAGACACTCCATTGCTCATCTTCATAAAACCATAAATTTATGGAAAGTATTTCCACAAATCCCCCCTTTTCCAGTTCGACGTCAGAACTCATCAGGTCATTGTCGATCGTGAAGGGACATGGTATTACGCGCGGTCAACTACGCTCCTGTCACTTACACGCGCGCGCGTGCACAACAACGTTTCGCGATTACAAAGCTGGTTGAAATTACATCGCGAGGGGCGCACGCGGCGCGATTTCAGCGAGCGGACGCGAGCGATGACTCGCGGCGACTCTGACCCGGGCCAATTGACCGGGTCGCGGCCGAGGTCGCGGCCAATTGCCTCGGATATCAGAGAAGTCGCGGCCCACGATTTCTCGACGGACGACACACGGGTTTATTCACGATCCTCCCCTGGTCCCAGCGGTGACTTCCTGCGCGCCGCTGGCGCACGACCGGCTGATTCACGGCTGCGCGCGCCCGCTTCTTTCTTGCGCGGGAAGCGGCTTTGTTCTCCAGCTGGACACTCGCGGTTTCCGCTCGCTCCGCGGAAGCCCGCCCGCCAGAAGGTTTTCAAAGGTGGTCGCCTCCAAGGTGGATGAAAAAGAAGAGGAGAGGAATCATTTTGTGACGCGTTGGTTGGTATTAAAGGGAAAGGATCGCGTGGGAATTTATCGTTTGGTTAAGGGTATGATAAAGGAAGAACAGAGAATGGTTGTTGTGGTTTCTTGTAGCGATCAGATTCGTTCATATTTGGACCATTTATTTTGAAAGTGGTGCAAGTCCACTTTTTTTTTGTTTTGAGAAAATTGAATGGTAGCAGATCTGACAATTGAAAAATATGGATCAATTATGTGAAGTCTGGGAACGTTTATACTAATTTATCAATATGTAATTTGATTATATAAATTTCTTTTAGGCGAATTTAACTAAAATAATTTGCATACATTTTCATAATTAGTCAATTGTAAATATCATTTAATTTCAATTTTGAAATAACAAATATCACTTAAAATATATCTCATATTAATCGAATTTTGTTTATAAATAATAACAAGAAATAAAATAGGATTAGCATTTTTTATTGCGAATGTTAATTATATTTATATATTGTTAAACTTAACGCAAGATATTGATATTGTTAATTATTTATGGTCTTCATGTGGCAGTGTTTTGAAATATTCATGCTGCTGCATATCCTTATATTTTTCGAATGTAATAAATACTAACTAAATACTAACTAGTTATAAACAAAAAGTTTACACTAAATTAAGCATAAATTACTTCACATCTCATTTTTTTTAAAAAAGGACTTGCATCACTTTCAAAATAAACGGTCAATTTATTAAACATGCTGAATAATAGCAATGGTTATAAAATCGTCATCAAACAATTTTTTAATATCTCGCATTGTTAGTTAATTTTCCAAAATCTGATGATCGATTTTCACGGTCGTTCGCGGATGTCAAGACCTGTCAATTTTCTCATCCTTCGAAACTCAATTCTGTTTCAAACGATCAAAGTTCTCGCTAGAAATTTTTTTCCTGAGACGTCTTCTTCTCAACGACGTCTCGCGTCATTAGTCAACCAATTTTCCACGGCTGGTGGCCGATTTTCACGGTCGTTGGCAGCTGTTTTCCTCAAAGAAACGAGGGATACCCGCTTGTCAACGATCCCCATTGTTCGCGTCGAGTCAAGCCGGAAACGGACACCGGTTTCTCAACGACTTTTCGACACCGACTTCTACCTGGCGAGCTCGAGGAACGGGATGGAATGCGGGGACGGCAGGTGCGCCGTTGTACGTGTGAACGAGCCCTAATGTCCCACGAAGAAGCCAGAACTGCGTGCAGCCGATCGGGACAAGATAATTCGAATCGTTCTCGACGAGCCAACCATCTTCGCGAGTCTCACGCTTGACGATTTTAAACAGCGAGCCTCTTTCGAATATTTTTAGCGGTCTAAAGTCGAGATTCTTTTCTCTCGTGGTTCCAAGAATTTTCAAAATTATGCGCGCCCATCCAGTTGGACCATCTCCAAAAGAAACCACTCGAAGACTCTAATGCAATCAGGACTGCTCCGCGGAATATTCGATTTTCTATTTACTCATCCATTCGTGGTGCCACTGTGCGATTCTACCATGGATATTTAAATATTCTCAGCAAAAATAAGTAAAATATTGTACGTAATATGGATTTTCTATTTACTTATCCATTCGTGTATAATTGTACCATGGACGTTTGAATATTCTCAGCAAAAATAAGTCAAATATTGTACGTAATATGGACAAGAGGCATTTTTCGTTTGAATTGAGGAGAAAAAAGAAAGTAGATAAAAATAGAGACACATTGATGTTAATAACAATGCATTTAATGCAATAATTGTGTTACAAGTGCGAAGAACGTCAGATGTTTATCGAGAATCGTGAAAATTAATAACCGCGGGTTGTAAATGCTCGAGAGAGTGGTCGAGCGAGGCTGGCGATGGAAACATTCGCAAGACGAACGTAGAAACTCGAGGCGCCAAGAAAAATACCCGCAGACACATTGTTCGACTCGTCCACCGTAATTGTTACGCAGTGGGGCAAGGATCGAAGGAAGAGCGACGCGTGAGTCGCGTCTCGTCGACGTATTCACGACTACCGATCGTGTAATAACGTTTTCTTCAACTGTCTCTCTCTCCTTTACGTAAAATCTATGTCGTGACCGAAATAATGTGGGCGTTTCACGAAGTCGTGATGCAAGCTTTGGAAAAAACGCACGATCACTGGTTCGTGGCCTGACAACGCGTTTTTGGGACCCTGCAGCGAATTCTATTGAAATCCTTCGCATTTACGCGTGAAGCGTTTCGTCAATTTCGAAAAGATTGGTAAAAGAATCGTATTGTTACGAAAAGAGCGAGCGCTTTGATCGTTCGATGGACTTCTGCGCCAGAAACGAAGCTTTTAGCGAGCGTCCAAGCGTGCAATAGCTGAAGAATTAGGAAACGAATGTACTAATGGAAAACGAGCTTTTAGAGGCTCGATGCTAAGTAAGGTTCGAGATGAAAGAGGGGTGGGTTGATTGATATCGGTAGACGGATGAATAGTTGGATACAATAGGCCATAAATTAGAATTTTTCTAACTGTTGTGGATACATATGTACAGATAGCATTGTGGAGGATAATGTACAATAGAAAGTGTTTCCAACTAAGGACAGAAAACATTGTAATGGCATAAGAAATCGAAACTAAAAGTGGAGAAAGACAGATGGCTGAGATAGCAGTCATGTACAGTGTAGTATAATTTCGATTGCGAGACCACGTCACTGTAAACTCGAGTTAATTAGTACAACAAAGAGTAAATGCATAAAAGAATCGATGAGAAATTGAACAAGCTTGATGAATCGAATCGATGTTCTAAAATTGAGTATCCACGTTGTTTCCAATTAAGGACAGAAAGCATTGTAATGGCATAAGAAACTGAAACTGAAAGTGGAGAAAGACAGATGGCTAAGATAGCAGTCATGTACAGTTTAGTACAATTTCGATTGCGAAACCACGTCACTGTAAACTCGAGTTAATTAGTATAACAACAAATATATGCACAAAAGAATCGATGAGAAATTGAAGAAGCTTGACGAATCGAATCGACGTTCTAAAATTGAGTATCCACGTTCGAAAAATTGTAGACGCGAATGATCAGAGCTAACGAAAAGGCAGACAAGAGAACAGTTCCGTCTAGTCTCTCCTATTTTTAAGAACGAGCCATGAAACCAATCCCAGACGTGTCTGGGCCGCGTAAGAAACGGGTTCAACGACACGAGCGATTTTTACCGATCGTGGCTCACGGTTGGCCACGGTTACGTACCTCGTTCCACGACGATGAAGTAGCGCGTCTCGAGTTCCACGGACAGTCGCGTAAACGAGCGTCCAGCTCTCGTAAAACCCTCGCAGCCTGTATAGTAAACACGTGGCGCGTGCATGTGCCTCGAAGCCATCGCTCGTAACGCGCATGACCGAGCTACGCTGTCGTTTATCTCGCTTCTGTCAAAAATAATCGCGTCGAACGATAATCGTAATTAATTCGAGTCGATGCAAACGACGGGCTTAATTGCGAGCTGGTCGAAACGATAACGAACGATCGATTGTCGCGCGTCACGGTTACACCAGCGACCAATCTCCTTTCATTGGCGAGACACACCAACTATTTCAAATCTCCCGCACTCGATATTCCGCAAAGTCCCGCATAATCTGAAATGTCACTTCCTCTGTCGCGGTTAACCTTAGAATCGATGGAACTTAAACGTTCTCAGTGGGTACGTATCTATTCTAATTAATTAATAATCTAATAAGCATCTGTTAAAAAATAATGAACCTCGAAGAGTTTCAAGAAAGTGTCGCGAAACTGTTCTCGAGGAAACGGAGACGTTTAATGGTTTGAGTAGACGCAAAATGGTAGAACGATGATGCAACGCAGCAGGCAGAGATGAAGATTAGCGTGTGGAAAACGTTGGTTGACTCACCTTCACCAGAGACGTGACCACAGGGCTGTCCAGGAGGCCCTTGAGGAACAGCAGGTCCGTGTCGTCGGCCACCTTGCCCAGCTCCTCGAGATTGTCGCGTACGTGCATGAAGGCGGCTGGAACAGTGACCAGGCACTTTTTCATAACACCCGTGGCGGCTGCTCGGACGTGCGCGAAGGGCAACGACACTACGAACGCGGCACGAGAACTACCACCGTGGCAGAGGGTGTAAAAGAGCGACGTGAGGGGTTGCCGGGTGTGGCCACGCGCCGGATCAATATTGGGACAGCCACAGGTGGCCAGAGTCGTAGCCACGCGACATTTTCGGTGGTGAAACAGGAAAAGGCGGCAAGCGCAGCGAACGATTAAAAGAGCACTTCTCGGTTTTAAGCTTCTTAATGAGTAAGATCTAAGATTTTATGCGATGCGATGTAGATTCTGAGATTTACGTTTCAAGGTAAGGAAGTTCTATAGTTCTGTGCAAAGCGATGAGCTACTGATGGAGCTACTGAGTTCTGCATTTCAAATGAAGTAAGTTGTAGTGCTCGATGCAACGCGATGAGGCTTCTTGGTTCTACGTTTCAAAGTAAGGAAGTTCTATAGTTCTATGCGAAGCAATGAGCTACTGATGGAGCTACTGAGTTCTACATTTCATACGAAATAAGTTGTAACGCTTTATGCAACGCGATGATGCTTCTCGGTTCTACGTTTCAAAGTAAGGAAGTTCTGTAGTTCTATGCAACGCGATGGCGTTTCTGTGTCTATGCTTAATAGTAAGATCTAAAGTTTGTATGCAAAGCAATGGAGCTACTGGGTTCTGAGTTCTACATTTCAAACGAAGTAAGTTCTAGTGCTTGATGCAACCCAATGATGCTTCTCTGTTGTACGTTTCAAAGTAAGGAAGTTCTATAGTTTTCTATGCAACGCGATGGCGCTTCTGTGTCTATGCTTGATAGTAAGTTAGATCTAAAGTTTCTATGCAAAGCGATGGAGCTACTGTGTTCTACATTTCAAACGAAATAAATTCTAACGCTCGATGCAACGCGATGATGCTTCTCGGTTCTACGTTTCAAAGTAAGGAAGTTCTATAGTTCTGTGCAAAGCGATGAGCTACTGATGGAGCTACTGAGTCCTACATTTCAAACGAAATAAGTTGTAGCACTCTATGCAGCGTGATGATGCTTCTCGGTTCTACGTTTCAAAGTAAGGAAGTTCTATAGTTCTATGCAACGCGATGGCGCTTCTGTGTCTATGCTTTCATAAAAAATAAGTTTTTTTCATACAAAATAAGTTGTAACGCTCTATGCAACGCGATGGTGCTTCTCTGTCTATGCTCAATAGTAAGTAAGATCTAACGTTTCTATGCAAAGCGATGGAGCTACTGGATTCTACATTTCAAACGAAATAAGTTGTAGCACTCTATGCGGCGTGATGATGCTTCTTGGTTCTACGTTTCAAAGTAAGGAAGTTTTATAGTTTTATACAACGCAATAGCGCTTCTCAGATCTACGTTTCAAAATAAGAAACATCTAATGTTCTATGCAAAGCGATGGCGTTTTTCAGTTCTAAGTTGCATAGTAAGTATGTTCTAAAGTTTTATGTAACGCGATGTAGATTCTCTGTTCTACGATTCAAAGTACTTGCTTGGCGGTGGTTTTTAAATGGTGATTAATAAACTTGTTTATTTCAGCGTTGCGATTAACCTGGGAATTATCGATTGCAAAAAGTGAATCTTTCGTTGATGGTCTTCGAGAAGCTATGAAAAGTTGGCTGATAAGGTGGCTTTGGGTACTTAGTAGTTACTCGTGTGCAAATTTAACAAGTATTCATTATTGTTGCGTTAAGAAATGTTGGAAATTGACTCTTAAACCATGGAAATATATAAAATTGCACTCTTGCAGAGAAAGTGTCGCTATTTAAAAATTTGGTGAAAGGCAGTTTTGGGTATTTAAATATTTACTTACGTGCAAACTTGACAGCTATTAATTATTATTGCATTGAAAAATTTTGAAAATTTGCCTCTCAACTATGTAAATGCATACAATTACACTCTTGCAAAAAAGTGTTTTTAAATAACGACACGTATTATTGTGTAAAATAGAATAATAAATAGCACCGCGAAATAAATATTACAAATTGTTATTTAAAAATTTGTAATATTTGTTTCGCGGTGCTATTTATTATTCTTACAAATTTTTAAATAACAATTTGTAATATTTATTTCGCGATTATTATTCTATTTTACACAATAATACGTGTCGTTATTTAAAAACACTTTTTTGCAAGAGTGTAATTGTATGCATTTACATAGTTGAGAGGCATATTTTCAAAATTGCTACTTATTATTCTATTTTACACGGTAATGCATTATGTTCTCATACTTAAAATATTGCTACATCTATTCACAAAGCTGAACAATATTTTTCAATTACTTCGACGATAATAGAAGAACATATCGCGAGGTAAACTATCTTTCTTCACTTTCCATTGTGAACTCGACTCCACATCAAGATTTCATTAAATTCACCCTTCATAAATACCAGATCGAATACCAAATTCAAGATCAAACATAGATACTCGATGGAAGACTCACATTTACGGAGCAGGTGGCCCAATTAATTGGAAGTCGAGGAGCACTTAACCGACCCCCACTTTTCGAACGACGCGATATCCATTTTAATCAACGAGAAATCAAAGGGTACCGTACAAATACCGTTTGTGTTCAAGAGCAACCTGGAGCAAGCTCAAGGACTAAAAGAATCAACCTACCGCTAACAAGAGCCCACCAGCTGGTGTCAATTAACATTGAATCCGTTCGGAAGTGCTAAAACTAATTAGACCCGTAGCCAGGTTTTGTTCTACTTCTTCACTCTCGTTCGACCTTATTTTCTCGAGTCATTTTTAAACGCCAACATGTTTGCCTGAATGCATCTGTTCGACGGATGTGTCGTCGAATTAATTACAGGGATACACGTTGATATTTTATGACGTTTAATTATAAAAGATAGAACGATTCTCTCGCCTTCGAGTAGCTCTTACAAATGACTGACAGACACTCGAACGCTTGGGAAATTGATGCTTTTGAAAAATTTGCGCTGGGAAAATTGCAGCTTTTTATGCTGTAAACGCTTGGAAAACTGATGTTTTTGATACTGTGAGCGTTTGGATAATTTGGGCTTGGAAAACTGGAGCTTTTTATACTGTAAGCGCTTGAAAAATTGGTGCTCTTGATATTATAAGCGTTTGGAACGTTTTGCGCTGGGAAAACTTACGTTTTTGATACTGTAAGCGCTTGGAAAATTGGTAGTTTTGATACTGCAAGCGCTTGGAAAATTGGTGCTTCTGGTACTGTAAGCGTTTGGGAAATTCGCGCTTGGAAAACTTGCGTTTTTGATACTGTAAGCGCTGGAAAATTGGTGCTTTTTTTTAATTATAAAAGATAGAACGATTCTCTCGTCTTCGAGTAGCTCTTACGAATGACTGACAGACACTCGAACGCGATGATAAGCCATGTCGACAACGGAACGATCGCATGATATATGCATGCGAGCAGTTATAGAAAGCCGGCTGTGCATGCAGCCGCACTGCATATAGCGATCACGTTGGTATCGTCTTTCCAGAACGCCTCGACCCATTTCTCTGGTTCAGAGGTGATCGAAGAACTTTTCAAACCGAACTGACCGCGTCTAGAACAAAATTAATCGTGTCCAATGTTGTCAGCAATAGAAAACCTTTGATAGAACTTCGATACAGATGCGTTCGATTTTTGCATCACTCGCAGAGTTCATTTAAATCGATCGATATCGTCTGCAAGTCGCGAGAGAAGAAGCGAGGACATCACAGTGCCGAGAGATCCATCGAGGACCGGAAGGCATCGCGTAAACACGAGAAGATAATATTTGAACAGGGTCAGCGCGCTTCTGAGTTTGATCTTGGGCTCTCGTTTCGAAAAATGGGAAATGCATTCGTGGAACGTGTTCGTTTCACAGCCCCTCTGAATATTTTCCAACGAAACATCAAACATAAAACGATTTCCAATTAAATTCGCGACTTTACCATTTTCTATGTGATACTCTTTGGTTCCATTGACAGCGTCGATGCTGGCCAGCAATCGTCGGTCTTCGATTTTCTCCTTCCTCCCGAAGAATACCATTTTAACGGTTCTTATTATACAAGAGAGACTCGATAAAATCCCTCGATACAAACTGTTCACATTCCCACTGTTCTTCTCTTCAGGTCTTCTCCAGATTCCCTCCCATTTTCCTAAGCACGTCCAGCATACGCGTCTGATCAGACACGACTGCTCCACTCCTTCGCACAGCGTTCTGTCACGGAACAAAAACAACGAGTTCGCCGCTCACTAAACTCGATCCTGACTTTCCAATGAAGCGAACACGGTTTCCAGCGTCTCAGCCAGGTTTTCTTCTCGACGCCTGTGCCAGCAGGTAGAGCGGCCCTTTCAGTAGCTGGAACCGATGTGCGTCGCAGATGACAGGATTTTTTTCCACAGAGGAGCACGGGTCCGTGGCACGGGAACGCGTCGCGGTGAATGGAAACGCTGTGTTACACCTGCAGGTGCCTTGGGTCCCGACTGGGGGACTGAAAGCGACACCCCGTGGATGCGACGGGACACAACGGAGCTACGCGGCTACCCATGCATCGCGTGGTGTTCCTCCTCTTGCGTCACAGGAAGTCGTTTCTGCTTTTTAAGGCCGTTGCGAGGGCACTGCGAGGTCCTTGTTTTTGTCTGCGATGTGGATACTTGAAGGTGATTCTTTAGTGACTGGTAACTTCGTTCGTCTTCCTTCTTTTTTAATTGTTTGTATTGTTCTGCGAGATTTTTACGAGATAATTGTTCAGTTTTGTTTCTTTAATGGAACGTCGAGGCGTTGGATCCGAGGCAAGCTGTTTTCCTTTGTCGAGACCTTTGCCTCGAGTGCAGAGTATTTCTGTGCTCTCCTTTCAGAATTCTCATAATTGGTGTTGAACGGTTACGCAACGAGTTCTTCAAGTTATTCGAGCATCTTTCAGACCAAGCTCCCACTGTTGTGATCGAAAACAAATCCAGAATAGCAGAGGATGGCAGGATTTACAGTCTCATTTGAGGCGTAACCTGGCAGATATCGTTTGTAACACCGAATCTCGCCGCTGGTCGATCGAATTTCATAGATCCATAGATCTCCACTCGATTACCGCGGGACTAGACTGCGTCGCTGACGCGTAATCCGTTCGATCGATCGATTTACTCGCCCCGCGAGGGGATTACGGAACGATCTAAAAACAGAAGTGGCGGTGAAACGTGCACACTGTGTCTGGCAACTTGGCGATTTTCGTCGCGAACGCGTGCTGTCGTCGCCGACGAACGATCGAAACTGGCCTGTCCGCGAGAGATTTCGTCGAGACGACGACGAATCAAAGGGAAGAGGAGAGCTATTCTTATTTTTCCAGACAGCTCGTAGAGGGCGAACAAGAGGGAAGAGCGCGTTGGAAACGTAAGCCACCCACTGGCCAACAACAACTGCACGCGAGTACGCGAGGCTTCTGACGAAGGGTCCAGAAACGAACCAGCTGGTTTCCGTAGGAGGGGCCTAGAGGAGGTACTGGCGAACAAAACGAAAGAAAAGCGGTCCTTCGTTTACGAAAACTCGTTCTATGACGTTGCGCCTCGACGTCATCCGACCTGTTGGTCCCTTCGCGATGTTTTCAAATATTCTTGGAACAGAGGTGGCAGCTTTTTTTTATGAAGGAGTATTTCTTAAGAGTGTTTTGTTTAACTCTTTGGCTATGATGGACTTTGAGACGCATCAGTGGTATAGCATATGGTGAGAATTCGTTCGCGATGTATATTGTGAGTGGTGAAATTTTTTGTGATTAAAACAGAGAAACCATATTATTCAGTTCTTTCTATTTTGCTTTGTTGCATTGCAATTTTTTTTTAAGTGACTTTCAGTGCTCCTACTATTAAAAGTGCAAGATTTCTAAGCGCCATTAGACGTCTACAGTATCATATGCGCAAGCTTTCTAATTAAAAACTTTCTAAGCGCAAGCTTCCTAAGTGCAAGCTTCCTAAGCGCAAACTTCCTAAGCGAGAGCTTTCTAAGCGCAAGCTTCCTAAATGCAAGCTTCTTAAGCGCAAACTTTCTGAATACGAGCCTTTTAAGCGCGAGTTTTCTAAGCGCGAGCTTTCTAAGCGCGATCTTTCTAAGCGCGAGCTTCCTAAGCGCAAGCTTCCTAAGCGAGAGCTTTCTAAGCGCAAGCTCTCTAAACGCAAGCTTCTTAAGCACAAACTTTCTGAGCACGAGCCTTCTAAGCGCGAGTTTTCTAAGCGCGAGATTTCTAAGCGCGAGCTCCCTAAGCAAGAGCTTTCTAAGCGCAAGCTCTCTAAACGCAAGCTTCTTAAGCACAAACTTTCTGAGCACGAGCCTTCTAAGCGCGAGTTTTCTAAGCGCGAGATTTCTAAGCGCGAACTCCCTAAGCGAGAGCTTACTAAGCGCGAGACTCCCTAAGCGCACTTTCTGAGCGCAAGTTTTCTAAGCGCGAGCTTTCTAAGTGCGAGCTTCCTAAACGCAAGCTTTGCAAGTGTAAGCTTTCTAAGCGTGAGCTTTTCAAGCGCAAGCTTCCTAAGCGCAAGCTTCCTAATCACAAGCTTTCTAAGCGCAAGCTTTCAAGCGTCTACAAAACCACAAGCGCAAATATTCTAAACGCCTCTACACACCAACAGTAGTCAAAAGACTAAATTCTTCATTTTGCCAAGTACTATGTCCCCTTCATTAACCTTCTACTCTAATGGAATTTAGATTGCTCAAAGCATTTTCCAATCACTTTTTATATGTTTTCATTTTCCCACTGATCGTGTCAAAGGCATGCAGAATTGCTCGAGTTAATTGAGTGTCGATTAAACGGATGTATCGTTAACAGTTTCTCGACGCCGCACGTTGATCGTGGAAGTCGCGATTTTTATTGTCGTTTATTTAGTTCCAGCCAGAAAAAACATACACCTTCCGGAGATTTTAAGCCGATCCTCGAAGACGCTCTTCCCTCAACGACCTCGTCGTTTCGGGGATTCGAAACTGTTTCTTATCAAGGTGATCGTAAAAGTCGGACAAGACTCAACTGTTCCATAGTAAAAGTCTAAGAACGACGGATGATAAAAGGCGTATAAAATGGTGAAACGAAAAACATCCAACGCTGCATCTCAGTGTCCAACGATTGCGTGATCTGTCATAAATCTCTCGGCAATAAAGTCCACGAAATTAAAAAAAAAATCTTGCTCAAACGGAACAACAAGTATACGATTCCGTGGAAATCTTAAAGCCTGTTTCCTAAAAAGTGGCTGTAAAATTGCAAACACCATAAACGCTGTTATGAAGAAAGTAACGACGTTGTGGAGAAACAATTCCGCGAAAGAGAATAATTTCCAGGAACGCTTAAGAAAAAATGAGTCTCGAAAACGGAATTCTAGGAACGCTTTTTCGAAACGCGATCGAGATGAATAAAGAATTGATAAAATTGAAATTCATATGGACTAATGGTTTCGTGATAACGTAACGATGAACGGAATTAGTGGTTCTTCAAGGTCTACTGGCGGTACGACGGTTTTTGTAATAGACACTATCGATCGTTCGAGTTTTCCTCTCAAGAGCACGTGCATTAATATCGATCGCCCCTTTGTTAGAGCTTCTTCGTGACGCTGTCGATTCCATTTAATTCCAAAGACGCGGACAATTATCGCAATTAAAATTGCTAGTAAAAGTTTGAACTACACACATAACTGTTTTTACGAGAAAAGAAATCTAGATCCAATTATTTTTTCAAGTTTAACGTCAAAGGTGTTATTCGTAAGGGTTTCGAGTAAAATGTTATCGTTATGGACGTGAATATTTCAATTGCAAGTCCCTTGTGGAACTACACACATAACTGTTTTTACGAGAAAAGAAATGTAGATTCAATTATTTCTTCAAGTTTAACGTCAAGAGTGTTATTCGTAAGGGTTTCGAGTAAAATGTTATCGTTATGGACGTGAATATTTCAATTGCAAGTCCCTTGTGGAACTACACACATAACTGTTTTTACGAGAAAAGAAATCTAGGTCCAATTATTTTTTCAAGTTTAACGTCAAAGGTGTTATTCGTAAGGGTTTCGAGTAAAATGTTATCGTTATGGACGTGAATATTTCAATTACAAGTCCCTTGTGGCGACACGTGTCTACCACCATGCTGAAACCGAAGCGTAAGCCAGCACCGTAGGTGCTTCCATAGAAATCACGTTAAATTTAACAGGATAACAGGCCACCTCGCGTCAGAGGGGAAACAATCTTCGAAGAGTCGTATAAACAGCGCTCGTGGAGAACGAAAAGTCAGTGAATGTAAAATTAACCGGTTGAGTGAATGAACTGATCGCGCTCGATCAAATTTCCATCGAACTCGCGCGATACGAGGATCTACTTCAAACTGCAAATACAATAATCCCTCAGAAAAATGAGAACTCGTATATTCCATAATATTCAAACAAAAAAGAGAAGAAATTCTAAACTTCAAAGTTGAATTTAAATTCAAATCCCAAATTAGAGATCGACGAAGTCCACTTCCTAGTCAACTACGTTCTCCAACTACTTTCGATCGCTCGATCGATCCAAGCAACCACCGCTGCGAGCCAACTCACCGGAAGTGGACTTCAGATGAGGCAGCTCCTTTCTGGGGATGATCGAGGGCAGCTTGGAACACCCGCAGATGTCCTCGATGTCCATCATCGACTTGCTGTTCTTCATCCTCTCTGTCTCCGCGAGCGTAACTCCAATTGGTATCAGGAAGTCATCATGGATCCCAGCCTCGACCTCCTCGATGGCAGGGTGGCGCGTCCGGTTGCCTGAATCCCCGATCGATCGACGACCTTCTCATGCTCGCTCGTAATTTCGTCCCTCGCGAGCGAACTCTCCCGCGCTGTGTCCTAAGCGCGCGATCGATCTCCAGCTTTTTGACGCGCGATCAAAATGGCAGTCGAGGATCTGAGGATCTATTCATAGACCAGAGGCGACGAGAACGATGGCGTGTGCGAGGAGAACGAACGCGGAAGACCGCAACGGGACCTGTAAGCCCGCGCTCTGCTCGTGTCCGTACTTATAGCATGCGAGCGCGGGGGTGGGTTTTTGCACCCTCTCCGTCTCTCTCTCTCTCTCTCTATCAGCGATCACTGTCCTCTTCTCTCGTGGTGGGCGATTTCGCGACTCGTGGCAACGGGCGCCGCGTGCGTTCGGATCGATCGATAGCGAACGCGCCCGTTAAAGGGCAAAAGTATTCAGGATTATAGCGACGAGGAACTGGGACGGGTTTTAGGGCCGATTAGGGTTAATTCTCGTGAGAATTTTCTGCTTTTTGATCGATGAAATTGAGTCTTTCGTTAGTTTTGCGTTGGAAGGGTTGCTGCGTAATTTATTGAACAGGTCAAAGTCGCCTCTCTTTAGGGATGAATATCGTAAAGTCTGTTAAGACATTGGTAAACAACGATGGATTTTTTATTCTTGTCATCAGTATTGATTGACGTGGTTTATTGCGATTCGATGTGTAAGATGTAAAATGCTGAATCGTATTTAAATTGTATCGATCCCTGGAATTTTTTACCTGGTCACGATGGATGTGTGGCCATCTTGTGGGATTCACTTTGAACTTGACTAGCTATTTAGTGGATGTAGAGTTGATACGATCTGTCAGTAAGCTAGTTTCCATCGTGGAAATTATGTAATTGATAAAACAATATTCGACTTGTGAGAAGATTAATTCGAGCAAATTTTTTAAATGTCGATACGAGAAGGTTCGTTTTTGAAATTTTGTTATTCTGTAGGAATTGTGTACTACAGCCATCTAGTGAGTAAAATTCCATGGGTAGTGCAGTTGCATACTTACTGGCGCCTCGAGAATCTTGTTTCGCGCGATTATCACCTTCTTCGTTATCAACGAAGGATGGCACTACTAATAATTTACAAAAATGCTGTCGTTGCTTTATATCAGTACGCATAATTTGCATCCTAGCCAGGATTACAACATTCACAGTACGTTGCAAAAAAATTAAATCTTATCAAGGCAACTGCATTAACCTCCAGATTTATATCAAAATTTCAAGCTTCGATTGCCAATTATTGAACTTCTAACTTTCGCGCCCAAAGCTTAAAATTTCCACGTTACAAAAAGGGCATTGAAAATCAATTTCTTACTGAATTTCCAAATTCGTGCTAATACACAATTGAAATTGAAATGCTGGAAAATGCACGTTGGCTCGAAATTCCACTTTTTCCTGCTTCTGACTACTTTTCAGCAGAAATACTGGAATAATAAGCGAATATTATCTGATTGGGTACGATGATCGCCTAAGCTGAGGACTCGTTTTCATTTTAAAGACGTGTTACAGTGCCCACCTAGATGTCCACGTCTCGACTTTGCTCCAGAAAGATTGCCACACATGGCATTGACCTAACGAGCTATCGCTGGCGTCACGAACCGTCTCTATTGGAGGTCACCTAAGCGCGGATAAACAGTGTAGAGAAAGAATGCGGATCCGCTTTCGTTTCGCTAACACTGTCTCCAATTGGCACGAAACACGCGGAAATTGTACGCGAGATAATAACGCGAGACTTGCCCTCTGACTTTGTTACCAACAGTGGTGTTCAGTGGAGCAGTGCGCATCGAGATAATTCGAAGTTTTTAGGGGACGCTCGCGACGTTACAAACTTGCTAATGCAGCGTAGGAGAGTGAATGAACAAGCGAGGTGATCAAGAGGAGAGTTAACGAGTAATTTGCTCAAGCTTTTATCTATCGTTCAGATCTAATCTAATCTACTCTCATTGTACTGGTTAAGATCGTGATTAAATGCCTGTGGAATTAGAAATTGAATTTCACGTTCATATTTTTATGTTATCAGTCATGTTTCTCGATCGTGTTTCCATACGCGTAACACGTCTATTATTGAAGTTAGACGACGCATCGCAACGCGTCAAACGCCGCCCATCGTTCTCCACATAAAGTAGAAGCAATTTCCCATAAGCATTCGCGTTGCAATTGAAAGATTGACGCGACGAGAGTGGTTCGTTATTCGCGGCAAGCAGTACGACACGTATCACGTTCTATTAAAGCTGCTGAAAGCTTCCTTCATCGTTGACCAACAGAAACAACAAATCGAATTTACCCAATACCTTTTGTTACGCTCGTTGATATCTGAATCACCATCGCCTATCGTTTATGTCCCCAGATGCGTGTATGTACAGGTATCCTACGAATATTTGCGAACAGTATGGTTTAAAATTGCAACAACCCTCGAGTAATACGAATTCGCGATTGTTATCATTAAATTTCCATTGGTAAGGAAACCCTCTACCCATTTGCGCTTCTGATGCTGCAGGCGCTTGGGAAACTGATGCTTTTGATACTGTAAGCGTTTGAAAAATTTGCGCTGGGAAAATTGCAGCTTTTTATGCTGTAAACGCTTGGAAAATTGGTGTTTTTGATACTGTAAGCGTTTGGATAATTTGGGCTTGAAAAACTGGAGCTTTTTATACTGTAAGCGTTTAGAAAATTTGCGCTTGGAAAACTGGAGCTTTTTATACTGAAAGCGCTTGGAAAATTGATGCTTTTGATATTATAAGCGTTTGGAATGTTTTGCGCTTGGACAACTTACGTTTTTGATACTGTAAGCGCTTGGAAAATTGGTGCTTTTGATACTGTAAGCGCTTGGAAAATTGGTGCTTTTGGTACTGTAAGCGTTTGGAAAATTTGCGCTTGGAAAACTTACGCTTTTTATACTTTCAATGCTTGGAAAACTGGTGCTTATAATATTGTAAGCGTTTGGAAAATTTGCGCTTGGAAAACTTACGCTTTTTATACTTTCAATGCTTGGAAATCTGGTGCTTATAATATTGTAAGCGTTTGGAAAATTTGCGCTTGAAAAACTGGAACTTTTGATACTGTAGACGTTTAGAAAATTTGTGTTTGGAAAATTGGAGCTTTTGATTCTCCAAGCGTTTAGAAAATTTACACTTTTGATACTGTGAACGTTTGGAAATCTTGAGTTTGCAATACCATAAGCTCTCAAGTGGCTTAGAAAAATTGCAATGCAACAACGCCGAATACAAAGACATGCACGCCTAATGCACAGTACATTTAGAATTTGGAAATCAGTAGATAAAAAACCATTGTAAGAATCAGTTCGACTAATAGACAGACGAAGTAGACACTTAGTTCAAAATAAAGAATTTCTAATAGTGATGGCTAAAATTAGTGGGAATGCTGCAGAGTTCCATACAAAGATTTTTTTATCTTTTTCATAAACTGTAGGATGCTTACTGACATTAAGTTTAAGAATTACATATTGTACAAGCACAAAAAATGAATTAAAGAAAAAGAGACTCATATCAAGTGGAAATAGGGGGTGCTGCAGTTCCATAGTGCTCAGACGCAAACCGCTATTGGTGTTTAGTCAAATTCAGAGCGTCAACTTTATTTAGCCCCCCAATTGTGAACGGTTTTTCAAACATAAGCCCAGTTTGGTGCAATATGAAAGGACTAGACTCAAAGCCAGAGTTTCTGACCAAATCGTAACAACTTCGTTTATCATATTAGCAAATTACAAATGAAATCTGTTCAAGAAAACGTTGTTTATGCAACTGTAAAGAAGAACCGCCACCTTTTCTTTCGAATGCGAAGAATGAAGTACCTGCACGATTTTCAATTATTTTTCAAACATAAGCCCATTTTGGTCCAATATGAAAGAACCAGACTCAAAGCCAGAGTTTGTGACCAAATCGTAACAACTTCGTTTCTCATATTAGCAAATTACAAATTAAATCTGTTCAAGAAAACGTTGTTTACGCAACTGTAAAGAAGAACCGTCACCTTTTCTTTCGAATGCGAAGAATTAAGTATCTGCACGATTTTCAATTATTTTTTAAGCTTCCATTCAAGTGTCCCAAAGATCGTTACGGTTCGACAGAGGGGTACACGGGAAACACTTAGCTTGCTGTTAGCAATTTAGCGAATTAACACCGTTTTTCGAGTACACGCGAAGCGTGACACCAGGTTCGTTCGGTTACGCAACGGTTGCGATCGATTCGCGGAATCGTTTCAGCGGCCAGCAATTTTATCGGTCGAGTGTATTCTCCTCTCTTGGCCCGGTTCTCGCGCGTCCCTTCGCGTCCAATCGAATCACGAGCGGAGCAGTTCACGCCGCGATCGAGCGTTGTCCTTCGATAACCGCGATTCACAGCCGTCGAATTACGAGAAGCCTTCTCTCGATGTTATTAATAACACGCTGAACTGTGAATCAGAATTATTAGCGACGGTCGTTGGGAAAGCGGAGGAAATGGGAACCCAGCGTCGCGATGCGTCACTCGAGTCGAGCCGTTGTTAATCCGCTTTGATTAGCTTTCGTTACGAGCTGCTGGGAATGGGTTTAGAAGATAACTAAATACCACGGTTTATCGTTCGCGATATTCTTTATTTTTCGCGTACTGGAAATAACTTCTTTAACCTTGCACTCTCTCGAGGATACTGAATTAACGTTAAAACGTATGACGACAATGATCTAAAGCATCTTGTTTGTGCACGAGACTCTGTCGTCTTTTACATAAATAGAATTTAGAAATATCTACGTAGAAAGAAATGCAATCTCCTCTTATTCGAGAATAAGAGACTAGTTTTTGTGTTTGATTTTTAACGAAAACTAACATGGAGCTTTTTTCTTTTTTCATATAATGTTGAATGATAATTCATGTAAGACTCTTAAACAAACATTTACTCTAACTATTACTGGTTCTTTGCCTCATTTCTAATTCATATGTTTTATGCTTCAATCTTAGCTACTCCCTCAGTCGCTTACTATGCCATTAGAGATGGATCTTTCCTTTGACGTTGTACGACTCAACAATATTAACCTTTTACACTCGATCAGCGATAGATAAGTTTCCATTCCAGTAGAAAGCATCAAGGTTGCATGCGTTTCTCTAAAAATTACAATGGAGCGAACTTAACCTTCGTAATTACATTTTATGGCAATTAATCAATCGTGATGTCCTCTCAGAATGATATGCTAGACTTTAGATCCTTGAAGGAGACATCTGACTACAAAAGGTTAAACAGAAAAAATAAGTGTATTCGATAAAAATCTTTGTTTTAACGAGTGCTGTACGTCGCAGCTCAGTGAATACGTCAACACTGAAACAAAAATCAGTCTAACATGGAGAGAATCGAGGAATTAAGTGGCTAAACGTCGATCTTTAACTCCTTTAGTATCATAAGCTCATAATTTATTATTATTCAAAGTATTTCTCTGGGTGAACGCAAAAAAAAAGTTTTTTATAAAAATGTAGGCTTGCGATTCTAATTGTAATAAGGAATTGTAATTAGGCTTACAAAAACGTAGACGTATTATTGCGATATGGGTTAATTGTCCACTGTTTCGAATGATGGAAATGGGTTAATATGTAAAATTCAACTCTGCCAAGGGTCTGAGAAACTCCGTGGCTGGCATCGCGACGGATCACGGCTCGCTGACGATGCAGCCCTCATCAATTCTCGAGGCCCACTTGAATCTTCCGAGAAGGACCAAAGATCAGCGCCTCATGAATACGCTGAGAAAAGGACAGTCTTTAACTAACCTTTCCGAGTAACGGATAAAGCCTTGCAATTTTATTAAAATAAAGTCTGATTATCGACACTTCAATTTCGCTCCACTTTTTCCCTGTTCTTATATTAATTACCTTGATCTACCCTAAAATCCGCTTCAATCTCGAGGCATTGAAACAGAATCGAGCGTCACAGAACGTTTCATGAAGAATTTCTTTTTAATACGACACGACGATAATGTGACTTAACAAATTTCTTCTATCAACCAGCATGGATTTTAGTTCAAGATATCAATGAACGTTAAGATACCAAGAAACGCGTGTATACTGATACTTCGATATTTTTTAAAAATAGATTCATGGTTTTTTTTAATCAGAATCAGATTCGAATCGACCTCATTGATAGTAAATAGTTAAACTTTGAGTTCAACAGAGTTGATGGAATCAAATACAACACGTATTATCCAGTCAGCTGTGTTTAACGAGTTACACTCGTCATCGCTTGATTTTTACGACAAGTACAGGTGGCGCACTCTGAAAGAAAGGACGGTTAAGAGAAAACTTTAGAGGTTTTATTTTGGTATAAGTTTTACACGCTAGTAGTAATTACAGTAATCTAAGTTTATGGCGAAAACTACTTAGTATTTACACGATTGAGGTTACAGTAAGCTGAGATACAAAGATTAGCAGACAGACGAAGGGCAGAGTAAGTGGCAGAGGAAAAGGTAAGTTGTTACAGGACACTATGATTTAAGTTGTCTTAAGGAGTTTGTATTGCGTTGTAAATGCTGTCAGAGAGTTGGTCGTGTAACGAAACAGTTTGTAAACTCTTACTTTATCTGTTGTATCAACCGTGCAGTGCTTCTTGAAAAAACTCACCCCTTTTCTACAACTATATCCGAACGTGTCTTCTTAAAAATAGTAAATGGTTGAATTAAGTTTATTTATTACTTCTGATTGTTCTTCAATGGAAACAATGACTTTAAGAGTGATTACTGTTTTCTTGTTTGCTATCGAAATATTAAATATGTTGATATTACGATAAAGATAAGTAAGCAAACTAAGTAAGCAAACATAACGACGAGATAAACAGAGGATAGAGTGTTATCGTTATTAAAAAGTGTCGAGTACACATACGGGATAAAGTAGTGCTTGAAACGTTGAAAATACTATTTTCCGAACAATTCATTCTATATAGAGTGTCTCCGATAAAATAGACCAATTAACTCGTTCGCTGCTAAACGCGAGTGTACTCGTGTATGGCAGGATTTCATCAATTACCAGCGTAACTTTATTCGTTGCATTTTAAACGTGTTTCAATGTTCAGTTTTTTGCGTTAGATAGTAAAAAAAAGTAGAAATAACGCAGCTTATATAAACGCAAAAACTTAAAGCAGAAATACAATCGTAAAATTTTGTACTGGCAATGAATGAGATAAATATCCTTGTACACGATGAATATTTTTGGTATAATTTTATTAAAATTTTTATTTAAGCCAAGAGAAAAAATAAAACTTTTAATGAGATAGATTTTCATTCTGTGCATTGACTCTGTGAAACTCTTTGCAATGACGAATTTCTATAATAGGCTAGCAATTCTATATAATCTACGATGACAAATCTTAAAAGGCGGAAACTATTTCCGTGGTCACTAAAAATAAACAAACTCTCTTTTCTAAGAAACGTTTGCACAGCTTTCGTATTACCAATTCTGTAAGAAATATCGTATACACTGCCTTCTTTACAAACGATACAACTTGATCAGCCTCCATGGATATCACAGATTCTTAAACCAACCCTACGAATCAAACCATATCCCACTGCTAGTCACAATCAATTCATTTTACTTATTTCAATAAATTCAATCTAAGGACTAAAGAAACATACATTTTCAGATCTCAAACTAAAAGCCACTGAGGTTCATACAACCCAATATCTCCTTTCCCTCGTGGCAACTCTACAACAGCACCCCTCTCGCCCATTGTTTCCAGTCACCAGATGCAATAGTCAAATCGCAGGACGAAATATCTTCTTCCTTCGACTGTTCTTCGATCGCGACTCTCAACTCCGCGCGAGGAGTCGATCGCACGAGCCAAAGCGGGGGCCTTGTTATCGATGGATCCTTAAACCAATCCTACGAATCAAACTCATCCCACTGCTAGTCACAATCAATTCATTTTGCTTATTTCAATAAATTCAATCTGAAGACTAAAGAAATATACATTTTCAGATCTCAAACTAAAAGCCACTGAGGTTCATACAACCCAATATCTCCTTTCCCTCGTGGCAACTTTACAACAGCACCCCTCTCGCCCATTGTTTCCAGTCACCAGATGCAATACTCAAATCGCAGGACGAAACATCTTCTTCCTTCGACTGTTCTTCGATCGCGACTCTTAACTCGCACGAGCCAAAGCGGGGGCCTTGTTATCGATGGATCGCAACGATAGCCGAGAAATGAAGCGTTGGAAAGGAGGAAAAAGGCAAGATAGCGGGAATGCCCCGTCGTTGGAGGTGGGAGCGCTCGCCGCTTCTGGCACATCGGGAAAGTCCGCGATGGATCAGTCTGTGTTCGACGCACCCGTGACATCCATCGAGCCGTGACGATCGCCATCGAACTGGGACCACCAAGAGATCGCTGTCCACGTGTTCACCATGACGTGGAACCGGGTAGGTTATCGGAGAGCACACGCTCCCTCGCGAAAACCTCTGTCCATTTACTTCCTCGAGCGATTAAGGTCAATCTCTCGCCCTTATCGAGGCTGGCTGAAGGTCATCCAGAGACCAGTTCATCCAGTTTTCTCTAGTATGATGAATTATCGGATTCGTTGCGTTCGTGATCATTTTTTGCGTTCATGAACGGAACAGTGGGATGTTATATTGTTTTTCTTCCACTTCTGTTTCACGTTTCGTGTTTGGTATTGATGTTATTGAGTTGTTTTGAATATTTTTTATTTTTTACAGTCGCGTTTTTCGTTCATAGCGACGGTTGGTAGCTAAAACTAGTGAAGGATGCTGCACAGTTTTGTTTAAAGATTTTTCTTTGGGTTTTTGTTATGGATTATGTATCGTATAAGTATGAAAAAAGAATGAAAGAAAAAAGGTGGAAGTAGGAGGTGCTGTATAAATGTATAAATTCGAGGCAAATATAAACAACTTGTTATCATTGTTTAATTCAAGTTTTTAAGTCGTTTTGAGTATTTCTGACTTTTGACAGTCGCGTTCTTCGTTCATAGCGACGATTGATAGCTAAAACTAGCGAAGGATGCTGCACAGTTTTGTTTAAAGATTTTTCTTTGGGTTTTTGTTATGGATTATGTATCGTATAAGTATAAAGAAAGAATGAAAGAAAAAAGTGGAAATAGAAGGTGCTATATATGTATAAACTCAAGGAAAATATAAACAACTCGTTATCGTTGTCTAATTTAAGTTCGACGGTATATTAAGTAAACACGTGGCGTCCATTTTGCAAGGACGCTATTACAAACCACTCTGTGCATACCTAGAAAATATTTCTTACACAATTAATGGCCACGAGACCCCAAAAACAGTGTTAGAATCTCATTTAACTTCGATTGAAGCTACAATTTCACCCAAGCACGGATTTAATTTATTCTCCACGCGATTATCTACGTCCACGCGTTCGAAATTCTTCGCGTAAACTATTTTTACGACGATCGCACGCTTCGTAATAAAAACGATCGACGTTACACGCGAAAACACTCTGAAGATAGGTGTAATCGCGGATCGCGTGGTCGACCAGGTCATCCTCGACTTCCGTATCCGTCCACGGAAGACCATATCGATTCGCACGTCAGGAAAGTCGTGCTCTGTTTTTGTTTCGTCGATGGAAAAGTTTCACTGATTTATCATCGACGAGATGCGTCCCAGTTTGAGAGAATTGAGCTTAGAAACGCGTGAATACGCGAGAGGACGCGTTGTTGTGTCGCGAAGGGTCGTTCGCGGCTGCTTGAAAACGGACAACGCATACAAGAACTGTTTTCGCTCGATCGTAGATTATTTCGTCGAGATCTCGAGAGAATCCATTGGAGATAACGTTCTATGCGTGCTGGAAGAATCGAGGTGAACATTATGGATATTAATTCGCGACATGTATGTTTTAACGTTGATTAATTGAATTAGAATTTAATCGTTCGTTCCATTGTGTCACCTGAATGTTTTGTATACATGAATCTAAGCAATTGATCGGATAGTTTGAGTAGTTTCACTGTGTTTAATGAAAAGCTCACGAATTTAAATAGCTATCGTTATTTTTTTTTAGAAATTCTAGTTGATATATTAGAGTCTTCTTCCACCCTCTAATTATAATAAATAAAACTGTTTTTAAGTTGTTTTATATTTGAATAGCAGAAGGTTTGCCTTTATCGCGGTCTATAAGTTTCATTGACCAATAATCTTGGAAAAAGTTCTAAAATTTTCAGTGTTATTTAAAGTTGAGTTTTATTATTCAACCACTGTGCGACTGTACGTTACGAATAGACAATAATCGAGCGATACTCGCGAGTGTGTTCCCGATTAAACAAGTTTAAAGACGAATCGATGGTTTATTTCCGAAGTTTAACTTCTTGATCGCGACAAGACACGATCTCGGTTCTACCATTGATAATATTACATAAATACGAATATTAATCATCCGTGTAACACCACGGGGTATAAATTATAATAACATAATACGCGTCCACGGATTTACGCTAAAATTCATAACAATTCTCTTATCTCCATTGCGCGCTACATCGAACTCGGTTTAACGCCACGATTATGGTAATTATCGCCGGAGAACTTTAAGCTTCTTTATCGTATCTTATCTCGAGCCGAGAAATAAACGAACTTCCTCTTTCGCGCTCTCAGCGAGCGTCTCTGAACGCTGAGAACGAGAAAACAAGAATTTCGCTGGCGTTGTATCATTCACGAGACACTTCTGCTGACCAGTCGCTATCGCTTCTGTTCCAGTCAGCCTGCTAAAAGATTCTCGCGCAGACGGGAAGCTTCGTTCGCCTTCCTGTCAACCGCTCGTCGCGCCACCCTTTTCGCTTCCAAATCTGCCACTCGCCGCCACTCTTTTCGCTTCCAAATCTGCAACTCGCCAATCGTTCTACTCGTCTCATACTATTTGGCTCAGTTTCTAATTCACGAGCGTTCTAACCTTTTTCATTCTCTGTCTCATTTATTACATCTATGCGACGAACACTCGAAGGTTCACCAAGCATCTATGGCGGCTCGTAACTACAATTAGTGCAGGTGATTACTCATGAAATCGAACGATCTTTTTCTTTTTTAATCCAAAGAAAGAATTAGAGAAAACGAGTCTGGTTATATATTAAATGTTTGTGATAATATCAGAAGTCAGAGAACACTGCAATGTCTACACTTGAGATGTTTCTGGAGGTGCTGTAGCTCTGTAGCACCTATGCACAAGCCACGCCTGTATTTCTCTGCGATTTTGTATACAAATTTTCATTTTGTTGACTCGTTTTTTATAGTGTAGCTAAGGAATAGATATTTTATTTTATTCCAACAGTATTTTTTTCGTTATATGAGCCATTTTAGTGAGGACATTGCAGTGTCTACGTTTGAGATGTTTTAGAGGCTGCTGCAGCTCTATAGCACTTATGCACAAGCCACGCCTGTATTTCTCTGCGATTTTGTATAAAAATTTTCAGTTTGTTGATTCGTTTTTTATAGTGTAGCTAAGGAATAGATATTTTATTTTATTCCAACAGTATTTTTTTCGTTATATGAGCCATTTTAGTGAGGACACTGCAGTGTCTACGTTTGAGATGTTTCTGAGGGTGCTGCAGCTCTGTAGCACCTATGCACAAGCCACACCTGCATTTTCCAGCGATTTTGTATCAAAATTTTCATTTTGTTGACTCATTTTTTATAGTGTAGCTAAGGAATAGATAATTTATTTTATTTCAGCAATATCTTTTTCGTTATATGAGCCGTTGCTTTTAAAAGTAGTACAAATCTATTTTCTTCTTATATTGAGAAAATAAAGGGTTTGCGTTCGAGTCAATCGAAAGCATTTCCCAGCAATTTTTCAAACAAGAAAGCTGTGCTTACGGAATATCTTTTGCGCAATAAGACACGTGTAACTCAAAGAGAAAAAGGGATACGAAATTGATCACGTGCTGATGCGCAGAGCACATTAAAGCGATAAGGTTCGATTAAATGAAAAGAATTTAAGTCCACGCGTAAATGAGTATCGTCAGGAAAAGAACGATTGCACGAAGGATTCCAAAGAGGACTTAAGAAACGGAAAATGAACGATGAGGATATATATCTACGCTGACTTCTTCGAAGAGAAATTGAGAAGAAGAATTAATAGGTTTGAAATTCAAAGAAGGGAACTGTGATTTGTCAATAGTGGAAGTCGTAGTTCGAGAAGAGGGGAACGACTCGACTCCTCGCGTTCTAATTTACCCCATTGGACATCTTCTCTAAAGGGACATCAGCATCGATTGGTGATTACGTAGATTAAATTCAAGTTCTCTATTGAAATAGAAATTTTCTATTATTAGAAGGCAACAATAGAATATTTATTAGAATTATATATTATTATTTATTACAGAATAATTATTATTACTAGAACATTTATTAACAATAACACAATAGAATATTTATTAGAATTATGTATTAATATTTATTACAGTAGAATATTTATTAACAATAGAATATTTTAGCAATAGTTTAGAAGAAAAATTCGCGAATGTACTTAATAAAAAAGAGGGTGGATGTAACTAATAGTGGACGTAAGAAATCTATCAAACCCTAAAGAAAATACCTAACACGAGACAAAGTGCTTGTTCAACACCCACGAGGACACCTGTCATGTTCGCATGAACGCAACAATCGCTCGACTCGCACGAGAGAAATCGTCATTTGAACCAAGACTCAGCTTAACGAGCTTGGTCAGTAGCCAGATGGACTAGTTCGCGACAGCAATTCCGCGGATTCTACCTTCGCGTCAGTCAAGCTAGCCTTCGCGAAACTTTTATGCGTCGCACGTGTCCCTTCTCTGGGTGAACGAGCGAGCACCCTCGACATCTGTTCCACACGCTCTTCCCACCACGCCTGCCACCCTGTTTTCCTCCTTTCGCCGCGTACTTTGCATGCTCCTCGCTTCTCCATCGCCTGGCAACTCACGCGAACCGTCGCAGACGCGATGTGGAAGGTGGACGGTATTCAGGGCACGAGAAGGATTCCTTCTTGCCCCTCCTTTATACACTTTTTCGATAGGTTAGGTGCTTTTTCAACAGAGTACGAAATCTTTTTCCAGGTACCATGGCTGCCACAGATGGCGGTGGCGCTGCTGTTGGTGCACGGCTCCGCGCTCGTCCTTG